>NC_133975.1:22574480-23199480 GCF_047716275.1 Strix uralensis
TTACAAGACAAATTGATTACTTTGAAAGTTTAACAGGTACATACTATTTAGAGTCTCTTAGAAGACATGCCTGATTACTGTGACTAAAATGGCACATGTTACTCCTCATTTCCAAAAACAATCTCAGATTTTGCTTGTCTTCTCATTCAAATGTTTTCTTGACAGACATGCTAAATAAGCCTTCTACCTGGCTCTGAAAATTAATCCTATGTTTTTTTTGCAAACATTTTATTGTGAAGACAAACAGAACTAGGTGAATATTGATATATTTCATGAGCTGTTCTGTGTTTGATATAAAAACCCCTAACATAACTCGTACTAGTGTCTGCAAGATTCTTTGTATTGGTAACTATGGTTGTGAAAGGAGGTGTCTTGCACAAAAATTTGTAGGTGTAGTATTTCACTCTTTTTCAGGTCTCTAGAGACTGACATTTGTAATATGCCCATTCTTGATGATTTATTTTCAATTTCATTTGTATTTTGTTTTTATTTTCCTAAAGTCATAAAATTTTATGAAAAATTCCCCCTCTCCCCATCTTATTTTTTAAAGTAATTATCATTGCAAAGACTGCTTGAATTGTGTTTGAAAAGCAAATAGGTATATAGACAACTGTTTCACGACAGTTTGTTTCATGATGTTTCATGTCCTTTGCTCACTGTTGGTTTAACTTTACTGAATCCCACCAGAAAATAATATTGATAGGTGTTGCTGTTTCGACATTTAATTGTAGACTAAAACTGTGCTATATTAAGCATTATAGAAACATCTAAGAACAAGGTTTAGAATCTGGGTGATGATTGCACATTGATAAAATGCACAGAACAAGGATATGTAGCTCTACAGTAATAAGAGTAAGATACAGTTTGGTCACTGGATTTATGTGTAAACATTGCAGTTATGATGAAAATATTCCCAAGCAACTCACCTATAACTAAATTCACATCTTTATGGAGTTGTCATATAATTTCTCTCCTTGCACAGACACGATGAACAGTTTGTTTAAAAGCAAGCAAACAAACAAACAAAAAAAAAGTGGATTTATTTGGTCCTTTGAATAGAGTAACTCTCATGTGGGGAATATCTGAAACAGGACAGTTAGTCACTGTCAAGATGGAAATAGGAGTCTCTGTTACAAGACTGTAGCAGCAAGGTCAACTGGATCAGGTCTGACTCTTCTGCTGAAGTCTCCTAATGTAGTTGGCCCATACTCCTATGTGACGACCTGTCCTGATCCAATGTTGGGAGAGGTTTCGATATGATCCCAAGAGCGAGATTAAGACACAAGTGAGGTCAAATGCCGTATACCCAAACCAGTTTTTATTGTTAAATGTGAAGAGGGGTAGTGATAGGACAGAATGGAAGGAAAAGACAGAAATAAAGCAAGCATGAGGGATAAAGTTGCAAGAATAGTCACCACCATGGATCCAGCAGTGTCCCATTGGCCCTCAGTCTTCAGTTCTTTGGTGGTGGGTGCACAAGCAGCAAAGTTTTCTGTTGCCTTTTAAGTTCATGGTATCAGCTGATTAGCATATCTGCCAACCTTTAGGGTTTTTTTTCTCTGGTCCCACAGGTTTTGCTGCACCAGCTTCTGGGGCAGAAATGCTCACCTCTTATCAGTCCATTAGCAATGCATGCATGGTGTCTGGTGTACACAATAGTCACAAATGGCTACATGATGGAGCCAGTGATAAACATTTGGTTTTGCTCAGTCCATGTCTCACCCTGTGAGGCTTATCTAAGGAGTCTGACAATGCAACTGCAAGGGAGTGGGGGGGGTGCATCCTTCAATACACTCTTGCTTCCTTGGGTGACATTCCTTAGACTAATCCAAAGGCCGCAGCTTGTACTTGAGGTTTGTACAGATATAAACAATCTTTGAGACAATCATTTGACATTTCAGTCTTTCACACCACCTCAGCATGTGTATGATCCATTGACATAGATTTTCTTAATCCACATGTAAAACATCTCCTAACTTTGTTAAGTAGGTACAAAAGACTGTCCTATGTGACTGTTTCTGCATCTGCAGGAATTTTGTATTGCTTAATTAAAAGTCTTTTATCTATATACAATATGATCAATTTCCAGCAGGAACTGCTTAGGGGAGTCTCTGGAAGGAAGGGCCAGATTCCCCACACAGGACATTAGTTAATGTAGTTAAACACACAACTTTGTCCTTGCACAGAAGGAGCTGTCTGGAGGGAGTTTTCACAACAGTCTGAAATTCTCACCTAGAGAACTCCTGCACCAATTAATCAAGTCATCAGTGTTGCTAAAAGTTCAATCAGCACCAGTATATCAAGGTGTGAGAGTTGCTAAGAGTTCAATTAGTGACCTAGTACCAGGTTGCTCCATTTTCTCAAACCTGTCCATTATCTTGTATATGAAGATGTCTGGCTGGGGAGCTCCTGGACCACTCAGAGACCTAATTTTCCTCGGGAATATTCAGGTTTTAGTTCTAAGTTGTTCATTTGGAATATTATCCATTAACTATTTTTTTAAGAGATTAAATAGTCTACAGCTATAAATTAGCTGAAGAGAACACAGAGAAGAAAGAATACTGATGTCTTATCACAGCATGATTTTATGGCTGAAGAATGCTTCTGTCTTCAACAACCTACAGAGTCTACTGGATCTCAGAGTATTTTCACATTCTGCTATTTATTAATTTTTCTTTTTTTTTTTTTTTTTTTTTTTTTAGCTAACGAACACATAGAAGGATCATATAATAGTGATATGATCTCTATATTCAGAAAGATACATTTTTCATTGGAGTACTGGCTTTTCAGTATATACATTATCAATGAGGTTTTTCCCCTTACTGTAAACTGTGCATGTATATCTGATACCAATCCCTGATTTGAATCTCCTAGAAAAATGTAAGATAATAATATTAATGATATCAAGAAAATCAACCTGACATGCTGACATGAAATTGTGTTAACATTAAGTATCACAGAAGAAACAGGACTAGAATAATAACATTCAAGAGTCAAAACAGAAAGGGATACTAAAATTTCTTAGCACTTTTTTACACATACATATTACATATTTACACTTCTGCCACATTCTACCTGATTATAAAAAATAATGTCTTGGAAGACTGTATGTAGCTAAAAATGACATTATATATAAATACTGTTATGTTTTAGAAAAATTCTGTTCCACTTCTGCAAACTCTTACTCATTAAACTGTTAAAATATTTGGATTTTTTAATTTATTTCTTACACCTACGTTAAAAGTGTTTGTGGTTATGGATGTATATATATATTTTAATTGATTTTTTTCTTTAAAATTGAAATTTTTCCTTAATTTAAAATTGGATTTTTTCTTCTAGATAAATAATTTATTGTGGTTTTATTTTAATAAAGTTTGATTGGTTTTCTAAAAAGACTTTTTAAACCTTTTCTATTTTTCTTAATAATTACAACTTGTTTATACAGTTCCTATTCAATTATTAAGCTGTATAACAAAGTTGTGTATGTCTTAGTCTAGAATTTATTCATTGTTTTATAAATTATTTGCCTTTGGAAAAGTCCTTGTAGGTAAAAAATAGTTATAAGAAGTATTTACCAAATAAAGCCACCATAAACTTACACGATGGCCTTTTTTAAAAAAATACATGTAAATAGAAAATCATGGATTTAAAAACCTTGCCTTTGCAATGAAAACTGACCAAAAAAACCAACACATATCTTTAAAATATCTATATAATAAAAATATTTTTTGAGTATTTGCGATTGCATTTTACAAAATCCAAAGAACACTAATACAAGTTCGAAGTTGTCTCAAAGGCTATAAAAGTCCTTATCATCCTGTCTCCAAACCTCTTCATCATCCAGTGTCAACATTTCTTTATTATTCTCTAAATAAATTCCATTATTAAAAACAAACAAATAACAAAATAATGCTTCTTTCCACGATCAGAGTTTAAACATTCTTACTTCCAGTTTATGAAATAACATTTTTTATTAGACACACTAGTTTCCTTTTTTATGTCTTTATGACATAATAATTTAAAGTCTATTGCTACACCATAATAAATCATTTGATCTAGTATAAGGTATTTCCTCCCACTACCATCTTTGTTTCATAGAAGCCTTCATTCTCCAATGTGGAGTGATAATCTATTCTGCCACATCACTTCATAATTTGCAGGGAAGAACTTTATGACACTTCTTTGTCGTTGACACTGGCTCAGTTATTCTTAACTACATTTTTACTACCTGTTATCCTCTTTTGACATTGACTGAAAGATTAACACTATGGGGCAGAGGTTAAGACCAAGTGAATACTGTGAGTCAAAAGGAATACAATATAGGTGTTTCTTAGGGCCCTAGGCTGCTGAAAACAGTAGTAATGGAGACAGCATGAAGAGTCACCTACAGCAGGGTGAAGATGCAAGCACTTTCACCTCGACTCCTATTTGCAAAGGTTAGTGACAGTTCTGATTCTGCATTATTACATATGCTGCATATATTTTCAATCTTTCTTTTTGCCCTTGGCCTTTATGACCTTGCTGCAACATGAGCCAGTGGAAATGCCCAGGGCAGCTGATAGTGCAGTGAGTCTTATATGATCTCACTGAGAAGTGTGGAAATCATTAATAACATGAGAAATTTCATACTTGCTTAAAACTGAAGATTTTATGGTCTCTTAGGAAAATGGTTGCTGGTTTAGAGGAAGATTCATAGCTGTGGGGAACAAAAGGGACATTATCACTCAAGCAGGCTCCAGGGAAGATTTCAGACCATGATCTGTACCATAGATTCATGCCAGTTATTCTTACCTAAATAGTCTGCATAAGAAAACTTGTACACCTTAACTCTATATCAATTGGTTCTCAGGGAAAAGAAAAAAACAAAACAAACAAACAAAAACCAAAAACAGGAGGCAGAGAGTGATCTTATATGATCGCAATGAAGTTTTCTACTGGTAAAACAATTTAAAATTCTTAACTGGAAAATAAGCTAACAAAAGCTAATGGAATAAAAACGCCCCAACTTTTATAAAAACATCTAAAACTTTGAAAAGTAATTACAATTCATTCCGAACAAGAGATTCAAATTTACAGCATCATGTACAAAGTCTAATCCACTGAATGTCTCTGTGCCTTGTAGTCCTACTGAAGCAATGAAAACACAGGCTAAAAATGCAAAGAGATAATTTCTAGATTTTGTTTGCCTTTTAGTCCTCTGGACAGTCAGTTTTTGAACTACAGCCATTCAGTTCTTGTGTTCCCCTAAAAGCACAGCCTTTAGATATAGACAAAATCATTCTGAATATTATTTTTCTTCCTTTTTCCCTTTTTCCTTTTTTTATACCCTTGAATAATCCCCACGGAAAGATGTATTAGTATTAGGATTTTCTATAGTTCTCATCAGCTGAATATCAGGATGCCTATTGTCACAGTTCAGTGTACATTCCAAATATAAAAGTGCTCAGCTTTGGATAGAAGTGTCACTGTAAAGGAAAATCAGAGTGCTTTGGGGAAGACTTTGTTCAATAATCACTGCTTCTGACTGCAATCTGTGAAATCGCTTTTTATAAAACTTGCAGAATAAAGCCAAGCACAGATGTTTCTTCTTTTTTTTTTTTCCCTTTTTTTTTTTTTAGTACCATTTCTTTGCTTTTGTTATCTTTGTTGCCCATACTCCACATACAGAAATCTGAAAGTTTTTTAGTAACTGTTCATGGAAGAATGAAAGAAGAATGATTTATAGAAGCCAGTTCCTTACTTGGATGCATAAAATAAAAAGCAGTCATAGAAAACCCAAACTGTTAGTATGAATAAGTCCTATATATGCAAATTTGGAATAGCAATAGCTAAACAATTCAACCATTGCTAAAAATGACTAACTTAAATCCATGGTATAGTGAGTGTATCACAGTTAGGTTCACATAAGCAAAAATATTGTTTTTTAGAACCTCTAAATGAGAATAGACAGAAAAGAGTAAAGATTAAAATAAGTAGCATTTCTCCTTCAAAAACATGGATAAACCCCAGGCATATCATGACAATTTGTCCATATCTAAGACCTCTGTTGGATAGGGTTATTAAAAAAGTTAAGCTAACACAAAATGTATTAAAAGGTGAGGGAAAACCTCTGACTTATTAACCAGCATAGGAAAAGACTGCACACATTTCCTAATTACTTATATACATTAAGTGACAGCCAATTAGATTTTCTCTTTAATGAACTCTTTATTGTTTACCAATTATATTGCAGAATTAAAGCCTCTTCAAAGGAAGAAAATACTGTGTATTATAAAGTGCTTTAATCTGGCATAGAAATTTACAGGAAGAATCAATGCCTTTCAACAAAGTTAGACAAATTAAAAGCAGAAATAGGCACATTTTTAACAGTGAGGTAATTAATTGTGGGAATTAATGCCAAAGGAGAATAATAAATTCTGTTCATCTTTGAATTTTAAGATCAGATCCATTCCAGAAGATAGACTTAGATTAATATATGTTGCTAGGTTCAACCCAGGAAAAAAATTGTCTGTACTGTAGAGAATACTAACTGAAGAAAAAAATTGTCTGTACTATACAGAAGATCAAAATAGATTATCTAATTATTTTTTCTGGAATGAAAATTTATATTTTTTAAGACTATGTTTGGATGCATTGGCAATAGTAATTGACTTTAACAAAGTAATAATCTAATCTAGATTTTAAATCCCCAAGTATTTTCTAAGTAAAACCACATTAATCATTGCATATTACACTGTATTAATGACTTCATATGTTAAAATAGAATGCAGTTCTAAAAAACAAAAGATTAATTTGAGTTAGTGACTGAAGAAATAGTGTCCTTTTTCTCACCTGTCTCTGGTTTTCTAAAACTGAACTGTAATATAAACATTTGATGATGAACACAAGAATAGAAAGCTGCTGTGGCTGGAAGTCGGCTAAACTTTTTAAACAGATAGCAGAAGTGACTACAACAGCTTCCAGAGATTAAAACAAAAATTCTTCATATTTTCAGAATATAAGTATCTTTTTGCTTTCCTATTTCAAATCTTCCATTAGATTCACCATTATTTCACAAAGAGACAATTTTCTTTACAAGTCCAAAGAAAGGCATTACTTTTTTTTTTTTTTTTTTCCATCTCCTTTTTCTTCTTATTTCCTCAAATGCATCTAGGAAAACAGTCTTGAATAAAGTGATATTTGTTTTCCTAGTTCATTTAACTTGTCCCATTTCAGGAATGGAAATACAGGAGTTTAGATTTAGTACTAGTACATTCCAGCATCAAGTGGGGTAAAACACAGCAATATACAAGTTATCCACCATGCCAACCAAGGAAGTTCTGGTTCAAATTTCACATTTTGTTCTGTTTCATTCAGAAGATTCAAAATATTTCATTGTTTACCTTTACAATAGCAGGAATGTTTGAGGGTTTTTTTACTATAGAGCTACAAAAAGGCATGAAATTTGTTTCTAAATAAATATATATGATGTGGACATTTTAGATGGTATCAGATATTTGAAAATCTTCATTTTTCACCTGACCTTACCTTAACTGTCTGAGGAAATAATAAACATCCTCAAGAGAAGAAGAACAAACTGTAAAAGCTGCATTATTGGATGAGGGAAAGGCTGTGGATGTTGTCTACCTTGACATTAGTAAGGCCTTTGACACCATTTCCCACAGCATTCTCCTGGCAAAACTGGCTGCTCGAGGCTTGGATGGGCACATGCTTTGCTCGGTAAAACACTGGCTGGATGGCCGGGCCCAAAGAGTTCTGGTGAATGGAGTTAAATCCAGTTGGCAGCTGGTCATGAGTGGTTTCCCCCAGGGCTTGGTTTTGGGGCCACTTCTGTTTAACATCTTTATTGATGATCTAGACGAGGGGATCGAGTGCACCCTCAGTAAGTTTGCAGATGACACCAAGTTGGGTGGGAGTGTTGATCTGCTTGAGGGTAGGGAGGCTCTGCAGAGAGATCTGGCCAGGCTGGAGCGATGGGCTAAGGCCAACTGTATGAGCTTCAATAAGGCCAAATGCCAGGTGCTGCACTTCGGCCACAACAACCCCCAGCAGCGCTACAGGCTTGGGGAGGAGTGGCTGGAGAGCTGCCAGTCAGAGAGGGACCTGGGGGTGTTGATTGACAGCCAGCTGAACATGAGCCAGCAGTGTGCCCAGGTGGCCAAGAAGGCCAATGGCATCCTGGCTTATATTAGAAATAGCATGGCCAGCAGGGACAGGGAAGTGATCTTGTCCCTGTACTCATCACTGGTGAGGCCACACCTCGATTACTGTGTTCAGTTTTGGGCCCCGCACTACAAAAAGGACATTGAATTACTCGAGCGTGTCCAAAGAAGAGCAATGAAGTTGGTGAAGGGTCTGGAGCACATGTCGTACGAGGAGCGGCTGAGGGAACTGGGGTTGTTTAGTCTGGAGAAGAGGAGGCTGAGGGGAGACATCTTCGCCCTCTACAACTACCTGAAAGGAGGTTGCAGAGAGCTGGGGATGAGTCTCTTTAATCAAGTAAAAAGCGATAGGACAAGAGGTAATGAGCTCAATTTGCACCAGGGAAGGTTTAGACTGGATATTAGGAAGCATTTCTTTACAGAACGTGTTGTTAGGCATTGGAATGAACTGCCCAGGGCAGTGGTGGAGTCCCCATCCCTGGAGGCGTGTAAGAGTTGTGTTGACATAGCACTGAGGGATATGGTGTAGTTGAGAACTGTCAGTGTTAGGTTAATGGTTGGACTAGGTGATCTTCAAGTCTTATCCAACCTTGATGATTCTGTGATTCTGTGATTTTAATAACTGACTTTTTTTTTGTGTATATACCTCTTGTTTAACCTCTAATAAGCCACTTTGGTTGGTCATGAATTACCATGTCTCGGTGCCTGTCCTTTTGGCTACAATGAAGCCGTAAAATATCTCATGATTCAGGCATATCAGCTGAAATCTGTCCATGAGGAATGTCTTCACTGATTATATATCTGCTAGGCAAACCATGTGCTTATGATGACACTGTATTTGCATGAAGAAAATCAGTTTAAAAATCTATAGAAAAAGGGAAATCAACCACTATGTCATCAGTGAATATGTCTTATTTTAGTTTTAAGTGCATACTAACATGTCTTTATTGTGATGTGCTGAACTTGGAGGAACTGAATAGTTTAGATTCTAAATTTGCAATCAGTGATCTACCTGGAAGGATTTTGTACTGAAACAGTTCATTGTGTGACTGGAGACCGGTGAATGTACTATCTACATTTAAGAAACAGAGAGAGAAAAAAGTCATACAGGCAAACAGAGGTCCATTCATCTGACTTCTATGTATAAGAGCTTTTAGAAAAAAAATAAAGAAAAGATGAGTTTGGGCATGGAAATAACTGGTAAAGGTTGTAAAATACACATAAAAGGTGACTTTTACCAAAGAAAAACCTTTTTTTAGTGAGTTTGCTGATTTGCTAGACAAGGAAAAAGAGGTAACACTGAGTCTTATCCTATGCATTTTTAACACATACTTTTCCTCCTTTTTATTGTTGCTTAGATCATAAAGATAGAGCAAGAAAATTGTAAAAGGCTCCTCCCCATTTTTTTCACCATTCTTCTATGACAGAACTCTTCAAACTTGCAGTAATTCTACAGTGAAAGATTTCTTGTGGAAAATACTACTTGTTGAAACAGAAATGTTTTTTTGGAACTTTTTTTGTTTTAATGAACTTCAAATACCTGGCTCAGGGTAATCATTCTGATGAGGAAGAGAACATCTAGAGATCTCAGTATATCAACTCTTTCACAGAAGGAATCTGGAAGCATTTAGAGCACAATTCTAGGCAGGCTTGGTCCCCAGCTGTGCAGATTTGGGAACTTTGTCTCAAATATCCTATTTTAGAATTATCAAAGTTCTGAGTTCTGTGCTTTAGTTTCCAATTTCAAAACTTCTTGGCTTATCTGGGACTGCGAGAGCCACTAATTTCTCACACAAAACAATTCAAAATTGCTAATTTCAGTAGAATTTCTTAAATAGTCTTTGTTAAAAAACCAAAAAGATTAGTTTGAAATGCAGACATTTAATTTCCATATTTTCAAAAAGAATTATTTAATTTCAGTATTTCAATACTTTCGATTTAAACTGCTGGTATAAATTTAACTGGATTTGTGATTTTATTAATCTTTATTATATTACCAATACTTTAATTAGTGACTAATAAGAATTTCTTGGTTCCACCTGAAAGATCAAAGAACCACAGAATGGTTGAGGTTGGACCTCTGGAGGTCATCTAGTCTGCTTCCCCCCACTCAAGCAGGATCACCAAATGCCAGTTGTCCAGGACCATATCCAAATGGCTTTTAATGTCCCCAAAGATAGAGGCTTCACAACCACTCTGGCAACACATGTCAGTGCTCAGTCACCATCAGGGTAAAAAAAGTGTTTCCTTATGTTCAGATGGAACCTGAACTGTGTTTTTGTTTGTGTTCCTTGCCCTTTGTCCTGTCCCTGGGCACCAGTGAAAAGAGCACACATCCATCTTGTTTACAACCTCCCTTCACATTTTATATACATTCATAAGATGTATTTATTTAGCTCAAAGAAATTGCACTGGACATTTGATCTACTCACTCATCCTTGAGGTTTGTTTGTAATTTGGATGCAATGTGTGTTTACATGTGTGTGAGTGTGCACCTATTAGTATGAACAAAGGAGGAATCAATTTAATGAATTAGGAGACAAAAACCTCATCTTTATAACACAACAATTAACTCGAAATGTAAATATGAAAAAGATAATTCAGTGCTTTTTCTCACACAAAGACACTCATTCTGGGAAGCTAAAACAATGGTCTACAAAACTTAGCCAGAATTATCAGAAGAATTACTGCTACAAAGCTCTGACCACCGGAATTGAGGTGTCTTAATCCAAAACTTTCATCCACAAAAACATATCCAACTGCTTTAATTTGGTATAGGAAATCATCTTATACCTAAAACAATCTGAGATGCACAAAACTGACAGTCAAACAGGAAGATGATCTGCTGAGCTTTTGTCTGAACAGAGGCAACATATAACATATCAGCAATTATTTCAGCAGAAATTAGAGTAGCCACTGGAACAGGATATCAGATTGTTTTGCTGTTAAATTTTCTGCTACGCTTCTGAGAATTGTTCTAATAACCTGTCTGGAAACTGAACAACATGAAGTTTCAAACTTTCAAACAAAATTTTGATACTATTATTCATTTTAATTAAATTAAGAATATTTTAATATTAAGCATATTTTAATATTCTTAATTTTAATATGAGTCATTCGCTCAAAGTAAGGCACTTTATGACTCCAGATAGTGTAGTCCAGAAGAGGGACTAGAATACTCTGGAGGTAAGTCAGTAGAGTGTTTTGTGATTACAAACCAGCCCCATTAACATGTGGTGTGAGTTGAGATATAAGGTAATTCAGTAGGAGAACCTGTTTTGTTAAGTGCCTCCTCCTTCTGGAGAAAAAAGATACCTCAGGAAATTGATGGGTAGATTTTATGTTTTTAGAGATTGAATTGACAACACTTATATGTAAACTTTTTTTGGCAATCTTAACATTGAAAAAAGATGAATAAATTAATTTCATATCTATGTCTATGCACACAAAACCATAAAATCTTTCATCCTATTTATTTAATTAATTAATTCAGGTCCAAATTCCCTTTTTCATCTCTCTTTCCAAGAGAACAATACCTTCCAAATTAAAAGAAAGTTATTTCTCGTATCACTGTGGATAACATCAGACCTCAGGTACTTAAGTGAAAGAATTTTCCTTTTTTAGAGTGTGCTGATTCCATAGTGAACTATTTATGCCAGCTGCTCTACAAACAAACCTTTGTCCTTCAGTCACAGACGAGGATGCACATATTTCACAGCTGACATCAATGTGTTCCTCCTTTGAGTGTGCAATACAGAAAAAGTAGGTACAAGCTCTGCAAGAGGATCTTCATGGAGTAACCAGAAGGAAAGGAGCGTTGCAATTAGAAAATATATTGAGAATTTTTATTTGTAAATCAAATAAGAGTTGGTTTAAGAGATATTTATTTGTTTTGGGGCCTCAATAGAACTATTGTGACAAAACAAGTTATGAGATCTGGTCTACATATAGTAATATTATGTCAGAAGGTAACACACATACCAGAAGACAGGCAATCTCACTGGACATTTAAAAAATGTCTTTGTCTGCTGTCATTCTACTGACATTCCTACAGTAAACCTTTTATTAATTCTATATTTTGAGTTCTTGATGCTCTTGTCAAGAAGGTAAAAATTTGGTTACAAAAGTTCAACTTTCATACTGATTATAATAAAAAAAAATTCTATATATGTTCAAATAACAATATTTATGTGTTCTTACAGACCTGACAAAATGTCTTCATATGCATGTGACACATGCAAAGTAATTTTCCTGTTTCACCTTTCCGTATGAAAACAAAACCAATCAGACAATAAGCAAGAATCAGTTCTGTTAGCATTTATTTTGTGGAATAAGTCCAAAGAAACTCATGAAAGAAACATTTTATATAATATTCTTTAATTTAATGAATACTGTTATAAATTTCTATTACGACAAAAACTACACAGCAACAGTTGTTTTCCCCATGAGGTTTAATGATCATCCTTGACCTCATACTTCTCTGTAACAAAGAAAAACATTGTTTCTTTCCTTTCATGTATATTCTTTGCATCTCAGGAGGTGAAAAATTGTTCCAACTCAGCTCTTAAAGTATAGTTAGAAACACTTTTTTGTTTGTGTAGTCTCAGAGAAAATAATAAGGTTTTGTAATAAATTATGTCCACAAGTGTGGACACAACCACAATAAAGGCTTAGCAGTCTGTGTATATCAAAAGCAGATATAAAAAAATGTTTGCATTAAAAAGTAGATTGTTTTGGAACAATAAAATGCTGAAAAACTTAACAAAGATTACAAAAATTGAATTGAATATATAGATAGTATATAAACTATTCAATTTGCAAATCTACCTAATGCTTACATGTAAACATCTGTGCAAATTCTGAATATTCACATTACAAAGTGTTCACAAATTTATCCATAAATAGTAATTCATTTTTCAAGCTTGTTTAATGGATTTATGTAAAAGCGGAATGAAAAGTATGGACAAATCACAAAATCTTCCAAGACAAAATAAAATTGCCTAATTTTTAATGCACTGAAAGATGATAGTTCAAATAAAGTCTTAGGAGTTATGAACAAGTTACAGATTCTCTCCTCTTTCTTAATGTTCTTGTCAGCAATTTACAATATTTTATTTTCATTTACCCTATTTGTTAAGAACTATAATACTGTGTGAGCTAAAACTTTGCTTCCTAGATACAGCAAGGATCACAGTTATGTTAAAAACGTTTTGACTATAACTTACATCCTTTTTATTCCAGATTTGATCTTTGTCAAGTCAAACTGCGTAATTTCATGATTTATATAATGCAGAACTGAAGGATAATTTCATGAGACACCCCCTAGCTAGCATCAGTCTGAGCCAGTACATTGGCATCATGCTGTGACATGCCATAAGGGATTGTGAGCTCAGGTCCCAAAAGCAGGATGGTCATTGGAGGGTGACACTGTTCTGGACTAATCAGCTCCATTTCTCAGCATCCTTAATTAAAATAGACACACTCCAAAAATTGCACAGATACACTGCTATGTTTCTGGAGGTGAGATTTCTATACTCCATAGTACAGTTTAAATATGTCCTTTTAATGTAAAACTTGCATAACATTTAGGTATCTCAGCCTAAAACTTATTCACCTGCTGTGTCAGCTTCAGAGTCATGGCAATTTGTAGCCTTAAAGTGTCAGTAGGGGACTGAAGTATAGTTTCAATAGTTGTTTCAGTTTTATAACTTTGAATTATCTCACTACTGATGTAATGGGGATCCAAAAAACTGACATTCTTCCACTCAACATCCTTGATTAGGAATTTGCAAAGTGTGCCTAACCCTCTAGCAGCAGTGTTCACTTTCCCAAATACAAGTATAATTGTTCTGGCAGTAGCTGCTGCATTCTGCTTTAGAAGGGTATGTTTTCCTTTCTTGTGATAGCATCATTAGACAACTTACCCAGAAAACAGGTGAGTTGTCCAATGATGATATCTCCAACTCACCCAGCAATTAATATCATCTTTTGCTCAAAGAAATTTTAATGATTCTTAGGACAATGATTTTATCAGGGAATAGGGGGAATGGGCCATGTCCCAGCACACCCCAACAAGTGGAGTAGGGCAGGCCCAGGGGTAGCAGCTAAGGTCAGCCAAGAATCCAGATCACCAGACAAGCCCATAGTGATGGGGAATGTTATGATGTGAAGCCAGGACAGGAATTCCACAAGTAAGAGAGAGTCTCAGGCCTGGTGGTGGTAACCAGGGTTAGCCACAGTCCCTTGACCATCAACAAGTCCATTATGATGGGGCTGGTCTGAGGTCAGTAGTCACATATATGGGTGAGATTCAGGGTCTGGATCAACAAAGGATGTGGCTCTGCACTGTTGTAGCTGCAGTGTAGTTCAGAGATGGACCAAAACCAAGAACCCGGCTGAAAAGCACATCCCAAGAGAAGGGAAAGGAGGGTGGGCCACTTTAGGGGCTCTCACAGCTCTTTGGCAGCTGTGCAGCCCTTTGCAGCACAGCAGAATTGCAATATTAAAGTTGGCCCTGAGTCTGAGCAATGAAACCCCCAGGAGTGCGGGTATATGCCTGGGGCTCTGACAGATTTATCCTATGGAGGAAGTTAGGAAAGTGCAGGCTCTGATAAGAAGGGCAGCTCCCAGAGCTCCCAAAGAAGCTGTGTCACCATAGAAGAGATTTAAAACCACTCTGAAACCAACAGAAAGTATGATTCTTGTATTATGGCAAACATCAGAGAGGGGGAAGTATGGATGCTTCTCTTGCTTAAAAGTTTTTACATATTTTATATTAAACATTATGGACTACAGCAGAGAAACAAATCCAAAATCAAGGACCAGTGCAAGCATTATCTTTCAGTGAGTGCCAATGAAAGCATTGGCAAGTAAACTACATATTCATGGTTTTGCTTTTTCTTTTTAATCAATAATCTTGACCTTTTCCTCTCCAGTAATATATCTTAAATAGAAGTAGCAGAAATTGATCGTCCTTTTTCTTCTTTCAGCCTTTGACCATTACGACCTTAACCGTCTGTACAAATTTGGTGCCTCCAGAGACAGATTAACACCTGTTTTAAAAAGCTTTACTTGCTTGATTAGAAAATATTAACCTGTTTGTTGGTAATATACAAATTAAATCTATTAACAACAACAACAAAAAAATCACCAGTAGAAAATACAGGTCTTACCAGAAACAAATGCTGATCTCTGTTCTCTGTTTATCCTGAAGCAGAAATGGTGGTTGAACTTTATGAGGATCAAGAGTGACCACATTTATATGTCAAATACACCTAAATCTCAAAATTCAGGAAAACAATATTGTTTGAAAGCCCTAAACATAAACTCCTGTTCATTTAACAGTTCTCAATGTAATCTTCTGGCGTAAAATTTTGGCATGTAAGCAAGTGTAAACATTTGTGGGGGGCATAAGGAACAGATTTTGAAGTGAACAATAGCGTGCAAGAAAAAAGTGGTTAGCAGTAGGGCTTTTTTACCTCGAAAACTTGGTCCTTAAATCCCTGGCTTTAGCAAGAACATAACAACATTACATAGTAAATGGTGTTATAACTTCATGACTCAGACAAAACTAAGGGATTCTCATTACTATTGCTTTGATGATGATTATTATTATTATTATGTCCTTTATTGAGCTGAATAATTCAGTACTACATACATTCAGAATAGAGGATGGATTTAATTTTGTAAATTGTAATACAGTGTAGCAGTCATAAGCTTTAAGGTAAAATATATCTTTCCAGTGTCTTAAATTTGAACACGATTTATGCATGCATTTTTTAAGGCATATAATCTTTTAATTGTAATCCTTTTGTTGTGACAAACAGCATATTTCAACTAAGTCATTATTGATATTAAAGCATTCTCTAGACAACTTTATCATCTGCCAATTGCCCAATTGTTCTATAGAGTCCTTCTGCCCCCAAGCACTAATTATATTAATAAGAATTATAAAATATTAAAATTAACTACTGGAGCTTTCGAAGAACAGAGTAACCTTCTAAATGAGAACTTATACAGTCCTAGGTAGCTAGTACTTTTGAGGTTTGAAAGTATATATATTTTATAATATCCAAGGGGGCTGATGTTCATATGTGTTATATTTATATTGCTTTAGTCCCATTCTTAGGGCATGTGGATGAATATGAAGCACATCTGATTCACTTGGAAAAAAAAAAAATTGGTTTTTGAAGAAGGCTTTAGTAAAGACCAGAAATTCACGTAGCTGCATGCAGTATATAAAAATGGTTTACCATTGGTTGGAGTGTCTTTAAATACCTCTGGTGCTTCATCAGTATGCCCTACTCATTTGTACAGCACTGAAGTCAGTCAGAAATGATGGTACAATATATTATATATAATTATTATACATGCAACTTTCCGAAGGAAATGTGATACTTCACAAAAAGTCTAATCCAAAGCTGGGGAGAAATCAGTAACAATCTGTGCTTTAAATTCAATGCGATTTTGATCAAGACCAAACTATATCTTAAGTAAAATGCATGTAGTCCCTCACATGAGGTACAGAAACTAGTAGAATACAAATGATTGTCATGTTCAGTGCCTACACACATCAATCTTAAAGGCAGAGAAGTTTAAAGCACTGCAAATGATACTGGTTATTTTGATTTTCTGAAAAAAAAAAGTATAAACACTCAACTACCTTCTGAATTAACATAACACCAGCTTCACCATGAAATGAAAAAGCAAATAATCTGTTTTGGTCCAGTCAGCTCTTCCTGAAAATTAAATTTTCATATAAAATGTCAAAATAAAATGTTTATTTTTTTTCTGGTGCTGCTGCTTTTTGTTTGTTTGTTTCTTGCCAAAGCTAAGCTACCCTTGACAATTTTAAACAGTCTCAGCAACACTTTTTTCCCCCTTTTTCAATAAAGGGCAATAAAAGAGGAAAAGTGTAATATCTTGAGCATTCATCTTGCACTAGGAGAGAACCAGTTTAATTCCTGATAGTTTATTTTGTTCTTAAGACTATAGATGAGGAACACACCAACCCTCTTCCAAAGAATGCATCGCTCTGTTTCAATATCTTTATCATAATAAAGCTGCTTCTTGTATCTAACATGACTCTTCTCTCCAACAATACAAACCCATCAGCCTTTGCTTTATCTACCACACACATAAAGAACAAATTATTATTTTCCTTTTCATAAAACTCCTCTGTGAACTTAAGACTATTGTCATATGCCTTTTCAGTCGCCACTTCTTTAGGCTAAACAATACACTTGTGGTTTTGAACTTTTATGTGAATTTTTTTGTGAAATCCATACTGTGCTTTCTTATCACCAGAGACACTCCAAACATAATCAAAGTAGCATTTGTAATAAATATTGTGTACTTAATCCTAAAGTTCTCAAGCACTACGTATATGTAAGCATAATTACTTTCGATTTATACAGGGAATGGGTCAGGCATCATTTAATTACTTTCCAAATTCACATATCAATCTATTCTCGCAAGCACAAATTCACAAGAACTGCAGCCTATACAAAAAGCAAAATCAGTTTATTTACCTCTGCATGTTTTCATACAATATGATGCTTTTTAGAAAAGATTCATCAATTTGTGTAACAGTCTTGACCCACTTTCAGATCATCCCCAGATTTCCTGTATCTATATTGTCATACAAATAAACTAAATAATTAAAACCATTTTACATAATGTGTTATATGGGCATTTTTTCATTGTCCAAAGTATCTTTTATTATTTATTATTCATTATTTCATTATTGAAAATATCTTTCCATTACTCAAACTATTCCTTCCCAAAAAACAAGGACATTAGGAAAGAGCAAAATTTAAATGGACAGTGACCTAGCATACAATCTAAAACATCATTAAATCTTTTAACTGATCTTAGAAGAAGTAAAAGTCATTCATATATTCAGTGGGGTTTATAGGCATCAGACTTATAAACCTTATTCCCAATGTAAATTTCACCTATACTGAGTCAATGCAACAGCTGGAAATAAGTAGGGTGTTACAAGTGAAGCTCTAATGGCTTGTCCCTGTTGTCCTCTCTTACAAATAAGAAAATCCCTTTGCCATACTTATAGTGTTTGTTTTCTGTTCTACTGTTTTGTTGCAGGGATCTGGGAATTCAACTGCAAGTTTTGGAAAGATAAAAATATTATAAAATATAGAGCTGAAAACTGTCTTTACCAGAGTTTATTTGTGAGATGACATTTATAGTATAATTCTAGCAAATAGTACAATTCTAGCAAATGTGGAATGCCCTTTTTGTTTGAGATTCACATTTAGGTATAAACCTCTAATAGCACAAACTACTGATTGAAGAACAATTCTGTTTATTCTTATTTCCAATAGATTTCATTAACTCTATAATAAAAAGAAGATCCAATAAATGCTTTCAGACTAAGAGTAACATTATGGAGTTCAATGGTTACTATTCTAATGACTTGTTTTTATTTTTCAGTTTAATTTAATCGTACTATATTTATCTTGATTATTGAGTTACTCCATTTTTACTGTGGCTTTTTCAGCTTTTGTGAATGAGGATCATTATCTCTTTTGATCTATCACAGACACAAGGGTCAGTGATGCATACATATATTAAATGATTTTGTTACTTTGTTTTGTTTTGTTTCATTCAGCTGTACAACATAACTATAACTTTCTGTTGTGGTATTATTTAGATATGGCAATAAGCCAGCACTACAGTTTTTATACTTCTTGATTTTGGTTACTACTAATAATTATTAATTTGAAGAATGCATTGAGAATTTCTTTCTCTTTCCTAAAATGACATAATTGTTGTGTTTTTCTCTTTATAAAGCATGAAGATGAGGGAATTTCAAGGGCACAACCAGGTTTAAAAATAACCATGAAAGCTAATTTCAAATATGCATAGCCTAGCTACATAATGTATTTTCTGATCTGTTATAGTCTGGTAACATCTGAAGCAGAAGACAAGGAGACCTATGGACTTCCCACAGATTATTTTTAAAAAGTGAAATTAAGTCCTCTGCTCCATAGTAATTATATTAATATAAAGTCCTGAATATAAATACATAGAAATTTTACAGCAAAAACTTAACTTAGTAAAAATTATGGTGTTATGAGACTTTGCTCATTACTTGCAAGTATGCTTGGTACATGCTCACACATTTTGGTGGATGTATTGACCATGGATAATTCCTTTCTTTAAATGTTACTGATTATCTTTTTCTCTCACCTTCAGTCAGAAAATTTGTTACCTTCAACATAATAACTAACATATATTGTTAGGAAACCAGGAAATCATGAACTAGTTTTTATCCTCAATACACAGTTCAAATTAGTGACACGTATTTCTCCCTCTCATTCAAAATAATTACAAGGAGGAGATATGACCAGCTGTGACCAAAGATGCTAAGAGAAAGTCTAGTTTCTGTATTTATTGATAACTTAGTTGTACTTCAGTATTTCAGTTTTCAAATGGCAGTATGATCCAAAAAGGTATAAAGCCTCCCTGTATTAATTTGTCATTGACAATGTTCCCATGTTTTATTTTGCATTAATAGCCAAATCATATGTAGTTATTGTCTCAGGCAGTACACTTTCAGGGTTCAAAGATAACACCTACTGAGTTTTGGATAGTTATTCTGTACTACAGACACTTATGTTGAGTTTATTCATGGACAACTTGAGTGATGAGTCCTTCACCTGACCAGCTATAGAGTAACATGGTCTTAAATAATCTGCTGAAACAGTTCCAAGCTCTGGAATAGTTTTGTTATCTGTTTCCTTAAGTTGCAAGACATTAGCCAAACCTAGAAAAATGGCAATAATTTATGATATCAAGATCATAAAGATGTTAATAAATATGTTTTGAGTAAATAACATATTCTACATCCTTCTTCTGCTCATACAAACATCTTTTTAATCAAATATATTCAATGTTAAAATTATTTATTGGATGTTTACCTGTAGTAAGTATTGGCCTGTAACTTAGTTTCAAACTGGGTTTACTGCAAGAATCTAAAATTCAAAATCCAAATCTTGTTGCGTAGCTTGTGTTGAGATATAGACTGTAAGGAATGTTTCTGTTCTCTTATAGAATAAGAGAAATGTTTTAATAACTGAATTTGCATTTGTAAATTCAAAGGTAATTTTCTGCTCATATTCTTCAACATTTGTTTAGAATCTAATATTTTAAAATGTATATAAATTTTAAGTAGAATATTAATGTGAAGAAAACATAACAGATGCTAGGATGAAAATGACTTAATTCACCTAAATCTCAGTAAGTATTTTTAGAAGAAGTAGTTATATCTGCCCAAACTCTGCATGAAGTATTGTTTGCTATAATAAGTATGGAAACACTTTAAATTATGAAAGGACACAGAATCTTCAATTTTAAAAATATTTCAGACACAGATTACCTGTCTTTGACATTACTTGTTAAGCTATCAATGGTTAAAACACAACTGAAATGCCCCCTTGGTCATTTCCAAAATAGAGCAGTTGCTAGACAACTGCCATCAGTAATTTGCAACCAATTCCTTGCTTATACATTTCATAGTAACTTTTTCCAGACATGCAATCTAAGTACAAATAAAACATAGATGTATTCCCAATGTTAGATACCTTGTGCCAAAAAACGGAAAATGACACATTTGAAGGCACTGTGTAGTACTGAATCACTGGAAAAATGTCAGCTAAAGGTTTTGCAGTCAGGAAGAATACATTCTATTTTCTATATTATAACTCAACAATGAGTAATTTCCTATCTTCAGTGTATTTCACTATAAATTCTTCCATGACATAGGAAACAAGGCATTACTACACTCCTATGAAGAATAAGAAAATAAATTTTATTTTAAATTGGAGATGTCTGAGTACTGAGGAAGAAGATATTAATGTATTTCCTTTTCTTTAAGGAACAACATGCTTTTTTACAAAAGTTTGGATTAAGTCTAATGTGCACTAAAGAAAAATATTCGGATTACTGTTCATGAATCATTTAGAATTTATAAAAGTTTTTAATATATAAACTACATCACTATTTTTTAACTTTTCCAGACAAGACTGTCAACCACAATATGTAAAAGAATGTGTGCAAAAAGTAAGATGCAAACATTCATTTAGAAGAAAAGACCAAGACACTTCAGGTATTCTGAAGATCTCAGGATTTATTTGTATAATTCTCTGCAATGTTCTAATTTTCTAGTCTGTAAAATAGAAAGATTAATAAAAAAAATGAAAAATTTTTACAGCATTCCCAAATGTACTAAGAAGATGGAACCATAATATACAGCAACTCTTGTGATTAAAAGTGTTTCTTCTTTTTTACTCAAAATTCTCAAAGTATTAAAGAATTCTCTGAAATTTTTGACTTTGGTGCTCAACTGATTACACACAAACCTCTCAGTATGTTTCAGGGGTGGACACAAGCAACATTTAGGCCAACAACAACTTTTTCATCATCCCCACATGAGCGAAGGTCTAATGTTGGAAGAAAGAAGAAACAGGAATATGTTCCTTGAGATAGAATTCCCAGAGGCAGATATACTCTCTAGGAAGAGGATGAGGAAACTGTAGTTTGGAAGTCTTTTCTCTTTTCTTCGGATATATTTGAGAATGCAAAGAGAGCCTGCCCTAAATGAACATTAAAGACTATTGAAAATATTTTAAAGAACAGTCACTTAAGAGAACTGATCTGCACTCCCTTGACTGCGTGATTTACATTTACTGCAAATAGTCAATTACCAGGTGAATACAGAATAAAACTCTATTTGACTCAGTCATATCTGAAATGATATGTATTTACTTCTTTAAGTTCATTACATTTTTAAGAATGTGACTACTGTAAAACAATAGAATAAATTGAATTTCTGGAATAGTTCTGTATGTGCAGTTCAGTATGGCATTCATATCCTAACTTAATATTTGAATATTTGAAGTTTTAGCAGTCCACAAATGCAAATATTTTGAAAATCATACTCTGTCTAACGTTACCTATTGCCAGTCATATCTCTTTCAGTGCCATTAATTGTCTGTAAAATTTGGCCATGCAGTCATCTATTTTAGGAACTGGTTTTGATTTCCCACTGGTTTGGCTCATTACTGTAGAAGAAAATAAAATGTATTTTGAGGAGAGGGGTGGGGAGGAAGAGAGGGGAAAAAAGTAAGTATTTTTCTTCAGATTTTAATGACTCATCTGGAGCAGAAATGTTAGTTTAATTCTGGTTTGGGGAGGAAGTCTGTCCCTTTTAGTTTTGCTTTTTGAACTATTCTTTTATGATCATCTTGCACTGTCTGCTGTGTATTTCTTCCGTTTCCTTGTGTTTTGCCATTAGGCCAATGAACAAAATTATGCTTAAGCAGGCAAATTGAAAGCATGTAGCCCAATAACTTTCTGATAGACTATCAAAGAGCATGAAGGGTCTGTTAGAATGCAGAATGAATAAAGATATAATGCTGAGTGGAATCTTACACTATGCAGAACTTAAAGGTAAAAACAAATGGGGCAGTGCCACTTACAAAGAGTTCACAGAATGGCACAAGACTTTGTCAAATTTTCTGATAGAGACTTTATAGACACAATATCAAATGCTTGGAACCGACAAACACACTTTCCTTTTGCTTAACCACTTGCAGCTCTCTGCACACAACCATAAATAAATTATTCTTGAGAAGATCTGAGAACGAGGTATAGAAAATAATTTAACATTTCTTTAAGCTACTATTTAATCTAATTTTCAAATATTGCATGAGTACTTTGTAATTTGCATGAGAAGAATTTATATATTTGTCAATTTATCCCATCATCTGAGAAACATTGAAATTCATCTTTCCAGCCATTGTTTTAGCATACACAAAAAAGTGGAACAGCTTGCCTAATGTTTTCTTGAACAAAGAATGCCCATAACCCACCATAATATATGTGTTCTTCCACAAAAAAAAATCATGGCACTTTCTCATTCCCTTCCATCCATTCACTTATTCATTCGTTGTTTCTGTAAATATCTTCCTATTCAGTGCATTAAGTTATTTTCTGAATATTAACTATAACCTCAACATCTCATTATCTCCAGTATCTCAGTGTTCAGATCAGAGGTGACTGATTTTTCCAGTCAAAATATCGTAAAGGTCAGGCCTTATGACTGAGAAACTAAAAAAGTTATCTTAAAAAATCCTGTGAAAATATAGCTTCTAAAAGCAATTCAAAATTAGCAGAAGCACCTGCAACTGTTCCTTTAATCAAGTCACACAGCTGTCATTTTGCAGCAGTTCATACTACTTTAATGGAGCTTCAGCTTTCATCTCCATTAAACATGCTGCATTCAGACACTTTTTTTGTTTTTTTAATTGCATTGGCATACTTTTTCTATAGTTGTCACACATATAATTAATAAACATTTTTTACGTGGCAAGGCTACTCTTTATTTAATTTAAAGATATAGAGTAAGCGAAGGGAAATAAGCATTTACCATGTTTTTGGTACTTTGCTGAATTCTAGCTAAAAATCACTATTTTCAAAAATAAATGTTTTTAATCAGTTAAGTTTTAGTGACTTTTATAATATCATGGAAAAAACATACTGGATATCCATTTGTGAATTTTTTTCAGATCTTGTTTGCATATTTATCTTCATTCTGCCCCTTATGCAATGGCTTAGTTTGTGGTGGCTGTGTTGTTTGGTTTTCTTCTAGTATTTCCCTGGGATTTTTCATTTGTTTGTCAGGGTTTTTGCATCTTAGTCATTCCTTTTAGGCAATATTTACATGTTTCAAAATCATTAAAATAAGTAAGAAAACTCAAGAGTGTTAAAATTAGGGATTTGTGAACAGTGGTCTAATGTAGATAGCCTAGGCAAGTTCCTATACCATACTTTACACTCAAACCAGGCAATCATTAATCAGTTCCGAACCAAACTTCTGCCTAGGGCTACATATTGGGTAATAGTCTTAAATAAACCGTCTGTAGGCAGAGAAGCAATTGTATTTCTTCTGTCAAATTCAGACTGTTCACAAGAGATACTAAATACCTTTCTTAACTTTTATCAGGAACAGTAGATAGTCTGCATTAAGCAGCATTACACAAGTGAGAATATCATGTACATAAATATGCACATCTTCTTTTTCAGCAAATCTTGTCTTAAACTAAATGCAATGAAAAATGAAAAAATCCACAACAAACAAAACCAAACCCACCTACAAAGATTTAAGATATGTCAACATACTTTCTACTCTTTTGTGTCAAATTCATGTTAACTTCAGAGTTTGGAAGATTTCATTAAATTAGTCACGCTTAGATTTGCACATGTAAGTTTTTAAATTTCAGACTATGAGAAAACAAACATATGCCACAAAACCAAATATGAAACAAATATTTTGAAAGAATATTTTTCAATGTCTATTTGGATTATATTGCAACACAAGGCAGAACTACTGGTATAAATGCACTTTAGCTGTAATGTACATTTTGTTGGTATCACGGTATTCAGTGAAAACATCTTTTCAGATTTTCCTTGGTTGCAAAACATCAACACGGTAGATGACATGCAATTCCACTAATAGAGAATACTGCATTATACAGATTTGATTGACCAAGAGAATCTTAGAGACTGAGAGTAACTGGGCTCAGAGATACAAGTCACCTTCCTTACTCAATTTACATTTCCTTTAAAAGATAAACTTTTTTTTAATAATTTCTTTTAAAATCATATCCAAAAAGAGTGACATTTTTTTTCTTCTAGACATCAGAGACTCATATACCTGTTTATGACAAGCAGTGAGTATTTCTTTAATCTATCTCAGCATTTTATACATTTATCAATTATATACATACTTTTTTTCTATACCTTCCTGCATGTAGCCGTAGGAAAAGATCTGTGACATGGGATTATAGTTTTAAAACCAAATTTTAAGTTCATTTGCTATGCAACTTGACTATTAATTTAGAGAAGTTGTCTTAATGTAATTGGACAAGTCTCTCCAGAAAGATACTGTAATTCAACATATGGTTATAGTGCACATTTAATATGATTTTTAAAAGTTTTACCTTAAAAGAAGATATATGCAATAAGTGAAAAACATTCAAGTATAGCTCAAGAGGCAAATTTTCTTTTCTGAACAATAATTTTCCCTATATTAGATTGTAGTCCTCTCTGTTACCAGCCTATTAGCATTTGTTTGAAAATTTTTTATATTTCCTGGAAAATATTTCAAACTTGAAAATTAATATATTCCATCTGACAGGTGTATTGGAGTTTCTTAGGAGCAGAGTTCAATAAAAAAGGAAAGAAAATGTTTATTCCCTATTAAAAGGGAAATGGGACACTTTAAGAGATCAGGGAAACTGCCTAAGACAGAGCAGTATGTGGGAGCTATTTGGGGATCTTTTACAGCAATCCCAGAACAGCAAGTGCAGTGCCATCTGTGCAACATTAAGAAGAAAAGAAAAGAAAAGAAAAGAAAAGAAAAGAAAAGAAAAGAAAAGAAAAGAAAAGAAAAGAAAAGAAAAGAAAAGAAAAGAAAAGAAAAGAAAAGAAAAGAAAAGAAAAGAAAAGAAAAGAAAAGAAAAGAAAAGAAAAGAAAAGAAAAGAAAAGAAAAGAAAAGAAAAGAAAAGAAAAGAAAAGAGAAAAAGGAACTCTTCATCATAATAAGTGTTCGGTTTATTATGTTCAGAATTGTGTAGAGGTTTCGCAGAACATCTGAAACAAACAGTATTTGCCTAAGAGTAATATTAATCAGAATCTGCCTTGTAGTAATCTACATTACATGGGATCAAAAGACAGGTTGGACAAACATGAGAGGCAGAAAGGAAATACATCCAGGTTTTCAAATACAAAGAAAATACCTCTGGCTCAAAAAGTGTTTGTGCCTAAAACAGCTGGAGACTAGGAAGATAATCTAGGAGAGTATGCGTAGGTGCCCCACTCTGTTACTTTTTGCTAGACATCTGCTGTTGGCTTTCGCTAGTCAACATAAATGAACCTTTCACTATCTTAATGTTTCACCTGACATTGTACAGCTCTTATTCTGTTTTTACTTTCATCATTATTCATGCTATGTTTGCTGAAAAGGTGAGTAAAGATGGCAGCCTGTACTTAAACTGAGGTTTTAGGTAGAAGAAAAGCAAAGAAGGTGACAAGGCAAGAGAAAAGTGGTACGTCTATATGCTCAGGCCTTAGACTAAGACACAAATGCTTATGATGTTTTTCCTCTTTATTCCATGCTGTGATGAAATCAAATGTACCTTTCAACTATTTCTGGTGTTATTTAGATGAAAATACAATGACAGGTATATTTGCATCCAGAGGGGAAGAAAATAAAAACAAACCAAAGCAAAGTTTTAAGAGAGAGCAATGATTTTTTTTTCTTTCTGTAAATTCTATTTTTGCCTTGTAACACAGAGCAAGAGTTCATATTACATACTGACAAAGTTTTTTCCTTAAGAAATACACCATATCTCAGCAACAGCACATGTACTGTAGATTGTTACAGCTGCTTTCTCTCTTCTCCCCTTATATTTTTCTCTTAGAGTAAATAAGCTTTTAGGACATCATAGAGTGCTCCATTTGACATCTGTGTAGCTCTTTTGATTCCATTTTCATCCCAAGAGATTTTGAGGTTCTTAATAGAAAAATTGGTATTTTCAACTTGAAACAAATAATTCTTTTTTGTCTCTTGTTCCCTAAAGATATTCTATCCAATAGATCAATGTCACTTATTTTACCATAGTAAGAATACCACAGATAAATAATTTACATATATTAAAAATAAATGCTGAAACTGATTCCTCAATTATTTTGCAATTATGATGATGTATCTTTATGAATGTCTTCATGAATATATCAAGTTGTGAAGAGCTGAATACTAAATAGCAAAGTAGCCAGATGCTTTTATAAAAACATTTAGATTTTGGCATCTCTAAAAACATCTGAAAATGAACAAAACTTTCTTTTACACCTGAGTGATGGTAGTTTTTCCCTTTAGAAATTTGTTTCTCATATCCATTTGGGGGGCAGGGGAGATTCATATGCTGCATTAGACATTTTAGTACTCCTTCTTCTTTCTTTCTGTTTCCAGATTTTCTGGAACATGTCCTCAAAATGAGTTGGAGACTGAGTATAAAAAACAAATTAATCTGATCTATTATCAGTTTAAATACTCAAAGATCTATGGAATAAGTTTTAAAATAAAAATTAAATCACTTCAGTTTCCTCAGTTTAGGCTTCTTGAATGGACTTCCACTGACATCTCTTAAAAAAATGATGAAGGAAGTGAATATTGCAAACATTCTAAAAGCAAAACTTGAATATATATACTTTCTTAATTAAGAAAATCTATAATACACTAATAAACATAAAATAAATACATAATTACTTAGTATTATACATTGCTACATAAGCATACAATCATTGAAAAGTGTGGCATCATCACTTCGCTACTTTTCTATGTGTCTTTTTTAAGAAAATCCACTACGTAGCGCATTGTTTTGATCTGGTGGTTGATCTGCAACAAACACTGATAAAAAATATTATTTTTTCATATTGAAAAAATTAGAGTTCCAGGAGACAAAGAGCAATGGCCTATTAATTGTCACTACATTCCAAATTTTTCACCATATATATGTTTAAATATTAACAGGCTTCTGGCACAAACAGAAAATATTGGGCTTTAGTTGGCTCAAAGAAATTTTCTTTCCCCCTTAAGATCATCATATTGATTCTGACAAAATACTGTAAATATTAAATTCTCCAGTCAATAAGCTTAATACTGACCTAAAAAAGTCAATATATGCTTACTAGCTGCAAAATAGTAACAGAACTTAGCTTGGTATACTGTGTTCTGTATAATACTCTCTGCTTAAAAGCAGAACAGTGTTGTTATGTTTTAAGGGAATTGAAATGTTCTTTACTGAAAAAATACAGTGGTAAATTTTTTCAAAACATTGAAATTATCATAAACCTCTATCAGTGAGCACATTTCTGCAAGAGGTAATACAAAATAGTATGAAATAAACAATAGTATTCCAACCAAGCTGGATGTTTTAAACAACCTCTTTCAAAGTGGTCACATAGAAAACTTACAGAAACGTAATATGACAGAACTAAGGACAAAAAACACTCAAAGTTTGAAACAAAAAGCTCTAGTGTTGCTGAAGATATAAATTTCATGCAACATTAACCATTTGCTGCCAATTCTCCTTTCAAGGTGAAACACCAACAAAAAAGTCAAGTAACAAGGCTTACCAGAGTGCATTTCCAAGCTCTGTTCAGAAAATGTAATGTAGAAATGTAGCACAAATGCATTTAAATATCTGAAGAATAAAGCAAAATATTTGATATATAAGAAGGTGAGATTCAGAGAGGACTTAAAGGTTGCTGAAGTGAGTAATGCCTTCAACACAAGCTCTAGATTTCTCACTAGAATTGTTCAGAAGTGGAGGAGGGTGTGTGCCAAGATAGGTAAGTTACCAAAGTTACCAAAAATTCTCATCTTTTGATGACTAAGTATATATATGACTGTTTGTTGCTAATATAGAGTTTACATCTTTGGATCTCACTTTTTTACCACAATATGGTGTGGAAAGACATTTTTCTTAATCAGTTTTGTTATATGTGTTCTGTCAACAACTACGTACCATCATGAATGTGGTTCATGCCTATCCAAGGCCTCAGTTAACAAACTGCTTGTTCAGTTACACACTCCTTATGAAGGCCGATGTG
The DNA here is from genome assembly GCF_047716275.1 of Strix uralensis. Lineage (NCBI taxonomy): Eukaryota > Metazoa > Chordata > Aves > Strigiformes > Strigidae > Strix > Strix uralensis. The sequence continues at coordinate 22,603,341 of NC_133975.1, forward strand.
TTATTTTGCCTTTTGTTCTGACAGAAAGAACAAGATACATAGTGATTCTATAGCTTATAAAGTTCAGATGTTCTACCAGATGGGTAGCACAGCATGTTCATTGTTCATAGGTAGTAAAACCCATTTGCTGCATAATTGGCTCTAGTAAAAGATTAATTTCTCTCAATAAGTGTTTACAAAATTACTATGCAGGACAAACTATTTGTGGTGTATAGTTCACTGAATGTAGCTAAGTTGTCATCATACAGACAAAAGTAGGGAGAACATCTGAAGTAAGGGGATGCCAAAGGGCAAAAGCATTTTGAAACCTGTATGTTCAGTGGTAAATACATATTTTTGCACATTGACATTGATGTTGAGATTAATGATAGACATTATTTGATAAACTGAGGAATGGGGTTTACACACTCAGATCATTTGTACATGCACCATATGACTACTGATTTGAAGTATCTTAGTTTTAGTTTCTACGTTGAAGAATTTCTGTAGCGTTTGGTTTTCAGAAGCAATAAAATAGTCCTAGGATATAAAGTTGGGGACTGAAAAGATAACACCTTCAGCAAAAGGAAACAAAGGCACAAAGATACAATTAAAGTAGGAGAAAATACCTCAATCTATAGAAATCTTCATATCTCTCATACAATGAGCTGAGACTAGCTAATATATATGTTAACTATCACAAGTTACAATACATGTTTGTCAATAGATAAGTTTCAAAAACCTAATGTTGTTGACAACAGCATTAGTTGATATAAAACGTGGGCTGTATGTTCTCAGAGATACCTATATTACAGAATTACAGAACGGTTGAGTTAGGAAGATACCTGTGGAGATCACCCAGCTCAACCATCCTGCTTAAAGCAGGGAAATCTAGAGCAGGTTCCTCAGGGCCATGTCAAGTCAGGTTTTGAATATCTCCAAGGATGGAGCCTCAGCAGTCTCTCTGGACAGTCTGTTTCCATGTTTGATCACCTTCACATTAAAAAAAGATTCATTTTGTTTTGTTTGAGTGGGGTTTCAGCTTTTGTTTTGTTGTTTGTTTGTTTTTTAAATGTTTAAATGAAAATTTCTATATTTCAATAGAAATTGAAAAAAAATTTTGTCATAGTTTCTTTCCTTGTCAGTGGGCCATGCTGAGAAGAAGTTCCATCTTCCCTCCCTTCCATCAAATATTTATATATTTTTATAAGATCTGTCTCAGCTCCATTCTCAAGCCTGAACAGTGCCGTCTCTCAGCATTTTGTCATATGACAGATGCTTCAGTCCCCTAACAATCTCTGTGGTCTGTGACCCCTTTCTGAACTTACTCCAGTACATCTATGTGTCTCTTGTATTGAGGAGCCCAGTACTGGACTCAGCACTCCAGATATATTTTACCAGTGCTGATTAGAGGAGAAGGATCACCTCCCTCTACCTGCAAGACAACCGTCTTCCTGATGCAACTGTAAGCTTGTGGCCATTTTTTTTTGCCAGAGGGGCACATTGCTGGCTCATGTTCAGCTCATTGACCACCAGAACTGCCAGGTCTTTTCTGTAAAGCGGCTTTCCAACTGGTTGGTCACCAGCCTCTCCTGGAGCATGAAATGATCAAATCCCAGGTGTGGGACTTCACATTTGCCTTTGATGAACTTGATGAGATTCCTGTTATGCTAGGAACAAACATAGTGACAAACATTGTAAAATCCCAGGGCAATCAAGGCAAATTTTACAAAATAGGGACCTCACTCAGTCACTGAAAAAATTTGAAACTACTGAGTGTATTGTTCATTGTTTTAGTGTTAGCCAAAATGTAACAATCATTATTTACTTTCCTAAAGAGATAGAGGGCATAAACAGTAACTGGAAACTACCATGATTGTTTATAGAAATTTTATTGGGTTTTTTTATAATTAAAAGTTATTGTAGAATCAATTTGAACTGTGACATAATGCTGAAATTAGATGCTATTTTAAATACATATGTAAAATCCATTAATGCAAATATTTATTATGGTATTCATCAGCATTTATATTAAAAATTAATTATATTTAAAAATGAGTTATAGTTTGGGTTTTGTTTTGGTTTTCATTGGTTTTATTTACAGATATAGAATTTACTACATCCTTAACATTAATAAGGAGTTTGAGTGCCAAAGTTCTGTCCCCCTTTCTCATAGGAAGATGATATTCTCACTATATAAACATTCTACCCAATTAATTAACTTTACTGGCACTTAATTCTGTAAACAAGTGAGAAAAGCTGGCTTTCAATTCTTTTTGTCCTCCTTGCTCACAGACTTTAAGGGGTGAATCTAAATCTTCCTGAGTAAATAAGGACAATTTCAGCAGCATTCCCTTTCTATTCTGCTTCCAGGGGCCATTATAATATAGAATAATAGAATTCAGAATAAGGTACTTCAACAGCATATTTAATTCCTTTCCCCACTGTAAGGTAAATTCAAAATAACTGATACTCACAATCCAGATAATTCCTGCAGTACAATATAGTGTGCACAGTTAGCTTTTCATTCTCCATCTGCTAGCAGAATTTATGTGGTAAGCAGGGTTAGAATGATTGTGGAATCTTAATGGCACTTCCACACTTATGAAAATCTGAGTGAAAAGGAGCTTAGCATAAAGGAGAACTGTCTGTACTTCTGTTTACTGGCACTGAATAATAAAAGCATAATCAAACAATAATCAAGCAACAGTACAACCCAGCAGGATGTTATTTTATAATGCATATGTAGAAGTAAAATGATGTCTTTTTCTTTTTCAGGTCTTTACAGTACTATCATAGTTACTTTCTTTATAAACTTTGGCTTTTTTCCATTGCTGGCTCCCTCTTCTTGAGAGTTTAAGATTTCCCAGAAAGCTTGATCTGTTAACAGAAAACACCATCAGCTGTTCACTGATCTTACAATGCTCACATTTCAATCTTTAAGTATGGCATGCCTGCTGCAAAAAGCTCTCAAGTAATCCCTCTGCTGAAATTCAAAATGAAAAAAAAAAAAAAAGAAAAAGAAAAAATATGGTATCTGCTTGTAGATTTTTTTATGTACATTGTGCTAAAAGTAACCTTTACCTTATTTATGGCGATACAGTCATCCATTTACACTGATCAAACAGTGTAAACTTAATCCCTTAAGAAAGACTGCTATAGATGGCTCTGTAATTATTCCCCAAAGAAGCCATAATGGTACCTTAATTTTTCCCAGCCTTTTTACTTCTCCGGTCCTATTTTATATGAAGAACAGTGATCTTTGGTATTATTTATTTCCATTTCTTTTCTATGAACATTTAGAATAGAATATATGGGTATTTAAATTATTGTAGTGTCTTTCAAGTAATTATAAAAGTGATTGATCAGGATAAGCAACAGAGAGAATTTTGGGAGGCAGGTAGCAGACTTTTAATAAAATACATATTTGAAAAAATGTTTCTTGTAAATAAGGATTAAAACAGAGTCCAGCATAGAGGCAGTGAAGAAATTTCTGTGCACATAGAACAAAGGATATCAACAGCAAAGAACATTATTTTAGGTAGCAAAGAACATTAACATAGGCTGAAGTGCATTTTTAATAACTTATGTTTCAAGAGAGGTGATTAATTTACTCTAGGACTGAATATTTTAAACATAACATGCAGACTATATTATACTGAACTTGCTCAGGTAACTTCTGACACTCTGCTTGTCTCCTGAATTCAAAGCACCCATTCAGTGTGCAATTAAATAGCTGTAATTAAAAAATGTTTAACTTAACATATAGTGATCTACCTATTAACCTACGGCATATCCAGATCTTCCAAAATAGTACATAGCACAATTTATTTACACTATGCAAGTATTCTTAGTTTTTGAAAACTCAACAACCATAGCATGATTATAATGCTTTGTCCTTTTTCTGCAGTGCAGGAAATTAGCATATCATCGATTGTTATTAAATTTTGGTGTGCATACTAATGTCTTCAGTTTACTTTATTCATTGATGAGGAAGAAAATAGACAAGTACTAATGGACAAAGAGCTGTAGAAGCCTATGTAAGAAAAACTGGAAAAGTGGATCACTGAAAGAGTGGTCTTAGTTTTCCAGGTGTCGCAAAACATTTTCCAAAACAGGTATCACTATTTTCTTAGCTCTCAGGCAAAACTGAGCTTGAGTTTAAACAAATAGGGGAAGTTTATATGAAAGAAGAAAAAAGATGCAATTAAGTTTTTCCTACTTCCCCCTCTGATTGACATTCTACAGCTTATGTTTTTGTCATAGAAAATAGAAGAAACAAGTGTATATCACTTCTTAGCTCTCATTCATTTTAAATGTGCCTTTTAAATATGGCTTGAAAGAAATGATATATGCTTAGTAGAAAAACCAGGAAGTGATGCAATTTCTACACTTCCAATTGTATCATAAAAGACATGACTTAACCTTCTTCACCTACAAATGGATCCACAGCACCTGTGTTTAACAGTTCAGAAGTAACAGTGACAGGACCAGAGACAATGGGCACAAACTAAAACACAGGAGGCTCTGTCTGAATGTAAGAAAACACTTTTTTAATGTGAGGGTGACTGAGCACTGGCACAGGCTGCCTAGAGAGGTTGTATAACCTCCTTTCTTGCAAATATTTAAAGGATGCCTGGACATGTTGCTGGGTAACCTGCTCCAGGTGGCCCTGATTGAGCAGACATGTTGGACCAGATGGCCTCCAGAGATCCCTTCTAACATCAGCCACTCTGTGGTTCTGTGATTCTGTGATTACCTGAGGAGAGTCATAGGAATAAACTTGATCTTCTCAGTCATCATAATGGACACTGCTCATCTGGATATTTTAATTATAAAAAAATCCAAAAAACTTAGGTGCTAGGAAATGTACTGTAGGTTGGTATATTTTATACACTAAATTTCAAAAATGTTGACACTGCATGTTATCGTCCTTATTTTTACTTTTATTTGCGTTAATTTCTGCTACAGATGAAAAAGTAGAAGTAACTCAGACCAGAAAGTGATATTTTCCCCATAGTATTCATATTTTAAGTTCCATTTTATTGCTATTTTAGTACACCTAATCAAAATGGATATGTGACTATACTAAACTTCTGTTTTGAAAAAAAATGGCTTTTCTATTGAAAAATATGTTGAAATATTCTCAGCCACTTCCAGATTAACATTTAAGAACACAAACTCTGCTGCCAAAATTATAATCATATTAACTAAACAACAAAGATAAGCCAGAAATTTATATAAATGTGTCCTGCATAAAGCAGAACTGCCCAGCAGACAACCTTCCTGTTTATCAAATGCTCTTAAGAATACATTAGTGCTAATAAATACTATTTTTGAATTCCAAGAATTGGAAAGTGCATACAAAGAAAATTCGTGGTTTTGTTTTGTTTAGGTTTTTGTTTTGTTTTGTTTTGTTTTGTTTTTAACAGCATACAAATTTAATTGTATTGTTAGTTTATTGGCAAGAAGATAATAGAGAAGTTGAATAAAATGAGTAGAAGAATACACAGCTGGAAATGGATGCTAGTAAGCTACAGTTAACACTGGTTACCTATTGGAATTAGTTTGCAGAAAATTTTGTCTACTTCATCCAAATAATACAAGTGCTATTTATCCATTGTTGAAATACTTTGCCCTGGTTCTGTTTGCTAATTGTTGTCCTATCCCTAACCCAGGTTGGGTTTCTCAGAGACCAGATTAACTGGATTTAGTTATGAGATATTTATTTATTCATAAGACTTTGAATTGGTACCTAGTCCTGTACTCTAAATCAATGTAATAATACAAATAATACAAATAATACTAATACAACACCTAATGAAAATAAGACAAGGCTCTCAGATTTAAACAGTGGTTGTGCTGTAACTAAAAAATAGGGCTGGAATTTTTAAAAGAGACAAAATTAATTTAATATCTCAATTCCAAGGAACTTTCAACAAGTATTTGATATTTACCTCCATGGAGTTTTTCAAGCATTTCCAAATTAATTCTTATGGTTTGATTACAGTCTGATATATTGATTTAAAAGACTACACTCATGCCATCACATAGAAATCCCATAGGTTTCAGGAGGTGTCATATGTTCATATAGGTATCTGCAAAATAAGAGTTCAACTAAAACAATCTCAATTGCTTAAATTTTAATTAATAATTCGATACACAGCATATGAAATCAATTTATATTCATTTGGAGAAATAGTCATATCTTCTCTGATCTGTTAACATCTGTCCTTCAGATTTATCTAAATATAAAACTTTTTAATCTTTATCTGTTTCAATCTTTTGTATACCGTTAGGTACTTTTAACAAAGCACAAAAATTTCATCTTACCTAAATTCATCTTACTATTTAAAACTATAGGAATTGCAGAGTTATCACTAATCTCTTTTAGTCCAAATGCTCTCCGTCACTGAGGACCTCCAAGCAAATAGGTTTTCAGCTAAAGATTGAAAAACTTTTAAACAGAATTAATATATGCAACTGAATGTCATAATGAAAGACTTTTTTATTTTTCTGATTTTAAGCTGATTGATTTAATTTTTTATTATTATTATTATTATGATTGTATCATTACTACAAAATTTAGATAACAACACTGTAACTTCGTTCAAGGGAGAAATTGTCCAGCTAAAAAGGAATTACTCATTTAAATTTATCTAAGACAGGTTGAGTTTTGGAAAACTAGTCTTGTGGAATTTTCCCTTCTTTTTCTCCTTTTCTCTTCTTGTAAGGAAAATTACATTATCTGCATGTCTGAAAGCATGTAAAGTTAAGTAATGCTGGCTAACATTAAACCCACTTTACCAGATGAAGGTGGTAACTTCTTAGCATACTTTGTACACTTAGTTCTTATGACTTTTTTTCCTCTTGAGATTTTAAAAATAAGTCAGTGCAGGTAAAACCTTTTAATATAATTACACTACAATAACTTCAGCCTGTAAAAAATAGAGTATCCTGAACACTTCTACAAATGATATTTGTGAAGAATAAGAATCACTAAATAACAAGTCTTAGGCTAGGTACAGTAATACCACTATTGCTAGTGATTACTGCTGAGTCTACTACTGAGACCTCTTTCATTTAGTTTTGCTTCTTATTATTACTTTACTTCACTTTTTTTATGGTAATATGACCTCCTGACAAGTCAAGATGTCTAATTTGCCTGAAATGACACTAAGAATTTGGAATTTCTGATAAATCAAGTGTTTTCACAGGATATTATTATACTATCACTGAAGAATCACCTATATGTACTTGGAAGTACATATGATCAGGCATTATACTTCCCTATGCTGGAGATTTTTGGGGTAGGCAACCGGGTTTTAAGTATGCTCCATAACACTGAAGATAGTGCACCATTAAACGTAAAATCAGCTTTCAGTGATCCCTAGTGGGCATCTCAGACATACATTCTTATATTCTAGCTGTCTACACAGTGGAGTGCTTTATTTTACTGACCCAAATTTGGCCATCATACTTCAAAATCTTCAATCCTTTTATAGAGCAGGAAAATCTTTTACACAGTGAGACAGAAAAACAAGAAAGTGACAGAATAAAAGGAAAGTAGAATCACTGAGGCTTAACTTCATAGAAGAATGGCATAGCAAATGGGTTTGTTCTGACTTTCCATCAAGAACAATCCACCAGACCCGTGGTTAATCTACAAGGAGACAACAGGAATGGTGTAGCTAAGTGATATATTGGATCAGTTTCACAAATTATATTCACTCTAATAGCAGGAAGCAAATTATTTTTCCTGTCTCAAATTAAAAGGTATAGTCACGTTAAAGGAACAGAGGATATCTGAAACAAGGATCAAAGACTATCACAGAGATTATCAAGGAATGGGACTGATTTTATTGTGTTATTTAGTTCATAAAGTGTGAAAAATAATTAGATTTTTTTTTTCCAGATTAACTCCACCAGTAAATCATATTAGAAATCTGAAGATAAGAAACAAATAAAGCTACTGCTGAATGCATTGTAGGTTTGTCTAAGGCACTGAATGCAAAATAATTTATTATTTTCTTCCTGTGACAACTGACATGCCTTGAGAGTGGAGGGGAGGAGGGAGAATATTTGACTACTTACTTTTAGAAGGGCTGCTATGACATATTTCCCTATTTTTTGCAGCCATGATTCATGGTCTCCAAATTCATGACACAGTATTGCCTGCATATCACACCTGTGAAAGGATAAACTGTAAAAAAGAGTTTCCATCCAAGCTGCTAGTAACAGTATGATAGCCTCATCTACTTCTATATTAGTTTGTTGTGATGAAATAACTATCCTAACTTGCTCTTTCAGTGGTTATTCTATAGTATGATAATCTTCCAAATGGTTTTATCTCTTTTGGGTACGTAGAAAAATTCTGCACACTTCAGTTCTAAAAAAACCCAAACCCAACCACTAATCTGATTCTGGTATCTGATTTTCCTCTAGACTCTTCATTATTTGGATACAGTATGTATGAAATACTGAATTAGACAGTGCCAGAGTTTACACAGATTGTCTGGTGGCCCTGAACTGAAGTACAGATTTTCTTTTCTGGAAGTTAAGTCATATAAGAGAGAGTTTTGCATGAGCTATTAATAATAAGCAAAATAACCAGCATATTTTACCTTTCCTAACCCAGAACATCTGCATCTTGTATCTAATTTTCTGATATGCCCATGAAGCAAACAAATGGAAAACCTTTTTGACTGAGCATACTATAATCTAGAAAACTACTGAATCTGATACATATCTATATCATTTTCTGTTTCTTGTTCATGCGAATCTAAAGTTTTTACTAATTTCCAAACATTTAGTTTTCTACTTCAATTTAGAAGCCAAGTTGAAAAAATAATGATCAGATTTGGCTGACTAGTTTTTTAGGGGCTTTTTTTGTGTTAGCTCTTTTTTCCCCCATTCCACACAAGCACTCATGATTTTTAAAAATTACTGTTCTGCATCAGAGTTAAAACGTTCATGAAGAGGTGAGATTAATGTTTATGCTCAGGTTTTGTTCAGGTTTATATTCAGCCTTATTCACAGACTATTGTTTATTCTAGGACAATTTATTTTCTGCTTGCCTGTCTGGTACTTTCCTTCCTAAATATTCACTCGACAAGGAATGTGGGTCTGAGATTTCAAGGGCTATAAATGCTGTATGGGCTGTACAGACAATCAGTCTCAATAAACATGTAACTATTTATACCATGTGGAAATGCTCTCAAAGAGAAAGCTAGAGATTTTCTCAGAGATTGTCTCCTCATACTGATGAAATCGTATTATTTAGATCATATTAGCAGGGAAATCCTCTAATCAGTAAGCAATATTTATATATTTAAAAGATGAACAGAAACATTACTGACCAAGGCACCTAATGAAATCCAGCATTGATAAGTGTTAATTTTCAGTGTTGCTGAAGTATGTGTGACAGAATTACCTCCAAACACATATTAAGGCTCCATTTACTTCTTATTTTCTGATATCAGCTCTACTGAGACTGCCTACATGCCCAGAAGTTGTGGCCTAAATCCGAGGTGAAAATTACCACAGATGTAAGACACTAAGTGATCAGGATTTGGACATCTACGGCTAGGTGAAGGTTATTTGGTCAGCTAATTTATGCTGAGATACGTAAACTCCCATTAAAGTTCACCTGTTTTAAAGGTGCCAAGCCACTTTTCTTGTTTGATCTGCCTGTGGGTATCAAAACTGCCTAACATTAGGATTCTATTTCAGTAGGAATTAGCCACCTAATTTGCTTGGTGAATCTGTTTTGACAAAGCGGTGTTTCACAAATAAATTCAGTTTCATTGGAACAAAGAGCTTTGAAGTTACCTACTGATTTTAAGAGATTTTCTATAAAGCAAAGTTGATAGTCTTATTCAAAAGTCAAGTCTATAATTTTCACAAGGTCTTTTGGAATTAATGGGATCTGAAGAGAAGTTATGGACTAGACATAATTCGATGAGCTGAATGTAGCCTGTGTTGCCCATAATTTTTTATGGTACTCCTAGTCTTTTTACATTACTGAAATTAACTATCCCATCATTTTTAAAATAGAATATGATAACTAATCAATGCCTTGGCCCTGTATTTTCCAAATGATTACATTAATTTTTATGTATCACATTTGAAATGCTTACTGAGTTCTGATTTGAAAAAAAAAAAAAAAAAAAAGGAATTCATCTTGATATATTCAAAGCACACTGAAAACTTATAAATAAAAACCACACCTCTACCTTGATATACAAATATAAATGTTTGTCTCAGGACAGGTGTGATAGAATCTAAACTGTCTTTGACCCACATTCCAAAAAAAGAACAAAAAGTTGGTAGTCAGAAGAAAAAGAATACTTAGTGAAGAAAAATCCTATTTCATAATATCCATCCAGCTGGTTAAAGGTTTTGGAAAAGATTAATAGTTATATTACAAATTAAAATATGAATATAATAATGTAATGTTATACCACTTCCATTGTAATTGAAAAGGTGCAATGGGAGAGACAGATGTGGTTAAAAATGTGCAAGTAATGAAGTACCTCAAACTGTGAACACATGTGTAATTAAAGGGAAACTAATCTCATAAAAAATATTATTGGGCATTTGCTCATCAAATGATAATGCTAATCTTGCTATCCAAGAAAGTAATTTTCTATTCCAGACATTTTGCAGTTTTATAATGCATCATATTTGTTGCTGTGGACTTTAATTGGGAAATGTTGTTTCAGGGTGTATTCAAGATATAGACTGACACATCCTAACAATGCATAATTCAAAGGATTGCATTTAATTTTATTAAAATTATATTTAGATTTTGCACTTAGATTTCCTAGAACATGTCATGCTTTTTGCATTTGCTTTTGTGCTGTTTACTTATTGTATTTACCATTTACCATTGTACACATTGTAAAAATTCTATTAAATTTATGTAGCAACATATATATTACTTTTTGTGAATAATACTGTTTTATGTGAATAATGATTTTTGCATACACAGTAAAGAGGAAAGAGTGAGATGCCAGAAAGTATTTATTTTTCTTAGAGTTCAGTTTTCTTTTCCACTTGGGCAATCCCCAGGGTCAGGTATTATCATTCAGCAGAAGAGTAGTGAAAATTGGATCAGATCTAGGAAGCTGTCTCATTCCTTCATTAGAAAATGAAATTGCCAATAAGCCTAGTATGCATCACTCAGATGACACAATGTCAGACCTCAAAGTCAGACTGCAAAGCCTGGTGTGAAGACTCCATGAGACTTGCTTTCCAAATATATGTATTAAAAATGTAAGAGGGAGTCCTATTGAAGGAGAAGCAAGCACTACTGATCTAATCTTCATAATCTTCATAGCCTAGTTTTAGAAGCCCATAGTTATTGCTTTGTTTGTGCTAAGCAAGCTCAGATGATGAATTTTGTCCTTTACTTCTGAATACAAGCTACCAAAAAATGTACAGTAGCGTATGCATTCTGTCTAAAACATACTACGGAATAGAAAAAAACCCAAACAAACCAAACATCTTCAGTTACATTTTACAACCATTTTTCAAGTCACACTATAATCCTCAGTGAACAAAATATGGAGCCAAAGTGAAAAAAATAGATGGGAAAATTTTTATACAGTTCTGATTCAAATATCTCTATCTATTTCTAAATTAATCAGTGCTTAATCCACCTGTCACTGGAAGTGTATGCTTTGCCAAGTGTTGTGCTACATTATATCATATTACAATTCTCTCTAACTTTCCAGGATGCTGGAAGATATGTTAAATAAACATATTTTTTCTTTTGGTTGTCTTAGTGGTGTTCCATATAACTTCCAGTTGTATCAATTTTTACTGAGCATAAAGTACATTGCAGGAAACCAGGCAAGCAGCATAATTGGTAGTCATAGACATGAAAGAAAAATCTTATCAAATGAGTAGTCTGCTGTAGTATCTAGGTAAGATTCACATTAGGAAATAAAGTAAAAATACGCTGTTGTAAACTGTTTAGTTTTCTAATTTTGCTTTAATCAAAACCATTTTCACACACTAATTCAATTTGTCTGACATTAGAAGCTGCAAATGCAAATAATGAAAATGTTTCTCATTAAGAGGTAGGCAGCTGGATTTTCTCCATAAATATTTCAACAGAGAAGTAAATCCATAATATTATCGATAGAACATGAAATAAAAAGTGTCTATTTTTCACTTGCTGAGTGCACAAGAACTGATGTTCTATTAATGGGAACTGCACATCCAGCAAGAAAAAAACAAATTATATTCATGTGGCCTCTTGCTGTGGTTACTTCAGATCTCACAGGCTAAGCAGTGTGTCAGGACAAATCTGAATCTGTCTAGGAAAACAGAAGATGAAGACTCAAACAGCTTCTGGTACTTATGCTGGTAGTTCAACTGTTGAATTTTTTCCCTGTACTAGGCTGTGAACTTGAATCTCATCATGGTTCAAGATCATTCTGCAGTGTGAAATAGTCTGTTCCAAAGTCTTGATATAATGTTCATTAAAAAAAAAAAAAAGGAAATTTTAAAGGAATGGGTAAGATTTTAACTGCGATACCTAGACAAATTTCTCATAGAGAAAATTCTTGGATACACATTGACTTGTTTTCTGAAAACGAATAGAACTGTTCAAATATATGTAAAAGAGCATAAAAAAATCACAGAATCGTAGAACCATTCACTGCGTGATCAAACCCAGGATTCTGTTCAAAACAAAGTCAACGTTGAAATGATGGAATTATTCAAACTGGGTTTTGGAAATCTTCAAGCATGGAGACTGTGAAGTCCATCCGGATGACCTGCTCCAATGCTTAATTATCCTGGGAGTGAAAAATTTTCTCTTTGTATCTCATTCAGCCATAACCTACTGATTTATAACCAGTGTCTCTTTGCCTGCTGTGCACATCCGTAAAGAGCCTGTCTCCCTTCTCTATCTATCTTTGATTTAGGCATTGGAACATAGTATGTAGGATCTTTGTAATGGGAAAGTTAATTTTACATGCATATATATGTTTGCAGCATTTCCTCCCAATCTCAATGTACAGGGCATTCATCTGTTTAGTCCATGGTCAAGTTTTTCACTTTGAGCTGTGGTTGCACCATTTACATATGCTTCTTTCTCTCTTTGGTAATCATTAGAAGTTAAGAGTTGGTCACTAGCCTTCTACATTCTCATCAACTTAGCTCTGCCCATATGTTAGCAGTTTCTGATCATACATTCCAATCAGCTGGACTACATGATTAATATAAGAAGGAGCTGAAGTGGAAAGAAATTAACCCTGTAGTCTTAATAAAACACAAGACAACAATGAGTGGCTCATAAAAAAATTTATATTTTTATATGAAATTTTCAAAAACAGTTCCACAGTTCTACAGAAATCAGGGAATACAACCAGATTGCTACATAGTTCACAACAACACTGAAGTTAGGGCAAAAGATGAACTTAAATCAGATGAATGGGAATGAGGATCAACGATTAGGAAGACTGGGGCAGTGGGAAGAAAGGTGATTCCTCCTTCTCCCAGTAGCATCAATCTGTGAAGTTAACTTTGCCATCTCATGTTACTTCATCATAAAATTGGGGTAAGAATCTGAATGGAACTCTCAGAGGAAATTCGAGGAAGAAGTTTGCTGTCATCAGTCACCAGGAATTAATTCTTTCTGACTAATGTAAAGTGAACTGGAGGGTATGCAGAAAGGCAGAATGTCTGATGGTGTGAGGGGCCCACGTGCAAAAAAAATAATTTCCATCTTCTCTTGCCAAAGAGCTCTTGAGATCATTACATCAACCTCCAGGACTAGATCGTCAAGGACCACAGCCATGAGCACTAACTGTACAACATCAGCTCCTGGTATTGTATACTTAAAGCTGGGATGATTGTTTATGAGATGGCTGTTGAGAACTGACTGCTTTGTGTATGTAGAAATCAGTACTGTATAAGAACTAGCCATTAACATAAGCAGTGAATGAACTGAGCAAGGTTATGTTTTAAAGTTTGAAGCTGGCTTGATTTGTCAGTCTTCTAAACACTGAGTAGGCTCTGATTCCCAGACACACATGTACACATGTGTATTCACTTGCAACTCACTTTTCATTGCCTGATTTCAGTGTGTAGTGAATAAGAGAAATTGATGCAGTATTGTATGAAAATTAGAAATGTTTTCAATATTTCTTCAGAATATTCAAAAGGTTAGAGGTTATACTGCTTTAGAAGGTACATAGGCCAATCTGAATAGTAATGACAGTGGCCAGTAATAACCAAATCAGGAAATCTCACTCCACAGAATCATTCAGGAGTCAGATAGTTCCACATTGTTTGTTTTTTCTGAATCTATGACCCCAGCTAGGAGTACGAGACTTGTTACTCCAGAGCCTGTTAATCAGGAGTTTTGACTGAGAAGAAAAGAACTACAAAACCCAGAAATTAAAAAAAGCCTGAAAACGACAAGAGACTTTCTTACTCCCTCCAAAAGCTAAAAATGCTGCTTTTTCAGCTGCTGCAGATTCCACCTTCATGGGAGACATGAAGTGATCCTGACCCTCAAAGGTAGATAGAACAAAGTGTTACTTAAGAGAAGTATGTTAATTTCGTTTTGAAAAATGCTTTTGCTAGTCCTGCTGTATCAGCTTCATCTTCTGTTCCATCAGCTATGCTGAAAGCAATATTTTTTCCAATTGCACAGGTATCACATAGAAAATCTAAACAATTTCACAAAACATTGGCAAGCTATAACAAGGAGAAAAGAAGGGAGAAGTTGGTGGAGAAAATGCAAGAGATTGAAAGAAGAAAACAACATGGAATTGTGAATGGATTGGTGTGGGAGAGAAATATAACAGAAAATAACTTTTAAATTCCATCTACATAACTGTGTTTTAAAAAAAAAAAAAAAGGAATAAAAAGTATATGAAAGAGAAAGACAACACTTTTGTGTCTAAAGCACCATTTCATGATCAGAAAAAAAATGAATTGAAAATTTACTAATGAAGACTTAAATTTCATAAGCTACAATGTGAATTTGTGTAAGTTTGGAAAGTAAGCTCAAACATTTTACAAACTCCTATTCCCTCCACATAAAAAAGTAATGGTTTTAGAACCAATTGATTGTTTACTTGGAATTATTAGACAGCAGATATTTCCTGAAGTTCCCTTTGTTCAGTAAACACAGAAAAAAAGAATCTGATTTCTTGGGTCATTGTATAAGACACTGTAATCAAGATAATGAAGGAGACAAGAATTAGTTTAAAAATCAAGTTGTTCTATAATAAAACTGGGGTTTTTTGATTCTGTAAAAAACCAAACTTTGCTGTTGAAATGTTACATTTGCAACTAAGAGGATTTTAAAAATAGTGAATAAAATTAAAATTCAGACAATTCAATATTTTTAAATATGCTTATTTTTCTCTAAATATAACTTAGATATATCATAGCTCATTTCCCATTCAATTTCATAGACAGTGTGGGAAAAAACAGGTAGTGGAAGAAATTAATAACCATAATGAACTTTAACACTTAGGACCATATTTGTTGATAAATGGGGGGTCAACTTCTGTTTAAATAAAGAACTCTGGAAATCTGGCTGCAAATTTATATCCCCGTTCAAATGACAAATGTGTCAGTGTGATTTACCAACATATTGATGTGAAAACTGTGTTATGTAGTACAACATTATACTGGGTCTGGCTGGGATGGAGGTAATTTTTCTCATAGCAGCCCAACACGGTGGTAAAGAGGAGAGGTGTTCTGTGACCAAAGCAGTGTTGATGACACACCAGTGTTTTAACTGTTACTAAATAGTGCTTACACACTGCCAAGGCCTATTCTGTTTCTTGCACTGCTCTCCCAGCAAGTAGACTGGGGGTGCACAAGAAGTTGGGAAAGACACAATTGGGACAGCTGACCCTAACTGACTAAAGAGATATTCCATGCATATCATCTCATGGACTATCTCATTCCCCACAGACAAACCATTACACTGTTAGACAACTTGTTCTCTGTCTTGTTTATAACATACCATACACCATTAAAGACCAGGATAACATGATATAAAGCTTTGGAAGAAAAAAAGTGTGTCCAGAAAGATTCTTCTCTTTCCTTTAGTTTGGCTCACAAACAGGAAAATACCACTTCATTCATTAAAAACACAAACAATACCCCACCAAACCAGTGAGGATGAATTTCAAGATTCCAGACTGACCAGGTGAACCTTAAAAAATTCACCCATTTTAGCTTAGCTATATGTTTTACAGCATAATTGATGATCACATTCAGTGTACCAGTAAACATAATTTAAACTATCTGCCAGTCCACACAGTCTGGTTATATTTTTGTTCTTATAATGAATATGTCCAGGATTATATACCAGTTGCTTTATCAAGTAGAATTCTAGAATTTCCATTTGAATTTTAGTATCTCAAAACAGTTTTGGATTTTGGATTGGATTTCTTTAATATTATTACTATTTTGGGTGGGATTTTTTTAATTCTTACTATTATTTGCTTTAGGTGGATTGTTTTTTTATTTGGGGGTTTGTTTTTTTCAGACATAACCCCTAAATTTTTATCCAAATTCCACTATTTTGTTTTAAATTTATAAAGTAGTTTTCACTGTAGTCTTAGCTAACAAGAGTTAAATAACTTTTCTGTTACAGTCAATTAATGCATCCCAAGATATTTTAAGAAATTACATTGTAGTCTATTCATGAAGTCTGGGTAGAGAAAAGATGATGAGGCAAACACATTCAGGCTTTGATACTTATGTTCACACTTCTTAAGAGCTTCAAGTTATTTAAAGAAGAATCTAAAGGATGATCTGAAGTTTTGACTAACGACCCTGGCTGTTGAGTTCATTGGTGTGATGCAAAGAAACTTTTAGTCATTAAGATCATTCTTTGTCAAAAAAAACCAAAAAAACAAAAAACTCCCCACCAAAACTGAAATCATAAACAAACAAAAAAAACCCCAAAAAAACTAACTACAGGCCTTCTTGTGGTTGCCTGCAGAATGTGGAGCAACTCCATGGGGAACTAAGAAACCTACTTGTCTGTTGTCCTACCATTCTGTAGGCAAGTCATACTTCTTCATTCTTGCCTTCTTAAAAATGTAAAGGGATTTGCTGTATTGATTACATTTTAAAAATAATCCTGGTACAGTATATTTTAAGAACATGAGAGAGAAAATGAACTACATATTGAACATATTACTAATATTGTTTAACAAACTGAAGAAACTAATTATGATACCAAAGTGATGAAAGTAGTACAGGTTATTACAAAAACCGTAATGCACTGTACTAGTGAAAATTTGTCCGCCCAAATGCTTTACATAATTAAAGTTCTGTAAACAGTATAGTGCTAGGGGAAAAAAAGACCTTATATACATTGCAAACAAACCCTGTTTTTCTTTTTCATCTTCTAATATCTCTCCCTGTTTTCCTTAAAGCAAGAGGAAAATGAATGCTATTAGTAAAATAGATGACAAAATTTCGTGATTATAAATCAGGATATGTCAACCAAAACAAAAAGTAAGATCATTACATCAATTTGTATATTGCTGTATATTTATTCTGGCTGCTAAGATTGTAAAATCATGATGGTTTATCTTCATTTCATATCTTGTCTTGATTGATTACTTAAAAAATATAGTGACTTCAGTGGTGAAAGCAGATGTAGATCAGTGTTGAAGTATCTAACATTTAAAACTCCTATCCAGTGAAATCCTTCTTAATTATTCAATGCAACAACAAAGTTAATAAATTACAATTACTTATGGAATGAACTGTCTTTGGCAAGAGATAAAAGGTAATTATATTCTATAGTTTTGTGTTGTAAAAAAAGACAGGATGAAATAGGCATTTGTTGTAGATCTTTCCCTGAGTAAGTTTACCCACATTCCTGTTAAAAGAAAAAAAAAGAGGAATGACAGGTCTGAAATGCCAGGAGAGCAACCTTACTTGCCAAGCTGCTTTTCATGATTTACCTGAAGTCATGGCTAACTGGGGAGGTCCCATTGGAATGGAGGGTGGCGAATGCAACACCCATCTACAAGAAAGGCAGAAAGGAGGGTCCAGGAAACTATAGACCTGTCAGTCTGACCTCAGTGCCAGGGAAGGTCATGGAGCAGATCATCCTGAGTGCCATTACAAGTAATATAATGGACAACCAGGGGATCAGGCCTCGTCAGCATGGGTTTATGAAAGGCAGGTCCTGCCTGACAAACCTGATCTCCTTCTATGACAAGATAACCTGACTATTGGACAAGGGAAAAGCTGTGGATATTGTCTACCTGGATTTTCGAAAAGCATTTGACACAGTTCCCCATAGAATTCTCATAGAAAAACTGGTTGCTCTAGGCCTGAACGGTCTACTGGATCAAGCACTGGCTGGATGGACGGTCCCAGAGAGTGCTGATCAATGGAGTTAAATCCAGCTGGCGGCTGGTCACAAGTGGTGTTCCTCGGGGCTCAGTGTTGGGACCATTTCTGTGCAACATCTTTATTGATGATCTTGATGAGGACATAGAGTGTATCATCAGTAAGTTCGCAGATGACACCAAGTTAAGCAGGAGAGTCGATCTGCGTGAAGATACGGAGGCTCTACAGAGAGACTTGGATAGATTGGATCGGTGGGCCAACGTTAACGGGATGAGCTTCAACAAGGCCAAGTGCCAGGTCCTGCACTTGGGCCACAACAACCCCATGCATCTCTACAGGCTTGGGGCGGTGTGGCTGGAGAGCTGTCTGGAGGAGAAGGATCTGGGGGTTCTAATTGACAAACAGCTGAACATGAGCCGGCAGTGTGCCCAGGTGGCCAAGAAAGCCAATGTCATCCTGGCTTGTATTAGAAATAGTGTGACCAGCAGAAGTAGGGAGGTGATAGTCCCCCTGTACTCTGCACTGGTGAGGCCACACCTGGAGCATTGTGTCCAGTTTTGGGCATCTCAATATGAGAGAGATATCGAGGTACTGGAGCAAGTGCAGAGGAGGGCAATGAAGCTGGTGACGGGCCTGGAGAAGAAATCCTCTGAGGAGTGATTGAAGGAGCTGGGACTGTTTAGTTTGAGGAGGAGAAGGCTAAGGGGAGACCTCATCACTCTCTACAACTACCTGAAAGGACATTGTAGAGAGGTTGGTGCTGGTCTCTTCTCACAGGTAATTAGTGACAGAACAAGAGGGAATGTCTTTAAACTACAACAGGGGAGGTTTACACTGGACATTAGGAAAAAATTTTTCACAGAAAGAGTGGTCAGACAGTGGAATAGGCTGCCCAGGAAGGTGGTGGAATTACCATCCCTGGATGTGTTTAAGGGTCATTTGGATGTGGTGTTGGGGGATATGGTGTAGGGGAGAACTTGTAGAGTAGGGCTGATGGTTGGACTCGATGACCCCAAGGGTCTTTTCCAACCTAAATGATTCTGTGATTCTGTGATTCTTACGGCTTAGAAACAACTGCAATTAGGAAGGACATCCCAGAGTTGGGTAGGTAAAGAACTGAAGTTCTTCTAAATCTAAGATTGTCTTCATAAATGAGGAGTTGGATAGACCCACTAGGAAGTCAAAAGTCTTTTCCAGAAATCAAGTGGGAGAAGGATTGCCCACATCAGTAATCTCAACATGGCTACTAAATATACATTTAACAGTTTGGCCTCATCTCTCCTTTATTCAGATTTTGTTATGATCTGAAACTGGCAATTGTGGACGAATTGAGAATCCAGTAGAATGTATGTCTTAATATGCATGACATTACCAGTGGTAGATATGCTGGCATCAGAAGGATCTTACTGACAGAAATGTAATCATATCAGTACTTTAAGTGAATCAATAGCTGCAGATCAGCTTAGGATAAATTCTTAGAAAGTTAAGTCTAAATATTTATCCATTTAACCTGGAAGATAGATAACTTAAACCTTTGTGGCTATCAACACAAAGACCCCTAATGTGTGTGTGTATATATATAGCTGGGTAAAAACCTGGCTGGATGGCTAGGCCCAAAGAGTTGTGGTGAATGGAGTTAAATCTAGTTGGTGGCAGGTCACAAGTGGTGTTCCCCAGGGCTCAGTACTGGGACCAGTTCTACTTAAGATCTTTATCAGTGATCTGAATGAGGGAATTGAGTGCACCCTCAGTAAGTTTGTAGATGACACCAAGTTGGGCAGGAGTGTTGATCTGCTTGAAGTTAGAAAGGCTCTACAGAGGGATCTGGACAGGCTGGATTGATGGGCTGAAGTTAACTGTATGAAATTCAACAAGGCTAAGTGCTGGGTCCTGCACTTGGATTGCAATAACCCCATGCAATGCTACAGGACCTGGGGTCAACAGCTGGCTGAATATTGGTCAGCAGTGTGCCAAGGTGGCTAAAAAGGCCACTAGTATACTGGCATGTATCAGAAATACTGTGGCCAGCAGGACTAGGGAAGTGATCATTCTCCTGTACTCAGCACTGATGAGGCTGCACCTCAAATACTGTGTTTGGTTTTGGGCCCTTCACTACAATAAAGTAGGTGCTGGAATGTATCCAAAGAAGAGCAATAATGCTGATGAAGGGTCTACAGAACAAGTCCTATGAGGAGTGGCTGAAGGAACTGGGGTTATTTAGCCTGGAGAAAGGGATGCTGAGGGGACACCTTATTGCTCTCTACAACTACCTGAAAGGAGGTTGTAGTGAGGTGGGTGTTTGCCTCTTTTATCCCAAGTGATATGACAAGACAAAATGGCCTCAAGATGCACCAGGGGAGGTTTAGATTGGAGGAAAATTTACCTCACCGAAAGGGTTGTCAAGCATTGGAACAGGATGCCCAGGGAAGTGGTCGAGTCATTATCCCTGGAGGTATTTAAAAGACCTGTAGACATTGTGCTTAGGGACATGGTTTAGTGGTGGAATTGGTAGTATTAGGTTAATGGTTGGACTTGATGATCTTAAAGGTCTTTTCCAACCTAAATAATTGGTTTGGAATTGTTTAGGTTGATGATTCTATGATCTCCATGAACCATACATGTATGCATATATACTAATACAAAATATATGCATAAACTCATTTTAATAAAAGGTTTGATACTATTACAGCTGACAGCCTATAAAGATATTGTCCATAGATCCTAGAGCTAGTGATATTTTGAGGAAAAATAAATATAGGACAAATTAGGTTTGATGTACTTTTGTGGCAGGATTAATATTATAGTTATACCTGATACATGCAAGGAGTCTATTTTCCTCAGATGCTAATTTGCACAATTTGCTTCAGAAATTAAGGTAATACATTATATAAGCATATTTTCATTATGCTATACACCAGTATCATGATTATGCTTCAACTTCCCCAACAGAAGTTGCAAGCAAAAATATCTCGTGAAGCAGAACATACATGCTTTCAAGAAGACAAAATAAACTAGTGAAACAGGAATTCTTTCAGTAAAATGGAACATATAGATAATTTGGGACCTTTTCAGCCAGGACAGGCTTCAGCATTCTTTGAAAAGGTTGCTAACTTACATTTATGTCTCTGGGAGTAATAAGACTAGGAAACATGTCAGAAAATTTGAAGTTAACTCTATGTCATTCTGAGAAAAGAATGACTTCTTTCTACATATAGGTGTGAGTTTTCAAGCATAGCTGTAGAAGACATCCTCAAAGCCACCATAAGTTGTGCAAAGCACAAAACATCCTCAGTTTAGATGGATGTTCCCCATTTTATTTTCTAAAAAATTAACCTAGAAAGGTCCCCAGCTTCACGACTGGCCTCTGTAATTTGTTCTGAAAGAGAATGTGAACCGATAATCGCAACAATTAGTAGACTGTTAATAGAAACTTTTTCAATGTGCCTTTCAGTGAACTCCCTTATCAGCTGTTACCAATGTTGAACAAGTAACTAGCTATCTAATATTTTTTAGCATGTAAAAAAAAAAAAAAATCTAAACTCAAATAGCATAAACCTGCAGCTGTATATATGCCAGTGTAATCACTATACAGTAAAAGTGCTATTTGCTTAGGATGGATGAAGAGATGTAGCTATTAATGAAAAAGGCTCTCCTTATTGATCTGATATTATCTTTCCCCTTCAAGCTTCCTGTCTTAAGTCATGTAGTTTCAGTTTTACTAAAAGGTGAAATTTATTAGAGTGTTTGTTTTAATCTGCTGGGACAAGAGTGAACTTGATCTTTCATTTTAATTTTCAGATCTGATTATGTACAAAACAAGACAGACTATAAGGATCTTGACCACCTATATAATTATCTAGGTATTCAACTCACAATGGTCAGTGTTCACTGGCATCCTCAAAATAATATATCACATCATTCTCAAATAACTCATAGATGCATGATTTTCTGCCAGTAATGTGCAAAACCAGTTAAGCATGGATGTTTCCACATAACTGAGCTATATTGCTGAGCTGTAGTTAAAGCCTTAGATTTCTTCAGTGATGGTCTCAAGCACAGTCAGGCACTCAGCATGTAATGCTGTGCACATCTCATCTGCTTAGCATGACTGCAACTTAGTGAACCAACATTTTTTCAGGGGGTGCATCTGAGATGAGAGCTTGAGCCTGATACAGAAAACTTGACTTTAATCCTGTGAGCAATTCTACTTCCTGATCATTATAGATTTGCAAAGAGACTTCGTGGGCTTCAACATCCTGGGAGAAAAGTTATGGGGAATAGTCAATTCTGATTAGCTGTTAGAACTATAAAGCATATTACTTCCTGTGAAACGTAGTGCATCACCTAGATGCTTTCAAAATATTCCTGCCTGTAGTAGAATATTTCTATAAATAGTAGAACATTTCCATAAATACAGTATGACCACCTAAGTTAATAAATTTATTCTATTTGGTGGCACAGAGATGCTGGTAAGATGTAATGGATAAGAAATCTCTTTCTTCTCTTTGGTGTGTCTCTTTCATTATCATCTTAGAAAGGAATGACAAGACATTATGTTATCAAAAGAGTACAGAAACTTTTAAGGAGCCAGAAACCTGGATAAAAAATTACAATCTAATACTACGTTTTAGGACCAAAAAATATCTAAGTTTTTTATTTAATTTGATTAGGACATGTTCTGAGCATCATAAACTTACCTCATATAAATATTCTAGCAATTCTGCTTTGAAGAAAACATTTATTGAAACAGCAAATTTTTCCAACATTAGAAAATATGTTGACAGACTATACATAGAATGAATCTATGAAGTTACAGGAAAGCTATCTAAACGATCTTTTGCCAGTTTTGTAACTTTTTTATACTGAGTACACTTAAGCATAATAACCCATGGGGCTGAAGAGTTCATGGCACAATCTTTCCTCTAGAATCAACCTTAGGTGTCCCATGTGCTTGCTTTCTCTCAGATCTTTAAAATTATGGCCCATATGATGGCCACCACACTATGTTTATCCTGAAGAATGCATCCTAAAAAAAGGATAAGAATTAATGTTCAGATAGCACATACATCTTGAACACCCTCCTACTCATTTATGTTCCTATAGGTGGACCATGTCTCTTTGGTCTCTTTGGTGCAAAACTGAATAATTTTCTCTGTATTGCCACACCACAGAACTACGGAATTTGGACTTCCATATATATGTGTGTATATATATCTATATATGTCAACTAGAAATAGAGCCTATAAAAAAAATTATAACTCTTTGATTTATTAATAAATTTTGACTGTGTAATCAATTTCCTATTCCTGAGATGGGAACAAGAAGTCACCAAGGTCTGCAAAGAAATATACATAAATACATAATATATACATACAAATACATAAAATATACTATACATAAAAACTCACTCCACTATAGCAGTACCCATTTAAAATTATAATTATATTTGCATGTGGAGAGCAAAATCCCTGAATTGCTTCAATACATTTCAAATGGTTTTACTCCACTTGCAGTGAAATTTTGCTCTGAACCAAGAGATCTTTCCCTTATAAGGCAAAATTGTCACCTATTGGATTATTATTAAATATATGTAATGGGGCTTATTACTCCTTCTTCATTATATACCTTTATCTGACTGGGAGAGGAAAGAGGTGTTGCCACTACTCACAGAAACAGAAGAGATTTTTTTTTTTTTTTTGTTCTGGTGGTTGTCAGTAATTAGATCAGTCACTGGGAAAAATGGGTCCAAAAATCCTTCAGACTTTATCAGATTTGTAGTCTGTTTTTCGGGGCTTAGTCAGTAAATGTGAAAGATGAAAGTTACTGCTCATGCTTCCATCCCCTTTTCTTTTTCTTAAAATAACCATAACCCTTCTGTATTAGGTGTCCAAATTCAGTGGAGACTTAATTGATCCCAGCTTCCCATTAGTTATCTGTATAACTAGTGGGCAAAAACCATCTGCATTATCTTGACTTAGGTGAGCATTATCATCTTCAGAAGGGACTTTTTATATTTGCATTTAATTCTACTATGGAATTTATTCCTTCTTTTCTTATGGCAGAAGTCTGTAGTTTCATTGGAACAAGGACTGCAGGATCAAGCAGTAACTGTTATCCCTCTTAATGAAAAACTAGAGGATTTGTATACTGTTGTACTGTCAGCACTGGAAAGTAAACAAAACATTTTCAACCAGTTCTGAAAGAAAGCATGAACTTCCTACAACTCTAATAGATATGGTCTGATGATCAATGGAATATTAATTATACCATGGATCCAAAATTCCAAACATCAGAGAAATTGAGAACCGGATGCAAATTTTTGCATCAGTGCCTAATGTAAACCTCCGTTTGATTTAAGTACAGAAAGTGGATGATTCTGTTTCTTATAGCCTCAAAAAGACATCAATGCCATGGCTGTCAGAAACTTTCAGACATAATGCTTCAAGATTTCAGATCCTTCATATTTCTTATGATTTGTCAAACACTATGCAAATCACTTCCTGATCTTTTCCTTTGTCATCAATTAAAATTTCTGGTTTGATAATGAATTATTATACAAGCTAAAAAAAAATCTTCTCTTAGGCTCTACAATAGAGAAGGAACCCAAACAACATAAGTTGGCTGAGGCATCCAATTTCCAGAAATTTCTCTTATATATCTAAATTTCTTTGGTCCGCTAATACAAATTCACTTTGTAGTAGAGACAAAGAAATGGAATAATCATTGGCTAGATGGTAAAGTATTCATATAGGGATTTACCCTGTAACCTCTACTCTATAGTTTATACTCTCTAGCCTTTGTTAAAGAGACTTCTGCATTCTGAATGATTTTTTTTTTAATTAGTGAAAATATTTGATCTATAAAATGTGTTAATTAAATAGGGAATCAAAAGGTTTGGCATGATGTTTAAATTAATTATCTAATTCAATGATATTGTCATAAGCTGTTGAATTTCTCATCAACTGTTGTGAGAACAATGAAGTTTAATGTCAGATCCTGTGTAACACAATCTTAGTTCCACTATCTGTTGAAAATGTGATGATTGAATACCAAAATTCTCTAGAAAGAAAGATCACAAATACTTACTCACAGTGAGCCTTCAGCATAGTAACATCCTGTGTGATCATTAAATTTTGGAGAGAACAAATAAATATTCCCTATGGGACATGATTACAATTGGTCTATCTGAGGACAAGAACATATAACATGCTATGGATATTGGCAGCATTGTGTAAATAGTGGAGAGTATCTAGATTTCTTCTAAGAAATCCAGAGCACTTAACCATTCTGGTGAAACATAAAGGAAATGGAAGAAATCTATTATCTTTGTAAATTAGGTCACATAACGTACTCAGAATTTTAACCAGAAATTTTCCAGTATGGATACTTAAGGAACGTTGTTGTCTAATATTATGCCCATATAAATCAGGCATTCCACCACAATGTGATCATTGACTTAAGAGAGCGATTCTGCAAAATCAGCCATATGCTTGAATATTGATGCCCTTCTCAGTTGAATTGAGCAGGATTTGTTAGTCATTTTTGCAATTGTGCATTTATTAGACAGGTGCTTTCATAAACTGAAGAGTCTCTATGACTAAAAAAAAGAAGAAAATATATGCATTGAGTACAGTATTTGAGTACATACATTTCACAGATGACCCCAAGAATACTGCTTCTTGCCTGTCAAAGTAAACAGTTCTGCAGAAGAACAACATGTCATATTATGAGACCATTAAAGCAGAATACAAGAAAAAAAACCAAACACTAATTATGTGAAATTTTTTTTCTAGAAAATCTAAGGTTTAAGATTTATAACCTGCTGTATACATGAAGATTTCATTTTCAACTGAAAATCAACCAAAAGCCACGCAACTGAAATGATTGCTAACCTGGTTTACTTGGTTTATTTTCAGTAATTATTACAAATTTAATTCCATATCCCTATTGCATTTAGTAACTGAGTGAATCAGGATATGATGTCCACAAATATCTTCTTTTTTTTTTTTTTTTAAATGCAGTTTTCAAACATGAAATAAAATCATGTCTTTTAATCTGTGATTACATTGTTTATCATTCTTCAATGAAAAGGGCAAAATAATGCTTATTATATATTCTTATTTTTCTCTCTGAACAGACTAGGTTTACCCATGAAATGGGACTAATTGTTTATCATCATCTATGAGCAATATTAGGGCCATTTACTAGGAATGCAGCAATGCAGAGATTCTCCTACTATTTTGTAAAAGAAGGATCAACTTCAATTCCATGTATTGCCTGGCTTTCTGATAGTATTCTGATGAAATAATACAGTATATAAAAATATTTAAGGAAAAATCAAATACATGCACTGTCTCATATATCATTAAGTATTTCTGAATTTGCAGGCTGTGAATGTCTTAATGTCTTTTCCTCATAATATTAAAATCAGCAAAAATGCAGGGCCCAAAATCAGAAAAGAAAGATTAAATGATTAAGCACCTTTTAAAAATCTTATAATATAACAAGGGAGGATGGATCAGAGTTCATTTTTCAAAAATATAACAGATTCAAGTCTCTGAATACTTCAGAATCACAAAAAAGAAAATCCAGTGCGTAAAATACTAGGTAATATACAAATTGTTTGTTGCCATGGAAACTGACAAGTTAAGAGATGCTTGAATTTCTGTATGTAATTTTAATATGCCTTTCTTATAAGGATTTCATGAATTTTATTTTTTATATTAGACCTTATGTAAAAATAGTTCCTTTCTGAGGGCTACTCTTGGCTAGTCATCCATAACCTGTTACTAGGATGAATGATAGGGAAATTTCAGAGGCTTAAATTCCTGTAGTATTAGTTATAATTAAAAAAAAATAAAATCTAGTGCTCTTGTATAAGAAACTAAACTCCTTTAGATTGGTGAGTTAAGGGGCATTCACCTGAACTGGGAATAGATGACATTTGAGGACATTCAAACTGCCATCGACTTTTTTAAACTGCTTAGCAAAACCAGCCTTTTAGTTAGATTTTGTATTTTGATTTTTAAACTGTTCCCATCAAAGCTTCATCTTCCATTTATATCATAAAATGAACCACCACTTCTTACAGGAATGTCAGCATTGCAGAAAAAGTGCAAGGTCCTGCGTATAGGTCAAGGCAATCCCAGGAACAAATACAGGCTGGAAAATGAGTGGATTGAGATCAGCCCTGCGGAAAAGGACTTGGGGATGCTGGTTGACAAGAAGCTCAACATGACCTGGCAATGTGTGCTTGCAACCCAGAAAGCCAACTGTATCCTGGGCTCATCAAGAGAAGTGTGGCCAGCATTCTGAGTGAAGTGATTCTCTGCCTCTACTCTGTCTCATGAGACCCCACCTGGAGTACTGTGTCCAGCTCTGGGACCCCCAACATCAGAAGGACATGGACCTGCTTGAGTGGGTCCAGAGGAGGGTCACGAAGACAATCAGGGGGCTGGAGCACCTCCCTGATGAGGACAGGCTGAGAGAGTTGGGGTTGTTCAGCCTGGAGAAGAGAAGGCTCTGGGGAGACCTTATAGCAGCCTTCCAGTACCTAAAGGGAGCCTACAAGAAAACTGGAGAGGGACATTTTACAAGGGCATGTGGTGACAGGACAAAATTTAAGACATGTTTTTTGAATTACTTTCAAAATGAAACCCAATCTTCTCCCTCCTGAATATAAGAAAAAGAAACAACCTAAACTAACCAATAGACAGCCTATTTGGGGAATTCTAGTTGAAGATCCTTCCTACTTTGACCCAGAATAAGCTACCTTAATTCATCATCCCACTTTTCCATGTGACCTTTATGATCATCAGGCTATTTTCATATTATCTTTTGTCAAAAAAGTGAGGGTACAGTAAAGCATTTCAGTTTCCATGGTGTAACATTTTTCATTGAAAAGCATTGTCAAAATCTCCACTTCTCTAACTTACCATGAAAACATTACCACTCCCTACCTTATCCAGACTTTTCTCTCCCCAGAGCAAGTTTCCTTCTGCCTTGAAGATAAAATACCCATAGTGCATTTATCCAGCTTCTAAAAACTGCATTAAAATTCACATTACTTTTGAGGAAATAATTTTATTATAATAACTTCATATAGGTTTTTTGGATGAGAAAAAGTAAATTTTTAGGAGTTATCTGAAAACAAACTTTGCCCTTATGCAGAAGTTGATGAGTGTATGAAAAGTCAGGTAGCTGCTTAAGTGCTTAAGATTTAGAAGTATAATTATTATTCTCTACATTTCCTTAAAAGAAGATGTGACTTTTCATCATATGAAAAGAATAAAAGACAGACTGGAAGATGGCTGATTCTCTTTCTCCACTCACATAAGAAAAGCTGACTCTCTCACATGTCTGAAGACAGTACACATGCATATGATTTGAGCTGATTTTTTAGAAGAAGGTGATTAGTCTCAGGCTTAGCCAGAAAATACTGCAAAAGGTTCTTGCTTGTTATTTGAAGAAGGAACACTTTTTCAGGAGTCCTCTTTGAGAAAACTCACAAATGAACAGCTGGGGAGAATTTCTGACAGTTGGGATGTGATTTCCTCTCATAGTACTGACCTGCCAGAGATCTAGAAACTGCTGCCTAGTTTTTATCTTGCATTGTGTACCTCAATACCTGCTTGCCTTCAGGGAGAAAAAAAGGCAGTACTTTTACATGGAAGATTCAAAGCTTTGCAAGAAATCTGGCAACTGTCCAATTGTCATCCTTACAGAAAGTTAAACTGAGATCAAATGAACATAAATACTGGGAAAATTTACAATTAATTAATATTTTTTAGGTGTCTAATTATAAAACAAAATCAGTTGCAGCCAAATCTAGCAAGGCAATGACATGTTATGTAAATAATTAAATCTACACTAAGATGTCAGATATTTATCAAAAGAACTGATCCTCTAAGTTAAAAATATTAACTACAAACATGTAAAGCCTTTTTCCCCCTTAATGAACAAATACCTTCAGGTTTGATGTAGAAAAAAAAAAAAAAAATTAAAAACATGTAGAGTTGAATCCCAAATGACAACCACATAGAAATAAGGATGTGAATATTATATTTACAATCATTCAGAAGTATACTTTATAAGGAATTAGACAACCAACTTCTTTTGAAAAGTATAAAAGAGTTTTGACCAAAAAATCCTTACTTATTGACATAACAGGTTTTAAATGTTGACAACTAAGGCTCTAAGACAAAATACATTAATTGCAAGCTTTCAGGCTTTAAGCATTATAGATCTAATACCGAACATAAGAGAAGACTGTAATTATTTTTCAGAGAAAATGAACTTAAAAGTTCACCTTTGTAATCAGAGTAGTGGATGAAATTCTCTTAAGAAGACATACTGAAAATGGAAATTGCTTAACACACAGTACAAAAACCACCAGTGAATACATTATCTTCTTTAAAAGAGATACTTTTTAGTATTAATAAATTGTGTTTTACATCAAATTCTTTATGAGAACATCTGCCATACTTGGTCCATAGGTTGATTCTTAACAACCATAACATAGAAGTAGTCAAAAAAGCCTCAACAGCAGTCCATGCAACAAGACAATTTTATCTTTCTTTATTTAAATTTTAATATTCAATTATCTAATGAAGTTCTCATCATCTTGAGACCTCTATAGTATTCAAAATTGTGTTTAGTTTTATAGAGTGGCTGAGAGTATGTCTATGTTACAGTTTCAGTCTGAATCAGGAGTGTTTTAAAGCTAACCATCCCCATACACCATGCTTTGTAGCACAGTCTCGGGGCACAACTGGGTTCATTTCAAGTGTCACTAATCTGAATATGCACACCAAATGTACACCTGATGAACTTCAGTCACTAATACCATTCAGTCCATGAAAGCAGACTGAAGACAATCTGAAGTAACCCCACATGAAACGTGCTAATGCTGGATGTCAAATTATTGACAACTACTTTGATTTACAAGTCCATTTCTATTGTACTGACTTACTTGCTAAAGCAGACATAACCTACAAGATTTCCCACTTCAGCTCTCTGGAAATTTTCTATGTTACAGTACAATCAATGAGAAATACTTGTGCTTTTCTCTAGAGAACACAAAAATTCTCTCTCCTTCTCACTACCTTTGAGCACAAGTACCTAGCAAACGTTTAAATAACAGGAGCCTAGTATTGTGCCTCTAAGAGAGAGCTGTGAATAGCTACAAAATATGAAAAAGAAAAGAAATAGTAATCGTAGGCTGCCATTAGTCAGGTAGCATCCATGTAAAGCGCTAATAAGTAATAGGTGTACTTTATGCATCAACTGTTTAACCAGAGAGCGAAACTGAGTGGAAAATTTCCACCAGGGAAAGCAGAAAAAAAAATACTAAATTAATTTTAGCTTTGTTAAACACTGGCAATGTTTTCTACTGTGATGATCCCACAGGTGAGAAAACACCCTGTATAAAACTTTCAGTCTAAATAGCTGGAAGAATGACAGAACCAAATAAGAAATCCAAAGAAGAATGTTTAAGTAAGCTATATTCATGATGATAGATCCAAACAGGAAATTTAGCACTTGCAAGCTAGCCATTTCAGTGACTGATTACACTTAGCCTGAAAAATGGATTCCAAACGTCTGGGTTAAGCACTGTATACAGGAGAATTAGGCCTTTTTGCAAGTTGTCAGAATTCCTACAAATAATAAAACATTTACAATAACTAGTGAACATGAGATGCTTTTGAACTTCTGCCTTTTTGCAAGGGCTCGGACATGTATCTTGGGATGAAGGTAGGTGCCTCTGTTCAGTTCAGCTATGAAGCCTAAAAATCTCTCTGGTGGTGTATCAATACATCATTTAAAGGAGATGTGAAAAGTTCATGTAATACTTCAGTAGAAAGCCAGGAACAACAGCTTCCAGTTTCAAGGGAACACAACTTGGTCATTTCTAAAAAAACACACAATGGCAATTCCCTACTGCTCCCCGTTCAGTTCCTGCTATGTGAATGGAAGAAGGGAGGAATAAATATGCAATGAATTCTCCCTTGAAAATATCTTTCATGAATTCAAATTCAGCTTCCATATCTGTGTTTATGCATCATTCTAGACTTTTTCTTGCTTTTTGTTAAAATTAAAATTCTGCTTAACTTGTCTGAATTTGTACTTTTCAGTCCATGGTCAACATAGCTAAAACAGCTGCAAAGTTCTGGCATGGCCTTCATTGAGTGATGACATGGCTTTATTTGTCTGTAGTTTTGAAAAATGTATCCAACAGTAAAAATAAGAATGACATTCCACATGTAGTAGAAACTGAACTAGACTAGCTGTGACATCCTAATCCCCAGACCACATATCCTTTTCCTTATGTTGGTTCTAATGGTCAGCCAGCCACAGGGAGAGCCGGATCACCAATTTTATTTTTTTTTCAGGGTAGATTTCACACAGATCATCAAGTTGTTCCAACTCACCTCATAAGTAGTGAGTAGTTTCCTCACAATCCAGGAACCCTGGTGCTGCAAGTGTTACAAGGATGGCCTCACTGTTATCTCCACTAATTTAACCAGTATTTCCTTCCATGCAGCATATCCTAAATCCTTAATGAATTCAGGGATCCTTAGGGAATCCTCAAATGTAATGAAAACCTTCCCTATGTGATTCCATGTTTACTTTTTAAACTGCACTGCCTGTAGGAGAGGCTATGTACCTAGGAAGATAAGCTTTCTTTTAAGGATGAAAAAGTAAGAACATAAATCAAATGATATTTTGACATATATTTAGTTATATAGGGAGTAAGCACAAAAATATTTTACTATGAATATATAGGTTTAAGCAAATATAATAAAATAGTACAAATCATGTAATACAAACAACAATATATAGGATGAAAGCACGTTAGGTCCATATCAAAGGGATTTAGTTTTTCATTTTTGTCTATGTACTTAAGTTTAAATAAGTAAAGGAAGACTTAAATATCTTCAAAACTGAGCTTAGTATTCAAATATTTAATGAATTTCACTGACTACAACTGAATATTTCAAGACCGAATTTATTTTTAATTATGATCCAAGACATAATAATGAAGAATACACAGTATTTGACTTTTGGGCTCATATAAAATAAAGCTTTTAAAGTTTTAGTGCTTATTTAAACACCTAAGGCATGAATATCCACAATAACTACACCTGCATTTTGTGAGATTGATGAACAATACTTTTCAGGTTCTAACAATACTTTTCAGGTTCTAATATATTAAGAACACTACTATTTAAATAACAGATTATGCAAAGCATGGTTTGTCATTTGTATACTGATACATACCTAGTATATATATTCTTATGCTATAACTTTGGTTTGTTAATCACACAGTAGTTAATATGCAGTATAGATAATCACACTCAACTGTCTATATTGGATATTTATATAGGTTTCAACAATGTATAACTGATAGTTAATGACAATAAAAATACATAACAGAGGAAGAGATACTGAAGTCAGCTCTCAATTATCAGAAAAGAAAGAGATTAATTGTCTGCTGTCTCACACCTACTTGATATATTTTTTCTTTCTTTTTCTTTTACATTAAAAGTTTAAAATTACTGTTTCCTTTGTTGGATTTATATTTGTGATGGTTCTAAGTTATCAAAATATAATTATAATTAATCTAGGGCTCAGGGTGGAGATATATGTCAACAATTAGCATGCATATTCTGGGAACTAATTTTCATAACATGTAAATATATGCTTAAACTGGACTTAAGTATATTGCTAAATGCAAAATTATGCTATAAATTTTATTGAAGAAAGATGATTTAGAGTTAGAGACAAAGAGCTTGGACACAGGACTAATTTATCAGAAGATAAAAATAACATTTATCTGTACTGATTGTCCATAAGACAGGTGCTTTCAGACAAAATTTAAAATACAAGCAATTTAAACTAGTTTGGCTGCACTTGTAGAAGTTTAAAAGCATGAAGAAGCTATGGAGGATCAGTTCACACACATATCTTTTCTCTCTATCTAGATATCTAAACTGTTCATGGCTTTGATGAAAAAAGATATGTTTGAGATATAAGATTACCTCCTTTTTTTAAGCACGTTATAAATTGCTCCAGGTAGAAAAAGCAATATTTTTAAACCAGCAGTATCCTCCATTCAGTCTTTTCTCCTCTCTCCTCTCTGTCTCTTTTTTTTTTTAGGATATTTTTCTAATTTTTGTTAAAATTTTCTTCTCTGTTATGGTCATAAATATATATTCTGTATAAAAAAATATTATGTATAGCATATGCATAGTTATTTCTTTTTCTTGCAGATTGTTGGGAAAAACTCTGTCAACCATATCTGGTATCTTGTAGAATTAGGGTGATTATGGTTTTTATATTAATTTTGCATTAATGTTTAACCTGTGTTCCAGAATATAGCATTTCTATTATTACTGATATGTTCTAACAGCACTTTCAACATACTCTGTATCTACGATATGAGATATACACCTCACCACAGGCCTCTTAGATTTAAGAAAGGATTTTCTCCTGGCTATTCTTTCCAAGATATTTTGTTATCTAAATATCGCTAGTCTTTCCTCACAATTCAGTTGTTTATATTCAAATTAGTGTTGTAAACACTTCTTTCTTCCTATTTTTTTCTATCTTTTATCAATTTGGCCAAGTATTGTGCAAAGTAGAATGACTTTTTTATGTTATTGAAAAAAAAAGGAGTTGTACAGAGAAATATTATTTCAATGAAGTCTCCTTACAGATGTTTTTGACCAGATTCATAAAGCTTCTGGCCTAGGAGCTATTTCTTCAGACAACAAAACAGGTGTAACAGAAAAGCATATAATCAAATGATAAGTAAAACAGGCAAAAAAAAAACAAACCCAAACCCTCTCCTTCCTTTATTTATTTAGCATTGCATAATGCTATTTATAGAAAAATGCAAATAATCTAGGATTAATTCACCACATTGCCCCACAAACAATGTGAGAAATTATTAAAAGGAAAGAAAAATGTGAAGTATGTAAGAATTAAAGGAAGCATTGTAGAGATTATGCAAATGCAAACATCATTAACCAGTGTAATCATAGAAATGTGTTCTTTTCAGTTATGCATAAATGTTTCATAGTCAGCTCCCAAAAAACTCAGAAATAATTTCTTGAATATTTGATTTGTTCTAAAACATTGAACATAACTTTCATACTACTTGACCTTATGACCTACTGGCTACTTAACCTCTGGAGAAATGAGTTTTCTGGACATATAATGAATTTATTAAATTTTCATTTTGGATCAGTAAATCACAAAATGAAGTGTCTATCAAAGAAAAGGTAAAAATTGTACAGTAAGTGTCTCTTACTCTTGTGAATAAATATTGGGCCACAGAAGTTCATTTGTTTACTACATAATTGTATACAAGGAAGCGAAAAGATTTCAGATACAAATGGAGAGTTTAGAATTCACTTTCTGTCATGGAACCAACAGTTCTTGGGTCAAGCTCTTTACAGAGAATAAGAGAATGTAATTAAACAGTTGGACTGTTCTGTGAAAAGTAAATAACACCTTTGTATTGCTAGTCCAGATCACCTAGTATGAGAAGAAGATAGCCTCACTGCTTCAAATGGGAAAAAAAAAAAAAAAAAAAAAAGCAATAATATATGAAATTACATCAAACACTATTATCACATTTAAGAGTAACCAATAATACATGAAAAATATTCAAACTTACTTTAAAAATTGCTTAGTCACCCATATAAGAGTAGAAAATTATACAACCTCACTCATCACTACACTTTTATTCAAGCACAGTTGAATTTCCAAGAGAATGTCATATTTTAGTCAGATCAGAGACTGTAAAAGTTACTATCTTACATTAATTCTAACTCATACAGTGTTACAAAGGTACTCTTCTCTACTAACCCTGACTTGATGCATTGTGAAGGAATACAAATTTAAGAACATTGCCTTCAGATAATGCAAGGGTATATCTAATAAGAAAATTTTCAGTCCTTTATCATGCTTTAGTGTTTTGAATATCTTTTTCTCTCTCTGTCTTTTTTTTTTTTTTTTTTAAGATTTAATCACATAAACAACATTATTTAGAGAATTAATACATAGGAATCTATGTATACAGAATGACTTTTCCAGTCTTACTGTTTTTAAACACAACTAAGGGATTTTGTTCAGTTTGAGGTCTCTCCCCACTCAATATCAAACTGATTAAAGAAATACCTTTACTTTCTCTCCAAAGTTACCTATATGTTCATGTTGAATGTCTATATATTTGTTAACTTTACTGTCTTTACTTCAACCTTTATTTTCTTTGCTGCCTCATTTTATGACAGTAAAATTATCTCCAAGTTTATCTCAAGACCCGCTTTCTCAAGAGCTAAATCTAACAGTTTTAAATTGCTTGCTGTCATCAATAACCTTCTCATTTCTTTGTCTAGTGATTTTACATCAAAACTTTTAGAAATAAATTAAGAATTCTGCCTGAAAAGTAAAAAGTGGTCAGAGGATGGCAAAGAAGAAATATTTTGTGTCCATGACTGAAAAACCAAAGAGAATCTTAAGTAGAATTTTTCATATCACTAAATACCAACTTTAATGGTGTACATTCTTTCCAGAACCACTTAAATGAGGCAAATGGGACAAAGAGCAAACTACAAAAAAGTAATAATCTCCAAGTTTGTTAATATCTCACAGGAAATATTGAGTGACAGCTAAACTGCCTTTTTTTTTTAATATCTTTGGTCTGTTCTGTCACTTCTCTCTCTTATTACCCACCTACGTCCCATTTCATTTTCCTATTTCTCTGGCATCTGTCTTGCTGTGACTTGACTTTAAAAATGTGTACTAAGTATTTAAACTGCGTATGAGGTCCTTAGCATTAGCAGTTGTTGAAGCTTTCTTCATAATGGTGGCTTAGCTATGCAGTTGTGAAAGGCAGCTGTGACCCCTTGGCTTTTCTAGGTAATTATATGCTTAATACCTTGCCATATTCATTATATCATTCATATTTTTAATTAGTATGCAGATTATATTGTTCCACTTTGTTATTTTATGTAAGGATTCTAAGGCATCTATATATATGTCAAAATTTAACAAAGCTGAAATTCTGAAATAATGTAAATGAAGAAGCTGCTATTATTATCCTTATGCTCAAATGCTTTTTAATTCTTCAAACCGAGCTATGAATGGGCTGCACCAAACCCATCAACATAGTGCTTTGCAGCAAATTCTTGGTCTCAATTCAGAGAAAATTGCAATGGTTAGAGAACAAGGCAGGACCACAAATTATTTTGTTAGGAAGCTAAGTTTCTCCTCAGTATAACATGACCATCTCACTGAAACCAGGTGTAATATTCCAACATGCTTTCAGACAGTTAGAAATTCTGCTTGATGCAATGGCAAAGAAAACATTATGAGTCATGATTGCAAACAAATGTTAGATCATTTTGACTACAAGAATGAGGACATCTTCCAAAAATCTGAGTACGTAGATCACTTAATTCAGAGATAGGTGCATTTCCTAATATTTATATTCACAAGATTCCATGCAGCGGATCAGAAAATTTGGTTTGTTTTACAGACCTCCTCTTATGTGCTACCTTTGACACACAATTAAGTCTGAAGCTGTAATTATACAATCCTCCACTTCACCAAAATCTTCATATTATGTTGTCTCCACTGCTGGACAAGAATTTGGTTTCATTTACTTCCAAGAATTTTCTTGAAAAAATTGCAGAAACGGTTTTCTCAGTGATCTGCCATTGTATATGAGTAAGTTATGGTCAGCAAAAAAAAAAATGTATGTGTGTACATATTTAACAGATAATGATATACCTGTGTACAAATCTAGATGGATTGTCTCAAGCTAAAGAGCTCTAGTCTATGTGTTAATAACTTACTGTGTTTGAACAAAGCATATTTTCATGACTGCATCTAAACAGATGATTTTATTGATTAATGAAAAATGTTAGTATGTCTTTCATACTCTTAAAAGATCTTTTTCTGCAGTATCTATAGAAATCAGTATTTCCACTGTGAATAATTTTTCTGAAATTTAGTTATCTCCACAAGAAAAATTTTGGAGTTTCTTCATGTTTCAAAACTACTTCAGTAAAATAAGCACTATCATCTCATCTATGTAGAACCAAACCTCTAAACCAATATGAAATAATTCTGGACTATTTGATGATTGTTTCTTCAGTATTGAGAAGAAAAACTATTCAAAAATTGAAAAATTATAACAGATGTTATTCATTGTATTGATGTATTATTGATAAGGGTTATCAAAGCATATCAAGTTGCTTTGTCTTGCTTGTTAATTTTTTTCCTTTGATTCGTCTTTTTAATCTGTTTTTCTGCTTCATTCCAAACTGGCTTTTGCTTTACTTGATTTTTTTCTGCTGTTCAGACTTGCTAAAGTGCTCTTGTCAACAGTTCAGTGGTTGAGTGAAGCAAAGTGTTAGTTAATAGTGTGAAAGCTGGGTGTGCTGTCAGAAAAGGGCAGGCCATTAACTTGTGAAATTTTGCTTTCAGTGTTCCACAGACCTAGTGCTGGCAGAACAAATCTCACTGATGATTTACTATTAAAGTTACAAATGGCATATGAATTTATGACACTTTGTAATTAAGTACCACACTTCTGCCTGGAACAGTTAAGATGGCAGACTATGGAAGATGGTTTATTAAAAAAAACAACAACAACAACAAAAACCAGACAAACAACAAAAAACAACAACAACAAAAAAACACTATAAAAAAAAGACACAGGGACACCGAAGAGCAGCTCCTAGTCACTAGGAGCAGTAAACATGTCAAAGGACTGCAATCTTGACACGGCAATCCTATCTTTAGACTATCAGATCAGTCAGTACCTGACTGTGACAACTGTGTTAATTGCTGTGTATGAATAATTTAATCCACCACTGCGGATTTGTACAATTAAGTCTTCTTTTCTGTAACTGTTCTTCAGCTTAATTTTCAATGGTCAACTGATTTCTTTTATTTATAACAGGAGATGGACATATTAAGAAGTGTTAGATCTAAAGGCAGCAACAATGAAAAGACGGAATTAATGTTTGTAGTCAGAACTGCATGACATAATATTTCAAAATCAACCTGTGTTAATGAACAGTGAGATGGTCATGTTATACTGAGGAGAAACTTAGCTTCCTAACAAAATAATTTGTGGTCCTGCCTTGTTCTCTAACCATTGCAATTTTCTCTGAATTGAGACCAAGAATTTGCTGCAAATATGTTAATTATATGAACAATAAGAACAGATTACCTTGAATATAAAATATAGATATTATCTAATTCCAGTCCTGACAAGAAAGGAAAGTGATACCTCTGAATTTCAACAGAGAGACCTGAAATGACAAAGATCGTTTAAAATTATAAATATTATGTAATGCTAGGGTATATTACATGCTATTTTTCTGTCTTGAAAAATGACATATCATTTCATCTAAACCCCTGATCTAGTAACTTCAAAACATTTGTATCACTTGCAATTTGTGTCATTACCTGAAGTTACCTTCTAACAACTATTAAATAGTTACACAGTTATTTGGTACAAATGAAGAATATTCACTTTAAACAGAGCTGCTGTGGACCTGCTGATAATTTTGTGACTGTGTTTTTTCTCTCCTGCCAAATTTGCTCAATTTTTAGCTACGTGTTAAAATAAACAATGGTATGTCACCCTACAAACCTTATATTTCTATTGTTCAGGTTGATTTTGAAATATTATGTCATGCAGTTCTGACTACAAACATTAATTCCATCTTTTCATTGTTGCTGCCTTTAGATCTAACACTTCTTAATATGTCCATCTCCTGTTATAAATAAAAGAAATCAGTTGACCATTGAAAATTAAGCTGAAGAACAGTTACAGAAAAGAAGACTTAATTGTACAAATCTGCAGTGGTGGATTAAATTATTCATACTGATTATAATTTATTTTGTCATTCCTCCCATCTACTCTCCTTTAAAGTTTCTGTTTCACTTGCATGTTCCATCTTATTTAAAATTATATTGTGAATTCTTCAGGATGGACCTGTGATTTTTGTGGCACAACACAGACAGTCATTTTTACTAGATTCCTGAGTCTATCAGAATATAAGTATCCCCAAAATTCAGTAGGCATTAAATCAGGCTTTAGTCGATAAAAAGAAGCAAACTTACTTACTTAAATATGGAACTCTGAAACTGTGACAGTCACACTCACAAAGTAATAAATTTTTCAGGGAAATCAAAAGACAAAAATTCCATTCCATTCAGTAGTAAGGGAGCCAGATTTTTCAGTAGGTCCTATGTATGGAAAGGCACAGAACAAATAATTTGCTCTATTCAGAGGCATTTTGCAATGAAACCTTGTGCAAGTACCTTGAAAAGTATGGACCTGTATACTTACGTAATTTGCAGACAACACCACACTTATGTCATAAGACTCATAACAAGAAAAAACTCCTTAGTGTTGAACATTAAATAAAAGAAGAGGCTAGGAAGAATGTACACCTAAAATTCTATATTTTTGTTACTGTTTTTATTTAATTAAAAGATAAGAACATTATTAACTGTAAAGTTTTTAACTGTAAAATTCTGTTGTCATTAGTTAGCAAATAATTTCCAAAACATAGCAAATATTTAGAGGGAACCTGTAAAAGTTCATTAACAAAATGTTCATTCACATTCAAGTTTAGACCCAGAAAAGGAAATCAGTTACCAATATTGTTTCCAGATCTGTATACCTGGAACTGTGGGTGACATCATTCATATGTTGTTACATTAAAAGAAAGGGGAAAAAAAAAAAAAGAAATCACTAAACTGGTAGCAAGAAGTTTGTTTTAAGAGCCTAGGAATATTCTCTTAACAGTAAGTGGAAAAAAATACAGAACTTGTTCGTAAAACACTTGACAGTCTTGTGTTAGTGTATGACTATGCAATGTATACAGATTGTCTTTGAAGTTTGATGAGAACAGAAATTTCTATTGTAGTTATGGGCAACTTTCCAAATCACAAAGTGATAGCCAGAAAGTCATTCCATGGAGCTGTTGTCATCCAGGGATAGTATTAGTAGAAGTTTATTTCACATTTAAGCATTGATCTGACACATTAAATGATGCATAAATGTAAACAAATTACAAGTACCATATCAAATTCTTTTGAGGAAACTTTGTTTAGCTTTTTTTAGTTCATCTATTAAAGGATATTTAAGATGGGGGAAAAAAAGCTAGAAGAGGACAATAGATAACAGATACTTTCATTTTGATATCATGTAACCTTTAAATATCTCCTGGGGTTTTTTTAAATATCAGTCTATAATTATTCATTTTTAAACATCATTATTCCATGTTTATCACTCTACTCTCCCAGATTTGAATTCTATGACCATAATTCCTATTATTATTTAAAATATGAATGGTGATTAATTTTGTCACGAGAATCAGAGGAGTTTTTCACAGAATCACAGAATCATCTAGGTTGGAAAAGACCTTGAAGATCACCTAGTCCAACCATTAACCTAACACTGACCATTCTCAACTACACCGTATCCTTAAGCGCTATGCAACC
This sequence comes from Strix uralensis, assembly GCF_047716275.1. Lineage (NCBI taxonomy): Eukaryota > Metazoa > Chordata > Aves > Strigiformes > Strigidae > Strix > Strix uralensis. The sequence goes on from NC_133975.1 coordinate 22,644,219, forward strand.
CGACTCTTACACACCTCCAGGGATGGGGAAGCCACCACTTCCCTGGGCAGCCCATTCCAACGCCTAACAACCCGTTCTGTAGAGAAATGCTTCCTAATATCCAGTCTAAACCTTCCCTGGTGCAACTTGAGGCCATTATCTCTTGTCCTGTCGCTTGTTATTTAGTTAAAGAGACTCATCCTCCTCTCTGCAACGTCCTTTCAGGTAGTTGTAGAGGGCGATGAGATCTCCCCTCAGCCTCCTCTTCTCCAGACTAAACAACCCCAGTTCCCTCAGCCGCCCCTCATAAGACCTGTCTTCCAGATCCTTCACCAGTTTCGTTGCCCTTCTTTGGACACGCTTGAGTCATTCAATGTCCTTTTTGTAGTGAGGGGCCCAAAACTGAACACAGTAATCGAGGTGTGGCCTCACCAGTGCCAAGTACAGGGGTAAGATCCCTTCCCTGTCCCTGCTGGCCACGCTATTTCTGATGCAAGCCAGGATACCATTGGCTTTCTTGGCCACCTGGACACACTGCTGGTTCGTGTTCAGCTGGCTGTCAATCAACACCCCCAGGTCCCTCTCTGACTGGCAGCTCTCCAGCCACTCCTCCCCAAACCTGTAGCACTGCTGGGGGTTGTTGTGGCTGAAGTTCAGCACTCGGCATTTGACCTTATTGAAACTCATAGAGCTGGACTTAGCCCATTGCTCCAGCCTGTCCAGATTTCTCTGTAGAGTGACGTTCCAAATGCTTTCCAACTTTCCAAAACTTTCCAATCTGCTCTACCCTCGAGCAGATCAACACTCCCACCCAACTTGGTGTCATCTGCAAACTTACTGAGGGTGCACTCGATCCCCTCATCTAGATCATCAATAAAGATGTTAAACAGGAGTGGCCCCAAAACCGAGCCCTGGGGGACACCACTCGTGACAGGCCACCAACTGGATTTAACTCCATTCACCACAACTCTTTGGGCCCGGCCATCCAGTCAGTGTTTTACCCAGCAAAGCGTGTGCCCATCCAAGCCACAAGCAGCCAGTTTTGCCAGGAGAATACTGTGGGAAACGGTGTCAAAGGCCTTACTAAAGTCAAGGTAGGCAACATCCACAGCCTTTCCCTCATCCAATAAGCAGGTCGCCCTGTTGTAGAAGGAGATCAGGTTTGTCAAGCAGGACCTGCCTTTCATAAACCCATGCTGACTGGGCCTGATCATCTGGTTGTCCCACATGTGTTGTGTGATGGTACTCAGGACGAGCTGCTCCATCAGCTTCCTGGGCATCAGCATCAATTTGACAGGCCTGTAATTTCCCAGATCATCCTTCGACCCTTCTTATATATGGGTGTCACATTGGCCAATTTCCAATCTGTCGGGACCTCCCCGGTCAGCCAGGACTGCTGCTAAATGATGGAAAGCGGCTTGGTGAGCACCCCAGCCAGCTCCTTCAGAACCCTCGGGTGTATCCCATCCGGTGTCATGGACTTGTGTATGTCTGTATGATGCAGTAGGTTGCTGACTATCTCCTCCTGGACTGGGGGGGTAGTCGTTCTCCCAGTCTCTGTCTTGTGGCTGAGGAGGCTGGATTCACTCAGTACAACTAGCCTTGTTATTAAATACTGAGGCAAAGAAGGCATTAAGCACCTCGGCCTTTTCCTCATCATTCATTACCATGTTTCCTCCTGTGTCTGGCAGGGGATGGAGGCTCTCCCTGGTCTTTCTTTTGCTGCTCACATACTTACAGAAATATTTCTTGTTATCCTTGACTGCTGAAGCCAGATTAATTTCCAGCTGGGCTTTAGACCTCCTGATTTCCGCCCTGCATAGCCTCACAGCATCTTGTGAGTGGCTAGCCCCTTCTTCCAAAAGCTGTAAACTCTCCTTTTCTCCCTGAGTTGCAGCCAAAGCTCCCTGTTCAGCCAGGGTAGTCTTCTCTGTCACTGGCTTCTCTTACAGCACCTGGGGGCAGCCTGCTCCTGTGCCGTTAAGACTTTCTTCTTAAAGAGTGTCCAGTCTTCCTGGACCCCTATACCCTTCAGGATCATCTCCCAAGGGATTCTGTCAAGCAGTTGCCTAAACAAGACAAAGTCAGCCCTTTGGAAGTCCAGGATGTCAGTTCTGTTGCCCCCTCTCCTGGCCTCTCTAAGAATAGAGAACTCTACTATTTCATGATCGCTGTGCCCTAGTCGGCCTCCAACCACCACATCATCCACATCATCCACTAGTCTTTTCTTTATAATTCAAAGTTAGGACAATTGCTATAAACTGAAGGTTTTGCAAAAGAACAAACTAATTAAATCAAGTTTTCTAATGAAGCTGACTAAAATTACAGACAAAGGTTCATGTATACATCTGTTTCTGTATGGACAGTTATGAATTCATCCGCAACGCAGTTATATGGTACAGCTTTTAACAAGCTGGTTCTCAAAACATAAATAGAATAAAGATGTTTTTAACATTTTTTGCTCTGATTTTTGTCTAGACACTAAATGAAACAAGATCAAAACCAACTGAAAAATATTGAGTCACATTTTCTAGTGGCAATAGTTGGTAGTCTGTTGTTGAAAGATTGCCAACTATTTCAGCTCAGACCAGATCTTATCCAAGCAACTGTCAGAGAAGTGTTTAAGAGACACCATTTATAAATGTATAACTGGCCTCTCACATTCAAATTTTTTTTTCCTAACTTCTCCTTACTAGTTTCACCCTGGATTGAAAGTATAATCATTGAAAGTATAATCACAAGAGAGATGTAGATTCAGGTTTTAAACAACTAGAACAACTGCTAAGTCATTGTAAGTACATGTAGAGGTAAAAAGTGGACAGACTTCATAGGTGAGAATCAAACATGAGAACAAAGGGGTCCATCCAGGACAGAGCACTGGGAACAAGGTACCTGCAATGTCAATGCAGGAGACAAAGTCAGAGATAGTGTTGGAGATTTGCACTCCTACATCATCCCTGGGGGACTGACTGCCCTAGTCTGGGTTAAAACAAGGTCCCGGGCTGTGGAGAGTGTGGGGAAAGGGCCTTGGTGGGGCTTAGCACGACCAGTCAGGCCTGATAGTGCCCTCAGGACTCTGATACCTTCTCCAGCCTTAAATGTAATGCTTTTGAAAAATCACATTTGTGTTTGTTGTTGTTTTTTTTTTTTTTTTAATTAAGACACACTCAATCTTGTAACATCTCTACTTGACAGCTCCTCATCTGAATTTTTGTTAATCATTCCTCAGGTACATAATTTTACTCACATACTTTACAATAATACACATTCCATTAAAAAACAGGGCTTTTGCTGGCTTAACATGGATCTCCTGTATGGTGGTACCTTTAACAGATCCAATCTAGAGATCTCAAGGCAACAAATTTCTTTTAATTTTGGAGATCCAGATTAAGGTGAGTAGAACCTGATGCTCTCTGAGTAATTCAATGTTCAGCCTGAAAATGTGTGTCTGAAGGCCAGCTCCAAAAAATTCAGTTACTACTGTAACAACTCAGAATTTATGCAGATATTTTTAAAAATCGGTCATGGTAACCACTGTCTAGAAGTGAAAGTTTATCTAGCCCAGTGTTATTCCTGTCACTGAAAAACATTGAGTGTCTATTTTAGTGTATAAGTGTGCAAGCCTACCTGAAATATCACATAGTTTCCCAATTTTAGTCTCAGGAATATTTTGATTTGGATGCGATATCCTTTTAAATTCGTTCCCTTTTATGACATTTTCTGAGTATATAGACAATTTAAAACCAATTTAATTTTCTATAGACACTGTATTTTGTACAAAGTAGTTTTGTTGCACAATTCCACATCTTGATTTCAGCTAGTTTTGTTATTTCTCTATTTCTAAAGCAATGAACAATTACTTGCTATTTATTCTTTTCACGATTTGACAGACAACATCATATTCCTTCTAAGGTGTCTCTTCTCTAACCTTCAAAGAGTTTCTGCTCAGAAGGTTTTCCATAATTTTGGTCATCATTGTTATCTTTCTTTGAATCTCTTTCAGTCTTGTTACATCTTTTGTAGTAGAGTGAGATGAACCAGGGCAAGCAGTATTCTAAATTAATATCCACATTAGACTGGTTTAGCAAACAAAATGCTGTTCTGGCTCTCTGATTTGCCTCTTTTACTTTTCTAATCAGTCCTAACATTCAATATACTTTCGCTGCCAGTTCCAAGGTATTTAATTGGTTGCCCAAAAGATGGAAAAATATGCAATTAGTGACCAACTATGAAATGTTTGGTTAAAACATTCCTTGGCATCACATAAAAACTCTGTGGCAGAAGGCAGATTTCAAATGTTTTAGCCCTCAAGAGTCTGTGTCCTTTTCCTTTTCATCATTCACTCCCAAATGTGAAAGTTGTGCCAAATGAAACAAGTTCTCATGGAAAACAGTCTGCTTATGAAAAGCTTTAATTTTTACTCCTCAATCCTAGCAAAATGTTGAAGTATAAGATTAAATTTAAACATGTTATTACACTTAGCAGTAATTAGGAATACCTTAGGAATGTCTTTTACTTATTGAGACAAAGGGGGAAAAAAAAAAAGAGAAAACATGTTCTTAATGTATATATTAACAGTTGACAATAAAGTTTCTGATGTATTCCACTGTGGTTGCGATGTATGTATGGCTTACATACTGTAATCAAGATATGATACAAAGGCATTGAAAATTATTTTAAATCCTGAGATTTTAATATGAACTATCTGAGATCATTTATTCATCCCTTCCAAGAATTACCTTAGGTCCCCTCACATGTGATGTGCTTATTCATATTGTTTCTGAGCAAAGTTATTGATGACTCTTTTTTCCCTTGAGGTTACAGGGATAGATACTACAAATTTCATGTGTGTAGAATATGTTGTTTCCTTTTGATTGTTTTCACACAATGCTCATCAGAAAAGAAAGGGACAATAATAGAGATAAGACTGATCAACTACAATATTCTTCCTTTTTTTTTAATTATTAAAACTGTGTGAGCAACATAATTTCCCAACACAGTGTAATCCATATATTTTTATTCAATGCACAAGCAATTGTAAAAGGCTGTCAAATTTTCCTGAAATAAAATTCAAATAAAGTTCAAAACATATAAATCCTGGCAAAAAAACCCAAAACAAACAAACAAAACCCCCTAAATATCTTCATTCCTATTGCTGGAAAGAAATTAACTAAACTTGAAGGCAGTTTCAATAATGGAGACCGTTAACAAAAAGTTAATTTAAATAAATATATATATCCTCCAAAATCTTACACATAAAACATATATATTCTGTATATTCATATATATATTATCCTATATGTTGTGGAATTCAAAAGCAAATAATTACTATGAAAGTCTTTTCTATTTCCTAATTCATAGAAATCATGTCTGCTTTATATAATTCTCATGAGATAGAAGAAAGACTCACATGTTCAAAACTAGCTACAGTATATGACTATTTTTTCTCTATCTTGAGCTGTAATTTCTGGCAAACATGCATATCAACAATATCATTTCATATGTAGACATCATCATTTTGTTTCCAACATCTAGGAATAGAAGAAAATATAAATGGGAAATTGTTTCTTTTTTGTCATTAGTCACTATGTATTTTTTCACCATAATTCCAGAAATCAGAACTGTAATTACTGTACAGAATCACAGAATCACAGAATCACCTAGGTTGGAAAGGACCTTGAAGACCATCTAGTCTAACTGTTAACCTAGCACTGACAGATCCCAACTACACCATATCCCTAAGCGCTATGTCAACCCGCCTCTTGAACACCTCCAGAGATGGGGACTCCACCACTTTCCTGGGCAGCCCATTCCAATGCCTAACAACCCGTTCTGGAAAGAAATGCTTCCTAATATCTGGTCTAAATCTGTACTCAACAACAGTATTGTTTTTGTGTATTCTAAACTCTAGCTCTGTATTAAAGATGGTAAAATCTAACTGATCAGTTCAATATTGGAAAATATCTAGAAATATCTATATAGCTGAAACCTACCCGACAGCCTAAATACAAGTGTAGTGAGTGACATACATACATACATGCAAATTTATGCACTGCAATCACACAGAATTCAACATGTAAGGTACTTTTAGTTAGGGTACTTGGGTAAAATTTGATTTCCTACATAAAATACTTTTGGGTATCTCTTTAATCTAATCAGACCTGGGCAAATGAAAGACACTGAAAAAAACTAACAACTGGTTTTCACTTAAAAAAAAAAAAGCCTATCATGTTATCATTGATATTCAAGATTAAAGTCCCCTTTCTGATCATTATTGTGCTACCATCTCAGTATCATTTATTATTGAACTGTTTTTTAAAAGCATAACAGTTGTGCTTTTTGGTAGCAGCTGCAGTTTCAACAGGAAAATTACTGCGGGCTGGACCCAGACGGGTAAGAATCAAGTTAAATGGCCTGGAAGCTTGACTTATATGAACACTTACATTGTCACTATAATTTCAAAGACAAATTTTTGTATTTCAAAACAGCTGACAGCTTTACACTGTGGTACAAGCCACTTTACTGTTGACTGGCATTTAGTAACCCTGAAGATGGTTGTGCAGTCTTTTGTTTTGTTTACAAAAAGTTGTTGTTTCCAGTTGATTGATTGATAGGACTTGGGAAAGATAAGCTATTTTTTCCCATGCATTGCCAATTCTTACTATTCATACCAAGGAGTGTTCAGAATCCTCACTCTTAATCATCTCTGTCAGGAATAGTTTTCTCTGATACTAAAATAAGCTGAAAGTAAATATTATTTTCAGAATTATCAGAGGTGGTCAATGGCCATTCATAGGACAAGATTTCAAAACTACCGAATTCCTACTTATTCCCCACATAACTGGTAGCTTTTGAGAAGAGTTGAGCTACACCAAGAGAGTTTAAATGACTGAAAAAGGACCAACTGGTCAAACTGAAACATCCTCTAACTTAGTTGGTGTTATGAGCTGTACTGGGAGCCCAGGGAGTCATAAAGGTTTCATGATCATCTCAGGTTAAATCAAGGTGAAATGACACCAAACAACCAGTTAAAATGTTTTACTTGTTGTAGAAACAACTTAAACATGGAAAAGGATAATAAGCGGTGTGGTCTCTTATTGATAAATCTGTAAGAAATAAAGGAAAAGAAAGAAAATAAAAGGAAGAGAGAGATAGTTAAAGATTCCGGATCACTACCCCAGGTTCCAGCATCGTCTCAAGTCCGGTAATCTTGGGTGGTGGGTGCACACTTAGCAAAGTTTTCTGTTACCTTTTTAAGTTCATCTTATCAGCTGATTTGCATACTAGACAAAGAGAGGCAGGTGTTCCATGAACTCATTTCTGCGAGAGATGAGGAAAAGGTGAAGCATGGATTCTGTGTGTACGTTGAGGGGGAATGGGGTACATTAACCCTTTTGTTCAGCTGAGTCAGTGGTTGTCATCTCCCCCTACCACCTTTACCTTTTCCTCAGTTTTTGTTTCTTGGGCAATTATCCAGCCATTAGCTCCATCTGGTGTCAGGTGTTTTCTCTCTTATCAATCTTTTAGCTCTTCTTCAAGGCTATAGTTATAAAGTGTAGGCATTAACACGAACATATGGCTTTACTCAGTCTACTTCTCCCCTCTTCGAGGATTATCTAGGAAATTTGGCTATACAACCACAAGAGAGTGGAGCTGTGCACCCTTCAATACACTCTACGCTTCCCTAGGCAGATAATCCATTCCTTAGTCTAACCACAAAGGCCACAATTTGTCTTTGAGAATTTTTGTGTTGATGAATGTTTGAGGCATTAACTCCAGTTCCTCACAGTTGGCCCTGAATTGGTCAAGCAGACTAGATGATCATTGTAGGTCCCTTCCAACTGAAATAATCTATTCTGTTCTGTTTTACCAAACACAAAAGAAAAATGCATAGGCAGTGTAAGCAGGACACACATCTTGGGAAGAATATAGGGATGCTGCCTAAGAGTGTAGGGATCAGGAAAACTAAATCACAACTGGAGCTAAGTTTGGCAAGGGATGTGAAGAAAAATAATGGCTTCTACAGGTACCTTAGTCATGAAAGGAAGAATAAAGAAAATCTACCCCTTCTGATCTGAGACAGGCAATCTGGTGACAACTGACATGGAGAAGGCTGAGGTACTCAACAATTTCTTGCTTCGGTTTTCACTGACAATTGCTCTTCTACATCTCTTGAATCCCTGAATCTCAAGGCAGAGACTGGGGGAATGAAGTCCCACCTATTGTAGGAGAAGATCAGCTTTGAGACCATATGAGGAACCTGAACATATGCTAATTCAGATGAGATGCATCCCAGGGTCCTGAGAGAATGGCAAATGTAGTTGTTAAGCCACTTTTCATCATATTTGAAAAGTCATGGGAGTCAGGCAAAGTCTCCAGTGACTAGAGGAAAGGGAAACATGACACCCATTTTTAAAAGGAGTAAAAAAGAGGTCCCTGGGAACTACCAACCAGTCAGCCTCACCTCTATGCCCAGTAAGATCATGGAACAGATCCTCTTGGAAGTTATGTCAAGGCATATGGATGGTAGGGAAGTGATTAGAGACAACCAACATGGCTTCACAAAGGGCAAATCATGACTGACTAATCTGGTGGCCTTCTATGATGGAGTGACTGTGTTGGTGGATAAGGGAAGAGCAACTGATGTCATCTATCTGGACTTCTGTAAGGCCTTTGACACATAACATTGTTAAATAGAAGAAATATGGGTTTGATGGATGGACTCTTCAATGGATAAGGAATTGGTTGGATGGCTGCATCCAAAGACTTGTAGTCAACATCTCAATGTCAAAATGGAGCTCTGTAACAAGCAGTGTCCCTGAGGGCTCTGTACTGGGAGCAGTACTGTTCAATATCTTTATTAATGACATAGACAGTGGGATTGAGTGCACTCTCAGCAAATTTGCAGATGACACCAAGATGAGTGGTGTAGTTGATACTCTACAAGGAAGGGGTGCCATCCAGAGGGATCTTGAAAGGTTTGAGAGGTGGGACAATGTGAAGCTCATGAAGTTTAACAAGGCCAAGTGCAAGGTCCTGTACCTGGGTCAGGGCAATCACCAGTATTCGTACAGAGTGAGTGATAAATGCATTGAGAGCAGCTCTGCAGAAAAGGACTTGGGGATACTGGTAGATTAAATATTGCATATGAAACAGCAATGTGTGTTTGCAGCCCAGAAAGCCAACTGCAACCTGGACTACATGAAAAGAAGCATGGCCATCAGGTTGAGTGGTGATTCTCCCCCTCTACTCCACTCTCGTGAGACCCCACCTGGAGTACTACATCCGGTTCTGGGGCCCTCAGCACAAGAAAGACACAGACCTATTGGAGCAGGTCCAGAGGAGACCCATGAAAATTATCAGAGGGCTGGAACATGTCCCCTATGAAGAATGGTTGAGGGAGTTGGGGTCACTCCACCTGGGAAAGAGAAGTCTTGGAAAGACCTTACTGTGTCCTTTCAATACTTAGCAGGGTCTTATAAGAAAGATGGAGAGGAACTTTTTACCGGGGTCTGTAGTGATCAGACAAGAGGTTATGCATTTAAGACTGGACTTAAGGAAGAGATTCTTTACGATGGAGGCAGTAAGACACTGGAACAGGTCTCTGGGTAACCTTGATTGATGGGACCCATCCCTGGAAATGTTCAAGGTCAGGTTGGATGGGGCTTTGAGCAACCTCATCTAGTGGAGGAGATCCTTGCCTGTGGCAGGGGGTTTGGTCTAGATGATCTTTAAAGGTCCCTTTTGACCCAAACCATTCTGTGATTCTATAATTCTATGATTCTGTGATAATTTTGTATAAAAAATTCCACTGTGACAACTTCTGCTGTTTTATATGCTGTTCTCCTTTAAATCTTAGGTTTTCTTAAGCAAGTTTTGGTTTCCTTCTCTCACACAGACATTTCCTAATTTAGTTCTGACCAAAAGATAGGTGAAATGCTGGTCGAATTAAACGAACATTACAATATCCATTAACTTCCCTATGCCAGCATTTCACTCACAGCTCCCATTTTTGGAAAGCCACCTTACCTTTTATCAAAGCTATTCCCTGAATTATGAAAGCTCCAGTAACAAATAGCTAGCTTTGAAATAAAACTGAAACACTGAGTGTAGTTGTAAATATACTTAACAAGTATGGTTCAAGTTTCTTAAATTGAACTGCCATTAAAATTACTAATGTTGCAACATGAGTGTAAGTACAGTCAGATCTCCATTAAGTCAGAGACTGGTAGCATTCAGCCCTGGAAGAACAAAAAACTTATCTAATGTCTTATATGTCACTGTTCCTGAATTTCACTTATGTTACAGTCAAACACAAAGATAACTATGAACCAGAATGATATCCCACAAATCTTGGTCTGAGGAGTAGTGAGACTAAGAGCTATCACTTTTCTTTATGATCATGTTTCAGCTGTTAATCATGCATTCTGTTAATAGTGGTTTTTGCCTTATTTCCTACTTTAATTTGCCGAATTTCAGTTTTCTGCTTTTGGTTACTGCTAAACCTTCCTTTTTAAGTGTACAGTATTTTCTTCCCCTGATGGCTTTTTGCACTGTAATCAGGTTATCTAACCTTTTGGTCTTCACTTGGTTTTCTTTGGGTTAACTACAAAAACTAAGTACATTTCTTGCTGTGCAGACTTCTTTCTAGCACATTATTTTAGGGTTTCTTTTCTACATTTCTTTCTAGGTTTCTATCTCATTTTAAAAAAAAGATAACAGAATTGAATGAAACATTCCATCATCGGTATCACAATTATCTTTATCTAAGTATGCCAGGTTTACAGATCAAAAGCTCTCATTCTCTTTTCTTGATCTATCATTGCACTCTAACTTTATAACTGTGAGTTGTCCACTCTTACTCCTTATTAAATTTTTGGAAGATCCAATTCCTTCAAAATTATGTAGCTATTGTCTAAAGTTGTGTGCACATATGTATACATACATGTGTGCACTGGGACATTTGTGGGGTTGGAAACTGATGTTAACTTTGCTTTTGGTTAAAGATGCATTTAATTTGAAAATGTACCCCATCAAACACCCATAATGCATTCTGTAATTGCCTTTTACTTGTTTACTTTAACAGCTGGAGTCAGTTAATATCTCCCCATTTATTTCAACTGTTATTAAAGCAGTGCCCTGAAATTAATTTTGATAAACTGTTCCTGCTTCATTCTTCCAAAGTCATGATGCATTGTGTGTAGAAGCTCTTATTCTGTTTCAATTGTTCTCTTCAGAATTCTCAAAAGAACTTTGACTACCTTTACAAATGACACAGATATGAATTATTGTTTAGGCCCATCACCAGATGTTTTATTTAAGGTTTATCATGTTCTTAACATTGATATGTTTGTGAGAATGCAAAAAATTTGAAAGGATTCAAAAAAGTGGAAGTGCTGCAGGCTTTCTACCTTGTTTTTCTGTTCTGCTTTCTGTTTGTGCTTGTGTGTTGGTATCCTAGGAAACCACTGAAGGTGGAATTAGTGGGCTGAGAGCTCACAGTTATATTAAACATTAAAAAGATTTCAGTTTTGAAAAGTTTGTTAGGAAATTAAGTAATGCCAGTTTTATTTTGTGTGAAAAAATATAATTCTGATTGCTGTGTAGAAAGATTATTTAAGTGAGCCAAATTAACAGAAAATATACAATAAATAAACTGACAACTTTGTCAAACCATCTGGAATAAGGTTCATTCAATAAAGTTCCTTTAAAAATCCAGGGTATGATTCTCATCTCTGTTCATTACTTCAGTACCATGCCAGTGAAGCTCTACTGAGAGCAAAGTAAATTCAGCAGTGTAAAGGAATATATTTCTGATTTGATCAGTCATCAGACTACAGCACTTATTAAATGGAAATGTGGTAAGAGATTCTAAAACCAGGAGATCTAACATTAAAATCAGAAATCAAGATTAAATTACTGTGTACTTCACACAGAGAGCAATAAATACATGCAGTGAATTATTGAAGAAGAAGATGAAAGTAGAATGTAAATAAACTCATGTTACATCTAGATTTATTAATTGAAAATCGGTAGCTAAAAGTGTAGGAGAAAGAGAATACTGGCATTAAAGCAAAATTTAAAGAGTAAAAAATGTTTTAGAGTTTGTTAAATTCTATAGCGTATGTTGTTCTGAAAACAGGTAAAAGTGAACAAAAAGGCAAAATTCAATATGCAGGTACTCTTTTTGCATGAGTAGATAAGTGTGAAATTAATTGACAACTATTTATGATTAAGCTGATGAGAAATCCATAAACTGGGCTTCTTGGGAAAGCATGTGACTAGCAGATATACTGTTCACAAAATACTGGCAAGCCCAAATTGCAGTTTGTATGCTATGAAAAAAAGGCTACTAAAAATTGTAATCTGACTGTGGCTCTGGTTGCTGGAATCTGGGAATAAGTAAAAAAAGATGGATCACTTATATTTTCCTACTTCTTAGACTCTTCCCTTAAGCAGCTGCTGTAGGGAAAGTTGAAAACTGAATATGGAGCATGTCCCATTTCAGAACAACCTTCTTTTCAGGTGAGTCTTGCAACATGGTAACACATTTGATCAGTAAAGGAAAAATGTTTTTGGCACCAATCTCCCTTTCATTCTTTTGTCCCCTCACATATGTCCAGGATTCATTTTTAGCTATGGAAACTTTAGCTATGGAAAGTGAACTGTGAGAACACCTGCTTAATTAAGGTTATCATATCAATTTCCTTCTCAGTTCAAAGGGAAAGTAACAGGGAAAGTGATAAACAAAACAGAGATACACACTTGATAGACAAATGATAAAAGGGACAATAACAAAAGACCAATATTCTTCAGCAACTAATTGACGAGCTACTAAGAAATTCCAGGCATACCTTTGAATAGGGTCAGCCTTGGAATTTGTAACTTATAAGAAGGGGGAAACAAAATGATCACAAGCATTATAGATATTTGAGAGGGGCCTGTGTGGGCCTGTGGGACTGTGCAAAACTTACTAGGGAGTGTTTTGCAACTGGAGACACCAAGAGAGCGAATTCAGGGCCAGTAACTGGAGTCAGACCAGACATGACAGGGTTGGTGGTCAAACACTGGAACAGGCTTCCTAGAGAGGTGATTGGTGTTCCAAGCCTGTCAGAGTTTAAGAGGCACTTGGACAATGCCCTTAAGAACATGCTTTAATTTTTGGTCAGTTCTGAATTGGTCAGGTAGTTGGACTAGATTATCATTGTAGATCCTTTCCAACTGAAATTATTCTATTCTATTCTATTCTATTCTATTCTATTCTATTCTATTCTATTCTATTCTATTCTATTCTATTCTATTCTATTCTATTCTATTCTATTCTATTCTATTGCCAGCAACTGATGTGGGACCACAGGTCCCAGGGCCAAAATGTCTGGGTGCAACCATTGAGGTGTTTGTATTTTACCCTAGCCCAATGTGTGGGGATGCGTGTGTTTAATTTATTACCAAACTTCAAGCTGAACTAACCAGCATGTGGGAGGAGAACCTTTCTCTGTGGTGCAGGGTGCCTGTGAGATGAGTGTGTGCATGTTTTGTTTACTAGGGAATATCAAACTGGACCCACATTCAGGAAGATGCCTCAGGTCTGGGCAGGGGTGTCAGGTAGGCAGAGGGCCTGTGCAGATATTCAGCCTGTGATTGAAGGGTGCCTGTAAAGATGGGTGTCTCAGTGTGTGAGTGTTCGTTGGTGACCATCAAGCTGGACTAGTTGGTGAGTAGGAGACCTTTGGAGTAAGATGGGGCCAGGATCCAGGCAGGGATGTCAGATGGACCAGGGAATTGTGAGGGACTGAAATGTCAAATGATTGTCTCAAAGCTTGCTTGTGTCTGTGTAAACCTCAAGGACAAGCTGCAGCCTTTGGATTAGTCTAAGGAATGTCACCCAAGGAAGCAGGAGTGTATCGAAGAATTCACCCCCCACTCCCTTTCATTGCCAGACTCCTTAGATAAGTCTCAAAGGGGGAGACATGGACTGAGCTAAACCAAATGTTTATCACTGGCTCCATCGTGTAGCCATTTGTGACTCTATTGTGTACACCAGACACCATGCATGCCTTGCTAATAGACTGATAAGAGGTGAGCATTTCTGCCCCAGAAGCTGGATGATTGCTCAAGAAGCATGAAGTCAGTAAAAATCTGTGGGACCAGAGGAAAAACTAAAGATCGGCAGATATGCTAAACAGCTTACAAAATGAACTTAAAAGGCAAGAGAAAACTTTGCTGTGTGTGCACCCACCACCAAATCTAGATCCATGTGCACCCACCACCGCTGCTAGATCCAGGTGCACCCACCACTGAAGAACTGAAGACTGAGGACCAATGGAATGCTGCTGGATCCATGGTGGTGACTATTCTTGCAACTCCATTCTGGACCATGTTGCATTTTAGAATGTCATAATTATAGTTTTAGAGTTTTTTACAGAGACTTGGTCTTATTTAACTGTGGGATTTATCTGAAAGTATACTTTGGGAGGATGGATGATCTTAGTATGTGAATACCAGATTAGGTCACAGGAGAGTTACTTCTTAACTTTGCCAGAGATTTGTGTGACCTTGGACAAAATCTCACACCTTTAGTTCTTTACCTAGTTAAAAAAGAAGAAAAAGAAAATAGGGAAAAAAAAATGATTTTTCTCTCATTGCTTAGACAGTGCCCCCCCCCCCCCCCCCAGTGCAAGTTTTAAAGTTTCCAGCATTTAGCATATGAGCAGTTTCACTGAAATATTTTCAAACATATTCATTATTTATTATACTTATCTGTTTTTCTTTGGTATCATGAGTAGACTTTCATTGGACTATGTATTGTATGTGTTTATATATGAAGTGTTGAGTTAAACTTTGCGATTGACTTTTCTGGAAAAGCATACTCTTCCCCCATTGTATGCTTCACCCTATGCATCTACACAATAAGTTTGGAAGTGCAGTGCTGCCTGAGGATTTGCAAACCATATGTCAAGGGGAACAGAGTCATAAAATTTTTCTGACTTACAAAGAACTGCTTACAAGAAATGGTCTGCTGTTTGTACTCTTTTATCTTTGTACGCTCAACTTTCATTGAATTGCAACGAGAAAGAAATTACTATTCATACTGTATTTGCAGTCAGTATTAGTATATACAACATTGTTTTTCATACACATAATTATTTTTATATTTTATATATCTAGCATATTTTATGTTCAGTACAGTTAAAAGTTTGCCTCAGTCTGCAAAACAAGCAAACAGTGTTACATCATTACTGCCATCCATATTTTATCTAATTTTTCCCTTTTATATCCACCATTTTTACATCATTTAGGTTTTCCTATCAACACCGTGGTTTTAACCTGTGTGCAATACTTTCCAAGGAAACTTATAAGAAATCTAGAAAATACTCTGGTAGCAATAATTCATCATACATATAGAAATATGTGACAGCAGAAATAACATACACTAAATAAGGCTGAAGGGTGAAAAAAGTTTTACTTGGGATTTTTTTCTAGGTATAAGGTATACGGTCTTGTTATATTTTCATGTCATGCTTTTATGAATAGAACAAGTAGCAATTGTTTTCATAACAAAAAAAAAGTAAGGTTAATGGTGATCTTTGCACTGTCACTCAAATGAAATTAACAATTTAATTCTGAGGATCACCAGATTTTTTCATCTTCCATTATGATTTAACAAAAAGATTTGTCTGAAATCACTAAGTTTATAACTGTTTCAAAGCTAAACATATATTTAAACATTGTCTTAACTTGCAGTAGAGCTAATACATATGCATAAGCATTTTCTTGGATTTGAAACTAAAACACACATAGCTCATAGAATGAACAGAAAATAATGATGAATATAATTGTACGCATGCATGTATATGTATACATATATATACATATACTTGTACAAGTACATAAAAATATATCTACCCACTTACATATACATATCTATGTATTACTGAGTGTTAAACCTGAGTGTCCAAAAGTCCTAATTACAGTTATTTTGCAAAGTATTGTACAAATGCAAAACAAAACTATTTAATAAAATGTATATCACAGTCTGAAGATACATATTTTATTTCAATTTCTTTCACACCAAAACAGTTAAAGGTAATTCACCTACTACTGTTTCTTCCTTAAAAGTAAGACTTCACTCTGAAAAAAAATATATATAATCCTGTATTAATCCTTGGATTGTGAGCCTCACAGAGTGTAGCTGAAGTGAGAACAAGTAGAATTTGTAAAAATAGGATTTGATACAAATGAATAAAAGTAATTTCCAGGTAACTTGAATTAATGACTATATTTTAACACTCAAGTTATATTTATGGTCCTAGTATATGAAAGATATTTAACTGCTGTATGTGAACCACATTTAGAATAACAAAACATAGGAAGCTAAATAAGGCACTTCAGTAATGGCATGATTTGACTCTTGTCTCAAAGAGGGATACTGTGCCCTACTGATAAAATCATGAGCACAGTATGAGTATGTCTCATTACATCAACTCAGTTCAACATACTATAAAACCCCACAGAGAAGAAATAATAAGCTGGAGAGAGAATGTGAAGGATGAACATTAAAAACTTTCCACGTCACAAAGGGGATATTGAGGTACAACACAATTATTAACTTCTTATCACACGTGCAGAGTGATCTACAGATAAAAATTCTATATATTCCTCTGAATATTATTTTTTTCTAGTATTATTATCACTTTATTAACAACAAGAGGACTGAGAAGTAATTTAACATTATGGATAGGTCACAACAGAGTTTACCAGGTCAAATTATAAATTATTTATAAACAGCTTGCATGAAGAATATTTAATTAGACTGTCTATGACATGAAAGGGATTCAGAGAAAGTAAATATATCCACTTCTATTGTAGCTACGTAAAATGTCTTTCTAAGCCTGTCTCTGCATTTTAAATAGAGTTCCAAAGCTAGGTTTGACACCATATGTGTAGGCCATTCAGAAGATTACTAAAGGTGGTGTTTAGAGTGGAGCAGCTCCTATGCCCAAGGAAAATGACTTGGGAATATGACTTGTGGTTTAGAGCATTCTCAGGAAAGCACATTCCAGGAATGTAGAGGGTCACTGACAAGCATAGCCATCCTATTTCCATGCATCTGACTTGCCTTGCTGTGGTGGGCACAACTATGGACCCACCCAGCTTCTCACTCAGTCCCCTCTCCAGTGGCATAGTGGAGAGAATTAGAAAAGCAAAAGCAAGAAAACTCCTTGGTCAACATAAAAACCAGTTTAATAAGCAATGCAAAGCTGAATGTGCAAGCATAACAAAATGAGGAATCCTTATTCCCCTTCCCATGGACAGGCAGACAACCAGGTGCTTCCTAGAAAGTAGGACACCAACATACACAGTGGTCACCTGAGAAGGGAAACTTCATGACCATGAATGTCTCTGCTCCCTTCTCCTTTTCCTGAGCTTTTGATGCTGAGCACAATATCATATGATATGGAATATCCTTTTGATCAGTTCAGGTCAGCTGTCCTAGCCGTATTCCCTCCTAACTTCTTGCATACACCTAGTCTACTCACTAAGGATTCAGAGTGGGAAAAAGAAAAAGCCTTGATGATGTGCAAGCACTGCTCAGCAATAGCCAGAACACCGGTGTATTTTAATCCTGATTTATTCACAAATCCAAAACACAGCACCATGTGGGCTGCTATGAAAAATCTAACTCCATCCCTGCCAGACCCAGAACACTTGCCCTTGCAATAGTGTAACAAAATCTCTAGAGAGGGTGGTTGGATTCTTCTGAGAAGGACAACATTGGCTAGCCTCAGCATTGGCTTCTACAGGAATAATGACACTTGGACAGTCTGTGTTCAGAATACCCGAAGTCTACATCAATTCACTGATCAGCCTGGCAGGATGGATTTCTGAGGACTATAAATTTTTTCTATAACTTGTGTTCTTCAAGATGAGTACAGGTAAAACTAAAATGATCAAGTGAGGTAAGAGTACTGCCAGATATTGCCATCAGTAAAAGACATGGCTCTACTTATCTATTGTACTCATCAAAAGAAATGGTTGTTGGGCAGATGGATTATACTTGTTCAAGTTAAAGTATACATCCTTTTGGGGTATAACAAATGATTTCTCTGCTTCTCTAGAAATGATAATTCAAATTCTATAGTACATAGAATGTGTGTGTGTGTGTGTGTGTGTATAATGTGTGTGTATACCTGTTTAATGTAAATCTTCACATTGTTAGTTATGTTTGTGGGAAAGAATGGTGAAACCAGTATTTCATTAGATATTCTACAGAAAAAAGGGAATTTCTCCAAAACGAACTGATGAAGCAGCCTTCTAGATAATTAACATTTGCATTGGTGGAAATTAGAATAGCATATCTTTTTCTTTTCCAAGTAATTCTATCTTCTCATTTGTTTTATGTATGTCTTCAGTTAAGATACTGTTTCATTCAGACACTATAATATAATTCTCTAATATTTAATAATGCACTACAAAGCTACAATCATGGATCTTAAGCTGCTTCCAAGAAGAGGAGTATTTTAACAAAGCATTAAGGTCAAGAGAAGTTGCAGGTTTGAGGATACTTGAAAACTAATCATTAATCATCAGCTCTAATTTTGTCAGTTCCAGAGTAGCATGATTTATATTAAAAGCCATCAGCAATGTTAATTCTACAGCATGTTATAGGCTTACTTTCTAAACACCATAATCCTTAAGTTTCTTTTATGCATAAGCATCTTTATGGACAGAAGTACATATTAAACTTCAGTATCAAATTTCAGAGTCTTGTTTTACCTCATGGAAACTGGACATTTCTTTATAAGTATTTTTCAGTTTTGAAAATTCTGAAAGTTTTATGTTGCACCACTTGAAGGTGGTGTTAATTTTGCTAAAGAGATGGATGGAATTTTTCACCTTTCTTTCTAATGATTCTATGTTTTGGTCCAAAGTCAAACTTGTAAACATATGTCTTTGTTAGTATTTTTGCAGTAGAGTCTGATTCGATTTATGAAATTGAGTTTCTGTGGCTCTGTTGAGCAGAAATTAGTCTTATTTTTGAAACACACGTCAGTAGCCACAGATGTCTCATAATACTTCATAGACAACAGATCCCCCTTTCCTGGACAGTATTATTAAAAGGATTATTTTTAAAGGTTGTGTCTTAGTTTATTCACCAAATTGAAGAATTGTCTTAAGCATATGCCTAAATATAGTCTTAACCTTGCAGTGTCCTTCATCACTGTCTAACACGGACACAAACTGGTTTGGGAAATGCTGAGCATCAGCACTCTAAAGTCCTCTATGTTTGAGCTCTTATCCTGTCTACACTATGCATATAAAGGAACTAGAAATATTGATATGATAAATTTCAATTGTTTTATTCTTGAAATCACACAGAAAAGAGATAACAACTACATATTATATATATGGTTTGAAATAAACTTTTTCTCTGTAACAATTTTTTTCAGGTGCTTAGCTGCTTGGTTTCACCTATCGCGTTTCTATAAATCCCTTTTGTGTGCTGAATACAGTATATTGGATTGAGGATAATCTCATATAACGTTCATGGGTTTCATAAGGTACATTTTTTGTGGTGGTAATTCAGATGAAGTATTTTTTTTTCTGGTTTTGATATGATCTGATTCCACAGGAAATTTACGTTAGAGGAGGAGTAAGTGTATAAATGGATCCTTATTACTTTTTTTTTTTTGAGAAAAAGGAACAACACTGTTTCTTAATAAGACTGTTTTAATGCTCAAGAGTAATACAAACTGTTGTTTCTCCAGATAACTCTCAAGCTTTGTGTGCAAGTATGTAACTAACAATTGCAGTAAGCAATCTGCTAATGAGAAATGGTTCTGTGATCTCAGTTATACTTTTGGTAACAATTATCATTTGTCTGTAGATTCATCTCGCAGCAGTGAAGTAGATGTTATCCAAGTTTGTGAATCTTGTGTTTCCCTCAATGTCAATGTAGTCAGTGTGGGTTTGAAGCCAAAGCTTTCTTTACCCACCATAAGTATAGCTTATTTTTAAGGGTAGAGTTCATAACTGTCAATTTATCATTTATCAAACATAACTACTTTAAAGAATATATAGTGGAGTGCAAAACATCCTGAAAGCTGGGAACATATATTCTGAAGCAAGAATAAGGGAACAGGGTTTATTCTATTTAGGGAGAAATATTTCAGAAAGAACTGCAGCAAAAGATCTTTTCAGGTCTTCAGGTTCTGAAATGGACTCAGAGAAGCCACTCGTACCAAGAAAGGAATATATGATGACAGGCTACAGTATATGATATAGGCTACAGGAACTGACATTAATGAACTAAAGAAACCTATCTAGATACCTTAAAAATTATTGAGATTAAACAACAAGCCAGAGATTTATGTGGTATCCACATACTAAAAACTTGAAATAAAGCAGAATCATTGGTCTACTCACAAAGATGTCATATCCCTTAAACACAAACTTTCAAGGATCTCTTTTCACCTTCCCTGCCCTGCCTCCTTTCAGATAGGTTGTGGGTTTTTTCCTTCTATGATTTTTTTAGCAATAATAAATCACTTTATCTAATACTTTGCAGCTTTAAAGCTTGTTCTCTAGAAATCTTTCTCACTTAAGAAGATCATGGAATCTAAACATTCAGGTTCCATATCCTACCTTCCACAGTCTTCCTTAGGCCTAGTTACAACTCAGACTTCTTTGGGGTTTTTTTCAGAAAATTCTGTTGTTGACAGAGTTTCTATTTGAATGAAATAGAAATAATTAATTTTGAAGTATTCTGTGGAATATATTGTTTAATATCTTTTTTAGGTTTTACCCAGAACAAAGGATTGCTGCCATCAACCATACTTTACAAAGATTTAAGATTTTACAGTTCAACATTTCAAATAGCTGCTAATCTCACTAGAAAGTTTCCAATCATCTCTAACCTTCAATCTCCTTTCTAGATTTAATTCCCTCAGTTTCCTTTTGATTATTACAAAGAATACGTCCACTCAGTCCAACTATCTATAAACAAGCAAATACTCTTTCTACACTCATACTCACAGACTAAGAAAAAATAATAAAAAAGAGAAAGAGATGATAAATAAGCTGATAAATGCAATTTCCTGCTTATGTCAAGGAGAAGATGCAATACTCCATTACTGATGGAATTTAGAAGATAATTCTTCTTACAAGCACATGACCATACACACACACATGACTATAGGAACCTATGTTTTCTTCTATGTATAGGTACTTACATGTTTAGTACCCCACAAGACACCTGGTCCAGAAGGATAAAGGGTCCTTCTTTATTTTGCTTATAAATTCTGCATATTTTCGAAGTGCTTTATTCTTGGCTTTTCATGGCTTGCCATGCAGCAAATTTTCTTTTCATAAATCCCTCCTTTTCTCCTATTATCCCTAAAAAAAACCCCCAGATTGTTTCAGATACCCTAATTTCTCTACTTTAGTGGAATTTTCTTGTCCTATGCTCATTTACTACCTCTACTCTCTCAAGCCTGCTCTCCTGATATTTCTATTTCTTTTCAAATCCTATTTCAGCTGTAAACCAAGTTCAACTGAACTGAAAATCACATTGACTTCTATAAAAGAACTTTATTACATAATCAAACCTTTCTCATGAACCCTTTAGAAACTTGCTGAGTTAGCAGATAGCTTTTGCTGAGTGGCCAAAGGGCAAAAGAATCTTACCCTCTGTTGTGTTAAGTATGTGAAAGTAATTATTGATAATCTAAAATCACCTTAGCGAATGTTTAAATAAAAAGAAACTAGTCAACAGAGACCTTTTAAAAATAATCTGCAAATGAAAAGACTAATGTATTTGCTACTAGCAACAGGCTTCAGAGAAAATTTGTTTAACACCAAAAGTTTAATGACTATCTTGTTCTAAGAAAGTGCTGTAGAGTGATGCCTTTAAATTAGCTTTAGAATCAGTCAGAACACATTTGAGGAGGATTTTATTTGCAAGGTTTAGCCATCAATCTTGGTTTAAATCTATAATCTCTGGTGGGTTAGTCATTTCTCCAACAAAGAATTTCCACACCAGCTGTTCAACCTTTGCCAAAGATCTGTAAATTGATTGATCTGTCCCAGTTCACACCCTCAGGACATAGTTGGTCTATTGGCCCCTATAATCCTGAATGACAGTGTGGATTATAGCACACACAGCATCTGAATTAATTTGTATTTGTGAGTGGAATACATTTTGTAAGTATGCTTTAAATTTTAAACCAAATTATTTTTTTTATTAGCCCTGTGTACTGCAAGAATAGTATTCCACAAACACACACGTAATTGACACATTCATATGTAAAGAAGTTTACAGCCTAAGAGCATAGCGTGGATACAAACACATTTTACAGCCCTAAATTCAACTGTACCCACTGAAAGGAACCTTAGGTGGCAGAAAGACAGAAGAAATATCTAAAGAACGAAACTCGCTTTTAACCACTACGTGTTTTGTGTTCATCATGGTGAAATTAGAAAAATGCCCTTCTCTGTTTATCCTCTTGGATTTTTAATAATTGATTGTATTAAGATACTTAGTAAATACTAGCATAATTTCTTAATCAACATTGAAATAGATCTACACACACTTATGTCCTACCTCATCACAGACCCAGCATTAATATCTTTACTAACTTTTGTACTCCCTGTATATTAGAACAATGAAAGGATATATTTTTACATTAAAATCCTACATTTAGCAGTAAATGGTAAGATGTTGAAGATTTAAAATAATGATCAGTTCTTTTCCAACTTACTATCAATAGGGATATGGAAAGATTAGGATAATGTAGAATAGAATGGCTTATGATTTAACAGGTCAGCATGTTCTCATGGAGCCTGTTTGAATGCTAAATAAAATCAACACAGATTTTTTTCTGAGTCTACATGTGTACATCCTGTTTGTGGTTGGTCCCAAAAAGGCATATCATGGGAATATTTTAAAGAACTTGATATCCAGTTCTGTGTTCCTCCTTCAAACAAATTTTCTTGAGCTCACTGGAAATTCTTGCCTTAATAAATAGTGAATAAAATGGCTGCTGATGAAAAGAAGTATGAAAACAACTAACTTGAGATGAAATGAAAGTACTAAAAGCAGACATATTTTTTATAGCCTTGTCCCTAAGTAGGTTGGGGATTTGTTTTGTTTTGCACACTATCTCTTCTTCCCTGACAGTTAAATCAAGTCTTCTCAAGGGGGAAACATTAAATATTTTTTGATGGAAAATTTTCAAATTTAAAAATGTTATTGTCATTTCTTGGCTTACACAGAAACACAGATTGTTCAGAAGTTATTAGAAGTGCCCAGCCTATTTGTTTTCAGGTTCATTTCTTCCGGACAATGTGGGAGTAAACAGATAATCTATGACTTGATTTCACACAGTTGGGCATCCCAGAATGCACCGGAAATAGAGCAAATGAAAGAATCAGGATATTTATAATAAAGATCCCTGCAAATATTGGTGATATCATTTACCATTACAAAAATTCAGTCCTCAAAGCTCAGAAAACAAACACAGAGAAGTTGTAGATGGCCCCTCCCTGGAAGTGTTCAAGGCCAGGTTGGACGGGGCTTTCAGCAACCTGGTCTAGTGGAAGGTGTCCCTGCCCATGGCAGCGGGGTTGGAACTAGGTTCCTTCCAACCCAAATGATTTTATGATTCTATGATTCTTTGCCTCAATCTTTACTAGTAAGACTGGTCTTTAGGAGTCCAGTGCCCCAGAGACTGGGGGAAAGCCTGGAGCAAGGAAAACATAGCCTTGGTGAAAGAGGATCAGGTCAGGGAATACTCAAAGTAGATTTAGGTAAGTCTGTGGGCCTTGATGAGATGCAAACATAAGCGCTGAGGGAAGCTGGCTGATGTCATTGCAAGGTCACTCTCCATAATCCTTGATTGATCATGGTGACTGGGAGAAGTGCCTGAAGACTGGAGGAATACAAAAGTCACTCCTGTCTTCAAGAAGGGAAAGAATGAGGACCCAGGGAACTCAGGCCAGACAGCCTCACCTCAATCCCAGAAAAGTAGCTAATCCTGGAAACAATTTCAAAGAACATGAAGGCCAAGAAAATCATCAAGAGTAGTTGACATGCACTCATGAATGGAAAGTATTGCTTGACCAACCTGATAATATTCTATGATGAAATGACTGGCTTGGTAGAGAAGGAGAAAGCAGTAGATATTGTCTACCTGGACTTCATGAAGGCTTTCAATATTGTTTCCTGAGTGGCCTCCAGAGGTCACTTCCAACCTCACCTGTTCTGAGATTCTGTCAGACACACCACTGTGCAAAATACTAGAAAATGAGAGTATTTGCTATAAACAATAGCTGAGATACAGTACAATGCAGCAAATTAAAGTAGTCATGGCATTATCTGATACTGAATACTAGCTAAAAGTTTAAATTAATTTCCCTTGTCTTCAAAAAGATTGAGATTTACAAAGGATATTTCTTTGTTGTCAATGCTTCATTCTTGGAACTGTTGAGGAAAGCCCCAATAAAACAGTTGTCTTTAAAACCTGAAGTTTTAAGGAACTTAAAATATCCTTTAGATATTAAAAATTTGCTTTTACATGTCATATGATTATTTTAAAGTTGTGGGGTTTTTAAGAGATGTCAGAAATTAATATGACAGAGTGACATTTTATGATGAAACTCATTTATTTTTCTTTCTAAATATTCAGGACTTTTTTTCTGAGATGATTTTTAAATTACAAAACTTGAACTTTCTGAAATTTATGACAGTGCATTATTTAAGAGGTAAATTGCAATAAAGATCTGATGACAGCTTATTTGGGTATAGTACTAATTTATCAAAAAATTTCACAGTCAAGCAGGAAAAAAAATTCTATTAAATATGATATACTGACTGTCAAATAATGGATTAGACATTCTTAATTTTATCAAGTCACTTAAGTGTGAAAATACTTGCTCATTCTTTCCATCTCAAAGAATTTTCCAAAAAGTTAAAGCAGTATGAAAATTTAAAACTTAGCAAAAGCTGAGTATGTATTGGTTTAGGTTAGGAAAAAATGGCAGTCTTCAAAGTTTCTTTATACTCATTTCTTTTTGCTGTTGCAAAAGGAGGTATATCTGTATGTCTGAGCAAGAAAGTCAATTGGTAAACTGATTCACTTGAAATATTAGCATTTTTTCCTTTCTTTCCTGAGTTAGTTTTCAAACAATACCCTGATCAAATATTTAATAAGACATGGCAGAGCACAATAAGGGATTGAAAAAGTAGCTGAAATGGAAAATAAGGATAAGAGATTTCAAAACAGCTGAAGCCATAATTCCACGGAATGAAAAACTTAGATTCACTTCAATTGAGAGTTCATGCTTCGAGAGTATTGCATTAACAGAAGGATTAATAGTCTGTCATCAAATTCTAGACTTTTAGTTGTCTTTATCTCAAGGAAGAGATTAAATGGGAATGAGATAGTCATACATGAGGAAATGGGAAACATTGGATTGAAGAGAAATGCTAGGAAACTAAAAAGACTTCAACAGAAGTAGAGTAGAAAGGATAATTGTGGCAAAGGAAGTAGGAAATAAGAGAAGGATGAAAAAATACAGAAAAAGTGCTAGAAAGATAAATCAAAATGGCAGAATGGAAATGAAATGTTTGAGAGTAAAAAAAAAAGCAAAGATATCTACTGAGACGAAAAATCCTGTATCCCTAAATGTCAATGATTACATTAAAATACATATACATTTTTGTACACGTGTCTGTCCATATTTTGCCCAAATTTGAGGGGAATTTTCAAATTCTTGAAAAATGTATTCCTTCGTCTGAGGACAATTTTCCTCTCAAAATCAATTTTTCCTCTCAGAGCTGATTTTTATGATGCATCAGCAAAATCAAACTGCAGGATTATAATGTATTTTATACAGTTCTCAGTTTGGCTGTCAGAACTGCATGGAAAGATCCATTTAATTCACTTTGTCCTTTAGAACAAGTGATGTTGCAAATGAATTTCACAATAAAAATTACTCCTTGCACCTTTCATTCAAGATTTATCCCCTCTCTTTCCCTGATAGTTCCAGCTCAAGGTGTAGATTCAAAACATGTTCAACTGATCTAGGCTATAATATAAACATAGACATTTACTCAAAAGTAGGATTAGGTCACAGCAATAAATGGCCAGAAAGAAAAAGCTCCAGAAAAGTTTGTCCCAATTTTTTCATATACTGGTCTGAGGACGAAGAATTCTTGTTTCTCCATTGGTTATATAAAAACTTCAGACAAGTAGTTGTGACCATATGCTTACATTTTAGGGGATTATAATTACAAAGAAATTAGTCACCTGTCATTTATATTTGTGTCCATGCATCCATGCATGTGCACGAACACAGATTTTTTTTTTTTTTTTTAAATTTTGCAAATATAAATTGTATTTACTTATCCAAAAAGCCGTTCATAAGAAAAAGCAGCCTCAGAATTAAGCTTAATGAAAGGCAATGAATGCTCAAGGAAACTGTTTAAATGGAATTAGGGACAACAAATCTGTACAGAAGAAAGCATTGTCTTCAAGTAGTGCAGTACTGTAAATTAATATCCGGAAGAGCAAAAGAATAATAACTATTTCTTTTATATGTTTAGGCATCTCCTCCTAGTAATTTTCTTTACATTCAATAATAGTTTTATAAGAATCAAGTGTAATTTGCCATCTGTATGCTGTGAAAAATTTGGTTGACTTAACTCATTATAAAACATGCACAGGCTTCTTGTCCTTGCTGTGCATTCTGCCAATAGAAAGCCGATACATACAAAGTCATACAGCAGGACTTTCAGATTCCATAGGTCTTCTTTGGCTCTGATCTTTAACCCCTAGCCAGATTTTGTATCAGGCTATGTCATCCAGTATATTTTTATTTTGACTCAGCATTATCAAAAAGATCTCTTATTTAAGCAGTCCAAACTATTCTGGGGCTTCTATTTGACTACACAGAAACCTGTCAATATAAGCTCTCTGTGAACTCTAAACACTAAATTTTCTTCAAGTATGCTATGCTAATACAAATGCAAAAGAAAAATTAAAAACAAGATTCCTGTGAAACATTTAGCATTCTGAAACCAAGGCAAAAATGATATTCCTTTAAATGTATTTATTATCAAGGTGATATACTTGACCATAATTTTTGTACTTTGAAATATTTCTAGCAGGTAAATACTGAATCCACTGCCAGTGAGCCTCATAGTTTTAAGAACATTGGGAATTTACTGTGACTATGTTTTAAGAAGCAATTTTTTCTCAAAGTATGTTGTGAATTTTGTAAGTGCGTTATAATTGCTAGTGTTCATTTTTTGAACTTGATTGGGTTCAGTTGTTTTTACACAGAAGTTATAACATACAGAGATGCTTAGAATTTCCATTAATTTAATTTTCCTTTTGTATTTACTTCTGTGTGCATATTTGGTTATCTTGCAAAGTTTGTGTAAAGGGTTACCTTTTGCACATTTGTTACCCTGTTATTTTCATTGGAACTTTTGTGATGTTAAGGTACATATACAGACATATATCTTACAACACTGATATCTTAACAGTTGTACTCAATGACCTTAAGGGTCCTTTCTAACCTTAATGATACTACAATTCTACGATTCTTAATTTTTAATTTTAGGGGAAGCTTTGAAAACAGGAAACTGGAATGAGAAAGTATTTAAAATTCTCGTAAGCATCTTGATATTTTTCAAACTTCTGTCAGATTCAGTCCTAGGAGCTCCTCAGTCAGAATAGTCTCTCAGTAGATTCTGTTTTCTCACTTAAGTCAGCCTTACAGACCAAGGATAAAAAAGTTAACTTTCTGCTACCGTAGATACATTTTGATGAATATGACAATTAATGAGGAAAAAGTTTGCCTGTTAAAAGATCTCTATGATGGTCTAAGCTATCCTCCATCTCAGATAATGATTAGTTATACTAATTCATAACCAAGGAATGCTCAAAGCAACCTTTGTTTAAACATTACTTCTGAAAGTTCAAATTTGTGACTTGTATTGAAATTTCCCCAAATTTTCATGGAAAAGAATGTAATTTCTTACATTATTTTATTTATTTATTGCAAGTTGTAGACGCACACTCCTAGCACACACCTACTGTACAAATAATGCTTGTAAATAACAACAAAGATAGCATATCTGTCATTTGTTCACTTGAGTTTTATCTTAATTTAGCTGCCCTGAAATGTATATGAAACATGACACAATAGTAATTATTTTATACCATTTGAACTGTCAAAGTATGTAATATATTAAATATTATCTCAGGACTTGGAGTAATCTCTAATTAAAATGAATATCTGGGCCTCCTAAACACTTTTTTAGAAGATAAGGATTTCATACAACAACTGTATGAAATAATTGTTTCTGTGCTTCCCTACAGTTAAAGTAGAAATTGAATTGAAAGCTTCTGCCTTCAGCTGTTGCAAGATTACCTGTGAAACACAGCAAAGACTGCACCAGGCACTATTGCCATCATTAAGAAAAATGTAGAAAATTGCATAGGTCTGGAATGAAGTATAGACCTCCAGCATCTAACCCAGAATTTTACCCTACAAATATCAGAAAACTTTAGGTTTTGCTTATGCAGCAAACAAAATATATGATACCTTCAATACAGAGTCCAATCTTCTTTCTGTAGTGTTACATACGATGCCTTATTCCGGCAAGGTGCTCTGTGTCTCCTATCAGGTGAAAAATGTATTTTTCCCATTCAAATCAGCAATGCAAGGAGTATCCATAGTTTTCAGAGTGATATTTACTGGAATAATTATCTTTTACATAAACATTCATGAATACACATACACAGAGGTATACGCATACCCCCCCCACCCATCATCTGGAAACTTCAGAACATTCTATTACTCTGAAATTGTATTTAAGAGTGAATTAAGATAATACCAGTGTATCCCACTGAGGTGCATTATTTGTGTTTTTAATAGGACTTAAAAAAATTACTGTGTAAGATGTCTAATTATAGTGAAGTCTGTCAAGGTCATATAGGTTCTAGATTCTGTAAATATTTGTCATACTTCACGACACAGGGTATTAATTAAGCTTGCCAGTGTTCCAAGCCTGTTCAATACGTCCTCAAAGTAAATGGAGCACAGATTTTTTTTTCAAATTACTAGCAGTCTTAAATACAAGCTAACAATAGAGATTTTTTTCTGACTTGCCACTGTATGATATTGTTGGGGAATTTATCACTGATTTATTTATCTATTTTCATTAAGCATTACATGAGTTAGGGAATACAGATGCACCATTTAGAACTACAAACTAGGGAAGTTCTAGTGACTTTATAATAACCATAAAAATGATGAACAAATAGTTTTTAATATTTTACTGAAATGTTCTTTCTGAGTCTAAATCTATTCAAATGGTTAGGACCTCATCAAATAAGTATAAACAAATCTGCTGAAACATAATTGTATAAAAAAATGCAAATAAAAGATGAGGGGATACAAACACTTCAATTATATATGTTTCATAAAATATTTAGGAAAGGCCATACAACCATATTTATATGCAGCCATCTTCATGCTGTCAGAAACCAAATTTTCACTACAGCAAATAGTGACATTTTTTAATTGCAGCAAATGATGATTGTTTATCTCTTTTTACTCAGTGACCCACCAAATATTGGCGATCACACTAGCTGTCCAGTAACTAGCATTTGGTAAATATAAATAACTAAGCTGTATCTATTATGATCGTACCCCTAACACAGAAATCTGTCCCGTTTGAGTACAATTTACAATCAAATATGCAGATAAAACATTAATAAAACAGGAACATCTACATTTCTGAACTCATAAAGCAATAGGCACATTGATTTGAAAGATTTAATTGTATTCACATATGTTATCAGCTTATTATTTTGTAGAAGAAGCAGAGCCTTGTGACACACAAATTAGCATTTTACAGACGCATGTGAGCAACTTGACCACCAAAAGGGCAAAGGTGTTTTACATGGGAGACATCCAAGTAACAGAAAGTTGGAAAACAAAGAACAAGAGAAATACAAGGGACTGCGACTATATGTCCTGACTAATAAGTTAGGAGGAATACTGGCAAAAACAAAACCAAGAGAAACAGTATTGGAAGCCAGTTTTAAGGTCCTTCTTTTGAGAGAGGAAGAAATAGCACAAAAACATCAAGCATGAAAAGGAAAAATAGAAACACCATGAGGTATTTCTAATGAGGAATTTAATAAGGTTTAAAGTTTAAAACTGGCTTTAACACTTATCACTATCTAAGCAGTCCCACCACATCAATCTCTAAGAAGCCATTTATTTACAAAACAAAAGTTGAAAAGCAGCAATAAACAACTTTAGTAGAATAGCTTAACAAAAATAGTAAATAATTACTCTTAAAATGAACTGGAAAAAAAAGACAACATAAATAAATGTCATTCCAAATTTTACATTCATCTGTATATCTACCGAGTAGTCACTGCATCATATTATTTCTGAGTCTGATTTATACCAGACTTCCAATGAGTAATGGATATAATCTGTTCTCACAAGTCCTTTAAAACTCTGACACAGTGTACTAATTTTTATTTATTTTTTTAGTACTGCAGTAAAGCATACAAAATGCCAAACGTTCTCCACATGTATTCTTAGAAACAAAACAAGTCTGGCATTGCAACACAATCAGTGTAACCAGCTGGATTTGGACAGGAGATCTAATTCTTTTGTTTGAAACTGCATTTAACCCCATATTCACACCAGCTCCCAGCCCACTTTGCTCCAAATATAACTTAAAATCTTTGTCCCTATCTGCCATCTTTATCACATGACACTACTGCCCCTGTTGTTACTATGGACATTAGTAATAGCAAGAATCTCAAAGGAGAACACGACAGTTGTTCCTTCTCTTTCTTATCTCTTTGGCAATGTCAATGATTGTCATACATGCATTATGTCTTAGCCCTGAAAATGTGTAGTTTAATACAACACAGTATTCCATACCAACAATAATATACTTGCAATAAGCTTCCTAAATTGGAAAGTCTACAAGTTTAACATTATTTAGCTTATCCACAAGGCTGACAGAATTTGAACAGAAACATCATCACCACAGAGAAGCAGTGAAAAAGCTTACAAAATAGTCCAGCTATTCATCTATACATCACTAGGTTTATGTGGTGAGACCCTATGAACAATACCAATCCCCATTATCAGAGGTTAAAGGAAATAGAATCAGAATTTTTAATAATTCCGTTTCCCTGAAAAATTTGTAATAACAAAGTCACAGTAAAAGTGAAAGGGTCCATAAATTGTTCGGTGCGCAGGTCAGACCTCTAGTAAGTCAAAGTTCTTTCCCTAAAATATAGATATTAATTTTCAATATGTTTCTAAATAGTAAGGCTTAAAAAATAAATTATTCCATTAATTAAAGAAAATACAATAATGAGTTTACAGCAGAGTTTTTAACTTTCTCCTATATTCCTGTAATACTTCTTGGGAAATATTACAATTTCCTAGGAGTAGGTTAAGGCATTTGTAGGGATAATTCTTCTGGTTTTTCAATCAGTATAATATTTCCAAAGTCATCTAAACAAATCATTGCTAAACCACATAAATTCTTGTTCCAAGAGCAGTCATATTTCATATAACACACTGTGTATATTATTCTTTATAGAGTCATACATCATCCAAAAAATTGTCTCATTAACGAGTAGTATGATTTAACTGATGAACAGAAATACTGAAGGGAAAATAATCTAGCAATTTCTTTTATTTCTCTAATAAATTTTTTTGAAAATAAAAACTATTCACTTTTGACCAAACAATGCATTTTCTTCCAACACAACTGGAAAATTCCTTTTTCAAGGCCATTAACAGAAGCAAAAGAAATGAAGATCTACATAATATGTCTGGCAAAAGAAGAATTTAATTCAGAAGTGCTTTTATAAAAAAACTATTTTAGTAAACCAGGCCATGAAAAAAATCAATTCGATCTCTTGGTAACTGGAGTATTTTCATGTGTGTGTGTGTTGGGGGAGAGTCCCTAGAATCTCATTCCATGTTTAATTCATATTGAAATATGCAATGCAAAACATAATAATATGAACAGTATAAAATGAGAAACTCACACGATATCCAATATTGTAATTGTACTACATGTCACTTATCAAGTAAAATTTATGGCTGCAAATCCTTTGGGGAAGAAACGAGGTGAGGAGACTAACCACTTGGCTATTGGATAAACCAGAAAAAAACCCTCAACCTCCTAGCATAAGGAATTTTAACCTGAGCTAGCCTGGTGAAGAGGGCTCAAATCTGTTGTGATTTCTGTCCACCTGTCAGTCTGCTGACTCATAGAGATGCCTGATGGCCTTGGCTGTAGTAGTTTCACCTGTGAGACAGTCTTGGTCACTTCCTTGCCCAGCCTAACTTTGAACTATATGTTTTGCATTCCTCCTGGTGCTACTCAGTCAACAGTGCTCTGACCTGTGAGTATTTGTCACCTGATACTAACTTTGGGATGGACCATCTACTTTTGCACTTTTCATGCTGATGGGATGAAAAACTAAATTAATCTTTACAATTCCCAGTACAAATCTAATGCTTAGGTACATTTTTATTGCCCTTTTAAGTGTATGAAGGTAACAGTTTATTTCAACACTTTGAAACTTAGGATTTTCCTCATTTTCATTTCAGGTGAAACAGAAATTTCAAGTGATATGGAAAAATTAACAGAATTCACAAATGCTTTTTGATCACTCCCAATAGCTTTTTAGTGGCTAAAATGATCTACAAAACTAAACCAAAACAAAAAATAAATCAGCCAGTCTTAAAATGATCTTAAGCTACAATATTCAAACATTAAGTACTTTTATGGTTGATACTTTATGCTAAGTCAGTGTTAAATAGCTGTAGACCTGATCATTCAATCAAATGAACTTGCATGGATTCCAAACATTCATTCTATATCAGTTTTCAGCCTGCAAATCATGGCTACAATCTTAACTTCTACATGAGTTTACCTGCTTACTTCTCCTTTGCTTGGCAAACTCACTTGGCTACCACTGTCATGGTGCTCCATCACAGTTCAAAACTCCCAGCTTTCACATACTGCAAATTACTAAATAGAGCAAACAAAGCTATGAAGTATGTGGGTACGTTGAACTTATATATAGTTGGAACCAAAGCAATTCAGTGTTATAACAGTGACAATTACGTATAAAATTATATGCACTTAGACAATTTACTTAAATGGAAACTCTTAACACAGCAATTTGTGAACAAGATCATTATGACTGTCTTTTTGGTTTCAATTTTAGAACATTGTTTCAAAAAACATATGGTTTCAGGAATGTTCTTAAAAAGATAATTATTGTAAAAATCTGTTTGGTATAATTATATTAAGATATCCATGTATGAGAATAAAGATGTGTATGCAATAAAACCCCTTCATGTCTATAAAATATCCTCTGAAATATTGAACAAATAAATAAAATTCTAATATTTCTTCCATAATTTTACTATCAGAGCTCAAAGAAACAACTTTTGTTGCTATGATATTAACTGTGTGAGAAACCAACTGGAAGCCCAAATGTAATCTACTTAGAGAATATTATCCAATGGAAGGTAAAAAAAGCTTTGAAAGGCCACATATATAATGCTATAGTAATTGCCAACAGTGGGCTTCCATATCACTTCACTAGTTTACAGTTTTATTTGCCAGTCCAATGCAAAAGAACTAGAGATGTCTAAGAAATCTCTGATAGAAGTATTTTGGAGAGCAGAAATGTTTAATTTTTTAAATATATTTTAATGAAAATAAATACTCACCCTTTCTTGCAACTCGTTACTACCTGTACATCATTGCTATAAACTTTGAAATTCAACCAAGTAATCAAAAGACATTTTATTTATTTTTTTTTTAAATTTATGAGAAACAGAGGTAAGTAGGATCACAAGGCAAATGTAAATTATTTGTGGAGAAGTTGTAACATGTTTTAATAGGTATATGTGGTGGTGCAATTCTTACCCCTCCCCACCCCTCCTTGTTGGGCTGCTTAGTGCTATGTGTGGTTCCACCCACATCCCCTGAGCTATACACCAGTCTGTGGAGATAAGGACTGATAACGTTAACGAGCCTGGCTCCTGCCCCTCCTGATTGCTTGGAAACAGTTAAAATGGCCCATCAACTCCTAAGGGCCTGGCACACCTGTGCCTGGGATGTTGTCAAATGGGAACAATAACAGAGTTGCACGTTCATGAAGTTCTTGTGCAACTGCTGGAAGGTACCAGGTGGTATCTGACAAAAGTCAATTATTTTGGACCCTATAAATGGTGGCCACCAGGGAGACCCTTTGAGTTCTCCTGGATTGCAGTGGGCCTGTGACCAGCATCTCCCCTGAGCTGGGATGCCTCTCAGGTACCAAACCCTTAAGGTGTTGTCTGCTGCCAGAGCTGATGGAAGGCCAGGGCTAAGTCCACCTGCTTGAGTCTCAATTATTGCCCATTGAGGAATGCCAAGGCATTGTGAGTATTTACTCTAAACTCGAGAGGGAAATTTTCCTCTGAGCTAGCTTCTCTTTCACCCGTTCTTTCTCTGTTTATTGGTGTGTGGGTACGTACTTCATTCTACTGGATCTAGATACTTTTGTCTCTGTGTGTGTGTTTGTATGTTTTGTGTATACACATGTATATATGTATAATTTAAGGTACCATTAAGTTAGTGTGAATCTTGTCATTTTAGAATCTGTGAATAAGTCGCTTTCCTTTCTTTCAACATTTCTGAATTATTTTGTAATAATAATAAATCACTGTTATTAATAAATCTAGATTTCTTACAAAATCATTAACGTGGCAATACTTTCACCTGTGACAGTATAGAAGCCATATAGAAGCATATAGCATACCTATGAATCCTTGTTTGCTTGAGGACAAATCACTTATTCTATAAGTGAAATGAAAGCTGCATCAATGAAAAATAAATATTTGTTTTTTCTTAGAAAAAACTCTTAAGAGTCCAAAATTAAAAAGTAATTGAACTTTGCAAGAATACGCCCTCTACAATAGGACCTGAGCAAACACTTAACTACAAATGCGCTGCCTTCAAATTAGGAGTTCATTGTTTCAAATCCTTTGTATCCACATTACAAACAGCTGCAGGTGTCAAGTGTGAAACTATCACCCCCTGAATTTCCCTCCTGGAAAAGTCAGTTCTGCAGAAAATGTGAAGGATTTGGGACCTATGTAACTATACATTGCTTACACACATAGAAAGGATTGTAAACACTCCCTAACCCTTAGATTCAGATGACTCTGTCCTGACAGAAATAAAAACAAAACAAAAGAAAAAAGCCCACCAAAGTCAGGAAAGCCACACCAATGTCTTCTCCGTCTCATGATTCCAAAAGACCCCTACATAGTGGGCTGGCTGGAAGCATAGCAGAATAGAATCTAATGCTGCTGTGTAATCAGTGAATCAGGAAACACAACAAAGCATATCTACAGATAGACATACAGATGAATTTAATCAAGAATTTTTTTGTGAATTATGGGAGTGTAAGTGGGATATATTGCCATGAATTCACATGCAGCAGCCTTTTACTAGAGTTTTTAACACTTCAGTAAATCTGGATTCCTCAATTTTTGCTCTTTTAGTGTTCCTTGGGATTTAAGTGGCACTTTCTCTACATGTACTGCAGGGGAAACAAAACAAAAATCAAAAGAATCAAAATAACAAAAGAAGAAGAACCCTACCAAAAAAAACCCAACCCAAAACAAACCCAAACCAAAGCGCACACCCCCCCACCTGCGCCCCCCCCCCCCCAAAAAACAAACAAACAAAAAAACCCCCAAAAAACAAAAACCAAACCAACTCAAAACTGAGGTTTATCTTTCACCAGATTCCACAATTATAAGGCTGTTTAAATCATCGTGATCAAGGGAAGGAAAATGTTTGAAACTCGCATTCCCCACAAATCAACAGGAGGGAAAAATATGCTCTCTCCTATCAAAACATTTACTATAATAAACTCTAGAAAAGCAAGTAAAAAAAAGAGTTTGTGTTTTCTAATGAAAAATTAAATGGGAATCTGAAACTTTCATCTAAGTTCTACAACCTGCTGCCTTGACATGATTTTCCTATACAAGTCACAAATTAACACTGCCATTTTGGGGGTTTTTGTTGTTTTGGTTTGGTTTTTTTCCCCTTAGGGACCTTATAACCTGATATATAGTGCCAATCTTATTTTTTCCTTCCTTTTTCAGTACTTTCTCACCCATTATGATTGTAGAACTATACGTGAAGATAAGAATCAAGGCTCAAAGACTCAATAAATAACAAGGAAATTTATTCTTAAACATATAATTTAAATTTTTTAAGTTAGTTCTATAAGACTTTTGCAAAGACTTCAGTCATAATTTCTGAATATTCGAGATTCTCAATGCTTATGATTACTCCTTAAGTACTTAGCACTACACTTCGTACTAATATACTTCATTCTGTTTCTATTATTCAAGTCTTCAAGATAATCTCATTCTTACTGTGTGACATTTTCATTTCCTTCTGTATAAAAACTCCCAACTCTGCGTCACTAGCAGATTTTCTTAGTGCATCCGTTATTTTTTTGTGTAAAGAAGACTGATGAAAATATTCAATGAAACTATTCTCACATATTTCCAAAGCTGTATTAATATCCCTTTCCCTCTGTGAATCTACAAAAGTGGCATTCCTTCTTCTGCATTAATTTCATCCCAAAAATCAATCTGATTAGTCTGGAGGAAATTAGATATTGACTAAAATGCAAAAACTGCTGCCTCCATGGGAAGACATCACTGGCTTGATATGTGTATGACATATTATTTATTCTCTTCCTGTGCTCAGTCAGATAATTCTTTATTCTGGATATCAGAAACTGTTTACCAGGAGGTAGTTTAGCTAAAACTGTTACATTAAAATATTTTTTCTTCCTAAAAATTCAGGCGTTTAACTACAATTCCACATAATAAAGATCCCAATAGTCCTGTTGTAAATTTTTATTACCATTCAGTTGCATGCTGTATTGGTTAATGCAGTACCCATTCTATTCATGTGACTGACCAATACATTTGAAAAATAAATTTTACAAAATTTCTAACCATGTTAAAAAATAAAAACTTGTTTAGACTATCATGTCTATTCTCTGAGCCTCTTCAGTCAAGTGGAAATTCACATATGATAGACCTGTAATTTCTAAAAAGACCTAACAAGATAAAACCGGTTGCATAGAATGCTGTGTAGCAAACCAAACTTAGACTACTTATCAAACTGACTGACCATTGTAAACTTACTACAGGGTTTCCTCCATGTGTATGGCTTGTACTCTTCAAAAATTGTTTCTACTAAATCAGAATCAATTAAAAAAATGTGGTTTATTTATTTTTCTCCATAACAGACTTTGGGAAGTGAAATAAAAAAGTATCTCTGGATGTTAATAATCTTAGTTGTATGTTCTCAATGTGCCCCCCCTCAATGATTTCATTAGACTTCACAGTTTGTTTATCCTTTCAGAATAGTACACGGATCACAGGAAAAACCTGTATCTGAGAATGACTGTCTACCACCTCAAAGGGAAAAGAAAGTTCAAACTAAAGATTTCCTGAGGAAACAGTCCAGGAAGGCAATTAATTTTCATATTCTGTAGAACTGCTTAAAAGGAAAATATTATGCATTTTTAAAATTTAATTTCTACTATATTTCCACTAAAATTTTGAGTCCACTACATTTTTTTCTTTCCTAAGCAAACTTAATTGTGCCATGGAAAATATCAATTTGCAGAAGCCTATTTTCTTCAAGTTTTCTTCCTTTTATTGTTTCCTCTTGTCCATAGTTACTTATATTGTTTTCAACAGCTGTAATTATATACACATTTGAAAAAATGGAAAATGGGGAAAAAAATATTAATTATCTTTGTACTTCAGTGATTTGTATGAGATCCCATTTCAAAGACCAATACCACAAGATAGTAATTTTGTTTTCTGTAAATTAATAAGGGAACAACTAAAATAAAAATCCACAACAAGCTCAGGAACACTTTTTTTTTAATGTGTAATTTCTCACTCTTTCTTACTCACTGCTTTTACTGAAATATTTATTAGGAACAAATGTATCTTTCAACACAAGCACACAGATTCATGAGAAGTCTGTTGTTTTGGTCTCATGAATACTAAAATCATGTTTGCAGTTCCAAATGATATAACATTAATCAGACTTCCTTTCCTTGTATTTTCTGAATTATTTTCTCAGGTTTATAAAGATGCCAAAAATAAATGAGTAGTTAATTTCTTCTTTTGCCAGAGAAAATAGGAGACCAAGGTAAAATTAATTTTTTTCAAAAGCCATTCTGAGGGGCTTCACCTGCATTAAAAAAAAAAAAAAAAAAAGAAAGAAAAGAAAAAGAAAAAACACCTTGGCTTGTTATGGCCATATAGTATGAAGTTATTTCAGATTATTGTATTAAATAATGTTAAATTTCTCACTGTTCCAATATGCTATCACAGCATTCAGGCTTATCTAACCTGCAATGATATATAAATCTCTTTTTGAAAGTTTATTTTCTTTCTGAAAACAGAGAGAAAAACATATATGACTGTGACTGTTTTCCCCCATTTGCATAGTCCTTTGAAATTGAAATCCTTAATGAAAAAATAGAAAATTATACCAAAAAATAATCTTTGGTAAATACATTTTTTGCATAAAGAAAAAGCCCTCATATTTCCATCTGAGTTTAAAAAATTAAAACAAAACTCAAACATTTGCTTAGAATAGACAGGTTCCTATTTACTTCTTCCTTAAATCAACTGTATGTAATATTTTATGGTCACTGAAGAGAATAAAACCATTTCCAACCTTCTGATCACTGGTAATTTGTAAATGCTATTCTCATATAATTAGGTTATCAAGCAACAAGTGACTAATACAGTGTGATTTATAATTCATGTTCTGCTATCAGACTAAATGGAATAGCTTCCTCCTGTCTTTTTGCTGGTTCAGGAGTACTGCCTTCTCTTAGACAACTTTTCATTGACAGAGTAATCTTATTGCTAATTTTTCCCCATCTAGTTTTGTATTCTGGAATTCAGCATGTTATCCATGTTAGAGGGCAAGTGGAAAATTGTTATAATAATACAAAATTGTCTAACTTTTCCTTTAATATGCTTGTGGTATTTACAGACACTATTTTAGTTAGCTGCGTAAATTAGAGGCTTAGTCTTCCTAACAGTCATCCTACACAGTCATCGTGGTTAACCTAGGTAAGACACACTATCAGGATAATGCAAAAAAAAAGGAATCAAACAAAACCTGTGTAAATTAAGTTATAAGGACATGTACTGTAAGCAAGAAAGGCTGTTGGATAACAGCCATGGACTGTACAGGACACCTGTGCTAGACCAGCAGCTGAGGCACGGGGAAAGGCAAGCTCAGGTTAAGCGACCACCCAGGTGATCCATCCACCTGCAGGTATTCGGGAGTCTGTTTAGCTCTTTTAGGAGAAGTAAAATGCTTGCTTTCTTCATTAATCACATAAGGCATCTACAGAAAATAGGCCATTCTGAGAATACACCAAGCACATAGAGAAAAAAAAATTGTTAACCTGATTAAAATCTCAAGTGTTTCATCAAAATATAGTGAACAGTACCACCACTCATAGCCTAAATTCATACAGAAAAGCTTCAGTATCTTTAAACTTGCTGTACAAATGACCTGCTAATATTTGCCCTTTCCTCTGGCACTATACTCACCCCTCCACTGTCCTTCTGGGTCCTAAGGTTGATAGCACCAGTCTTGCTCAGACAGGGAGGTTGTGGGAGGTCATGGCAAGTTATCAGCTTTCAAGTTTTTGTTGGGAATAGGTATTCACAGAGCTTCCTTTGGAACAGGTGAGGCACTGGTCACTAGACCACCTGCCAAGTTAAACCAGCTGAAATCAGCTCAAGCCAAGAGAAGCCCCAACTGGTCCTGAGACCCTGCAATGCCAGGTCAGTATAAAGCCTGTGGCCTTTTATTAATAATGACAAAATCATATTACTGGGTATGTCACAAAGTATCATCTTATCTCTGTGATCTACCTGAGTGATGGGATCTGGTCTCTTAAAGAACAAAACCACAAAAACAGTGCTTTAACCTCTTGATTATGGCTGATTCTAATTCATAGAGTGTGACAGGATCTTCACAAGAATAGACATCTGTTTTGACACAGGAGATTTATGATATCAGAGTACTTTCTTTGGGAAAAACAACCAAAAAAATCAATCTTCTAGAAGCTCAGCAAAACTTGCATAACAGATTTTTCTTGCTCTCTGGAAACCCTATTGGTTTCATATAAGAAAACCTACAAAGTTTTGTCAAAAAAACCGAGGCACAGTATTTTTTTCTCTATTGTTTGCTTGGAAGCTACAGGGGATCTGGAAGGTGTAAACAAATATAGTATGTGCAATACTTTTGGCAACAACCACCTAGTAAGAGTAATGGAAACCTTTGTAATAAACTACAGTGTAGTCACTGAAAATCACTGATGTTCTGTCAGTGGTATGCTGAGCACTACCCAAAAGAGTCTATCAGTGCAAAATTAATTCATTGATCACTGTATTACTTAGCAGATTTTTGCAACATTAGACACAAATTTTCCTCAGTTATTCAAGAATTTATAATGATATTATTTGAGTAATGCTCACTAAAAATAAAATCTCAAGCATTTGCATTTTCCTTATTTTCTTCCCTGTCCTTTATTTTCTGTGATGAAATCAATCAGCTGCATCGTGTCTGGTTGCATCCTGTCATGGTTTAACCCCAGCCAGTAACTAAGAACCACACAGCTGCTTACTTGCCCACCCCCCACCAGCAGGATGGGAGGAAGAGAACTGTAAGGGTAAAAGTGAAAAACTCGTGAGTTCAGACAAGAACAGTTTAATAATTAAAATAAAACTAATAAAATTATTATTAATAATAATAAAATTAATTTAAATTGTAATGAAAAGGAAAACAGTGAGAGAGAAATAAAACCCAAGGAAAAAAACTGATATAAATGAAAACAATTGCTCACCACCAACCAACAGATGCTCATGCAGTCCTTGAGCAGCGGCCCCCCTGGCCAGTCTTCTTCATAGTGTATTGCTGAGCATAACACCATAGGGTATGGAATATCCCTTTGGTCAGTTGGGGTCAGTTGTCCCAGCTGTGTCCCCTCCCAACTTTTTGTGCACCCATAGACTACTTGCTGGTGGGGTGGGGTGATGAGCAGAAAAGGCCTTGACCCTGTGTAAGCGCTGCTCAACAATAACTAAAATATCCCTGAATTATCAACACTCTTTTCAGCACAAATCCAAAACATAGCATCATACCAGCTACTACGAAGAAAATTAACTCTACCGCAACCAAAACCAGCACACTGCAGACTGCAAAACTTAGCATCATGCACACAATATCGTGAATATACTAATAATAATAAAAAGTTTTATAGTTCTGGGGAAATTAACTTTTATTTATATAACAGTGTAGAAATGCTACACTGACTACTATTGTAGCTAAAGCAATTTCTTATTAATCTGTGGTCATAAAACTTTGCAAAAACATGGAAAACGTACAGCTGCACTCTGAGGTACAGTCAGTTTGATTCAATTACAATACTGAATTTTATTTCTTTTAAAGAAGTAGTGTTATAATTCAGGAAGAAATAAAAAGCGATGCTAAAAGATGAAGTGTGTGTAGTATTCATAAAACATAGTGTTCTGCTGTTCACCATACCTTGAGAGAGAAAATGGAAGCCACAACTGCAAATTCAAAGCTGAGACAACTTGATAATATCACCGAAATGAAACACTATGAAGTTTAGTTCCTGAAAGAAAGAATTCTGCAGGAAGGAAATTTCATTCTCTGCAAAATCTCTCTCCTTCTGAGAATGTTTTAGTGTTTTTTATGGTGTTCTTTACTTGCACCATAACTGCTCGTTTTAAAGTGAAAATTACTTACTTCAAACTCAGTGTATCACATTTCTTACCTGTATATACAACCAGACTATAAATAAAATGCTTACATATAAAGTTAAGCTCATAATGTATGTTTATCTATCAGACATATGTAGTAAAGGCCCAACCAACCTAATAGTCACTGTATAACAGCAATAACCTTTTGGGTCAATTAAGCCTGGAGGAAACTATTCTGCTTAAAACTTAAGTTGGGAACCAGTGAGCTGAATGTCCATACTGTAAGAAGGAAGCTGAAGTATGCTGACACTGAATCTGCTCTTAGCTGCTTTAATGGATATACCACATACTATAGGAAGAGATGTGTTTCAAATGCCCATTGTTTGGGTTTTTTTTTATATAGTATTGACTTGAGCTCTAGTGGCAAACTTATGTCTTATAAATGAGCTCATGAGAAATCAGTAAATCTTTAGTTTGTCCATGACTTGTTTGGTTTTTTGTGCATCCTTATCACAGCCTACATCAAGAGAAAATTTGATGTGATGAGAAACACTGTTTTGTCACTGAATGATCAATAGTACGCTTGGCTTTTAGATCAGTTTTTCATTCCTTTTCAAAGTGCCTACATTTTTACATAGCACAGAATTATGACCTTTTGCTAAGAAAATGTGAGCCTTTATATCTATCTCCAGAGTTTCTAACAAATATTTGTGATATTGGTTATGCAGATTTGCTTATTTATGTGATCTTGTATGGCTAAACTTTTCTTCTTGAGAATTGAGTATTTGCCAGGAAATATAGATGTTTCTCTGATAAATACAGTTTTTAGACACATTTCAGATAATAATAGTTCTGTTACTTAGGTTGCACTACATATTTTTTTTTACCTCAGATAAAACAGATATCAAAGGGATTTTGGTAGTTTAATTTTTTTACCATTTAATCTGAAAATACACGGCTATAATGATTATGTTGAGAATTTCAAAGGCACCAAACCAGAGTTTATTGAAAATACACATACACTATTTTTTCAGTGGAAAGAATTGATTTATACTATGTAAGATATTTTAAGATATCTGATTTTCCCTGAAAAATTAAACTTGAAAAAACAGGGGGTAAAAATATTTTTCATTTTGTAGTAAAACTGCCTTTCCTTCCCCTTTACGAACATCAAAATGTTTCATTCAGGATTTCATTTTTTCCAAGAAATTAAATCATTGTTTACTCAGAGAATTTTAGCAGAATGTATTTTTATTCCTTCAGTTCGTTCAAACACAGGGACAAAAGCCTAGTCTTTTACTGACTTGATTCGAAGAGAGTTAGCAGCTCAAATCAAATATACAATCATAGAATGATGGAATCATTTCTATGGTTGGAAGAGACCTTTAAGATAATCGAGTCTAATAGTAAACCCAACACTGCCAAGTCCACCATTAACCACATCTCTAAGCATTATGTCTACATGCCTACATATCACCTCCAGGGATGGTGACTCAAGTAGTTCCCTTGACAGGCTGTTCCAATGCTTGACAACCCTTTCAGTGAAGAAATTTTTCCTGATATCCAGTCTACACCTCCCTTGATGCACCTTGAGGCTGTTTCCTCTTTCCTATCACTTGTTACATGGGAACAGAGACTTACACCCACCTCGTTACAACCTTCTTTCAGGTAGTTGTAGAGAGCAATAAGGTCTCCCCTCAGCCTCCTTTTCTCCAGACTAAACAACCCCAGTTCCCTCAGCCACTCCTCACAGGACTTTTTCTCTAGACCCTTCATCAGCATTATTGCTCTTCTTTGGACACGCTCCAGCACATCAATGTCTTTCTTGTAGTGAAGGACCCAAAACTGAACACAGTATTTGAGGTGTGGCCTCTCCAGTGTCGAGTACTGGGAGATGAACGCTTCCCCAGTCCTGTTCACCACACTGTTTCTGATACATGCCAGGAGGCTCTTGGCCTTCTTGGCCACCTGGGCACACTGCTGACTCATATTTAGCCAGCTGTCGACCAAAACTCCCAGGTCCTTTTCCACCCAGCAGCTTTCCAGCCACTCTTCCACAAGCTTGTAGCACTACACGAGGTTGTTATGACCCAAGTGCAGGACCAACACTTAGCTTTGTTGAACCTCATATAGCTGCCCTCAATTAATTGATCTGGTCTGTCCAGATCCCTCTGTAGAGCCTTTCTAACTTCAAGCAGATTAATACTCCCACCCAGCTTGGTGTTGTCTGCAAACTTACTGAGGGTGCACTCACTCACTTCATCCAGATATTTGGTAAAGATATTAAACAGAACTGGCCATAGTACTGAGCCCTGGAGAACATCACTTGTGACCAGCCACCAACTGGATTTAACTCCATTCACCAGAACTGTTTGGGCCCGGCCATCCAGCCACTTTCTAACCCTGAGAAGAGGACACATACATTTTAGTTGTTTATTTTCAGTAGTCCTCTGAAACTGAAATCTACAAATCTGTATTCCTTTGAATTTTTTCTTGATTTCCATCTTTTAGAAAGACTTTGTTTCTTTTGTTCTCAAACAAGAAAAGTTATTATCTTAAAATCTACTGCACCAATATCATTTAAGTTAAATAGAGACACCACTAGTTATTATTCTGGATGAAATCTGAAGGTCCATCCAATTCTATATACCATTACTGACATATTACATAAACCATCAAAAAGTTTCAGGGAAAACAGACTTATTTGGACTTGATCCTCAGTCTGATTTTAAGCCTAAAAATAACTTGTTCAGTATCATAAAAGTATTCTGTCAGTATTAAATCAAACTAAGAATCTGAGACTGCATAGTTCTGTTTTGACAGTGGGA
This sequence comes from Strix uralensis, assembly GCF_047716275.1. Lineage (NCBI taxonomy): Eukaryota > Metazoa > Chordata > Aves > Strigiformes > Strigidae > Strix > Strix uralensis. Next base: position 22,688,963 of record NC_133975.1, read on the forward strand.
AGTAGATGATTTTTAGAGAAGGAAGAATGAGTAAGAGCAGAGTAAGATGATCTTTCCCTGGCATACTATGCTAGCCTCTGGCAGTCAGAAGGTTAATAGCTTCCAAAGCTAGAAATAGTGTTTAGTTTTTTTCTTTAATAGCCATCAATGTTTGAGTATTCTGTTGTACCCTTTTTGAAACAATTGCATACATGTTATATATATGCTTTCTATATAAAATGCAGTATATAATTTACATATATTTGTACACACATTCATCTACAATAATTTAATAGAATACTATATAAGAATGTATATTTTACGTACTTTATTATCTAATTTGCACTGTTTTCAAGGAAACCAATCCTGTCAATAACCTGCAGAAACTTTTTGCCTCTGGAGGCAAAGATACAGGGGGGGTTTAAGGGGGGAGACAGGGAGTAAACTTCCCTTCTGTCACTCATTCAGGTATGAAACTCACAATGCTATGAAACTGAGAGAAAAGGAAAGATAGGAAAAGGAAGACAGGGAAAGAGCCTATGAATTCTGTGTATGAGAACACAGTACTTTCTTTTTTGTTTTAATTTTGATGCATTAGGTTACTCCTTTTTATTTATTTTAATCTTGATAATTTAGGCTACCACTAACTTTTGCATAATGAACAATGCTGAACTCTCTGTTGAACTTCCTTGCACCATTCATCCCATCATCTCTCCACCATACCAAACCATCCTAATCCACATCCTTGACAAGAAGACATTCTGTAAATTTCTTCATTGTCACTTCTACCTGGATTTTTTAAAAATATATATTATGTCCTCTTAGAGATGTAGCCACCAAAACTCTAAGTAATGCTAAAGATAGCAACAAACTCGAATTCCTTCCAGAATTTTAGCATTAATGTGGCGTATATTTATCCAAATTCAAATAATTCATCTTTTGGGTTTGGATAGTCCTTTCTTATAACTATGAAAAGCAATTTTCATGTGACTGATTTTTTCTTTCCTTTTAAAGGCTGAAGTTTTGCCAGTTTGTTATTCCATGCTGAAGAACTCGTCTTTCTTTATTTATTCTGGAAGGAGATATTTGTTAGAAACATACTTCTGTTCGAATTTGCTCATTTTGACCTTGACTGTATTTTGAAAAATGCTGTCTCTAGTCCAACAAATGTGCATCTGCCCCATAATTCATGAAAGGACATAGTAAGCCCAAGTGTGGACATGGTCCAGAAAGTTTCATGACAAAATGATAAAATGTTGCTCACTTCAGCAGTTATACTTGTGGTGACCTAGATTATATATGTTGTAATTATCTGGAATGAGTTTGTCTTTTCTTGAAATGTAATACTGGGAAATCTATATGTGATATTTTTATTGTTCTTGTTACAGAAAAATCTAATACCTTGCAATCATTGATGTTATTATCCTCAAAATGCCCAAGAGGGTTGGGAAATATTATTGAATCAAACGTATAGAAAAGCTTACATGCAGAAAAAGTAAACCTCTTAGAAATGTTTAGGTACACAAAAATGTAAAACAGGACAAATGGGTTTACGAGAGCACAATGTGTGGCAAGATTTTGAAATCTGTAAGTGGCTAAGGCATCCAGCTTCTCTATCTAGTGGAGGGAAATCTTACATATACAGCAACACCACAATGAACTGAGGAGGCATAAGTTTGCCTATTTGGTTAGAGGTAACTGAAGTACTTTCTGGTTTTGTTTGTTTTTTTGTTTTAAGAAGACAGGAAGCATAAGAGGAGGAGAGTGCTTATATCCACTTTTTCTATGGTCACAAGAATCAGTAACCCTGGCATTACTTCTTTTCAAGTCAGCCTTGTTACTCAGCAGGAGCATATTCTAGCTACTAGACTATTGTGCAAGTGAGTGCAAGGCCACTGTGACCTGGACACTAATCAGATTTTGTGTGGAACATTGGATAAAAACAGAAATAGTCTCAAAATGAGAAGTCAAGCTTTGGCCCTTCTTCCAAAATAGTCAAAATACTAAATTTCATAGTCACGTGTCCTCCTGCCTCACCTGTAAGTAACTGAAGGAATTAATGCCTCAAACATGCATCGACACAGTAAACCTCAAGGACAAGCTGTGGCCTTTGGACTAGTCTAAGGAATGTCACCCAAGGAAGCGGGAGTGTATCGAAGGATGCACTCCCCATTCCCTTGCAGTTGTATTGACAAAGTCCTTAGATAAGCCTCAAAGGGGGGAAACCTGGAGTGAGTGAAACCAAATGTCTGCTATCAAGCACAAGGACCACTAATCATGGCTTCATTGTGTCAGCCTGATACTATGTGACTCTATTGTGTATGCCAGACACCATGCATGCCTTGCAAACGACTTCACACCTTCACCATTCAAGAGGTGACACGAACTGATAAGAGTTGATCATTTCTGACCCAGAAGTCGATGATTGCTCAAGAAGCATCAAGTCAGTAAAATTCTGGGAACTGAGAAAAAACCCAAAGTATGCTAATCAGCTGATAAAGTGAATTTAAAAGACAACAAAAACTTTGCTGTGTGTGCACCCACCATCTAAGATTACCAGACCTGAGACAACTGCTGGATCCAGGGGTGGTGATCCAGATTTCTTTGCCTCTCTTTCTCTCCTTTCTTTTTCTTTCCTTTGCTTTGTTTTCTTTCTTATAGATTTATAAGAGACCACATTACTTATTATAATTTTCTAAGTTTAAATTGTTTTCTACTGCAACTAAAATATTTTATCTGGTCATTTGGTGTTGTTTAACCTTAATTTAAGCCACGGGGATCACAGAACAAGTCTCTGGGCTTCCACCCCAAGTGTAGAGCAGCCTAGGCTTACCACAGGAAGTGAAAGCACCCCTCAATGTATTCTTCTGCCAAAGTAGCAGCAGTATATCCTGGGCCTTCACTGCAATGGGACAGGTGCAAACTTAAAATACTTTCTGACTCTTAGTGCCTAAATGCTTTTAAATCAGTCTCTGGGTCTCAAATGACTATCTTGTACTTCAGATGCATAAGTGCATTTTTGGATCTCACTACTGCTCTTTATTGATTTCAGTGGTACTTAAATGCTGTGGGGCTTTCAAAAATTCCATTCATCTTCTATCTGTATTTTTAGGAAGCTATTGCTTTTAAAACCCATCACACAGCAAAAATCTGAACTGGATTAGCTGAATCAGTCTGGCCAATCTAATCAATGATGTGGAGTTCCTCTCTAATCATGCATCTGCTAATGTACATACAGTTAAATAATAAAAGTCTATTCCAAATGTCTGAGTTAGTGCATGTATTTACTTTCATCCAGTTCAGTGAACCAAAAGGTCAGTTGACAAAAGTAACTATTTTAAAGTAAATATCCCCTTTTCATTTACAGATATTTATTTCCCTTTTGATGTATATAATTTTTCCTTTTTTTTTTTTCTTTTTTTTTTTTTTCTTTTTCCTGTGGAATACTTAGACATAATCTAGAACATATGGAAACAGAGCCAATATCTATTCACTCAGTTTTATGTGAGTACAAAGGCAGTGCTCCTTTTAGGGAAATGTATTTAAAACATTCATATTAAGGTAACAACCATTTATGATGAAAAATGTATTATTTGATGTACAGATACTAATAACAACAGCAACAACAAAGGGGTTTTTTTCTGTCACAAAAGTATTCTAGACATGTTGAGGTCACACCTGAAATGTTCATCTTTCAGTTATGATGGTTTCTTTGTCCAGAAACAAAAATCCAAACCCCACAGAAATCCCATAAAAGTGTGTTCTTATAAGGATAATACTGAAAAATTTGCTTATCAGAGAATGATTTCAGCTATACTGCAACTCTTGCGTTTCAAAAAGAAGAGCAAAAGAGAAAATATTGATCTACAAAGCATACAAGAACACTATGTACAGTATGTAATCTTGAAATTATTGTTTTCCTTTATAGTTAGCTTGCAAATACGTTTTCTTAATAAAAAAATATTTAAAAGAAACAGAATTACTTTTTCATAGTTGTAAAAATACTAATTTGTGTGGAATTATTTCACATAAAAGACATTTTATTTTGCATTTTGCCTTTAAAAGAAGTTTGGTACTATTATTTAAATATCATTATTTTCTAAAAACACTTAATAAAATAGGAGATTGCATTTCAGTGTCTTAAAATGGTTTGGCTACTCTTTCTAAGATGAGGTACCATGTTTACAGAAAGCTTAAAATATTAATGAATCCCCACTTAGTATTCTCTTCTTTTTTTTTCTTTTTTTTCCTTCTAAGGATAAATGTTTAAAAAATTAGAAGAAATCTTACTGGCTAGTCAAAACATTTGTTGAAATTTTTGTTATAAACCTACTCAGAGCTGCATGATCTGAAGACAATGAGTATAAGATTTAAGACTTTTCTCTTTATCTGCAAAGTCACCAGATTGAAGCTACTGTCAGGTAACTTTATCTGATTTTATATTACACTATCATTAACTTTTTGGCTTTTACCTTTTTACCTTTCTGGATTCCTTAAACGGGAAAAATAAATTTCTTAAGAAATGAAGATAATATCAATATATGTAATTATAAAATGAGAAAAGAAATACAAAAGAAACAAAGAAAAGTAATTCAGAACAATGAGTTATAGTGCTGCTTGCACAGTGCATTTAAACAGTTGCTTAAATTGTTGAAAATATTTCTGTCACGTTTTTAAGGAAAGATACTGAGGTAAAATTATAAAGAATAACTAAATTTGCTTGAATGGATTTTATTCCTAATATTTCTTATCACAAATCATGCCCTATTCTACTATTGTTTCATCACAGGCAAAAAAAAATCTGATTTTGCTAATAACATTTAGCTTTGTAGCTTGTAGTACTGCATGCTCCTGGAGGTGTGTGCAAGTAGGTTGGAGATGTGGGTGCTCCAGCTTTACACATACCTCTGTGATTACCTGTAATCTGCTAATGCTCACAACAGTGAGAAAGCTCCCCACCACACCAGTTACAATCTCAAGGTGCGGGTCCCTACATGTTGGGCCCCACACTGTCATTCAAAAAGGTTGTGCAGACTCCTCACAGTCCCTGATGGAGAGGCTGTTCTGTCCAGCGAGCCTCGGAAGAGGCTGTGATGCCCCAGGGAGACTGGCAGCACCTAAGCAGGTTTGCACTGTTGTTGTTTCCTCTCCCTAGGTTTTGGGTCTATTAAGTCATTCTGAAATCTTAAAGTGGAATGGAAGTCTTTTAAGATTCAGAATGTCAGGCATCAAAATCTCTAATAGTACAGCAATTGAAAATTGAAAAAATTATTTTTGTTGCTGCTGATGCTGTAAAAAGACAACTAAGAATTTGTTTACACGTCTGCAAAAAATAAAGTATGCACAGGTCATTTGGGCAAAATGTTACTAATTTTGCTTTGTCACTTTTTTATTTCAGCACATTTCCACCTTGATCCTGCATCAAATCTATGCAGCTTAGTTCTTTGGTAACTCTGTTTTGCAGCATAATGTTCTTGCATAGTCAAGGTAGAAACATAAATATGTTTTTAACATATTCTAGAGCTTCAGAGTTTCTATGAGCAAGTAGAGTAAGACAATCACCAGTCTCCAGATCCTCAGCCACATTGTCAAGCAAAATATTTTCTTTTCTGTGCTAGTTCTAGCTAATGCATCATAATCAAACACTGAGAGGTGATATAGAATAGTTATAAAAGTATTTTACTTGAAGATTCATATATTTAACTTTTTTTTATCTGGTGAAGTTAGTGACTTTATTCAATATCCACACTGAGTGGTGGATATCTTTAGCTTATGGTCACAGTCAAGAGCACTGTGTTGCTTTTGTTAATGGCAGGATATATTTGATTAACTGTATAAAAATAAGTTGCAACCTTTCCATGTTCAGCTGACATTCTCAGTGCTACTTATAGTAGTGGCATTGTGGTATAATCAGGAGATGTAATGTTTTTGTGTTTTTTTAGTGAGTGATTTCTGTGACTGTGACAAACAATTTGCTAGATTTCTGCCTTCAATCCAATAGAAAATCAAAAAGAATTTGTAAAAAACAACTCTGCATGGATGACCATGGCTTTTTTTCTATATGGTAAAGTCTGAAATTATATTTCAAGATGAAATCAGCAGGTTTCAAAACAGCTTTTATGTGACATCTTCACACAGTAGAACAGTCAGTTTCAAAATAGAAATTGAAAAGTATTGTTCTTTATCAATTTTGTAGTATGGTTCACAAATGAAGTGTAAGGAGAGCATTTCTATTTGTAATTTCCATTTGTATTGAAAATAAAATGAAAATTTTTGGATTTTATTCTTTTTATATCTTTTTATGTTTTCTGAGTTGCTTGAGATATTCATGACCTAACACTTTATAGAGTATATTCAGTAGAAGGGGAAATGGTGACATTAAATAATTACATAAGGAACTCTATCAAAGGAAATCTCACCAAGATTTTGCGCAAGGTGAAGGAAAACATTTAATTTCTGTATGTGTATCTAGGTCAGTGTATTTTGTTTCTGTAGTTACGGTCACAGCTAAACATACTCATAATCCAGAGAGACCAACATGTCATCTAGATGTAACAATTTAGAGGAGATGTAAGACAATTCTGAATAACATTTTAAAGGGTATTAAGACAGACATCTTAAGTGGTTTATGAAGATACATAAAGGGGAAAATGACTGAGACCTCAGTGATGACATTCACCTGAGACATATTAATTATAGATTTCTTGTCATTCAGGATTAATGTATGTCTAACCATAATACAAAAAAGGGCAGATCGAACAGAAAAAAATGTAGTTTTTATGCTGAAAAAGGGGCAGCATAAGAGAGAGCAGACTCTTACTGTTCCTGTACTAGCTGCATTATATTTCCCTTCCTCTACAACATAACATGGTGATTTTTTTTAAGGTAATGTGAGACAGAGATAGTAGAAAAAGTCAAAAACTACTTACCCATTTTCAATAATGAAGGTAAAAATAAAGAAGCATATGACAAAAATGTTCTTTTCCTGCTCTTACTTGCTATCTAGGTCAAGTAACTGGCATGTCAACAATAAGTAGTACCTTATGTCCCACTTAACAAAGCAGACATACACACACCAAACCACACTTTGGCTTATAACAAGGTAAAAGTTCTGTCTAGACATTCATTGTGTCCATTCTGTATGTCCATCTTACACTGTTGCCATTTTATATTTTCAGGGTCTGGCTTGCCGTAAAATAGATACTTCATTGAAAAGGAATTAAAATATAAACAATTTTTCTCTGTGACATAGTCTCTTAAACTGACAAAAGCTAACAGATTTATCTGTGGTAAAAGAGCACTCTTCATAATAAATTATGCTTTATGCCCACAGGTCAGAAGGACCCTTTGTCTCCCTGTAGAAAATACAAAGATGACACAATGACATTTACTACGATGGAGCTTCTCTAACAACATTTCTAATGAAGAACAATATATTATAAATCTGTAACAAAACACTAAACTAAGTGCAGGTCCCCAGAAAAACTTTCCTAAAAGTATGATATAACACAATACAGTACAGACACTGAAACTACCCACATTAAGTTTTTGTGCAATTAAATTAGAATAGATTAGATGTCACTCACGAGTTATCTTCTGCTCTTCTACAGTAATTCATTTAATTGGCCTCAATGATCAACTCTGAGGTTTCTGATCTCTAGTGAATTTGTTCTGCCCAGGAGCAGAGTTTGAAGGAGATATATCAATTCTGAACACTTTTCTTCAGTTCATTCCAGATTCTCAAGTAATTACATGACTAGACATGCATGAGGATTCAGCAAAAGTCACCAAAAAACATTATCCAGACAATTTTTAAAATATCACTTCTTTAAAGTTCCTGATTAGTTTCTACTTACCCAGTAAGGAATGTCTTTAAATTTATTTCTCACCAGGTTATTTTTTATCAAGTATCATTCAGAGTTAAAAGAATATAGCCAGCTATAATATTACATTTAACACCTGATATTTAAGTTTGAAAGCAGTGGATATAAAGAATTGACAGAAGTAGATGTTGTAGTCAAAATATATGACAATATTACTAAAAGTATGGTCAGTATTCAAAATCACTGTAATCCAGTTACGGTGCACATGAGGATCGTACTGTTTTTTGTTTTGTGGTGGTTTTTGTTTTGTTTTGTTTTTTTTTTTAATACTATTTAAAGCAAACCAGTATCAGGAAGAAGAAACTATTTGAAAGTGAAAGGCATACAGATTAAGACAGGGGGAGCAAGACATTAATTCAATGTAGTAAAACTTTTTTCCTTTACCATTATTGGGTGTATGTATATGCACGGGTGAGTACGTATGTACAGGTACTATTGGGTGGGTTTTAATGGGTTCCTGTATAATTTGGAAAAAGCATCAACATTTTTGTTTAGAAAATCAAGACCATCTAGGTTAAAAAGTTAATTGTAATTTTAAAATGTTTCCTCCCCTATAAATTTGTTTGTTTTACTATTCTGACAGAAGCATTTTTCTCTTTTTTCTGAAGCAGGGCTTTGATAGATCAGAAATGGAAACCTTCTCTCACTGTTTTCAGGAAAAAGTACTTTTCTTTAGCCAGAGGTCTGCTTGCAATCCTAAGTACAAGCATTGTCACAACTGCAATGCAGTCACAGCTTTCTGTTAAATCATGTAGTCAGCCACCTAACTCACAATAGCATTCTACTGTAGTGACTGGCTGATTAAGCTTCATGAGTTGTCTCTGAAGAGAACTCCGACAGGAGAGTCAGCAAGGAATGATCAGCCCTGAGGTTCTACCTTTGCAGCAGAGCTGCACAGAAGCAGGAGCAACCAAAGAGGTGGCAGGAAGCCACTTCACACCAATTCAGTTCTCCATCCTCTTTCCGGCTTGGGTAGGGAACGAGTGTCAGCAAGAAGGGTAGTATGAAGTTTTCACAAGAGGGAGAAAAGGGAAGAAAAATATCTCTTTAAAGCTAAACCCAGAGAGAGTAACAAAAGCACAGACGGATTAGTATCTCTTTCCATTATATTCTTACATGATCCTTCAGATGGTTCACAAAGTAAAAATGTTAATTACAGAAGTGTTTACTCTTACCTGCATTTTTAGGGAGGGTTGACTGAACTAAAATTTGTATGAATGTATGAAGTCCAGGTATTTTTATGAAGTAATTTTGAGACTGTTTAAGATAACAATAAACAAGACAGTTAAGGCCTCGACAGAAACAATAATCAGAGTTGAGAAAGCTGGCAGGAAGGTGAAAGGAATTTTTGAAACTGGGAGCCTCTGGATCACATACCCTAGTTCTCAGGAGGGACTTTAGCCTCTGACATCTGCTGAAGTGGCAACACAGCAGGATGCAAACAATTAAGAAGATTTCTGGTTTGTGTCAGGCGTATCTTCCTGATACAAACATCATAGTGATGCACAGTGGGATCTTCTAATCACAAAAGAGGAAGAACTGGGCTGGGCAGGGATGAGATAACCAATGGCAGCATTTCATAGCCAGTAGATCAAGGGGAGGGATTATAGCCTTTATGCAGTACTCATGAGACTCCATCTAGCATACCATGCTCAGTTTTCAGTCCCCCAGCACAGGAAAAACATTGACAGAATAGGATAAGTTCAGTAGAGGGCTCCCAATCTGGGCAGGGTCAGGAGCACTTGCTCTGTGAGAAGAGGCTGAGGGAACAGGGCTTGTTCAGCCTAAAGAAAAGATGGCTTTGGGAAGACGTAACAGCAGCCCCCCAGCACCTACAGGGAAGTTACAAGAGAGCAGTTCTAGACAGATGAACATTTTTCCCATAAGAATAGTGACAATTTTGGATTTAATTGCCCAGACAGGTTTTGCAGACTTCATCCTTGCAGTTCTCAGACCCCATTGGAGAAAGGCCAGGGAGCAACCCAATTGAATTTTGTAGCCAGTCCTGCTTTGTTAATGGAGACATGAGTCATAAAATCATTAAGTTTCAAGGTACCTTCCAAGCTCAATGATTCTGCAATTCTATGTTTTCAGTAATAAACTCATTTTGGTAAAAACAAGACAGAAAAATTTCAACGTAAATTCTAAAATGACAATTGTTATTATTTTTCTAGTTCTTAATATATGGTATTTTCAAAAATGAAGGGGTATTTTCAGTTTCAGATTCTCAGCAAAAACAGTATTCTTAATAGCATTAGCATTAAAGGTAAAATTTAATTGAAATTGAGATTTAGAGACTTGAGTAGACATTTTTAAAAAAGAATGTATTATGTGACTAAAAGATCAGATTATAATATTAGCCAATTTGCCAAAATTATTATGAAAATAAGGTAGAAAAGATAACAAAATTTCTAGAATTATGTTTTGCTGGATTTTGGACTCTGATTGTTCCAGGGGTAGCTCTGATGAGGTGGAAGTTCTCCTCTTACCAAAGGTACAGATGAATCTGTAGAGAATGCCTGCATCTTTTTCTCCTGTGGAGTGATTTTTAAAGGGTTGTGATATTCTAGGCCAGCAAAGAGTGCTGGAACATAAAGTTAGGTTTCATGACTTTGGATCACACCTGTTATTGAAAGAAATGTTCTTTACAAGGTATAAAGAAAAACTATGAAAATTTCTTCCTCCAAGTCATTCCAAGGGAGTGGGAGTGTACTCTGAGTACTCATAATTGCCCTCCTAAACATATTTTTATTTTCTGTACATATGCATATTGGTTTGTTCATTGTATGCAAATTAGTATAGGAAGTTCTCTTAAGTCTGTGAAAGAAACACATTTCTAATCTTATAATTTTCCAGTTTATACCCACACAATTTGTTTTATGGTTCCTGTCAATAGGAACAGGAAAGTCTCCAAGTGCCACTTCTGGTCAGCAAGTTTAAAAATTGGAATAGAAACCAATTACTAGATATTTGAGCACATAGGAACTCTGTTTTCTAGGTATTGACAGTTACTTCAATTAAAAAACTTGATTCATTTGTACCTGATTGAGCAAGCTGCCAATGAACACCTCAGAGTTGCACCTGAATTTTCTCAATACATCTGAAAATGAATGTTTCACAGCAGTCTTCAGTGAGCTGTCAGCTCTTTGCAGGAAGAGACTAGTAATCATTTCTTTCCTCAGCTAAGCTGGTGTAAATACCCCCAGAACGCCACAACACTTGCAAAACAAATTTGGAAAATTAGTTGGAATGCAACTTTTGTGTCATTGATCAAGAAAATAACCTTAACCGTACAGAAAAGACCAGCTGTTTGTTTGTTTTGTTTTTTTTTTTTTTTAAGTTTATTATTGGGGAATTTCAACTTCACTTGTATTCCCTGGAGGCTGCTCTTGTACTTAAGGGGCGTGGGGTGTCGTCACTCCAGTCTCTGCCCACTCTGTCCTGTTAGCAGCTCACTCTTTCCGCTCAGGGGGGGAGGCAACTTGAGGCTCTCCCTCTTCCCTGGGCTTCTGCCTTCTCGTCTTGTGGTTTTGCTGCGGGTTTTTGATGCTTTCAGAAGGATCCCCTGCTGCTATCCTCCTCTTCGGAGCCCCTCTCCTCAGCAACTTAAAAACCTGAAGCAGATAGCAATAATAATGAACACATTAAAAATATTTTTTAAGTATCGAAATTTTATTGCAGAAGATACCTAATCCTCAGAATTAAAATATCAGTTCTCTGTTTAAGAAAGGAATGAACTATGTGAAACAAGTTACAGTTTAGACATCAGCATTATTTTCTGCTTGTTCTGTGGTAACACTTCAATAAGGGCTCAGAAAATTTTGATATGAGGTTTGGAATTCAAACACAAAGGACAAATGTTTAATGCCCTCAACATTTACACAGGGCTATTAGTCTATATTAGACAAAAAGGACTGTAGTGGGTTGACCTTGGCTGGATGCCAGGTGCGCACCAAGCCACTCTATCACTCCCCTGAACAGGGGAGGCTCTGAGGTGAGATAAGGACAGGGAGAGATCACTCAGCAATTACTGTCATGGGCAAAACACACTCGACTCAGTTAAATTAATTTAATTTATTGCCAATCAAAAAGTCAGAGTAAGGTGATGAGAAATAAAACCAAATCTTAAAACACCTTATCCCCACCCCTCCCTTCTTCTCAGGCTCAGCTTCACTCCTGATTTCTCTACCTCCTCCCTGCAGTGACACAGGGGGATGGGGAATGGGGGGGTTCAGTCAATTCATCACACGCTCCTGCTTCCTCAGGGGAAGGACTCCTCACACTCTTCCCCTGCTCCAGTATGGGGTCCCTCCCATGGGAGATAGTCCTCCACAAACCTCTTCAGCGTGAATCCTTCCCATGGGCTCCAGTTCATAAACTGCTCCAGTGTGGGTCCGTTCCACATGTCCATTCCATGGGGTGCAGTCCTTCAGGAACAGACTGCTCCAGTGTGGGTCCCCCACAGGGTCACAAGTCCTGCCAGAAATCCTGCTCCAGAGTGTGCTCCTCTCTCCATGGGTCCACAGGTCCTGCCTGCTTCAGTGCAGCCTCTCATACAGGATCACAGACTCCTTCGGGTACATCCCCCTGCTCTGCCATGGGGTCCTCCCCGGGCTGCAGGTGGAGATCTGCTCCACCATTAATCCCCATGGCTGCAGGGCACAGCCTGCCTCACCATGGGCTGCACCACGGGCTGCAGGGGAATCTCTGCTTCGGTGCCTGGAGCACCTCCTCCACCTCCCTCTTCACTGACCTTGGTGTCTGCAGAGATGTTTCTCTCACATATTATCAATCCCCTCTTCCAGCTGCTGTTGTGCAGCAGGGTATTTTCCCCTTAAATACATTATCACAGAGGCACTACCATCATCACTGATTGGCTCGGCCTTGGCCAGTGGCAGGTCCATCTTGGAGATGGCTGGCATTGGCTCTAGCAGACATAGAGGAAACTTCTAGCAGCTTCTCACAGAGGCCATGCCTGTAGCTCCACCTGCTACCAAAACCTTGCCATGCAAAGCCAATATATTCCACCCCTCGATTCTGTGACTCCCATACTTAAGAATTATCATTAAAATACACATAAATCACACAATACTCACAAACTTTGCTAGTTTCACTCACATCAACAAAAAGAATTCTCCACACCAAAATCAAAATAACATCATCACAACACCGAATGAAAGTGAACAATTTACACACAATCCACCCCTTGTCCCTTCACCACAATTGCAACAACCGAAATCCCCACAGTTATTCCACTCTTTGCTCTCTAGCTGCATTCAGTCCATGTTTTGCCCATTACCTCTCCCACTTACTGTCCTTATCTCGAATTCCTCAGGCCTCATGTTGGGCACCAAAAAGGACTGTGGTGGGTTGACCTTTGTTGGTCAGTAAACTGATCATCGAAATCATCTCCTGCTTAAGAGACTAAAACATGTTTGTGGAGATGTTCCTAAAAAAACTTAAACATATGTTCACATGAGCTTTAAGCTCAAAATTTAACTTTAAAAGCTATCATGATGCAAAGTGCTAATCTAGAATAAAATCTCTCTGCTTGTATAGATTATTAACAAGATGTTGACAGGTTGCTTTTGTATCAGCCTGTTTAATCTTGGATTGCTTACCATCATTTCTCACCCCTCAAACTTTACATCAGAGCAGATATAATTTTTCATGTTGCAGCCATAGTAAAGCTGACATTAGGCATATGGCATAACTTTAACCGAGAACAGTGTGCTCCAGCACATTCATAAATGCAGTCCTGTGCCAATAACTTATCTAGGTACAGCTATCCTCCTGGGTGTCTGCCTGGTGCACTGGATAGCTGCTACAGCACACTATTTAAAAAAAAAAAAAAAAGATTAAATATAAATTGTAAACTACAAACAATGAAAATGATGTATGTTTTCCAGAGTACATTATATTAAAATTAATCTAACAATAGCTGAATCCAGCTATTTCTGATATGATAAAATAAACACTCTGGGTTTGGATTAATTGACCTTTTTCCCTGTGGAGAAATATCAGGTAAAGCTGTGTGGTTGCCTACATTTAGTGCTTAGTTGTTATGGCAATTTTGTAAGGAAGGCAACACTGTATTGCAGTACTCCTACAGATTCAATTTTATAAAACTGATAACTCAGGATAGGCCTTTACTCAAAGAAGAGAGTGGAACAAAGCTTTTCTTTCCTGTTCCCATATTTATTTTATTATTCAGTGGTGGAATGACTACCCCAAAATAAGATCAGGTTTGGGGAATTTATATGTAAAATAATTGTTTCTCAGATACATTATTCAAATTTCAGAAGAAAAGCTTATTAGTTTCAGAGAATTTTTTAACTACTGCAAATACAGGCAATCTAAACATTTGGGCAAACTGCAACAAAGAATCATATCTTATTGTACTTTAGTTCACATGTTGTTTTCCAGGGAATGCAATACCAGTTCCTACTCGTCTTGCTTGATTACTGACAGTACTTAAGGCTAAACCTATGCATGAATCACATTCTTCATGTTTTAGAAAAAATTATGATTGCAATTCCACTTTTTTCTCTAATGAAAAAAGAAAGTTGCTAAATTATTTGGTAATAAATTGAGGATATTTATGAAAAAAATAGTCAAAATATGATCATATTTGTATGTATGTTGTAAGGGACTGTGTCAGCGGTTTTAGCTCAGCATTGCTGTTGCGTCATTACCATCTCCTGAGCCGCAGGGTGGTGTAAGACTGTCGGACTGTGTGAGGTGCCTGTTTTGACACTGCACCACTGCCTAAACTCAGCCTCAACTTTCCATTGCCATGAAGAAGTACGCCCTGAAATATCCCCAAAAAACCCACAGTGTCTGCCTGAAGCTGGAGCAACTGCCTCTTTTGTAACATCTACCAAGATGTGGTTGTGTGCAGGGCCAGGGGAAGAAGTTGGGGTGAGGAGGATGTGCAGAGGCTAAAGGCATCGCTGGCTGACCCCCACTGTGAACACCTGGACATTTGTGCATGGGGGAACACGGGGCAGTGAATATGATAATGAGCTCCGTGGAAATGGGTGGACTAATTGTGGGGACTGGGATGATAAAAGAACTGCGTACTCTTCTCTCAGGGGATCCCCCATCACCTGCACTGAGACCGAACCAACGGGACGCCGCTGGATTCATGGTGGTGGTAACTGAGCTTGCTGCATCTCTTCCATTTGCTTGCTTAGCTGTTCTGACCTTTCCTGCTTCCCTCTGTCCTATCACTATTACCTCTTTTTACGGGAATGAAGTTTGAAAGGTTGTACGGCATTTGACCTCATTTGTGTCTTAATGTCGCTCTTGGGATTATATCGAAACCTCCCTCGATATTGGATCGGGACACATGTAGATTGGTATTATATGGAATTTAAATATTTTAAATAAGAAGCTCTTACAAATTGTAAAATTAAAACTTTATTTTTTAAAAAATGTATGAGATACTTTGACTATAAGAAAATATGAGAACAAAATATACATACACCTTTATGGATTATGACACTATTTTCAATAAATGCTTCATTTCAGTAAAACACACTTTCTAATAGGGAAAGATAAATCCTTTGTGGAATGTTTCAAATTTCCTTGTCAGGCTAAACTGTTTTAGAAGTCCATGTTACATAATAAAATGTACTTTTCAAATATTTATGTAGGATAGGTATGTTCATTTTTCCTTAGTAATGTAATTCTCAAAATTATATGTGAGGCCTTGCCTGAGTGAATAGCAGTGGAGTTTTTTTTTTTTTCCTAATTATAGAGAAGATAAGCAGAAAAGAGGGGAAAAGGCTTGGTGAGAAAGATCCCCTCAAGAACAATAGCTAAGTGTAAAGCTGGGAATACACTAGTCCTCAGTTCTTGGAAATGAGGATGTTATGTTCTGGCTGAGAGAAGTAAGATCGAAAGACAGCAATCTGTTAAGAGGAGGACCCTACAGTGAGGCAGAAACTTTCAGCTTCTTAAGGCTGACATGGACTGATTCAGAACCAAGGTTTACAATAGATGAACATTTACTGGGTCTTCAAACATCAATATACACCATATTTATGTAAGGACTGAAGGGAATGCCACATGTTAGTATCTTCATAAGTGCATTTTTGCTTTAAAACCATCCTTTGCTGATGTAAAGATTTTAGCAAAATAAACCATACTTTGTTTTTAAGTATCTGCTCTTCAGTTACATAATGCTGTTTCTTTCCAAGGCTTTAAAAAAAATTTTGCAGGCACCAGGAAAATTACACTATTTTTAACTTTAAAGTTAGCATTCAGGGTGGTGTACCTCAAAGGCTAAAGCAAGAACGATCTGTTCACAGACCAACAGAGATGTAAGTCATCTACTTTAATCAGACACAATGATGGAACTGAGCAACAAAAGGGAAAGCTGACTCAGGAACCATCTTCCTCTGAAAGATGTACATCAAAAATGAGAGTGAGATACTCAGGTCCTCAACAGTAACTGTTCTATGGATATCAAGAATACTTTCATTTTCAAAATAATGGAAAATTTAAATTTTAGAAAGGTGTTTTTCTTCCTCTAGATGGCAGAAATCAGGATGAAAGCTTATATGGATGCAAATTGTCTTGTATCAATCTAGTGTGGGATCCTCCACATTTCTGTGAAATGAGATGTAGGGTCAAAAAAACTCTTCTGGACTAGAAATATCTAATAACAATTCTTGTAAGTTTTAACAGCATGGTTGAACACATTTACATAAACTGTATTATGGCAAAACACAGCCATTTGTTATATAAAATACTCACACACATTTCTTCACACTTTTCCTTGATGCTTTTTCCCTGTTTTTCCTGCTTTTTCTGACAACTTATATATATAACTTATATATACTTTTATATATATGGTTTTTTAGATATAAATGAGTCAATATTCCCCTCATATGACAAACTTTATTGATATTTTCACATTGCTTTTAACTACCTGTGAGAAAATTATTTTATAATAATAGAAGTTGAAACTAAAAGAGTTTATTGTTCACATGGTCTGCTAGAGCCACTATATAAGGTGTATTTCAACTGTTTTAGCCATTTTAATTTAAAGAAAAAAACATACTCAGGTTCCTACAGTTTCTCAAAGGAATTATTAGCTAGTTTAATGGACTTCAGCAGAAAACAGTTTTCAATACAAGTGTCCCATGCTCAGATTCATCCCATTATTTCTAGAATCTCTACATATTTCTCAAAAATAATAATTTATTGGGGGGGTGGGTGGGGGTGGTTTGTAGTAGTGTGACTATTCAGATATGCATAAATTGTGATAGTTTTCTCCTAACATTTAGTCTGTATTCCATTAATCATTGCATAATACATGAAGACAGTAAAATATAGAACAGAATATTCAACAATGTTTATGATGATTTGCACATTCTAAGCAAGTGTATTTTGTATTTTGTTTTGCATTACAGAATCTGTGTATGGTTTTGATATGCTGCAGTCTATCTGGAGTGTGTAACATGTTTGATTCCTCCACTGCCTATTGGTTCCATAATGTTAAGAAAAGCTCTAGAAGTGACAGGAGAAGGTGTTCTTAAACCTGGACGATTCAAGTGAAGAATTGTGAGTGCCCTAGACTGATAATTACAGAACTCATTTGGCAATGCAGGCAGCTGAGTTCCATCTCTGTTGCATATATAATTTGGGAGTTTTAGTCAGTGAAATGCTGTGCTCCCTTTTCCTCCCAATAACTTGTAAATTTCTTTTTTTCTGAACATGCAAATTCTCCATACCTGGCTACAACAAGCCCAAGCTTTATAAAGAAAGAGTAGAGGTTGACCTCTCTTTTCACTGTATTCCCAGAAAAATTAGATTATGTTTGACATTTAGGGTACCATACAGCAAAGAAGTAGTCTTAGTGAAGAGTATTAAATCTAGTTATTGCATCTCCTTAGCAGGAATTACTCTTTGGAGTAAAAAATTTGAAGGTCACCTTTCCAACTCTTCTTTAAAACAGAACAACCATGTTGTTTGTTAAGCTCTACTCTCAGGAAAGATCTAAGTGATTTGAAGCCTGTGTTGACTAGGTGTAGCCCCGGTTCAGGTGGCTTCTGGTACAGAAATCTCTTTAAACTTAGTTTTTTTCAGTGTGCTATGATCTGTATTCAGACTGATGGAAGAAGAGTGCATCTGTAGCCTGATGACAGGGAAATTCCTCCAGAGGGGGAAAAAAAAAAGAAATCATATACTTAAATCTTGTAAAATAAGCTCTCCTGCTTTAGGGGGAATATTTCAACCAGACTTTCATGTTATGCACTTCTTTTCATTGAATGAAAATGGTCAGGCTTGCTAATCTACTTTCCTGGATTCAACTGAGTAGAGTGGAATTCAATACTTTTGATGTAAAATATTTTTCAAGCATACCATAATATTAGATAATTTTGCCTGTGTTCAGATGTTTCTGAAAATGTGAAAGCATCCAAATTTAGCCAAGTAGTTCATATTGGAGGCCACCATTTACTTTAGACTCTGCAAGTTTAAGTAGTTCTGCAAAATAGGTTCTCTAGAGTGTTTTATGAGATCTACATACCTTGACCTTCCTAAACGCCTAAATATGTGACTTGGGTTAGCCTAAAGTAATTTTGATAGTTTTAAGCACTTAGCCTACACCTCAAACATTTCTGCATAAGAGTTCCAGGAGCTTAAGCAAGCTAGTCTTTCATAACACACTATAATTGCATGGGACTTAAGGAGCTGACACTCTATTTCCATAGTCAAATAGTACATTCATTCTCTACTGAGACTGAGAAGAGGAAAGGAATTTTTGCCATGATACTTGAAATCTATAGCATTATATACTGTAAAGAAAAGTTTTGCGTTCTCCTTTAACTTACAATAAAGAATTTAATGTATTCAGTATCAATCCAGGCATGATCAGCCTCCCAGTGAATTGGTGAAAAATGTTAATTGGCTTCTCTTGTTTAGGATTAGGAATTAGGAAATACTACTGAAATCTCTTTGTAGAGTCCTAACAATTATATTTCGGGGGGATGGCGGTTATTTATGCTATTTTTATATTTTAAAATATGAAATTTAACTTTTTTATGATTTTGAATTTGATGGTAGCACACATCAGTTTATTTTTTAACTGCATAAAATTTACTAAAAGTCACCAAATTAAATGAGGATGGTTGTGTGTTAGACACAGAGCTGGGATAAGAGATATCCTGCAGATGTTAAAGCTTACTATCTTGGGTAGAAAGCTTCCTTAGCTCTCATAACTGACAGCAAAATCTGGGTACATCTTCTCTGGAGTTTTTCCTGTATGTCTGCCAGTACTTCCTGTCAGATGTTTCTCTTTTGTTTGTCATTGATTAAATCTAGTCCCAATTTTTTGTCAAATACTGTAAAGCTGGGGTGGCACAGGAGCTGAGGGACAGTATCAAAGTTGTCTTAATATTTATTATAGTTTTAAATGAAGAGTTTCAAGTAACAGTATGAAAATACATTTCAGTTTGTATATAAAGAATTTTTATTGTTAAAGGATGAAAAAGATAGCAAGTTTTATAATTACTTCAAATGGACCCCTTGAACCTTTTCTAACATCACAACACCACTTTGTCAGAACAGATACTGTATAGACATATTCAGTTATAGTTCTGGGAATAATTTTCTGTATTTTCCTTAAGTTGTCAGAAAAAAAGAAAAAAAATGCAAAATAAGCAAGAATAATCATCTACAACGGTACAGATTAATCTAAAATTCCAAAGAAGTATTGTGTCCCAGGCAAAGCGATGTACAATAAAGAGATGATAACACTGGCAATACATACACAATAGGATTAAGATTTGATGCTTGAGTCTTAGTCTCACTTCTATCATTGACTGAACTTGACCGTTTTCATTTGCATCATTTTGCAAACACGAAATGGGTTGAGATTGCGTCTTAAAAATAGGGATAGCTAGATAAGACATACTAGGAGACTTGACTTTTCAAATTAAGTTTTGGAGTCTGTGTCCTTTGTGATAACTGAGCCTCGACAGGTTTCATGACATTTACTCTCTTCAAAAATATATTATGAATATTTAGCTGATGTTCACAAGTAACATTGGTACAGAAAATACTATTGAAGACATTGCAAGGAGTAGAAATACTACTTGGAAATTCCTGACTTGTCTCTCACAGTAATTTCTTTAGCTTCTGTATATTCCTATGATTGAGCTACAGCCTGGGTCTGAAGTCTGCTATGTTCTGTCTTATCCTACTGGTTCTTTTTCATTTTGACAGGATTTCCAGGTGAAAGGATTTCCAGCTATGTTTGAATTGCATATATCACTTGTTTCTATTCTGTGTTCCTCTTTTCATACAAATACCTGATAAAATAGTTCAAGTTTAAACGTACAAGACTGGCAATAGTCATCTTTGATCGTCTTCCTTAAATTAGCACTCACTAGAAATGATTTTTTTTGCAGGCACAGCAATTTAATTATAAATTTTAACCTGCGGATTTATAAACTGCATCAGTTTTCAGCTATGTTTGTTTGAAGTTTCCAATGCTGGTTAAAGAATACCAATAGGCAAAAGACAGTTTATGTCTGTTAATTAGAGATGCATTATACAAAAATCATACATTGATCTAAAAGTGTTTTACCTCCCAATAATAAGAATTGCATATATACTGACTATGCTTCACACAGAAATTTTCCTGAAGTAGCATCTTTCAGGGACCTCCCTTTTCCACAGGTTCCCAGATACTGGACTAGCATGTCAGGTAGCCAAGTTTAACGCACAATTCTCATTCACAACGAGGGTTAGACTAGCAGATAAGAGGCAAGCTACCATTGCTCAGTTTCCATCCATTGCAGCAACATATGCAGCTTAGCTAAAACAAAGAAAAGTTAGTGTCCAAAGTTTTGCTTCCACTGTTAACCTCTTAAATCCCATGTACGCATACAACCCATTATCAATGCTAAAGAAATCATTCAGCCATTCAGTCCTTGTCCATGTCCATGAGACAGGGGATGTGTAAGCAAGTCTTTGAGAGAAATCACTGGTAGTTTTGAGAGAATTGCACTAGTAGTTATTTCTCTGTTGTACAACAGGTCTTGCAAGAATGGGTTCCACAGACCTTTAGTAGGATGAAGGAACTCCAAATTTTATACACATTTTAAATACTGTAAAAATACAAAGTCTGCTTCCAATACAAAAGAGTAATGAAGAAGCATATACAGAGAATATTATAGAGTATGTAGTAATACTAACGGATTTTCTAGGCCTTTTACATAATTCTGTATACACTAAGGCTTTTAATTTAAATTAAAACAAAAGAGATGTTTCAAACGGAGAAGAAGCAAAGGAGATGAAATTAGGCAAAAGACCAGAAAAACTTAGCCATTCCCCTGCCCATGTACAACCAGCCACAGAATAAGATTAGACGGTTTTAAATAACCACAGAATATAAAGGTTATGCTAGAGGTTATCTTGTGTCTGCTTAAAGTCAACATGACAAAATAAATATCTTCACATCCCACAGAGGTTGTTTTTAATGATTCTATAGTAAAAGATAAGCTCTATCCTGGAGTTTTGTTCCTTTATGATGAGGTTCCCACCTGCATTTACAATGAGGTATTCATTTCATCGCAATATAACAGCTTGGAAAAGATCAGTCCTAACATACGAGCCACCTGAGAGCTTTTATTAATTTAAATCAGTAAATCTTGAAGAATAAAGATATTTCTCATAGGTTTTTAAAATTTAGCACTTATGTATTGATTCAAAGAACTTTCTATTACATTATTTTGATTCTATTGGATATTAAATTTTTTCGTTAACAAAGTTCTTTTAAATTTATTTGTTTTCCTTTCAGACTGGGTTCTTTTGGTTCTCAGCTCATTCCAACAGCTTTCAATGCTAGCAGTGCTTTTATTCCTATACGATAAGCATTATGCAAGCAAATGAACATTATTCTTCAATTAGGACAAGCCTGTTATTCTTTATATTCTAATATCTCAAGATGGTAAAATCACTTTCACATGACAATGTCCTCCTTAAAAGAAATGGCTCTTTGCTTGGGACTCAATAATTTGTTGTAATTTTTGTGTGCAATCTAAAAATATTCTTAGCAGCTTGTAGTTTTCAACACATGATTTTCAGGTAAATGGTCAAACATAACTTGCTTGCTGAGAACTCCTAAAAAAAAATAAACTAAACAAAGCCAAAAATCCACAATATATTATTAATTTAAGAGGCTAAGATGGTCAGAAAGAAAACGTTTTTTGTCAACAAACCCTGATAATAGAAGGCATCTCAGAGGAGATAGGCACAGGCAATGTGCTCATGAAGCTCAGGGATGAATATAAGGAGTGACCAGAGATGTGGTAAAGAAAGCAGAATTTACTCAAAGGAATTGGAGGGAGATCTTTGTTTTATCTGTATCAGCTGAATGGATCAACTGGTTGTAACAGTGGAGGGGAACTGGTGGTGTAAATGGCCTTCCCCAAGTCAAAGTGTGAATGTCCTCTGGAGCCAGCCAGAGCAGCACAGGGGAAGCAGGGGGAGGGGGCAGCCATGTTTATACATGGCTCGGCTCAGTCCCATGTGAAGTATACCCTGTGAGCAACCAGCAAAAGGAGTTTTGAAGAGAACAACAGGCTTTAACTAGCTTCAAGCCACATATTCCTTCTTGGTGAACAGGGATACCCACCACTGTGATGGTGAGCTTATGGAGACTGGCAATGGGAATCTTGTTTGTATTGTGATTCGATTTCAATTGCAATATTGTGCTTCTATTGATTTCAGCACACTGCTGTGTCACTCTGTTAATCAAAATCCTGAGTAACATCAAATATCTTCAAATAAGTAAATTTTTTATTAAAACATTAAAAGCTCCTTGTGTGTAATATCTAAAAGTACCTGGTCAGAGAATATTAGACTCTGACAAGTCTGAAGAGTATATGACTCATCTGTCTTCAGATTTAACCTAAGTCACTTCTGTCTCTACTGTTACACTCCTGGTTGTCTTCTGAAGACCAACATCAAATATTTCCATGGGAAATAACATGTTAATTTTAAAATTAAATTAATCTCATTATACACTTAATGTTCCCCTGTGTTTTAGTTTATTTGATAAGCTTTTTTTAAACACTTTAATTTCATTCAGCAGTTAACAAATTTCAGGAACAACTATATTAGTAGTCTAATTTTTTCTTCAATAAAACATAATTATTGAATCCAATTTATACTAATGTGACAATATTTCAATTACTAAAAGAAAATACATAATAATATGTGGGGAAAAGCCAGTCCCATTCAAGTCAGTGTCAGCCATATCTCAATAAAAATGGAATCACACCTTTTTTGTTTGATTGTTTAGAAAATAATTCAAGTAGTTACACTTATGTAGAGAAATTTCTGATTGTGTCAGAAGTCTCTCTATATACAGTATACAAAATACTGAAGCAAATAAAAAGCAGTGGTTATTCGTATCCCTTCATCTCTTTTTGCCAGTGCCTGACTCCAGTGTGTTCTCTGTCAGCTCTTCACCACAGAATCACGGAATAATAGAATCATGTAGGTTGGAAAAGACCTTTAAGATCATCGAGTCCAACCATAAACTGAGACCATGCTGTCAGACTTTCTGTGCTACCTATATACTTTCTTTTTACCCTGTTTGGAGTTTCTATTTCACAGAATCACAGAATCACAGAACCATTCAGGTTGGAAAAGACCCTTGGGATCATCGAATCCAACCATCAGCCCTACTCTACAAAGTTCTCCCCTACACTATATTCCCCAACACCACATCCAAACAACCCTTAAACACATCCAGGGATGGTGACTCCACCACCTCCATGGGCAGCCTATTCCACTGTCTGACCACTCTTTCTGTGAAAAATTTTTCCTAATGTCCAGTCTGAACCTCCCCTGTTGCAGTTTAAAGCCATTCCCTCTTGTTCTATCACTAATTACCTGTGAGAAGAGACCAGCACCAACCTCTCTACAATGTCCTTTCAGGTAGCTGTAGAGAGTGATGAGGTCTCTCCTTAGCATTCTCTTCCTCAAACTAAACAGTCCCAGATCCTTCAATCGTTCCTCATAGGATTTCTTCTCCAGGCCCTTCACCAGCTTCATTGCCCTCCTCTGCACTTGTTCCAGCACCTCGATATCTCTCTTGTATTGAGGTGCCCAAAACTGGACACAATAATCCAGCTGTGGCCTCACCAGTGCAGAGTACAGGGGGACTATCACCTCCCTACTTCTGCTGGTCACACTATTTCTAATACAAGCCAGGATGCCGTTGGCTTTCTTGGCCACCTGGGCACACTGCTGGCTCATGTTCAGCTGCTTGTCAATTAGAACCCCCAGATCCTTTTCTTCCAGACAGGTCTCCAGCCACACCTCCCCAAGCCTGTAGCGATGCATGGGGTTGTTGTGGCCCAAGTGCAGGACCTGGCACTTGGCCTTGTTGAAGCTCATCCTGTTGATGTTGACCCACCAATCCAATCTATCCAAGTCTCTCTGTAGAGCCTCCCTATCCTCATGCAGATCGACACTCCCGCTTAACTTGGAGTCATCTGTGAACTTACTGATGATACACTCTGTGTCCTCATCAAGATCATTACTCTAAAACAGAAATGGTCCCAAAACTGAGCCCTGAGGAAGACCACTTGTGACTGGTTGCCAGCTGGATTTAACTCCATTGACCACCACTCTCTGGGACCGTCCATCCAGCCAGTCCTTGATCCAGCAGACCATACGCTCATCCAGGCCATTGGCAGCCAGTTTTTCTATGAGAATTCTATGGGGAACTGTGTCGAATACTTTCCAAAAATCCAGGTAGACAATATCCACAGCCTTTCCCTCATCCAATAAGCAGGTCACCCTGTCATAGAAGGAGATCAGATTTGTCAGGCAGGACCTGCCTTTCATAAACCCATGCTGACTAGGCCTGATCCCCTGGTTGTCCATTATATGTCTTGTAATGGCACTCAAGATGATCTGCTCCATGACCTTCCCTGATACCGAGGTCAGACTGGCAGGTCCATAGTTTCCTGGATCCTCCTTTCTGCCTCTCTGTAGATGGGTGTTACATTTGCTACCCTCCAGTCAAGGAGGATATTTCTTTCATAAGGCACAAAATCTCCTCCAAACAATAGTTTTTCATATGCTCTGTGTCAGTAGTATGAGGTCTTTATATTTGAAGTGAGGATCATCACTGCTTCACCTGTTTCTATTCAGAGTAGCGTCTGCACCTTGCAATTCACATCTTAAAGGACAGAGACATGCTGGAGACAGTACAGCAAAGGGTCACAAAGATGATTGAGGGACTGTAGGATCTTCTACAAGGAGAGGCTGAGAGAGACGACACTGTTTAGCTTAGAGAAGAGGAGGCTCAGGGGAACTTATCAATGTATATGAATATCTGAAAGGAGGGTGCAAAGAAGGCGGGGTCAGGCGCTTTTCAGTGGTGCCCAGTGACAGGACAACAGGCAATGGGCAAAAACTGAAACAAAGGAGGTTCACTCTGAATGTAAGGAAACACTTTTTTACTGTGAGGGTGACTGAACACTAGCACAGGTTGCCCGTAGAGGTTGTGGAATTTCCCTCTTGGAGATATTCAACATGGCCCTGGGTAACCCACTCCTGGTGGCCCTACTTGAGCAGGCATGTTGAACCAGGTGACCTCCAGAGGTCCCTTCCAACCTCAGCCATTCTGTGATTCTGTGAATCATTTTATGTCTGTATCCATTCGCGCACAGGATAGTAGAGAAAGAATTCCTGTTTACACGTGTGTTTGTACATACCTATGTATCCTGAATATATATCTGAAGCAGGAATTCAGTTTAGACAGTTGATCTCCAGAATTTTCTTTGGACTTGGGTTATCTCTTTATATCAGTATTTTAAGGATCTGAGTTATTTAACTTGACAGATATCACAGAAACTATTAAGCTGTTCTACCTTGTGTAAAGAAAAATCACTGGTGGTTCAGTGGAGAGGAGTACACAGGTGCAGACAGCTCAAAGAAATTAATGTGATAGAGACCTCAGATAAATGTTAATATCATCGAGCACAGCCTCAGAAACATTTTTTTCTACAGCTGGTTGTTTGATTTTAAAGGACTTTGATTAATTTCTAATCTTCAGAAAAATTCAGAGACAAACTATTTTTGCTAGTACCATTGTCATCATTTTACAATTTCAGGGTAGTCTGATGTGATAAATAGAAATTGTATCTTAAATATAACAGTCCATTTTAAAATTCTGTTTTCTGAATTATGTGTGATCTAGAGCAATAAGCCTTCAGAAACAAAGCTAAGAGGATGGTAAATTCACTGTAAATTTGAGATTCACTAGTTGGGGTTTTTTTTTGTGAATTAGGATCAAATATGATACATCACTTCAGTTGAAAAAAAATTTGGTAAATACTGGTAAATAAGGAGTGAAGTGTAATTAAAATATTTCACTTAAGAAATGCTCAGTTATTTTATTACAATATTTTAAAAACGAAACTAAAGTGGTATTTTAAATTAAGTATTATTCTAATTTACTTTAAAAGCAATTTAAAAAAATTAAGTGACACAAGAAACGAAACACTGGGTTTCATACTGAACAAAGATTTTATGTATCCCCATCTGACTGAGAAAAATTTGGAAAAACAGTTTTGGTTCAGTGTAAGCTTTCCCTCCTTTTACTATTTCCCCCTTCGGTTTTAGGGAACCTAAAAAAAAAAAAATCTATTATTTCTTCATTTCTTGCTAATAATATTTGATTCCACTGAAAGCATGCAGGAAGAAATTTGAGAGACAAAAATAAACAGGTAAATTTGTGAGAATGCATCATTTCAAGATATGAAGAAGGAGATACTAACAATACTATCCACAGAACAATAAAACTGTATCAACTTCACCTTCTTCACCCTCAAAATAAAGAAAAAAAAACCACTCTAAGAGCAAGTCTGGAAAAGTCTTGTACTAATGCACTGTGTGCATACACATGATTAATGGCTCTGATGAATAGGTTGTGAATGACAATGCTCTTCTTAACGGAGATGAGTAGATACACGTGCACTCAACACATTTATGAAATAATGCATCTTTGCTGAGTAAGGGTGAGACTAAATGTTTTATTTAAAACTGAGAGAAAAAAATGTAATCTCGTTAATTAATGCATTATTTTCCAGGGAACTGCTTAAATGAAAGAATATTGGTCTTATTATAATTCTTAATACATAATAATTCTTAATAAATTATTGTTTTGCTCCAAATGAAGTCAAATCTTTTATAAAATGGTATCCATACAAACGACCTAATGGTAATTTATATCATAAGCATATTGAAGAGTTACTGTAACAGCATGTGGAAACTGGACAGATGTGCACAAATGTAAGCATATATTTACATCTTTTAACTCAATTTTATTTGGAGTGTAATGTGATACTGTTTGCATCACATTGTAAGCAATAAAACTGCCTCTTTCAAGAACTTGTTTCCATAAAATGCCACTTACAACAGATGGGGGTGGAAATAATGCTTTAAATAAGGAACAAATATTTACAGCTCTCAGTATATCATGGGCATCCATTAAAATTCAGCCTGCAGCAGGACTAGAGTATATTCTTACTGATGTGATATTTCAGTGCTTGAAGAAAGCATGTCTTCTCTGCTATCACTCTTATCATCTAGCGTATGATGACACCTGGCTCCAATAATAATAAAAATTACTTGTTTTCTGTCATTTCAGTTGAGTACAGATTCTTAATAAAATCATAAAGTCATAGTAAAGATTTGACAAACCCTTCAGTCCATCTTTTATAAATATAGGGTTTTTTTCTAGAGTGTGTGGCTCTATATATAGTACAGGACATATTGCATAGGTCTTTGTAGGACTGAGTTTTAAAGATAGCAAACAATGAGTCTACTCTTTTGCTAAAAACCTATTTCAATTATTTAGGGGGAGCAGCCCAGTCTTTGCTTTAACTTCTATTATATTCACCAGTCTTGTCTATCTGTACAATAAACTTAATTTCAGCTGTCAAATGGTGTACTTTTAGGGTAAAATGATTTTAAATATTTGTGATTTTATGTCTTGCATTTATATTTATATATGCCACACCAGTTCTAGAGTTGACAAAGTTCACTACTCTACTGCAAAAAATTGAATCTCCATGAACTTTCATGTGGTGTCATTCTACCATTGTGCCTTCTGTATTATTTTCTTTAAAGTTTCCCATTTCTTTTCTTGATCACTGTTTCTTCTCCATTACATGTTCAAAACCTAGCTTCAAGTACATTCTCTGCCAGCTTCTTTAAAAACCAAACTCTTCAGCAGACATTTACAGTATCTGCTCAAGGGACACTGTCAAGAATTACTTCTCATGAGATTCATCAGATAGCCTGCTGCTTCTTATTTGGCTCTAAGTAACACACCTCTAATGTCAACCTATCAAAAGTTTCTAAAATGTTTTTCCAGGAAACTCCCAACTAACATCATTACTTTGAAAGAGAATTGGAAACTGGGAATCAGCCAATGTGACGCCCATATATAAGAAGGGTCGGAAGGATGATCCAGGAAATTACAGGCCTGTCAGCTTGACTTCGGTGCCCAGGAAGCTGATGGAGCAGCTCATCCTGAGTACCATCATACAACACATGTGAGACAACCAGATGATCAGGCCCAGTCAGCATGGGTTTATGAAAGGCAGGTCCTGCTTGACAAACCTGATCTCCTTCTACGATAGGGTGACCTGCTTATTGGATGAGGGAAAGGCTGTGGATGTTGTATGCCTTGACTTTAGTAAGGTCTTTGACACTGTTTCCGCAGCATTCTCCTGGTGAAACTGGATGCTCGTTGGATGGGCATATGCTGGGATGGGTAAAAAACTGGCTGGATGGCCAGGCCCAAAGAGTTGTGGTTAATGGAGTTAAATCCAGTTGGCAGCCAGTCATGAGTGGTGTCCCCCAGGGCTCAGTTTTGGGGCCACTCCTGTTTAACATCTTTATTGATGATCTAGACGAGGGGATCAAGTGCACCCTCAGTAAGTTTGCAGATGACACCAAGTTGGGTGGGAGTGTTGATCTGCTCGAGGGTAGGGAGGCTCTGCAGAGAGATTTGGACAGGCTGGAGCGATGGGCTAAGGCCAACTGCATGAGTTTCAATAAGGCCAAATGCTGAGTTCTGCACTTGGGCCACAACAACCCCCAGCAGCGCTACAGGCTTGGGGAGGAATGGGTTGAAAGCTGCCAGTCAGAGAGAGACCTGGGGGTGTTGATTGACAGCCAGCTGAACATGAGCCAGCAGTGTGCCCAGGTGGCCAAGAAGGCCAATGGCATCCTGGCTTGTATCAGAAATAGCATGGCCAGCAGGGACAGGGAAGTGATCTTACCCCTGTACTCGGCACTGGTGAGGCCACACCTCGATTACTGTGTTCAGTTTTGGGCCCCGCACTATGAAAAGGACATTGAATTACTCGAGCATGTCCAAAGAAGGGCAACGAAGCTGGTGAAGGGTCTGGAGCACATGTCGTACGAGGAGCAGCTGAGGGAACTGGGGTTGTTTAGTCTGGAGAAGAGGAGGCTGAGGGGAGACCTCATCGCCCTCTACAACTACCTGAAAGGACGTTGCAGAGAGCTGAGGATGAGTCTCTTTAACCAAGTAACAAGTGATAGGACAAGAGGGAATGGCCTCAAGTTGCACCAGGGAAGGTTTAGACTGGATATTAGGAAATATTTCTTTACAGAACGGGTTGTTAGGTGTTGGAATGGGCTGCCCAGGGTAGTGGTGGAGTCCCCATCCCTGGAGGTGTTTAAGAGTTGTGTTGACATAGTGCTTAGGGATATGGTGTAGTTGGGAAGTGTCAGTATTAGGTTAATGGTTGGACTAGATGATCTTCAAGGTCTTTTCCAACCTAGATGATTCTGTGATTCTGTGAATTGTTAACACCTGTTCCTTTAAAAAAAAAAAAAAATTAAAAAAATTGAAAGGAGTGCTATACTGTTCTGTTCAAGCCTTAGTGCTACAATCAGTATTTTTAGAATTAAAATTAAAAAGTACACTCATTTCTTGAAATTCTGTAAACAGTTTAAGTTGATAAATTCTTGTCCAGTTTAGCCATACAGAAAACATACCTTTAAATGATGAATTGTATAATATTTTAAAATAGTATTTGTTAACACCCTAAGAGGTGTCAGCTGATCTATTTCCAGGAAAGCTAGGAATCCCAGTGTAAAATGAAGAAACAATTTATTTCTTAACATCAGTTTCAATTATTTTTCTGTAAAATTCATAGGCACGTTATTCATTATTATTTCAACAACAGGCTAAATGTAGATACTTTTTGACAGTAGTAACATCAAAGCAAGATTTTTTTTTTCTTCATGAAAGATAGCAGCTTGACATTCCTACATTTAATTACAATTAAAAGTGAATAAAAGACTAGTTAAAAAAATCTGGGTTTGATCAATTGATTACTTTCCAAGAGTGAAGAGAAGAAAAAAAGGAGAAAAAATTATAAACAAGAATATAACGGGGAAGACATTCTTCACATTGACATCAAGTGATCCATACTTTCATCTAGAACTTTACAGATAATTTTCAGTGTTTCACTCCATAGTTTAGCTAAGTTGACTGTAATTATCAGTAGGGGAGATTTATTCTTTTATTTCAAGTATCCATTCTTTACATTCAGATGGCACATGATGCTTTTTATATATTGCTTTGTTTTTCTTTCATGAAGATACATAATTTCACGTATTAGGGAAAAGCATTATAGAAGGACATGTTCTAGTGTTCCTGGTGCCAGGACTAAAAATAAACCTCTGTCAAATGTCAAAAATTTCAGAACATTTTTAATACAAGACTGACCCTATAAGTTCTTCTAAGCAAGACTAAAACTATGAAAGATACCCAGAATAACTGGGTATAATAGCTGGGAGATATTAAAGGAATTGAAACTTTGGAACTGTAGATTATTGACAGAAGCTAAGAAAATCTCAAATAATATATCAAGGAGAAAGTCAGTTGCTGTAGATGAAGTGGAACCAAAGTGTTAAGAAAGTATAATAATAGAAATTAGCTTACTTAAAATGTTGACACAGACTACTTAAGGATTTAAGTTTAGTCCCTCTATAGCAAGAGAATATTCCTGGGGCAGCTGTCAATAATATTATACCAGAATCATGACAGTGACAGAGACATTTTATAGGGGATTAGAGAAACCACAAAGGCAGAAGAAAAACCAGTAGTAGTACCCACATATAGTTGGACAGTTTCTGGATATTACATTTGCAGGAAGTAATGAAGAGAGGAAATTGTTTGCATGCTATAAGCTATCTTACTTGGAGCAACTGGTCTGAGGAACAACTGAATTAGTTCCTGTTTCAGTACCGAACTGTATCTGGCACTTGGATATAACTATTGAAAAAATAATCTAGAGGAGTGATCACAAAATGTCCAAACTGACCGTTTTATATGAATGAAAGGCGAAAAGCAGGAAAAAGTCCATTACAGTAACAGAACTTCATAAAATAAAACTACATAAAAATGAGAAAACTTATAAAAAGAAAATAAACAGATCCACTAAAAGGGTAGAAAGTTTACAGGCAGCATAACAATTGTTTTAAGTTGCAATATTTAAAACTGAAAGTAAGCATATACTGCTTTTCTAGAAAAGTCTCTAAACTGACATAGAAACAAAACAAAAACAGAAAGTCATACTATGTTTCAATAGTTAATGACTCAAAATAAAAAGGATGTATTTCAAAAATTGGAGATTGTATCTAAATAAAAGAAATAGAGAGGAACATAAATTCTTTTATGTGACAAACCACAAAAAGACAAGCCAAAAAATTACTTTGAAGAGAAACTTGGTAAGGACATAAAAAACAATAGTAAAAACTTTTAAGTCCCATCAGTACAGGATTGCCTTCCAGAGAGCCAATGAAGCTGACAGATGGTAAAGATGTAGAAGGATCACTCCAAAAAGACAAAGACATGTACAGGAGAAATATAATTCCTTGTCTCCGTGACCACCGAGGGGACACAATACACTGATATTAGGACTTTTTACAATAGATACAACTGAAGAATTTTCTGACACCAATGATTCAGTAGAAGAGATTTTAAAGCAGTTTAACAAAATCAAAGAATAGTACATTGCAAAGATCAGATGGTTTTCATCCAGGAGCTCTAAAGCAACTCACACACAGAACTGCTGACCTAATAACTGTGGTATATAATGTATTGCTTGAATTAGCCTGAGTATTGGGAGGACAGAAGGTGGCCAATACAACTGCAATTTTTAAAAATGTATATAAAGGTGATCTAGAGAACCACAGATTCATAAGTTTTATTTTTCTGCCAGGCAAATTATGGAGTATATAATGAATGATACATTGCCTAGGCACATAAACTACATTTATATTAGTGAGCTGAAAAACACAATAGAAGTGAATTTATAGAGTAAGCAGTTCTGCATACCTGAATCAGCACTTTAAGTGTTTTGGAGGTTTTTACTTCAGACTAACTCTAATCTGGTCCCATGAGTAGAACGTGTGTTAGCATTTGTACTGCATTAGGAGCATGCTATAGTAGGTTTATGGTTTAGTTTATCCAAAACGAATCCAGTTCATGTCCTCCAAGAATATTTTAAGATATAAATCAAAGAAGATACCAGAGCACATATCATAATATCATTGAGTTCAACCATTAACATAACACTACTAAGTCTACCACAAAACCATGATCCTAAGCGCCACATCTACATGTCTTTTAACTACCTCCAGAGATGGTGACTCAAGTAGTTCCCTTGACAGGCTGTTCCAATGCTTGACAACCCTTTCAGTGAAGAAATTTTTCCTGATATCCAGTCTACACCTCCCTTGATGCACCTTGAGGCTGTTTCCTCTTTCCTATCACTTGTTACATGGGAACAGAGACTTACACCCACCTCGTTACAACCTCCTTTCAGGTAGTTGTAGAGAGCAATAGGGTCTCCCCTCAGCCTCCTTTTCTCCAGACTAAACAACCCCAGTTCCCTCAGCTGTTCCTCACAGGACTTTTTCTCTAGACCCTTCATCAGCATTATTGCTCTTCTTTGGACACGCTCCAGCACATCAATGTCTTTCTTGTAGTGAAGGACCCAAAACTGAACACAGTATTTGAGGTGTGGCCTCTCCAGTGTCAAGTACAGGGGTACAAACGCTTCCTTAGTCCTGCTCGCCACACTGTTTCTGATACATGCCAGGAGGCTCTTGGCCTTCTTGGCCACCTGGGCACACTGCTGACTCATATTTAGCCAGCTGTCGACCAAAACTCCCAGGTCCTTTTCCACCCAGCAGCTTTCCAGCCACTCTTCCACAAGCCTGTAGCATTGCATGGTGTTGTTGTGACCCACGTGCAGGACCCAGCACTTAGCTTTGTTGAGCCTCATATAGCTGACCTTAATCCGTTGATCCAGTCTGTCCAGATCCCTCTGTAGAGCCTTTCTAACTTCAAGCAGATCAATACTCCCACCCAACTTGGTGTTGTCTGCAAACTTATTGAGGGTGCACTCACTCACCTCATCCAGATATTTGGTAAAGATATTAAACAGAATTGACTGTAGTACTGAGCCCTGGAGAGCACCACTTGTGACCAGCCACCAACTGGATTTAACTCCATTCACCACAACTCTTTGGGCCCAGTCAAACAGTCAGTTTTTTTACCCGGTGAAGAGTGCATGGTCTTTAACACTGGCTGGAGCAGCTGTCCCCAGCACATCAAAGGCTTTGACCCAGGCAGAAATCCTGAGGGAAGATACTGCTGTCCAGTGCCTGGTGACTCTTTCTGAGGCTGGGGACATCTGCGGTAGGTGTGCTGTGGCTGCAGCACTGAGTCACCAGGTGAAGAAGCTGCAGCAGAAGGTGAGAGGACTCTACCCCTTCAGGGAAGATGAACAGATCTGCAGGGTCTTCAGATCTTCACAAAAACCCTATAACACCATAAGCCCAAGCCTTGATTTGCAAGGAAAGACTCACAAACAAGAGAAGGTTCTTGGAAACAGTCAGCATGGATCAACCAAGGATAAACCATGACTGATCGATCTAATTACCTTCTCTGATCAAATGTCTAGATCTGCACATGAAAAGAGAGCAACCATTTACCTCTTCAGCTTCAAGGGGCCTTCCAATACCTGTGCAGAGTATTTCAAGATGGATTCAGACTTTTCACAGTGGTGCATGTCAGAAGAATGAGAGACCATAGGCATTAACTGAAACACAGGATGCTCCACCTGAAGTTAAGGGAAACCTTTTCACCATCAAGAACTGGAAAAGGTTGCCTAAAGACATGATGCAGTCTCCATCCTTCAAGATTTGCAAGACCAGACTGGATCAAGTGCTGAAAAACCTGGTCCAATTCATAGCCAAACCTGCTTTGAGCCGGAGCTTGGATCAGTGACGTCCTCAGGTCCCTTCCCATCTTAATAATACTGTGATTCTAATTAGGAATAAACAGGAGATGGACCTGAAAAGTACCTCCTGGTCTGAACTAAAATACCAATGTAGGTGCATCCCATAGATATGTACCATATACTGAGGTAGTGTTAATACAGGAAATAAAGGAAGTAATGCATCACAAACCCTTCAGAGTTCTTTGAAATTGTCAGAGAGCATTCAGGTGAAGATGATCATGCTGCAATTGTTCACATGGATATCAAAAAAATTTTGGACACTGCTCGTCACCAAAGACTTTGATAGAAACAAAGGAGAAGAGGCATAGCCTTTTCAAGTTTAATATATTTTGAAACTAAGAAACAAAGATAGAAATAAACAATTAGTTTTTCTAATGGAAGATCAGCAGCATATGTCTGTGCTACAGACCCTGATGTGACGATGCTATGATCTCACAAAAGAAATGGGAAAATGATTAACAAAGTTCAATGCTGCTACCCAATTATTCAAGTTAATCAGTGTAATGCTGACTTTAAAAAGCAATTAGATAATGGAACAGTAGGGGAAATATAGTATTGATAAAAACAACATAAAACATATTTAGAGAAGCGACTCTAATTACACATGCATAGTGATGAATCTTAAATCAGTCATTAAAAGTCAGGAAACAAACCTTAAAAAGACTTTTGATCATGTTCTGAAACTGTCAGCTGGAAGTGGTACTAGAATGTTATAAAGCAACTGGAAGCAAAACCCAACATAATTATACCATTATATTAATCTTTGATGCACCTGGATCTTCAATATTGTGTTCAAGTCTAGTCTCCCTGTTTCCAAATGAACTAGAAAAGATATAGAAAACAGTGACAAAATGATCAATAAAGTGGAAATCAATTTCTGGGACTCCCTGAAATAGAAATGAAAAAAGGAAAATAATGCCATGACTCAGATGAAAGTATTAACACTGTGATGTTTTAGCAGCAGATCAAGATTTATTAATGAATAGCAGCACTTAATCATTAACCAATTTACAGATTTAAAAAATAATTCAGTAAAATATGTTATAATTAAAATAGCAACTTAACTAGAGATACAAAGAAGACAAGATTCACACTAAGTTACTATATGGTACCTTAAGTCAATACATATAAACATGCGCATTCACAAACACAAGATGTACAAACACACAGACAGACAAAAGTATTTGGATCCAGTGATATAAATATGTACCCACACTTGTGAAAATAACTGTGTATACCCAAACACATCGGTAAGCAGAGAGAGAGTGGGTGAAAGAGAAACTTTCTCAAAGTTAAAATTTCCCTCTTCTCACGTTCAGAGCAAATACTCACAATGCATCGGCATTCCTCAACTGACAATAATTGAGACTCGAAAGGATTGACTTCTCCTTGGCCTCTCCTCAGCTCTAATGGCAGATGGTACCTTAAGGTTTTTGGTACCCGAGAGGCATCCCAACTCAGGGGAGATGATGGTCACAGGCCTGCTGCAATCCAGGAGAGCTCAAAGACTCTCACTTGGGGTTGCTATGTATAGGGTCCAAGATAACTGACTTTTGTCAGATACTTTTTTTCACTCTGGCCTAGATCAAACAATAACAAAAACTGGTGTCTTCCACCAGTTTCACAAGAACTTGATGGATGTGCAATTCTGTTATTGTTTTCCCTTGACCACATCCTAGGTACAGGCATACCAGGCTGTCAGGAGGTGATGTTATAACCATTCCCATGCGATAGGGAAAGCAGGAGCCAGTTTTGTCAAAGGGGCACCTTAATGCTCTGGTTCACTGCCATTAGTAGCCCTTACCTCCCCAGATTGGTATGTGTCCCAGGAGGAGGTTGAAATCACACCAAGTAACGAGCAGCCTAGCAAGGAGAGAGCGGGGGGCAGGAATTGCACCACCACATTCCATATTAGGGGATACTAAATAGACCATTCATGTCAGTCTGGAAAAGATATAGTCAAAAGAAGCTGTAATAGAGGTCTAAAAATACATCATATGAAAATGCTGAATAGGAAAGGTAGGCAGCAACCACTGTAAAAATCAAAGAGTGGGTTAAAATGAAACAATAACAAATAATTTTTCACATGCTAGCTAATTGCATCATGGAGTTTAGGATACTGTGAGGACCTCCAGTATAAATGGCTCTAAGTGGAATTAAACACATTTATGGAAGAGAGTTTCATGAAGACCTATGAAACCAGAAGGTTTTGATGAAAATATTCAGCTCCGAAAACTGCTAAACCTCTGGTTGCTAAAAGTTAGGAAGGTATTTCAAGGGAAAAGGCATCTTCCATATGTGAATAATTCCTATTTTTTTTTCTTAAGACTTTAAGTTGCTATTAGAGCACAACTGATTATAATAATTTTTTTAATGACAAACACCTATTTTGAGTAAGTTCAATAATTCATAAAACTCCCTTTCAAATACAATAGTTTGATAAGGGTTAAATTTCACATTTAGATTTAAACAGACCATTAATATGGCAAAGCCAACAACACATAGTCTCTTGACTCAGAAAATTATTATTTCTCATTTTAACTGTGACATGGATCCTTATTTTAGAAGATGAGCATACTACCCATCTTCTGCAAATTGTTTCAGCTCTTATAGATGCTGGCAACCCAATGAACAGTTTTTAGAACACTTGAGACAATGCAGGCTCATGTAAACCTTATCCTTAGTTATTACATGAGCAAAATCACTTCTTGATACAGATAGAACTTTCTGTTCTATTGCTTCCCTGCAATAACTCTCATATGAGATAGCATGCTGACAGCTGTGCTAAATGACTGATCAGTACAAAGACATTACTGACTTTGCAGCCCTGCAAGATAGCAATGCATCTCTGTGTCTAACACCTGCTTAATGGACCACAAGACATCTGTAAATCTTTTTACCAACATATTTTGAGAAGGCCACCCTAGTGTTAAGCAGCAATGAAGCTAGTCTTACTGAGACCAGAGTTTTTATTTGACTACTAGAAAACAAAATACGATGCACACAAAATCTCTTTGAAGTGACTGTCGGTGTTTCTCAGTACCTGCAGTGAAGATTAAATTAGTGAACATGGGATGTGTTTGGTTTTTCTCAGCTGGAAATAAAATATGCAAACAGTTTTTCCTACAGAGAAACTTCTCAATGATTGTCCTTTCTCTCAGGAATATTTAGTAAGGAATATACTTATAAACTGACTCAGTATTTCTTCTTGGTTGTATGCATATCCAATATGCACAGCAAGCTTGATAACTTCATAATTTTTAAATACCAATAATTTTTAAAATTTTTTAATATTGCCTCCTCTAGTTTATGTATGTTCATATTTGTTTTCTTTCATAAATCCTGAGAATCCTCCCATTTCAAAGGTTTAGACAGCAGTCTTCCCAGAATCCTAAACTCAGAAGATCCCTCTTTAATCCACGTAATGTACATTACTTTGAAAAAATATCAGTCCTTCTCATATTTTCATCTTTCTTCCTCTCTTACACTCTGGAGCTTAAATCTTAATACTCTGATCATTTTTTCTTATCTTCTGTTCCATTAATTTCCTTTCTCTCTTTTTTTTTTTTTTTTTCTTTGTCAATTCCCTCTTTGTAAAAGAAATGGGAAGGTTTTTATCAGGTACCAGTGGCACTTAGAAACATTCCAAATAAAAAAAGCACTTTAAAGTGCATAATGGTTGTGAATCACATATAAACTACCAAAAAAAAAAATCATAATCTGCCAAATTAATTTAGTCATATTCCTGTGCCTTCTTAGTCTCTTTCTCTTCTTATTGTTTTAAAATCTTTGATTTTTCATGTACTTATTTCAAAAGCTCTAATTGTCCCTTGTCTGCATACAGTTAACTGAACAAATTGGGATTATAATTCTAAATTAGGTGGTATTTGGAATTATACTAAATTGGAAGGTTGTTAGTAGGCAGAATAAAGGGGGCAGCAATATATTTTATTTGGTCAAGAAAAATTTTCTTCACTTGTCTGAAAGTGTCTCACAAAGAACATATATAAAAATAATTATTATGATGGTTAATAGTAAATATGGAACCATAGAAGATATAAATTCAATAAATACTGATTTTCATAACAAAGAAATAAGTGGCATCTCCTGAAACTACAGGTATACAAAAATAAAAGTCAGGCATCATGCAAAATAAGAAAACACATTTATGCTCTAAATGTATGGATTTCAGACCAAAAAAAAGGGATGCATAATAGTAACATGAAGGGAAAAAATAAACATTAATTGACTTGACCAAGGATAGAATATCTATCTCTGAGAAAAACAAAATCATAAATTCAACAGCATAATAGGAGAGATGAAAGATTATAACCTGAAGAAGATAAGATGAGGATAGACTGCAGAAAGGTAGGAAGTGCTAACTGGCCATACTCAGTACAGAGATGAGTTTTGTGAAATGTATAGTTTCATGCTCCACAGAGAGAAAATAACTGTGCCACAGACAATGGAATTAGGAATGAGATATCAAATACAAAAATAACACTTATAAATAGGTAAAAGTTAAAAGTAGGAAAGGAAATTGATATTCTGATGTAGAATAGGAAGAAGAAAAGAAAAAGACTAGTAGGGGAAGCTGTAGAAAAGTGTAAAATATGCCAGTGTCACAGGGGTTCCAGCAAAAGTTCATACTAGAGACACTAGAGACATTATGGCAAAATTGAACAACCAGTCCATTTGACTGGAATGGAATTTAATATTTGTTTACACATGTATCTAGCCTTTTTTTCCACTTTTGGGGGTTTTCACTGCTGATTGTTATTCCTTTTAATCAATGTTCAATACAAGGAAAGCATGTAGACTTACATTTGCAGGTAAAATACTTCCATCTGCTTCTGCATATACTCCATTTATATAACCTTCTTCATCATCTCTCAAAAACTTTATTCTTAAATAAAGTTAATAGTCTCCTTACATTTTACAGGCCAAAAGAGGACACTTCATGCAGCCTGATATAAAGTTTGATCACGAGTGTTTAGAAAACTCTCACCAACTCCATACTCTTTTTGGTAAATATGAAAGTGCATTAGCAATGTCAACATAATGATGAGGAAAGAGAAAAAGATAATGTGAAAGACATGGGGAAAAGAGCAGATAGTCCAGCCCATGTATTTTCCCTACACATCACACAGAATCATAGAATCATAGAATTGTAGAATCATAGAATGTTTTGGGTCGGAAGGGATGTTAGAGATCATCTAGTTCCAACCCCCCTACCACAGGCAGGGACACCTTTCACTAGACCAGGTTGCTCAAAGCCCCGTCCAACCTGGCCTTGAACACTTCCAGGGAGGGGCCATCTACAACTTCTCTGGGCAACCTGTTCCAGTGCCTCACCACCCTCACACTGAAGAATTACTTCCTTATATCTAACCTAAATCTGCCCTCTTTCAGTTTAAAAGCATTACCCCTCAACCCATCACTACACTCCCTTGGTAAAGAGTCCCTCCCCATCTTTCCTGTAAGCCTCCTTTAAGTACTGGAAGGCTGCTATAAGGTCTCCCCAGAGCATTGAAGAGAATGCCTAGAGAAGAGTCTAGGCTAAACAACCCCAAATTTCTCACCCTGTCCTCATAAGGAAGGTGCTGCAACCCCCTGATCATCTTCATGGTCCTTCTCTGGACTGACTCAAGCAGGTCCATGTCCTTCTTATACGGGAGGTCCCAGAGCTGGACAAAGTACTCCAGGTGGGGTCTCACAAGAGCAGAGTAGAGGGGCAGAATCACCTCCCTCCACTGGCTAGCCACACTTCTCTTGATGCAGCCCAGGACACAGTTGGCTTCCTGGGCTGTGAGCACACATTGCTGGCTCATAGTCAGTATTCCATCCGCTAGTATCCCCAGATCCTTCTCTGCAGGGCAGCTCTTAATCCACTCATCGCCTAGCCTATATTTGTGCTTGGGATTGCCTCAACCCATGTGCAGGACCTTGCACTTGGCCTTGTTGAACTTCATGATGTTTGCATGGTCCCACCTCTCAAGCCTGTCAAGGTCCCTCTGGATGTCATCTCTTCTCTCCAGCGTGTCAATCGCACCACACTGCCTGATGTCATCGAGAAACTTGCTGAGGGTGCATTCAATCCCAGTGCCCATGTCTCCAACAAAGATGTTAAATAGCACTGGTCCCAGTACTGACCCCTCAGGAATGCCATTTGTCACTGTTCTCTACTTGGATATCAAGCTATTGACCACAACTCCTACAATGCAACCATCCAGCCAGTTCCTTACCCACTGAGTGGTCCATCCATCACATCCATGTCTTTCCAATTTAGAGACAAGGATATTGTGTAGGACAGTGTCACATGCTTTGCACAAGTCCAGGTAGATGAAATCAGCTGCTCTTCCTTTATCCACCAGCGCTGTAACCCTGTCATAGAAGGCCACCAAATTTGTCAGGCACAATTTGCCCTTAGTGAAGCCATGTTGGCTGTCATCAATCACCTCCTTTTTTTTCCATGTGCCCTAACATAGTTTCCAGGAGGATCCACTCCATGGTCTTGCCATGCACAGAGGTGAGACTGACAGGTCTTTAGTTCCCCAGGTCTTCCTTTTTTCCCTTTTTAAAAATGGGAGTTATGTTTCCCCTTTTCCAATCAGTGGGAACTTCATTGGACTGCCATGATTTCTCAAATATGTTCGATAGAGGTTTAGCCACTTCATCCACTGGTTTTCTCAGAACCCGCAAATGCATCTCATCAGGTCCCATGGACTTGTGCACCTTCAGGTTCCTCAGATGGTCTCAAACCTGATCTCCTCCTACAGTGGGCAGTTCATTCTCCCCGTCTCTGGCTTTGCCTTCTGTGACTTGGGCGGTGTGGCTGGAGCACTTGCTGGTGAAGATTGAGACAATAAAGTCACTGAGTACCTCAGCCTTCTTCATATCCCAGGTGACCAGGTCTCCTTTTTCCTTCTGGAGAGAGCCCATTATTTACCCCAGTCTTCCTTTTATCACTGATGTATCTGTAGAACTTTTTTTGTTGCCCTTGATGTCCCTAGCCAGATTAAATAATCTTGGTTCATTGTAAGTAAACCAGTGGCTCACACTGACAATCTTTTCATTTTCTTGAAATGTTTTAATCATTCTTACACTTTAACACTGAATGCCCTCTAAAGGGGTCAAAAATGAATATTTATTGCAGATGAGAGCATATGAGCATGTAACTTTTCCATATTACTATTTAATTTAGTTTTTCACTGGGTTTCTTTGCTATTATCTTAGCTACTGTACTTAACATGGTCAGTATAACGCCAACATCCATATCCTGAGCTGATACAACTAAATTATCCATCTTGTGTGTGAGTATTCAAGTAATTCCCTTTGCATGAGTTTTCCTCTATAAACTTTGATTTTTATCCATGGTTCTTATTCATTAATCTCTATTAGGTCTCCTTGGAACTCCTCAGTTGTATATCTTCTCAATCACCATTTGAAATTATTTGGTTTT
This sequence comes from Strix uralensis, assembly GCF_047716275.1. Classification (NCBI taxonomy): domain Eukaryota; kingdom Metazoa; phylum Chordata; class Aves; order Strigiformes; family Strigidae; genus Strix; species Strix uralensis. The sequence goes on from NC_133975.1 coordinate 22,730,683, forward strand.
CCAGGATCACTGCATTCACCTTTTCACAGAATCACAGAATCACAGAATCACAGAATTGTCTAGGTTGGAAAAGACCTTGAAGATCATCCCATCCAACCATTAACCTAACATTGACAGTTCTCAACTACACCATATCCCTAAGCGCTATGTCGACTCTAATTTCCATATGATCAGTGAATACCACACTACATAACACTGTTTTTTGCTCTAAGCCATAGTCATCCTCTTCCCATTCAGAACAAAATAATTATTCTAATGTTTGGTTTTGCTTTATTTTAGTAAGTTTTTGATTTATGATAACACTTGAGTTTTACATAGCAATAATTTAACTTCATAAATAGCTATTTGTGAAGATTTTGCCAAAAGTATCTGAAAAAAATATCTGAATATGTTGTGTCATCTAGTTCTCCACTATTCATTATTATCTACAATTCTGGCAAATTTATTTTTGTTAAGGAAAAAAAGAGGAATAGAAACTAAGCTTGAGGACAAGAAGGATGCAAAACTGAATATCTGTAAATGCATAGTAAAATTAGACACCTAAAGGAAGAAAGAAAAGGCAGCATTAGAAGCAGAGATTCAACACATTAAATTAGACAATGGACGCACCAAAGTTAACATTTATTCCTTTTGTATTTCTGTGTGTTAGCTCTCTCCATTGATGATTATTAACATAATTTTAATTAAAAAAGCACTTTTTCTTTCAAAATGTTTACAGACCATTAGCTCAAACTGTCTAGGTGTTTCCTCTCTCTTTAAAGCAATGCTTTAGCCATCTGTTATTTGACTATGTATTAAGCTCTTTCTTTTTCCCTGTCAGGAAGTTAATGGAGAATAGACTGGAACCCATGAATCTGAAATTTTTATTTTAAAGCATTCTTTATCTACATACTATTAAAGTTGGTTTGTAAATATTTCTCTAACTTTTAAGCTGTCTTCACATCTTGTCAGAGATATGATTACTCAGCCTTCTTTATTTTATATAGTTGGTGATCCACACAAAAACATTACAGCTTAACTCCAACAGTACATTAAACACTTTGAAAACATTCTATGACACTGAGGAACATGGACAAGGAAGAATCTCATCATAGGCTCATAAGCATTCTCAGCTCCTGAAACAGAATGGCTTCGTTCAAACTGCCTGCTGAGAATAACTCCTGGATCTCCCTGTGTTGAACTCTGTCCTGTAACTATTGGGGAAAAGACTAGTTAGCATATGACAAATTCAAGCAGCCACCTTCCAACAGTTTACTACTATAGATGATCTCATTCCATTGCCTGAGAATATTCACAGGAATTATTTAATTTAATTAAGACACAGCCTCAGTGTACCATAATTTAGCCCAAAATATTGATTTATGGACATATACAGTTTCATTTTTAATATCTTAATTTGTTCAGTGTCCCACTTCTTTCCCCCACTTTCACTTTGCCTTTGAAAAGTAAATTTTCCAATCTGTCACTATCTCTTTTAGGATTCCCTTCTTTTGTCACATCTAATTTCCTTTAAGACTGCAATATCTATGAACATTTGTACTGTCAGCAATACTTAAAGCATCTTTATGTCTAAATTTGTGATGTCCCAAAGATTTTTTTTACAAATCACTACAACTGTATCTGTGTTTTTATTTGTTATTTCTTTTTCTTTTTTTTCCTTCCATGAAAACATACCTGTTTTCAGCTATTGCAGCTGACTTTTGCTTAGGTCCTATTCTTGTATATACCCATCCTTTCCACCTGTCCACAAATGGAAACAGAATGATTGATAATTTCTGGCTTGGTTATTCAGCATGATGTGCTTTATTAAATTTGAGAAATATTATGTGGTAATCTATGTTACTATCATCATGGAAATTCTACTGATACTGTGTTTATTGATGTGTCAAAACTCTTGATTTAGTTAATTGCATGAGAAATTAAGAATTTAGGGGTTTGTGATCAAGTGGTAAATTGGTTTTCTAGTTACTTAGTTTTCAGAAAACAAATTGTGAAGCTTCAAGGTACCTTATTGCAGCCTCTTTGCATTAGCTTCTAGGGTCCTACCAGACTTCTTGCTTAACATTCTGTAAATGACTTGTCAGCAGCTTCTGCATTCAGACAGTTTTTCACTTAAATATAGTACACAACTGGCTACAGTTCATTGTCACAGAAAAAATAGCAAATATAACATAGCTATGATTTATATAAAAACTTCTTGAAAATAGAATATCGTTAAGGCACAGTGGGAGTTGGCTGCCCTCCTGGGGATGGGGGGCTGCAGGGCCTCCCCATGGGAGCAGCAGGAGAGGGACTTACCAGTCAGAGAAACCCAGGAAACAAGTCAGGCTGGGGACAGCCAGAGGTAAACTTGGCACTGGGCACCTCCATAGGGACAGGGATGTGCCAAGGCCAGTCCAGGATTCAGCCCACAGGTCAGGCCCAGATTTAGCAAACTGGTAGCTTGCAAATTGCATATCAGCTGATTTCCTTTAACATTTCTGGTAAAGTGAATCACACAGAAATATATGAAAAATGTCACCCTTTGAGATATTTAATTTTATAATTTTTTATTAGGCTAGTGACTATTAAAATGAGCTCGTGGTAAATTAATTAACTCTCCAATAACAAATATTGCTTATGATATTTGATCATTTATTAATATATACATCAAGATAGATTAAAATATTAAGAAAGATTAGCACTAAAATGTTAGGTAACTAAAGTGATGCACTTGATAACTGCACATGATATTTCAAAAAAATATACTAAAAGTTAACAAAACCAAAAGTTAATTAAAGCCAAAAAGGATATTTTTTTCCCTTAATCAACCTTCTTCATTAACATGCATTAGCAGCATTAGCTTCATTTATGTCTCAACTCATACAGAAATTTTAAAAATATCAGGACAAAAATCACACCTCTTTAAATTTTACAGATTACCCCAAACATCAGCTTGGGATACTAGCATTACACTGGTAATAACAATAGTCAATAGTGTCTTATATGCCCTCTCAGTCAGTATCTTTAAGACTGACCCCAGGATTGTTTCATGGGTTCTACAGAAACTACCATATTGCTTTGGTATAAATCTTAGGCACTCAAGTTGATGAAATTCTCTGTATGCTTAAAATAAGATATGTGCTTAAGCATCATTTTAGCAGAAGCATTTGTGGACTTGAGAGGAAACCTGTACTTAAGCCTTCTAACTGTCTGGGGTATTTTTGTTCATCTGGTTATTTTTGACAGCTGTTCTTCCAAATGATGAATAAATTAATTTTTCAATGTTCAGTAAGTTTGTAGTTCAAGAAATAATGCAATGTATAATGGTATCTGTTTTAATATCTAATCCTGAGAATATACACAGGCAGAAAAAAAGTATGTAATAATATTCTTTAAATCAATGCAAAATGCAGATTTCGGAAATGCAGAACAAATTATATGAATCAATAGCTTCTTTATTTGTGTATACTTACTTAAGGACCTAATAGGACCTAATGTAAAATATACTAGTTGATGGGTACTGCTTCATTATTTCTAAACTGAATTTTTAATTACTTAAAGTTAATTGCACACTTGGAGTTAATTTAAAAATTCACAAGAAAAAAAGAAGAATATAGTAGACTAGATATAGCAGAAAAGGAATAATACAGCTAGAAAAGTTTCAGAGAAGGTGATACATATGACAAAACATCTAGAACAGCCTCCATAATGAAGGCAGTGAAATCATGGAATCAGAAATATTAATTGGATGACACTTCTGGAGGTTATCTAGCCCAGCATTCTGCTAAAAGGAGTCTTATTGCCAGTTTTAGATCAGGACAACCATGGCTTTGTCTAGACAAATCCTGAAACTTCCAATGAGCAAAATTCCACAGCCTGTTTTAGTAGCCTTCTCTGGACAGTTCTAGTGTTGCCTTACCCTCCCACAGAATAAAGGATTTTCCTCATGTTCAGCCTCAACATTCCAAGCCACAACTTGTGATTTTTGTCCCTTTTCATACTATCTGCCACTACAGAGGAATTTGGCTTCATTATTTCTGTAGCTCAGAGACTCAAGTAAGTCTGAGCTGCTACTTTGTTTGTCCCTTCATCCTTGAAATGACTGCGCAATAAACATCTCAAACATGATCTCAGGGCATAGACCCGTGTTCCCACCTTCCCACACTCTTTCTATGAGGGTAACTGGTTGTGCTCAAACACTTTAATAAGAGCTGTTGTGAAGAAAGAGCAGAAAGAAACCTTGAAGGGAGTTTCTCCTTCATTCATTTTGGAAATGAAATAAAAATATACTGGAGCTTTAGCCCAAAAGAAAGGTCCTGTTGCTTTCAGAGATCTTGCTGTACAGCAGGAAGACTTACAAATCCACCCAGGTAATGCAAGTGCTCCTGAACAAAAAAAAAACAGAAGGGGAAATAAATCCACTTGAAAAGTCTTGAGACTTTTGTTCAAGATTTGCTGGTGCAAAAGCTGAGATAAAGTTCAGCTAAGGTATGTGGGACAGAAACATGGAGAGATGGGTATACATCAGGAGTACAGACTAGATTTTGTTCTATGGCTTGTATAGTCTAAGGGTATGAAGAGTGATTGAGGTGATGCTGTCAAGAACAATTTTCAGTTGAATGTTCATTAAAATGACCTAATTCTCCATGCAGATGCTGTGGATTGTGGAATGTTATGGGGCATTTTACCCTAACCTGAAATATTTAAAGAGTTCATCCTGAAACTAATCTAAGCAAATATTAACAAGGGGATCCCACTCAAAGGGAGCAGATTGATAAAAGAGCATTAGGAACAGTATGGTATTGTTTGCCTAGAACATTTTACTTATAAAATTTTGTTCACTAAGAAGTGTTTCTGAAAACTAAAAAATTTTCTATTGCCATTTCATCTGTAAGCAGCTTGCCATGCTGCACATAGTTAAGTGGGTTACCTCAAACAAGTGAATAAGACTGATCACGGACATGAAAGAATCATTCTCTTCAATACACACTAAACAGATTCAGCTCCTTCATTCACTCACTCTAGGACCCGTGCTTTAGAACCCTGGCCATCTCTGAACCTGTCAGCTATCAAGGTTTCCAGTTTCACCACATTTCTCTTACTTATTCCTTTTATTTATCTCAAAACTGGATACAATATGCTAGGTATGACCTCCCAGTGCTAAGAAAAGGGGAATACTGTCAGTTCCCTGAAGGCATTAATTGACTTTAATGACCCTGAACAGCCTCCCCTGTGGCTTCCACCCCTCACCCCCTCCCTTGGACAGAGACTCCATTTAAGCTCACGTTAGGACCTTTAGTCTTGGCCTGAGATATCCTGTATGTTTGCTGTGTCTGGCCGTGGACCCCTGACCTGTAGAGTGACTTCCAGACTTGTCATCAGACCTCTAGTGACTGGATTTTCTTGGCAGTTGTGGTTTGAACTCAGCTGGCAGCTAATCGCCATGTGGCCAGCCGTTCACCTCCCCTCTCCCCCCTCCCAAGTGAAGTAGGGGAGGGACAAAAGAAGACATTTGTAGGTTGAATTAAAAACAAAAAAATTATTAATAGTAACAAAACAACAGTAACAATAGTAAGTCCAAAATAGGTAAAATGCAGCAGTGGCTTACCGAGCACGGCGACAGATACGCAGCCCACCCCACCGCCCCCCGCCCCAGCAGCGATCCAACCGCACCAGAAAATCCCGCCACGCCGACCCGGACACTGAAAACAGCACGTGAGAGAGAGCACGCGTCTGCCTATATACTGAGCATGATGTCACATGGTATGGAATGCTCCAATGATCGATCCAGACCCAGCCCTCTAGCTGTGCTCCCTCTCAGCCCAAGGAAAGTTAACTCTGTCCTGGCTGAAATCAAGACAGCAGTCAACAGTGACATGTCTGACCCTAGTTACCATCATCAGGCCTAAGCCTGCTGCAGGCTGACTTCCTAGTTTTACATTAGACCTTCTTCATCAACCACACACTTGCCTAATGATTTGGACCTGGCTGAACCTGGCTGCCATACCTGGGCCCACCCTGCACACCTCACTTGTATACTGCAGGACAGAGCCCTGACTGGCAAGGTCCCTGCCCTGAGGGATGTATTATTGTGCTTGACTCCCACCACCCTCTCCTTTAGAGAACAGCTGGCCTTCAGTGCTGCTTTTGCTCATCTTACTGCACACTGTCTTTTTTAACTCGGCAGATCCTTTTCTGCTAAGCTCCTACTCAGTCAGCCACTTCCCAGCCTGTTATGCATACAGTTATTCTTAATGATCTTCTTAAAGCTTCTGTTTACCAATACTGACTCCAGGGATTCTTCACTTATTATCAGCCACCAGATATTAAGCCATTAACCATCACCCTTTGAAGATGATCTTCTACCCAGTCTTAAATCCATCTAACTGTCCATACATTCAGCATATACTTCCTAGAATAATATTCTTCAGCCTGTAAGAGATAACTGAAGATGACCATGACAGAGGTCTTTAAAATCAAGACTGTCATGGAGAAATTGAATAGAGAACAACTATTCATTGGGTCTTCCAATGTAATTGTTATGAGGTCATAAACTGAAAGGAGCAGGTGACAAATTCAAACAAAGATAAGGAATGAATTCCTTATTCTTCTCAGAATGAATGGAGAATATTCACAGCTCTTCACCAAAATGTTAAAAATAATCACTAGAATAAATTTAAAATAATAATTAAAAAAAAAAAAAAAGAATGCAAAATTCATCAAAATAAGAGGTACTATTTCTGTTTAGCAGAGTACCTGTACTGTAAAGTGGAAAACCACTGTGAAGTGGAAAAGTGTAGCAGAAAAGAATGACCAAACCGGTTCTTATACTCTTCCATTGACATGTGCTATTGACCATTAGATGGTGAGTGATATGGATTCATGTTCTAGCACTCTATGCTATTCATGTCTTATAAAGACATTGGTTTGAGTAAGAAAAAGTAAACATTTTTTCTTGTGGTAATGGAGATTTGCAATATATTTTTCCCTATTATTAACTGAAGTAAAGCAGGTTACATAGGAAATACAACCTATTTAAAAAATATTTATCTACTGAAATACAATAACATATCACTATGGTATGACAGCCAAGAATATTTGTCGTACTCTTCCATCTTGATCATCTGATCTGCTCATAGTAAAAACCCAGTGAAATTATCAATACAAATTACTTGCTGCTGCTCAGACTAAAGCTGCTAAGAGGAGATAAATGTGTGAAACATGTTTTTCAAGCTTTATTTCTTTTATCCTTTCCATCATTTAATGACTAGAAGTTTTTAATCAGGAAAGAAAAAGAAAGACAAGAGATTTCCTTTGTAAACAAGAACTTGTTAGAAGTTGCTGTTTTAAGTGTATCTTGTTGTTAGGGTAACTAAAGTTCTAAAAATACTTTAAATAAAAAGGACATCACCTTAAAAGCTACTCAAAGTTGCCATAGCAACAGTATTTTTTAGAATAAAAGCAGTTCATAGAGGGGTTTTTTTACTCCTGACCTTAAACTTTACAAAAATATACAGCCAAATTCTTTGTATAAATTATATTTGTTTATCCAAAGTCAGTTAAAATCCAAATTAAGAATTTGCTGAAGTATCCCAAAGCATTTTATGTATATACAGGCTACTAATCAACTTAAGAGCACTTTAAAATTTATATTAGTCTTTTCTGTATTTCCAGAAAGCATGTTCATATTGCAGAATGTTACAAGTGCTCAGACCAAAAACCATTTTCAATTCATTTAAGATTTACCTTAGTGCACCATAATAAATATGTATATTAGAGCTGTTTTCAAACATTCATGTACATTCTATATTTATCAGATGGATAATTTTCTGCAGTTTTTTTTCAAAAATATGTGCTAATGAGTTTTACTTTCTTTTTAGTGTTAAAGACATCCATTCCTACACTGAAGAAATGTCTTATTGAAACCTAAAGTACAAGTTCTCTACAGACTGTGATTACTCAGAAACAGTCATTTTTTGCAAAATAGTTACCCTTCTATGTACCTCTCTACTACTGTTCAAGGGAAAATTTGTAAAACACTGTTATTTTCATGTATGTATTCAGATAGTTGTTTAAAATTTACTTTCTTAAAAAAGAATCAGTAGTACTTTTGATTGTTGTTACTAGCCAACATAGCTAAGAGAGAATGAGAAAAGTATTAAGCCTTCTTGACTTCATTAATAGAGTTGTTAAATAAAGCCTTATTTAAAGCCAATTTAAGCCAGTATAAAGACATTTGTTGTTTTCAATAACCTTTGGATCAGGCTTAAAATCTATTTAGTTACAGGTGTACCGCCAAAATGAAGATTATGAAATTATGGAGTTGTTACTGAGGACATAATTTGAAAGTAATGGAATTTCATCTGTAACCAAGGGCCTAATTTGGCATGCAAATCCTTATTAGCAGTGATGACAGATACAAAGAGAAGAACACGGCTTGAGCCTGACAGCTCAGGTTGTGTTTTCAGGAGTAAAATTAGAAATAAATATAACAACATTGTAAATATGCACACTTGATATCATTGAGAGGTATCAAGCATAGAACTCATGAGACAGTGCCTCTTCAGAACAAAGATATAGTCAAAATTCCTTACCATCTCGGAACAGAATATTGCTTGTCCTAAGCCAACAAAAATTTCATTCAGACAAATAGTATCCATATTTGGAGTAAAACCAGAAGAATTTTATATTAAATAACCTTATTTGTGCTGGGATAATATTTTAAGCTTCTGAGAAGTTTGAATATGAGCAGCACTGATGTGGGATTAAGGGAAAGTATATGGGTGAACCATGCATGTGGCACATTCATATTGCCTTCCACAAAATTATTTTTGTCTTATATCTCTGCAACTTATCAAAAGTTTTTTATCATTGTCTGTGTAGTCAGTATTTTAAAATATGTTTATGGAACTACCTTAGAGAAATGAAAATATTTATGGATGCTATAATACATAGAAAGATGCAAAAAGTAGTATTATAAAATTGTAATCAGTTTATTTGTTAAAATACAACGATGGTAAAAACTCAGCTTTGTGAAGGAGCCACAGATAAAGGCAGTTAAGTTGGAAGAAAGCAAATGGCAAGAGTGAAAATATAATAGAAGAGAGAGAACAGTTTACTTTTTCTCCATTGTTGGTAAATACATTGCTAATAGTAAATCTAACCAGTAAATATAGGCTGAAAAAATCCTAGTTTACTATGAATTCTAGTCAGAAGTTGTAAAGGTAATTGAAATTTGTCAGAGAACTTTCTCAACAGCTTTCAAATGGTGATTTAGACATTTCATGTGGTTACCTTTTTCAAAAACTTTATAGTTGCGACCAAGGTTTGAAGGCTTCAGGACTTAATAATCAGCATGCTCAAATAATTCTTGATGTAAGAATGTGACTGCATGCACTTCTTACTTGGTTAAATAAAGAAAATATTTAAATATGACATATTGTGAAAATTTTCTCTTCCAGGATGACAGTACTCTTCTGAAGGATTCCACGGGGAAACCCAAAGGAATGGAACTTCATATTATAGGTCCATTTAGGAAGAAGCAGTGTATGTGTCTTATTAGCCAGTTCATTCTAAATTCATAGGTTGGTGCTCACACCCGGTTTTCCAAACCAAAATATTCTTCATAATCTTTGGCAGATACACTTCTCCTAGAGCAGATCTTCAGTCTCCTTTGCAAGAAAGGAGAGAGCTCCTTTGCAAGATGCTTACATGAGGCTATCAAACCAGGGAGACCGAGAGACGGAGGAACCAGATTTATCCTCTTGTGGATAAGAAATCTGTGTTTATTTTGTGCTGGATTGAGCATAGAATAGGCAAACACAATCCTGCCTAATGGAATGATTAAGTGTTTCAAATGATGTTTTAATTCAATCAATTAAAAGCATAAACAGCATGAGTTTGATTGAATCAGTTTAAAGAATTACACAGAAGCCACTGTGGTTGTCAGCAGGGGTGAAAAATTCATGTATCACCTACACACAGCTTGAATTCTGAATTTCTCAATTAGATATTACAAACAACCTACTCTATCACAGAAGAATAGCTCTTGAGTAAGAAAAAAATACATAGCAAAGCCTTCAGAATATGCGCAGTTAATTAAAATTTAGGCATTCAGCAGCCACTGTCAAACATTTAATAAATATGACAGCTTGATTAGTTTTTATTTGTTCTGTGTCTTCCATAGACAATTTCAAGAAAATGTTTAATAGATTTAAATATACTTTTAAATAAAAAAAAAGTTTTATTTAATGAAACATCTGCTTTTTAAGAAAATGTAATTTTTATATTCAGTTGATGTATTTCTGAAACACAATATAATTGAAAGTACCATAAATATTTAACTACACATGTGTATCAAGTACTTAAGAGATAGCAACATGAAAGCAAACAAAACCATCAAATTGCAATTGCAATATAAAATTGCTTTTATCCTACAATACACACATTTTAATGGTAATTTAATATGTTAATGTTAGATCAAGACTTTCCACAAGTGCTCAGTTTTGGCCTAACCAAGTATTTACAGTGATGATAGAAATCATTACCTTTAAGATAACTTTAGTTAGAAGGAAACATGGGAGACAAGCTGCTTTTGAAAAGATATGTACCAAAAATTAACACAAAAAGATTAACATCAAATTTCTTATTGAAATGTATGCATTTAATTCCATTCATAGTTATATAAGGACAACCTGATTATCAGTGTAAGTCGATTTAGTTCCATCAATTTCTACACATTAGTTGATGTACCTCTGCTGAATGTTTTTGTTCTATTAAGTTTCATTGTAACCAATATTTTATATTTCTTTTTACCTACTTTATCAGTATAACCTTTTCAGATGGCTAATTGTTCTTTAAAATTTTATCATCAGACTATTCTTTTCATAGAAAAACTTTGATTGTCATAAGAGCTTAAAATAATATAATTTTTAAGAATAATATAAAGAAATATACATATGGAATATACAGATAACACATTCAAAATTAGCATTCTCTGCTTTGATTCTTCTCACCTAATTCTGTGCTTATTTGTCCATCAAGTTTTAAAAGAAAGAAAAATTATTAAGAGTATTTATTGGACTGGTAGTGTTCATATCATTCATACAGTGATGAATACCTTGAAGTGAGCTGATGTTAATATTTTAATCAGAATATTTTGCTGTTGACCTACAACCAGGGCTGAATTATTAAACTGCTGCAAGTAACCTAAAATAAATAATTACAAAACTCAAAATATCTTACACGTCGTGCAAGAGTTCGGCTTGCAAAGAACTGGTGAATTAAAAATACATCATTCAGAAGACCTTTGCAAAGAAGGTGCTCTTAAATATGATGGAATCCTATAAATCAACTGGATACCATATTACCTGAAAACAAGCTACCAGAAAGCATACTGTTTGGACTCACGCTGTACCTGAAATTTACCTCAACCACTAATGAGATTACATTTTTGAGAGTATGATAATAGTACAATAATGTGTCCTAGACATTTTTCTGGGGCACTTCTATGTGATATCTGGATTTATCTGATTATATTCTAGTATAGTTAGTTGAAATCCATATTTTCTCAGAGAACACAGCATGTAATAACATTCTGGAGAGTTTGTGTTATCACCATCTGTATAGTGGAAATTAGAAAAATTCCACTTCTTATCTGCAATAGAAACTCTGTGTCACAGCATTTTTCTGGAAAGTTGAAAACAGACTCCAATAAGAGAGGACTGTATCTACCGTCTTTTGGAAACCTCAGCACTTTCTCCTGTTGTCCAACTTAACTGCTGCTTCACTAAAGATTTCTGTCAAGTAAGCTCTCTCATATTTGTTGAAGAACAGTATGAGTCATACTCAGCATCAAATCCACCCAAACTAACAAACGTATCTGGAAAAGGCAAAGTCTAAGCATACTAGTCCTGTATGAATCTCCAAACTTTAAAGTGAGAAAAGGCCTGGCTTGTTGTCAGTCACCTGCTAATACCTCATACATCTAAAAGTCTTCTCTGCTTCTCAGACCTTCACAGTTTCTTCTCTGATTAACCCAGTTATCTGTTGCCTTGGTCTATTAACCTTACATATGTCCCTTTTAAATTCCTTAACACAAAAGGAAATTGTAGGTGGATAAGGAATAAGACAAGGGTGACCCTGAGGTTTTCACTAACTTAATGATCTGTGATTAGATGTCCTAGTGAGATAGTATTGACAACTTTCTTAAAATGAATCCCCTTTTTATCCTTCATCACTTTTTAGTTTTTACTCCATTTGAGTATCTTCTTCCTCTATCCAGGTATCAGGTCATTCTGATAGTAAAGGATATGCTGTCTGAAAAGTAAAAGATAGGTAGTTGGATAACATCTGCATATGTAAGGGATGGTGTCAGCTGTTTTGTCTTGGTATTGCTGTTGCGCCGTTGCCACCTCCTGAGCCACAGGGTGGTATAAGACTGTTGGACCATGTCAACTGCCTCTTTCGGCACTGCACCACTGCCTAAACTGGGCCTCAACATCCCGTTGCCATGAAGAAGTACGCCCTGAAGAGGACAAAAACATCCCCAAAAAACCCACAGTGTCTGTCCGGAGCTGGAACAACTATCTCTTTCGTAACATCTACCAAGCTGAGTGTGCACGCAGGACTGGGGGACGAGCAGGACGTGCAGAGGCTAAAGATGTCACTGGCCGACCCATCCTCCAGTACAACCACTGTGAACATCTGGGCATGGGTGCATGGAGGAACGTGGGGCGGCGAATATGCTAACGAGCTTCGTGGAAATTGGCGGACTGATTGTGGGGACTGGGATGATAAAAGGACTGCATACTCTTCTCTTGGAGGATTCCCCATCACCTGCAGGGACCCCCCATCACCAGCACCAAGATCGAACCAATGGAATGCCGCTGAATTTGTGGTGGTGGCAACTAATCTTGTTACATCTCTTTCATTTGCTTGCTTAGGTATTCTGACTTTTTCTTTCTTCTTCTCTCTGTCCTATTGTTGTTATCAGTTGTTACGGGAAATAAAGCTTACAAGGTTGTATGGCATCTGACCTCGTATGTGTCTCAATCTCGCTCTTGGGATCATTTAAGAACCCTCCCTGATATTGGATCGGGACAGCATATCACAGTGCTCTTACAATTTAAATGGAGTGAATGATGCAGTCATAAAAAAAAAGTCTAAAAAGAATGAATGAATGGAAAAAGTTTAGTGGTAAGCATTTACTGATATTAATTTTATACATCTATATTATTATTTTTGTATATATACACATTGTCATTTTATAATATATATTACAGAAGTTTGCTGTTGTTTGAAAAATGTCTAAGAAAACTTCAAGTTACAGGAAAAAAAGCATTTTTGGAGCTGAATGCCCTTTTTTCTGTTTTCTATTTCTGGTGGTAGGCGTCTACTTACATTACATTTGCTGGTTTAATGGGGAAAAAAAGCAAAGTAGGCAAATTGCTTTCACTTATAAAGATCTTCTAAAAGGGAGAAAGTAGATGATTTTTAAAAGTTCTGGCTATAAACTGAATAACAAAATCAAAAATAAACAAAGCTGCAGTAGAAAATTTTGTGTGTACAACTGCCAAAGGAGGTGACTCAATTTCACATTTTTCTTGAAAGAATGCTGGATTTTTAGACACCAATAAATGAAATATTGGAATTTTAATCCAAAATTATAAGAATCCCTTTATTTGAAACATTTCAGTATGATTTTTTTAAATAAAAAGTGAAATTATACAAGTATTCTTCAAATTTTAGTTCAATTTTTAATTGTTATTTTCTTCTGGGAAAAATTTTGTAAGGACATGCATGCATTATCCCCAAGCAATTATGAACTACATCAAGTTCTAATGCATTAAATGCATCAGGACACCTCATGCTGTCACATACATAACTAAGCAGTATAAAGCTCATGGAAACAGTTCTTAGTTAGAATAAAGGTCAATCTAAGCATTACTGGTTTTATCCTTACACCAGTTATGTACCTCAAAGGATTAGGTGATGAAGCATTATTGCTGACAAGTTCCCAAAGTAGTTAATTATCACAAAAAATCATATTTAAACATTCAGTGTAACATATCTAAAAAAGTATAAGCTGTCGTTGCTTGATGTTCAGAAAAATATACAGTAGAGTAAATCTTCCGTTTAGGTGACTTTCCCATCTAGCTTAGTTAGGGCCCAACTACCAACTTGGTATTTATTGTATTCTGTGTATCTTCTTATAGAAATGCTTATGTAGTACATGAGATACTGAACAATTAATTATAAATATGTACAAAAAATCCTCCAAGCACAAAAGAACACAGAAAGGACTCTGAACCAGTAAAGCAAGCTACAGCCTGTTTCTTCCTATCATCTCCAACTCCTTTTCTTAGTCATTAATGATAGTCAAATCTTGTAGTATTCTCTGAAGGTCATCAAATCAAAGAAAAAATAATAGTAAACAGCAGATTTCATCACTGTAGCTCCAATCATCTTCCACTAACTTATATAACGAATATACAAATTCAGATGGCCAAATTCTGATCTGTTAAGCTACTCAAATCAACATAGATAGTTAAATTGAAGTTAAACTTAGGAAAGTGTTACAGAATCATACATGTGAATTGGTCAGGTTAGGTTTTAAAGATTGGCTTAAAAATATTTACTCATTCATTTTATGTAACAGTTCAGATTTTAGTAAGCCATAATCTTTCATGCTTATGATAGTACTGATGCTGCAGACTTTGATTTCTAATCTATCATAGGTCTTATTCCATCAAAAAAGGGGAGCAGAGGAGAGGGGAAAGAGGAAGGAAAGAGAAGTTTTGCCCTAAGTGCAGAAATAGAAAAACACATAGATAATAGCAGAATGACTGCAGTGATAACTCATGATTTCAGAATGCTTCAGACATTAAAAAGTTCTGCATGAGTAATTGAATTTGCCAAGCATATAACGTCTTTTAAAAATTCCTCTTCCATTCCATGTCTTATGTAGTTTATAGGACTAAGTAAAATGTATTTTTCTACATATAAGTGAAGAAAGGTCTTTATGAGATTAAAATGGAAACACTCGGCTCTGATGATTGCCTTTAGCATACTAGTTAAATAAAATCTAGGCTCAAAAAATCTTTAATGGTCTCCAAATGACAACACAATAGCTTTCAACATCCCAGCCATGGTTTTAAAAGGCAGTAAATGATCATTATTCTTATAATGAAAAAAAAAATCAGAGTAAACAACCAAAAAAGCATGGGATTTTTCATATAAGTAACATAATTGTAATTGCAGTTAGTTAGAACACATCGCACTGTATTGTTTCCAGCAGTTTTTACATGAACTTGTCCAAGTTCTATTCTCATCACAGATCACAGTACAGAAAAGATTAAGAAAAAATGTTCAAGAGTTTAACACTCCTGAAGAGGAGGTGAGAGAGTTTGAAGTTTGGGTTATTGTCATTTTGTTTAGGAAATGTATTCCTTCACACTGATTTTTTTTTTGTTTTCTTCTGACAATTACACAGATGAAAGAGTGATTGTAGAGCTAAGGGGTGGAAAAAAAAAAAAAAAAAAAGCTTGAATTTCATGTTGCTATGTATGTTTTTCAGGTTTAGAACACCAGTAAGACTTGTTAGAAGGAATTATTTGTGTAATTGGATGTAGCCAGACTGTATGTGCTCAAGAACACATGTCTGCATATATGAAAATCTTTATGAAAAAGCTGGCATTTACTTACCATGAAGCACATTCTTCATTAGCAATTCTATCCTCTGTATGCATGGCTCACCAAACTCATGTTGATGTAACTTCATGTCACAGTCTAGAAGTAAAGAAACATTTAAAAAATGTTATGCAGAATCATTAAAACACTTCAAAATATACATTACTCCATATGCTGTGACTATTATGAGTATAAATGTACTTAACGTATGTTTATGGTATTTTAAAAAGTCATGTTTTAAAGTTAAATGTTAGTCCTTTTCTGGATAATTATATCTATAAAAAAGCTGGGGATATCTTATTTCCAAAACTATAAAACATTAATTCTGAACTCAGCAGGCTAGATTTAACTCATTTATAGACTTGACACTTTTGAATTTTCTGATCTGGGTATGCATGCAGTTTGGGAGGAGGAAGTGGATCTCTGGAAAGCAGATCCAACTTTAGAATTATGTCTCTAGGGTCATCAGACTGGTCAGTGCAGGGGAATTCAGAGTGCTGGAATGGTCCCAAGGCTATGCATGAGTGTTAAAAATTTTTTGGTTTACCCTCTGCTCATGGCCTGGTGTCAACTCTAGTGACAGAACCTCTGTTCTTCATGCAGTTGTATTAACTACGTATGGAGTCAGTCCCATTCTGTGTGGTGTCGGTGCAAGTAAGGCAGAACAATCAATCTATTTTTTTCAGTTTTTCTTGTTTTGTAGACATCTAGACATGTTTCTTACACCATTTTCAACGACTTTTTGTTAGCACAGCTTTAAATGGTTCACTGAATTTTGCCAGCTTATTGTACAACAGACTACAGAGCAAAAAGTAACAAATTTTTTTACAGTTACATTTCCTTATACTTGAGATCTGTAAACTTTCTTTCTCTAGATTAATCTCATCATTTGTTTTTCTTACTTCAGCTTTGGAGCACCTTGTCCTGTGTCCCTTTGTGCAAAGCTTTTTCCTTCAGTACACACAGTCTTTACTACAGCTTAGCTTGTTAATTATTGCCTCTGATGATATAATAATTGTTTCTCATAGATTCTAACATTTTAGGTTAATTGCTCTATAAAGAGTGGGGAAAATGGGAGAAACACAGAGGATCTTGTCATGCACCTAGCCGGACAGAAAGCTTCATGATTAACAAGCATATGATCAGAGGTACATGGCTGATGTGTCTCAGCAATGACTTGCTTCTTCAGACACGGGCTTAGTTAGAGAAGATTGCATCTCACCCCAAAGACTAGATAAGAGTCCATTATTAGCAAATGCTGGCTGATAGCAAGTCAGCACGATCACAGGAGCTGCAAAGGGAACCCTGCTGTTGCAGTGGCTTGCTGTGTAAAATCCTGCCAAGAACCAGAAATATTTCTTGTACTGAAGATTTACCTGGAGGTATCTTTGCTCTTTGAGCCAGTGACTACATCTGATCCTTAATATATTAAAATTGTGTAAAATATTACCATAAGGAAGGTGGAAGGTGTTGTCAATAATGACAATCTTCAAGCTGCTGTAATGATACTTACTTAACTTTAAGACATATTGTCTTCTAGACATATATAACGAGCTGATATTCTACTACAAGCCATATGCAATTTGTTTGCTGAGTGGATAATCTGGTACTGTTGTCATTTATTTCACATAAAAACATAAAAAAAAAAATGAATAAGAGAACTATTATCAGTTGTAAAAGACTTTTCTCAAGATGACATTTCTGAGCAAAGCAATGGTATTAAGAATGCCCACCTGGCACATTCCAGCCCCTAGTATTGAATATCAGTTTAGCTATAATCACAAACAGATCCAGAAGGACTGGAAACTAACATCAAATATTGGCTAAGTGTTTAGTTGGGGGTGTCCCCAAGTCTTATAAATTCCTGAGAGGAAATCTAAAGTGCCAAATCTCAGTTATTCTAACAACACTGCAACATGCAGAACAAGCTTCTGCCAGGGCTGAGTAGGGTGCTGACTCATATAAGGTCCAAGGTATTAATTTAAGAATCTGGTAAGAGGAATATATTCCATATAATTCCCTTCCTGTATTTTTCTTCCTTTCAGAGAAGAATTGCTTCTATTGAGGCCCCAATCAGATAAGTAGGAGAAACTTGTGGAAAGGAAAAGTCTAAAGAAGTAAAAAAAATTGTTGGATGAAGGTTTCTTCATTTTCAGCAAACAGGAAGGTTGTTTATTGCCTATATCGCAGAAAACCTGGATCCTTTTCTTGTTTCATCATACTTTCCTTGTATGACCTTGCATGAGTAACTCAGCTAACGCATGCCTCATCCTCTCCACATGTTCAAGATACAGAATATATGTCCACAGATGAGGAATCTAGCAAAGCTAAAATCATTCCCATGTCTTCAAGGCTTCTGAATATCTTTGCATACCATTTTTGGTAATGTGTTACTTAAAACTCCAAGTTGGTAATTTCAATTCCTTTTTTTTTTTTTTTCTTTAATTTTAGTTAGTCATCATCTGTGTCTTTTCTTCATAACAAAGTATAACTTTATTGTAGAAATCCTGGTATCAAATAAAACTTTTATGCAAGACTACAAAGGACATGTTTTTCAATAATTAGTTCACCCTGCACATGTTCCTAATGCCTGGATAGATATTCTTACTTTATTTTAAAAGCTCAGAGTGGTTTTATCACACAGCTACAAGCAGGAGTTCAATGTTATTATATAAAGGCTAGCAAAACTGTAGGACTTGATTAATATTCATAAACATGTAAGTAGACATAAAATTATTTTCTTAATGGCTGTCCTGATCCAATGTCAGGGGAGGTTTCAATATGATCCCAAGAGTGAAATTAAGACACAAATGAGGTCAAATGCCGTACACCCAAACCAGTTTTTTTATTATTGAAAGTGAAGAGTGGTACTGATAGGACAGAATGGAAGGAAAAGACAGAAATAAAGTAAGCATGAGGGATAGAGTCGCAAGAATAGTCACCACCATGGATCCAGCGGCATCCTGTTGGCCCTCAGTCTTTAGTTCTTTGGTGGTGGGTGCACAGGCAGCAAAGTTTTCTGTTGCCTTTTTAAGTTCATTGTATCAGCTCATTAGCATATCTGCCCACGTTTAGGTTTTTTTTCTCTGGTCTCACAGGTTTTGCTGCACCAGCTTCTGGGGCAGAAATGCTCACCTCTTATCAGTCCGTTAGCAATGCATGCATGGTGTCTGGTGTACACAATAGTCACAAATGGCTACACGATGGAGCCAGTGATAAACATTTGGTTTTGCTCAGTCCATGTCTCCCCCTTTGGAACTTATCTAAGGAGTTTGACAATACAACTGCAAGGGAGTGGGGGAGTGCACCCTTCCATACACTCTTGTTTCCTTGGGTGACATTACTTAGACTAATCCAAAGGACACAGCTTGTCCTTGAGGTTTGCACAGACACAAGCAGGCTTTGAGACAGTCATTTGACATTTCAGTCTCTCACAATGGCTTGTTAGAATCTACTAGAAAACTAAAAATGGAGGGTTTTCTGAAATGCTTATCTATACATCTTACATGAGTTTTCTCCCTTTCCCGCCCCTCCCCTGATTCTAATAACTGTAAGACCCACTTCATCATTGCTCAACAAATCAGAGAGGTAACACTTTTAACCCATTTTGCAATGTTATGAATGAGTACACAAGCCAAAGGAATGAGTAATCTGGCCCCAAGTGATATTTGCTTCAGATGCAACAAGACTGTAAGATCGTTATAAGAAATGCTGATGGAACTAAAACTCATGTGAGAGTCAGGGACAGAAGCCAATGAGTTACACAGACATACCTAAGAACAGAATGCTGTCTGCAAACTTCAGCAAACAATCCAAGGAAAAGGCTAGAAACTATTGCCCAATGTAATGTGCTTGCTACTGTTAAACTTTTTACTTGTTAAAGTCAGTTGCTCTTTTATTGCTTGACTGGTTTTTGTCTATTATTTTTTATAGGGCTAATTTCACCTGCTTTTAGTTCACTTGCTTTTGTCAATGCTTACTCTATATCATAAACAATTCTTGTTAATTAAAACACAAACATATTATCAACCACACTCCAAATACAGCCATCACTTTGGTGTTATCAAAACATTTTGGGTTTTCTACTTTATTTTTTTTTAATTATTTGCAGGAAACAGGTAGCAGACTTTGTACTTAAGTCTCAAAAGCCATGACTTTTTCAATTCTGAACCATCTGTCACAGGGCAACAATTTATTTCCTGAGTATTCTAGAATAGTTTTCCCTGCACTAAGACTACTTAAAGGGGAAAATGGAACATTTGTTTTCTTGGAAGCAAGATGTTTAAAATACATTTAAATCATTTGGTGTTTCTAGTATACAACACTTGGAGCCTAAGTCTCCTTATACAGAGACCTTTTTCCATACTGTGACAGTCTACAGAATATAAACAGTCCAGAATAAATCTGCACAGGCAGAAATGGCTTTCTGAGAACAAAAGGTAAGTATTCAGCTTTGAAATTTCTGATCAGCATAAAATATTTGCGTTTGGCCTTGCCCTAACACTCAGAGTGTGGCTATGATGTACAGCACTGTACCCTTGTTTCCAAGGATATATAAGGCAGTGAATGAACCGTAGAAAACATTAACATTCTGTAGTTAATCTGAGTCTATACTAGGATGTAGGTAGTCCTAGAATTTCTCAGTCTAATTATATCTGACTGTAGGTAAAAGTATACTTCCTTTCCTTATCTCCCCTCTTGTCTAGGACATCAGTAGAGCAAATGAAATTGAATTTTTCTAAATGTGGTGAGAGGAGGGGTAAAATCTTAGAACAAATTCTTCACTGCTTGTATAAAGACTACTTATTTGCCAGTGTACTACAGGGTACTACAAATATTACATAAAATATAAAAATGAAAACTTAATTATACAAGTGGATCATCTTTAAGAATGGGACTGCAATCATATTACTTCAGATTAACTCATTCCCTTTTCCTCTAGCTCACCTACAAAAAGTTTTTAAATAAACAGCATTAGCCAGGCTACTGACTACTCAAAACAGAATTTTTTCAAGAAACTAGATTTTAAAATTGTGATGGCTAAAATAAGTGGTAGAAAAATGGTAGAAAATACTGATTTAAAAGTTGTGATTTATGTGAGAAAAGTTTTTTCTATTTTTACATGCATAAACCGGGCTGCTTTTTCTTTCTTCTTCCTTTGCTTGGGTTTGGATAGATTTTTGGTTTGATTTGGTTTTTGGTTTTCGCTTTTGGTTTTTGTTTTTAGTTTTTGAATTTTTTTTCCTATAAATGTCACTGAAAATAGCAATTTAAAAAAAAAAAAAAAAGAACTTATATATGCTTACCACTAAGGATATTAATTATTCACATGCTAATAAGTAATCCTTTATGCTATGGTTCATTGTTAAGTGTTAACTGACCCTCCTGCAGTTTGTATGTATGACTAGGAACATAACAGTATGTTTCAGCACCATGAAACTTATCACCTGATACAGACAAACAAGTATAAAAATATCAGTGTAAGACTTTGTTCCAATAGTCTTCCCACCTGGATTAGGCCGTAGTGCTCAGACTCCAAGGTGCCACCTTATTCAATATATATTGAAATTACAATAGAGTATTGGATTGACCTATACCTTCCCACAATACACACTTATGTATTTGTATATATGCTTTTCTGGTGCATTTGAGAAATATAGTTCCTACCAGTTGCCATGGTTGCTGCCTGCAATCTTAATAAACTTCTTGAAGTGTTTTGAAGAGTGCACAGAAATACCATCCTAGGCAGGCTGCCAGCTAGAAGGATATTATAAAACACTGCACTTGCTCACCAGGGGTTTCCCACAATATCTCTCCAGCTGGCAGCCTGCCCTGCTAGACAGAAGCCTCTAGGAGGGCAACACTGTACCTGTTGCTGGCAGATTTGATCTCACAGTAGGGGTGGGAGTGTCCCAGGAAGAGCTTTTAACAATTTCTTCAAGCCTAGACATTTATGTGGTTTTACTTCCCCTACACCATCTTTCTGCTTGACAGAAATCTGCCTGTTTTAAAAACAGCAATAACATACAAACTGAAATTTTCCCCAGATTATAGAAATCTTCACAGAATATTAAAATGTCTAAAGATTGTCATACTACATTTGGAAACTGTAAACCTTATCTTGTTAGAATAAATAGGGTAATGTTGTACCTCAAAAGCAATCTGTAATGCAGATGTCAAATAGTTCCCTCAGATTTCATTGGTCAAATAAATTAATATTGATTGTACAGTGCTTTAGCATGAGCAGGAGTTAGAGCTTCCTAAGTAGTTTAGGACTATAACTTTTACAAGAAAAACAAAAACAAAAAGGATTTGTGTTTCACAAGTCATCCAAACTAATTTTCAAAATTTCATTGAAGGATATGAAGATTTCTTTTTGTCTACTTTTTGAAATAGTTTTAGGGTTTCTGACTGCCTTTAGGAGGACCATAACAGAGATTTCCTGGGATAGTTTTTCATTAATATAGATCCTGCTCCCTGAATAGTTTAATACATATTACTTTATTGAATTAAGATTCAGCAACTAATAAATAAGTTAAAAGGCAAAAGTTGACCTGAGAAAAAATCTTTTAAAATATAAATCAGAACCGATAGCCATAATTCAGATGTGTCTGCTGACGGAGCACAAATCTTGATAAAGGAAAAACACAAGGAAGAACAAAGCATTAACTGCCAAACTATGCACTTTCAAACATAATAATTAGTCACTAGTAACTGGGACCATTTTCTAATTCTGCAGGATGCTGTCCTGGTTTAGCCAGGATAGGGTTAAGTTTCCCCAGCAGTGGGGGGAAGCTCTAGCCAGGTTACTCATATACCATGCTGACGTCACGTCCGGGCGCCAGAGCTCAGGAGGAATCGGTGATCACGTGGGTTGGCACAGCCAGTTCTCTCACTGCTGTATTGGTAGATATCTTGCTCTGTTCATTGTTATTACTGTTATTGTTATTGTTGTTGTTTGTTGTGTTGCTGTTGCACTGTTGTATCAAACCTCTCTTTATCTCAGCCCTGGGGCTTTGTATTTCACTCCCTTTGTGGGGGAGGGGCAACAGCCGTGTAGTCTCAGACCCCGGCAGGGACTAAACCACCACAACTTTTGGCGCCCAACATGGGGCACGAGAGGGCTGAGATAAGGACAAGAGGAGAAGGTGTGTTAGAGCAATCTGTTAGGTGTAATTTTTCTGTTTGTATTTGTTTGATAAGAAACGTTTGCAATGCTGAGCACTTTGCTTGCATGGTGGGGCTGGATTAATCCTTATATCCATTGTGCATTCCCAGTGCTGATGTTTGTTCTCGGTGGAAAATGTATCAAGGGTCTTGTTTTGCTGTATTGGCTGCAAACTGCTTATAATATGGTTGTATCACTGCTTGTGGGGTGAACCGGTACCTGTTTGCTGCCTGGGCTTTTGTTTGGGGTCTCACCCCCTCCATGGGTGAGCCAGGGGAAGAGATTCTCTCGGTTTTTGAGAGTTTCAGCTATCCCTGGAGACTCCTGGCCACTGTGTTCATGGCACAATGCTTTCTAAATGTCTGCCAGATCTTGTTTTGGGCCATGCGGTATTTCTCCAACAATAGCACCACCCAGAAACCTGCCCCAGGGGCAGATAGTTATAAATGGCAAGGTGTGTGGGAAAAGATGGGCAAGTGCCTGAGTCAGTGGTCACCCCCAATGCTTTGGGATTTCACTTCCGAACAAGTGCAGAGTCCTGATAAACTGGTGGAGTGTTTGGAAAAGGTGTGCTGCCAATCTGACAAACCCCAGGAGACACAGATCCTTGCGATGTGCTGGGGGCTTGCCCATGCTTACCGCATCGCCCTTAACACTGATCACTGCCCTCAAGGGGGAGAAAGGGCTGCAGGGTCTGGAAATGAACTTACTGGTGCAGCAGCTGGGCCAGGGGGACAGGCAGTGCCAGTACCAGTCGCCTCCACCAGAACAGCAGCTGGGCCAGAGGGACAAGCAGTACCAATATCAGTCGCCCCGATACGGAAAACCAAATATACCAAAAAATCTCCTCGCAATGTACAGGGTGACAATGAACCAGGCCCATCACGAGAGCAGGAGGAAGAGCTGGAGGTAATCATCCGATCTCTATCCCTGAGTGAGTTGCGAGATATGCGGAAGGATTTTAGCCGCATTCCAGGTGAGCAAATTTGCACCTGGCTGCTCCGATGCTGGGATAGTGGAGCTGCTGGTTTTGAATTGGAGGGGAGAGAGGCCAAGCAGCTGGGACCTTTAGCCAAGCAGGCTGGTATTGACAAGGCAATAGGGAAACAGGCTCAAACCCTCAGCCTTTGGAGGCGACTCCTGCTCGCTGTGAGGGAGAGGTACCCCTACAAGGATGATGCTCTATGTCGGTTAGGCAAGTCGACCGACATGGAGAAAGGCATTCAAAACCTCAGGGAAATGGCTGTGTTTGACATGGTCTATGGTGATCTGAATGATGAGCAGTCACCAATGGATCCAGATCAGGTCCCTTGTACACAGCTGATGTGGCGGAAGTTCCTGCAAAGTGGACCAGAGGGACATTCCAAAGCATTAGCAGTAGCGTCCTGGTGGCGAGACACCCAGACTCAGACAGTGGACGAAGTGATTATCCAGCTCCGGCAATATGAGGGAAGTCTCCCTTCCTCCCAACATGCTTTGGTTTCAGCTGTAGAGGAACTGTCTCAGAGGCTCCAGAAAGTGGAACAGGACATGTCCTACTTTCCACCTGCACGGGCAGATGTCTCAGCTATTAGAAGCAGGCACTTCCCCACCCAAGAGAAGGTCAGTGGAAGGCACACACCACGGGGCACCCTGTGGTTCTTCCTCCGCGACCATGGGGAAAACATGAGAAGGTGGCATGGGCAGCCCACTTCCGCCCTAGCTGCACGAGTACAGCAACTGAAGGGAAGACCACCATGAAAGAGGAGTCTTCCAAGAGAGATGCAGCTCCAGTGTCTAGTCAGAAATCCCCCAGACAGAATAGAATGGCCAACAGTATGCTTGACCCTCTTGAGGGGACCAGGAAGTCATTCTTGCAGGAGTCACTCTTAGATCAAGTGAGTGATGGTGAGCAGGATTAGAGGGGCCCTGCCTCCACCCAGGTGGAGGAAAGGGATAGTCGGATTTACTGGAAGGTGTGGATCCGATGGCCTGGCACATCAGAACCACAAGAATATAAGGCCTTGGTAGACACTGGCGCACAAGTGCACCCTGATGCCATCGAGCCACAGTGGGGTCGAATCCATCTGCATCTCTGGCGTGACAGGGGGGTCCCAACAGCTGACCCTATTAGAGGCTGAAGTAAGCTTAACTGCGAAGGACTGGCATAAGCACCCCATTGTGACTGGCCCAGATGCCCTGTGCATCCTAGGTATAGATTACCTCAGGAGAGGGTACTTTAAAGGCCCAAAAGGGTACCGGTGGGCCTTTGGTATAGCTGCCCTGGAGGAAGTTGAGCAATTGTCCACCTTACCCGGCCTCTCAGAGGACCCCTCGGTGGTGGGTTTGCTTAAGGTTGAAGAGCAGCGAGTGCCAATTGCCACCAAGATGGTGCACCGGCAGCAGTACCGTACTAACCAAGATTCCCTGGTCCCCATCCATCAGCTGATCCATCGACTAGAAAGTCAGAAGGTGATCAGAAAGACTCATTCACCTTTCAACAGCCCTATATGGCCAGTGAAAAAACCTAATGGCGAATGGAGACTGACCGTGGACTACCGTGGCCTGAATGAAGTTATGCCAGCGATGAGTGCTGCAGTGCCAGACATGCTAGAGCTCCAGTATGAGCTGGAGTCGAAGGCAGCCAAGTGGTACACCACGATTGACATTGCTAACGCGTTCTTCTCTATCCCAATAGCACCAGAGTGCAGGTCACAATTTGCGTTCACTTGGAGGGGTATCCAGTACACCTGGAATCGATTGCCCCAGGGGTGGAAACACAGTTCTACCATTTGCCATAGGCTGGTCCATACTGCACTGGAGAAAGGTGGGGCTCCAAAACACCTGCAGTTCATTGATGATATCATTGTATGGGGGGACACAGCTGAGGAAGTCTTTGAGAAAGGAAAGAAGATAATTGATAAAGATAAAAGAAGATAAAAGTTGTGGTGGTTTAGGCCCTGCCGGGGTCTGAGACCACGCGGCCGTTGCCCCTCCCCCACAAAGGGAGTGAAATACAAAGCCCCAGGGCTGAGATAAAGAGAGGCTTAATACAACAGTGCAACAGCAACACAACAAACAACAACAATAACAGTAACAGTAATAACAATGAACAGAGCAAGATATCTACCAATACAGCAGTGAGAGAACCGGCTGCACCAACCCACGCGATCACCGATTCTTCCCGCGCTCTGGCGCCCGGACGTGACGTCAGCATGGTATATGAGTAACCTGGCTAGAGCTTCCCCCCACTGCTGGGGAAACTTAACCCTATCCTGGCTAAACCAGGACAGATGCCATTGAGAAGATGATAGAGAAGGTTGAAATTTCATGTGAAAAAAAAAGAAGGCTTGAATTTTTCTCTTAGTCAGACAAGCACGTTTCAACATCTGAGCAGATGTATACTCACTTAAAATGTTCATGATGTCATTTTCTTCAGCCCCTGCAGGTATAGCACAGGTGTTAGCAGTAGAATTTCTGATCTGATGTGGATGGCCAGATTGAGCTAGTCAGTTTGTATGCAGTCAGTCCACTGCATACAAAACAAATATACCCAAGACTGGAGGACAGTATTTTGGTGCTGAGTAGCAGAGAGCAAGAGTAGGTGTCCAAACATTGTAAAAATTAGTTCCTTGGGTAAATCATTGGAGTTTAGAAGTAAGCAGGCCTTGATTTTAGCAGTCATATTTACCAGATGATGACATTAAAAAATTATCAAGAACATGGTCTGGGTTTCAGTGGGCACTTTTTCAGGGCAAGACATTAATTTCGTAACAGCTGAACAAATCAAATGTGAAAGATGTACAGAACTGTTCTTTCACAATATTGATTTATGGTAGCAGTTGTCAGGGAGCAGCAAGAGTGGGCTGCACCACAAAGACTGTGAGCCAGGAGATGGGGGTGAAGCAGAGCAGGCAGAGACAGTATCCTCACCAACAAGAAGCTCAGTCCCACAATACCCAAGCAAGAAGAGCAGAGCAGGTCCAGTGACAGTAACCAGGTCATCCAAAAGTCAGGTTTGTCATACAAGTCCATAAAGATGTCTCAAATCAAACAAAAATTCAGGTCAGAAGATGAGGAAGCTATGCGGCCAGGCACACATATGCTTACAGCCCAGGTCACAAAAGGACTGAGGCCAAGGTGTGAGCTTAAATGTAGTTCCCACGCACAGTGGCGAAGGCCTGAAAAAGCCTCTCAAAGCTGTTGTTCCATTTGAATCTTTCCTCATCACCCTCATCCAGGTTACACAGATGCATAATATCAGATCTGGTCTTGAGCACAAGCAGCTAATCCCCTAGGTGAGGAAAAAAACTCATTGTATATCCTGCCAGTGCCCTCAGGGCCCTGACAGTAGCTACAAAAAACTACCAGGATTAAATGTAAGACTTTGCGAAGTCCTGGAATCAAGCGTCCATGCAAGTAAAACCACAGGGAGATCTACAGGAACAAGAAAAGTTTCAGGCAAATAATAAAAAAACCCTAAAAATCATTGATAGTTTTGTATCAAATGCCATTATTTTGGTCTTTGAATTGGCAGTTGCCAAGATAGTTCCACAGTGTGAGCAAACTAATAACGGGCTTTACTAGAGTTTCACTATCAGACTTGCACTATTTATCACACTGTAAGCAGAAGTCAGACATGTCTTGCAAAAGGGCTCTTGGCTTCATTTCCCTTCAAATGAACTGTGCTGATAAAACCTTTATCCCAAGTTCCGTAGCCACAAAGAAAACCAGCACATTCTATGAACAGAAGTATCTGCAAAATTTTTGAAAACCTGTAAAAGGAGAAAATTTCCAATATCTTCTAATACTATACAAAACTATATGATATAATTGATGCCATGGCACAGAGATCAACAGATCTTACTCTTCCTTATTGTCCCATGAATACATAAACTAAAATGTTCATATGCTCAAGAAAAAAAGTAGGCTGACAGAATCTAGGGGGAAAAAAAGTTTCACCTTTCACTTCCTAGTGTGTAGGGTCCTCCAGAAAGGTCTAGCTAACCAGATAAAAAAAATCTGTCCACTCTCAGTGTTACACAGTTACAAGAATTTCATTTTAGCATGAAGAAAGCTCATCTCTTCAGTATCAAGAAATTCCAGTTTCTTCTGGAAAGTGGCCAGGAATAGCTTTCCACCTGTACGGAAAAAAATCGTTGATACCACATTAGTTCATTCTTCTAAATTTTATGATGTGATCCAAATCAGTAGAAGTGAAGTATTAGATAAAAATGTGAGAGTCTGAAAAGATACAGCCATTGAATAAGTCACATTTTCACCTTAGCTTCTTGGGCCTTGTGCTTGAGTATGACTTGATCAGCAACATCCAAGAATCATTTCGACAGAAGTGTACTTAAGTTCTGTTGCCAGAACTTATCTCTATGCCAGATCATCACAATGTAATAGTAATGTAAATATGATAAATACATATAATATAAATCTGTTCTGGAACTCAACAGGCTGCATCCAAGTGTACTGAGAGGACAAGTTGATATTTTTGCAAAGCTGATCACTTTGAAAGGTAACAAAAGAAAGTGATTAATACTTTCAGAATGAAGTTTCTTACTCAGATGATGTTGTAAATTCAGGTATATGTGAAGCTTTCCTTTGGGATAGTGGAGAAGCCCTTTGCAGTGATGATACAGTCTATGTTGCTCAAATACTAGAACTAGCAGTCCCCGCTGGTACCCAGAATGACAGATGCACTCCCAACAATCTGCTGTAGAAGAATTAAAGAGTATTTCAGTCTCCTTATGAATGAAAACCACTGGATGAGCCCCAGGAATTTGTCTTACTACAGAGAGCTTGCAGAATGGACACAGGAGGCTTTTCACTTTTTATTGTCTTAATTTAGAAAAAAAAAAAAAAAAGTATTTTAAAAGTATGAAAGTGCTATCTTTCATGATTCTATTCTTAGCACTGTCATTGTTGTACTCCATCCCATATTTTAAATTTGTGTCTTTTATCACATCTGATTGTATTCTAGATTATAAACCATGGAACAAGTATTATGTAGTTTACCACAGAGGTACGCACATGGATCCTAGCTATGGTCTGTAGGCTACCATTAATAACCATTTTTCAATAGCTATTACTCGAAAAAAAATTGAAATTAATTTATCTTCCTGTTTCACCTAAAGACTCAGTTTAAGAATTCAGACAGTTCAATTAAACTAATGCAATGCTTTAACGTGAATATCCTAGTATCAAGTATGTTAGACAAGATGGCAGCCTTCAAAACACAAATGGTTCTATCGTTGCTCATAGCTGAGTGGAACAATGAGATACCTGGTGATTTTTCTTTTGGGTGTTTTTGCTACTTTGAGAACTCTGTGTGGTACAGAATTACATGAGTCAAAGATGGAAGATATACCTTTGCAGAAGTAGCCAAGGAATAGCATAATTGCATGACTTCTGGGTATACTCCATTTATACCAAGTTGTTTAAAAGAGCACCTCAGTGGAGTTCTTTAAGTGCTACAGAGAAAGTAGGAGAAAGTAGCACAGAAGTAGAAAGAGACCAGTTACTTAGTAATTTTATTTTACAATGTTATACACTGGGACTTGTTACACCCTAGGGCAGGCAATAAATCTTATAATCAAAACATTAGAGAAGTCCTACATCTACAGAGGACACTTTCTGAGTTAATCTTCTGGATGACTCTGTGGGGTCTGTGATAAGAATCCTAAAAATTCTAATGCAGACTGACACAGAACTATTTTAATTACAAAAGCCATGACAAAGAATAAAGCTTCTCCCTCCAAAAGTCTGAAGGAATTTGTTGGACAAATCAAATACTACCTTTAAATTGCACAAATTATTAATAATTATGATACAGCAATTGACACTGAGGTAGTTACGTTGATTATATCTGCCAAAAGAGAAAAGACAAAACATCTGTCTTAGCACAGCCATTTTCTGTTATTATTAAACCAAGATGCTTGGAAACTCTTTGGAATTTGTCAACATCATTTAACTGCATAATTGTACTATAATTACAGGAAGACTGATTTAAGGTAAATGTGTTTAAGTTTAATAAAATATTAATGATAATATACTCCTTTGGTACCTCTGTACCACCAATTCTATCTATACAAGGACTGAAATGATGCACTTAATTTACTTTAACCTCCTTACTTATTAATATATATGTTCTCACACTTAAATTTTCCTCTAATATAAACTATATTTTGTTCATATTAGAAGAATTTTGAGTTCAGACACTTTCAGAAGCTTGATAACATTGCTAGAGTGCAACCACTATTGATATAAAGATAAATAATTAAAAATTTCCCAGAAGCAAACATAAGATACTTGAAAAGTGGCTTTCATAAAATTTTCTTTTCTTTTTTTCTCACAACTTTCTGAGAAAGGGGCATTTGAGTATAATATTTTCAAGTTTAAATTCAATCCTACCAAATTTTGGAAAAGTAGTTAGGGAGTCATCAACAAACACTTGAGATAAATCTGTAAGATTATTCTGGAGGTGATTTTGCTTTGTAAAAAATTGCTAGTACTGAGAAATAGCTAATCAACATTTAACAAACATCATAATTATATGACTGCCTTAAGGAAAAAAAAATCATAGTCTTTAAGTTATTAGTCAATAATTTAACGTACTACATACTAAATAAGTTACAGTCTTATCAGAGAAAAACCCAAGGAAATGATCCATTAAGTTATATGTGATTACATAATTAAAAATTGTATCCTAATGCATATGCACAGGAGGGTCACATTAAGGCTGCGCAGGCGTTAGGCCTGTCCTTTCCAAGTGCTCAGTAAAGCTTCCTAAGTATCATGCTGACCTATATTTCTTTAATAGTCTCAAAATCAGCAGTATCTTTAATAAAACACACACCAATTGATCAGCTATTCCTGTAGTTATTTTTTTCCCAAAAAATTACAGTTATTTAAGGGCCAGTAAAAAGTGTGACTCTATTATTTCTCAGTGGCCCCAGAATTTTTTGGGGCACAATGGTGTTTATAAATGCATAATGATATATAACGAAAAAACTTATGAAATACAGTCATAAATACTTTCATACAATAATATTGCTTTATGTAAAGTTTGATGTAGCTACTAGAGAAAGGTGTATACCTTTCAAGTGGTAAAATCAAGTTCTAATGCAATATGATAGCATAATATAAAAATAAAATTGGAGTAAAGGATGTTTCAGAGCACCATATCCATTCAGACGTAGTTAAGATGCAATTTAAGCCTGTGGTAATATAAGGCTTGTTATTCAGGAATGTAAATTATAAACAGATGTATAAAAATGAACATATACAATACATTTCAAAAAAGTATAGTGTGCTTGTTTTAAACAGTTTCAGAATGTTGAGAGAATACCATTATATTGATAGAATATCTATTAGAGTTTTATCAATAGAAAGCATTTATACCAACACTATAAATGATGTACAGATTGTTGTAAAAATATATTCCAGATATTAACTTTAGGACCTTAACAGAACAATAATTTAGAAGCTGCTCAGGTCTGGGAAATTATTCCTAGCTTCTGCCAGATTAAAGTAACAATTGATACTGAGAAATCTTGGCAAAATCCCAATACATTTACTGATTGCAGATATCTACTTATGATCTTGTCAATGTTTGTTGAAACAAAGAGACCAATGCTTGTTTTCTTTTCTACTTTTGCTAAATGTACAGATGTTCCAAGTCCGTAACACATTCTAGTGATTTCACTTTTCAAATATGCAGTTCAAGTGATTAGAGCTAGTCAGACATTTTTTGCCAGCAGTTTTTCAATCAGAAAAATGCTCATTTGTAAAAAAACCCAAAAATTATGGCAGAAAAAGCATTTTATCTACTGCTATTTTGCAGTGCAAATAGTTCAATTCTGCTGCATGATGGCGTTTTAAGTAAAAACAGGAACAGATTGCTATACAATACAGCAGCTAGTAGTCAAAGAGTATGCAAGCAGGTAAGAAACTCAACTTTAAATCTCCTTATTTAGAAAGCTGATGGTTTAAATGCTCTTGGGAACATAGGAATACTTTAATCACCAGACTTATGAAGTGTTTCATAAAAGATGTCTCTCAAGCTCTCTTTTGGGGAAAATATTCTCCTTTTGTAATAATAAATAGTAATTGTGCCCAAAAGAAGAAAAAAAAAAGTCAGATAAGTGCATTTTAGTGGTTAAAATAATCAGATGCATTTTTAGTTATTCCACTTTTAATTCTTAAGTCACTAAAGAGTGTTCAGTAATAAAATTACATCTGCTCTAGGAAAATGAGAAAGTACAAACTGAGAATAACCAGTAGTTGTTGGACAAACAATAGGAACAATGATAACAGCAGGCACCCAATTTGAAAGCCCTCACTTAACAGTAACAGAGACTTGATGTTATCCGATGAATCTTGAATTCCTTTTTTACACAGTGGAGTAATTTCACTTGGACAAGCATTGAATACTACATGACAATGTTGTCCTTGGCTGGTGCATCAATCTCTTACTTTTTAGGCAAGGTGAGGTTCACCAGCCTACTATGACCCAAGATTTTTTATTCTCCTGACACCTTTTTTTTTTTTTTTTTTTACTGTTACTATTCCCCTTCCTCTCTGTTTACAATCACCACATTGTATCAGTATAGGGGAGCACAAAGAGCGGGGCCACTCCACAAGGAAGAGCAACCAAGAGTGTCCACAGCACCAGCAGGGCAATGCCCTTACAAACTCAGGTGGGCTGGTCAGTGTGTTGATAATGGAGTCCAGCTGCTGCTGGACAAGTCCCAGACAATCAAGGAGATGAACCAGGCATGGTCTATCCAGGGAATCCACTTAGGAGCAGCAAAAGACAGGAACAAAGAGAGGACTGGAGTCAAAATATAACACACATATAAGAGGTCTACTCAGGAGACAATCTACTTACAGTGTAGGTCCAAGGTCCATTCAGGAGACAGGACCAAAACCAGGACAAGTACACTTAAGCCACAGACTATACAAGGGGGCTGGGTGATCAGGCCTGTGGCAGGTGCGCCCCCTGATGAAAATGGGGTTTCCTGGCTGCTGAAATGTAGTGGTCATTGATTTCTTTTCTTCTGTGCCCTTGTTCTCAGGGTTTTATGGTAATTGGGGCCCTCAGTCAACAAGAGATGATATTGACCACAGATCAGGTATAAAAGGAGTCCTCTGGGGGAGCCATTTTGAGCTGGTCCTTGGAGCAGTGTGCTGTGGTTGAGGACTCTCCCCTTGGGTTGGGATGCTGCCCAAGGAAACTCCTTGGGGTTTCCCCTATGGGTCAGGATGCTGCCCTAAGAAATTCCCGGACATTGAGAGCCCTAATTTTTTTAGGTGAATGACTGAACATTTTGGGTTGTTGTTAAACACTAGGAGTTCTTGTGGTGATAGTTTTGTTCTCCTCTCACGGACATTTGAACCTACCATTCGTATGTTTGTGGAGTGCCAGTCAATTGTGTTGAAAATAAATTATATTTGGTTGAGAGCTTCCACAACAAGGCCTCAGCTTAATTGAAGCTCCTGTGACCCAAGGCACATGGTGTGGATTGGAAGCCCTAGGGGAGGCTGGTCAAGTTAATTAAAACCTATGGGTATCTTAAGAGCTCTGACAATCACAGCCTTTAAGTTTCTTCATGCTACTGCAATTTAGGAATTCGGCCAAACAGGTTTCTAGTCAAGCTGGACTCAGAAGCAAAATTAGCCTAACTGTACTATTAGGTTTCTTAGCTCAGGCTTCAACATAACATTGTGTAAATACAAACATTACTTTTATCAGATCAGTTATTAAGCTCCAAACGCAGTTTGTTTACTAGCCAAATTTCTGCTTCTGATAATACTGAGAACTCTTCAAGTCCAAGAAATGTTAAGCAATAAGGGACTAAGCTTAGGCCCAAGGTTTGTCAGCTTCCGCAAAACAGTCTATGTCCCACTTCTGCTGGAATTCTCATGTGTAAAATTACCAGATTGACTTCTATTCAAAGCACAGCCAAATAACTGGGAGAGGAATTACTAGTAATGTATACATTTATGAGCCTTTTAAAAAAAATGTTGCAGGTGTCTACTTGGACAGCGGATGAAAAGAAAGGCTAAGGGTAAAGTAGCAAAATCATTTCAGTCTTTTGTTAAACGGCCTTAATGTGAGCTCACCTCTTGTGAAAGATGTACAGAATGCAATGCAATGTTACTTATAAATGCTCATGTAAAAAGAGTTTGACTTCTTTTAATGCCCAGCTGATTGATACATTTCTGTTTATACACATCAAAGAGTTCACTCCCTTTTGAATTATCTGTTATTTTAATCCATCATGGGACAGAGAAAGTCATCATGAAAAAACTTTGTATGCTGAAAAGAATACAGTCAAAAGAATAAAAATCTGCCCTTGATTTCCCAACACAGGACCTGTCCATTCCTCTGTCACATACTTCCAAGTCTAATTGTCACCTCTACCACTCAATATTTAGGACATCGGACTAAACATTGGTTTCAGAAATATGTCAAATGCTACCAAGCCACCACAGCTAATAACTTCATGCCTAAGACAGAGAGACTTCATAGACAGAAAAGACAGAGAGGGATAATTTTTCTTTTTTTACAATAGACCATTCTATCTTTCATCATACAGACAGAAAGAATTATGTAAAAGACAGAGGTTTACTTGATGAGAAATCAAGAGAAAGAGTTAGCACCATTTATTATGAAAATAAGTCTTTAAAAAGCAACATTTTCCTATCAAGTTTTTATTCCTTTTATACTAGAATATATAACATTCTGACCTAACGGAACAAAATGATTGCCACATATAAAATATTATTTGTAAAAAAGATAACTTCAATTTATGACTTTATGCATATTTTCACTATATTTTTAAATAGTCCCATTATATTATCCATGTTTCAATTTTTTTACATTTACACCAGTTCTAAAACTGTAAGACTATAGCACAAAATATCTTTATAAATATTTTATCAAATTCTCTTAGGATTATAGCAACTTCACTAATAATAAATTATAATAAATAATAAAGATAAATCTCACAAAAACCTTCTCAAGAGTTACAAAAATTAACACATTACAAGTCTTTAGTTTTTTCTATTTCATGGATAGAAATTAAATTTCTAAATTTAATCTACTTAATAAAAGAGGTATTTTCTTTGTGCTAAAGGCAACGGGGTTTTTTTATTATGCCTATATACAAAGTTTTCAACAAGACAAATTTCTCATGAACCTACCTCTCTTTAATCACATTAGCCAAAACTTTCACATGGTCAGAAATTGTCCCTTATGCTTCATAAACAACAAACTCAAATTAATTTTAAATATGTATATAGTTATCTCTGCATCCTCACCTTCCCAGAAGGATCTCAGCCATGTCATTTTAAGCAAGACCAGACATCAATCAGTTCAGTATTTGGAACTAGTGAGGTGAACAAGCATCTGAAGTGGGGCCAAGGATTTCCAATAGTGGATCTTTCACTAAAGTAGTAAGTTTCAATGTCATTAAATACAAAACCATGTTAAGAGGCTCTATAGTTTTGTTGTTGTCACTGTTTCATGCATACCTCTATGAGCTGGGCTGAAACGTTTATCACGGGGACTATGCTATTATGGGACTATGCTCTGCAGAGATAAAAATTTCTCCCTTAAGCTATCAAAAGAAGTGTTCAGGAATAAAACAGAGAACAGGTTAAAACAATTATAAAATGAAAACCTGTGATTCCTTTACGGTCATTGGAAAGGTGATCATCACTTAAAAGGTGAAGCTTTGACTTTTTTGGTGAAAAACAGAAGAACAAAAAGATAATTTCAGAAGAGCAGTGAGGTATGCATCAAAAGGGTAAATTCCTCCATCGGTAACTCAAAAGCAGCAGTGTCCTTTTCAAAAAATAGAGGTAAGGAAAAGAGATTAATTTAACAATGTATTTAGAAGATCAAAGGTCTCATTTCTATTCAGTTTGATTTTTATTTGTCTTGAATTATATACATCAAAAGTACATACCTCAGGCTTAAGAGAAAAAGAGAATAAGAAAGCCAAAGCACTGAAATTAACATCAGGGGAACAGAACAGGAAACAACTTCAAGACCAATAAGTAGCTATGACTTTTTCTGTTATAAAGATAAACATTTTGACCTTTTTAAAATATGACTTCTGGAATTGCAAGGGCAACATAATCAGGGCACTTTCAAAGGACACTGATTCAATGCAATAAATTGAAGAGTTCTCAAAGAGCTGGGAAAAAGTAGAACTAATAAAATGTTAAACCATGATTTACTTGTTTTTAATAATCTTGTCTATTTTAAATTCAGGCATTAGAACACTGATAGGTTTCTGTACACTTGATAGAAAATTTCAAAACTTTTTTGAATTAGTAATGCAATGGAAACTGTTTTTCAAGGGCTGTCTGTACAATGGCATTGCAACTGTAAAAGCAATGATAACATAATCTGATTGGTAAGTATATATATCTTATTGCTGTGAACATGTATCTTAGGTATATGAATGAAAACATTTTTAAGCAATGCAGTTCCAAGAAATCCTTATAAGATGACAGAAAACATGTTAACAGAAAATACCATGCTGCTCTGAAAAAAGCACAGAAAACTTTAACTTGTGTGAGAAAAATAGCATACAATGTGTCACCTATCTAAAAAAACCAGAAAGCTGTCTGTGGGGCTGAGTTGGATAACAGCTGACAGTATTTTCCTTTTCCCTGAGGCAAATGACTGATGGTTTAGAAGAATCCTTTCTCACCCACTTACAAGTCCTTCTCTGAGTATACTCTTTATTATGGAGAAGTGTGAGCCAGCAACTCCCTGGGGGCTGGGAACTGGGAGCTGGAAGAAGATGAGGGGGGAAATCCCCAGGCTGGGCTCCCACCTCCCCAGCAGGGGAGCAGGGTAGATGAGGACAGCCCCAGTCCCTGGCATCGGGCACCTCCCTGGGGATAGGGAGGGGCTGAGGCTGGGCCAGGACAGGGGCCTGCAGGTGGACTTAGCTCAGTGGGGCCTGTAGCTGGTCTGGGCTGTGGGGACTTGGAGGCCAGCCCTGCTGCAGGGTCACTGAGGCAGGGACTGATGGCCCCAGGGGGCTGAAATGGGGTCCTGGGCCCGGGGCAGGGGTGCAGAGAGGCCCCAGGTGAGGCTGGGCAAGGCCAGTAAGGCCTGACAGTGTCCTCAGGACCCTGACACAATTAACCTGTCCTTTTATATCCAAATAGTCTATTCACCTAGCATCTACTCTCCCCATGTTTTAAAACTCTTCTCTTTACCCTTTATGATTGTCTTTGCATCTTTCCTCATGACACTTTAGAGCATACAGATCCGTTGTTGCCATTTTATATATAGTGAAATCAGGCATAAAAATAGTTCTTGATTTTGCAGTTGGAAACAAACACTGATGTCAGAACAAGTACAAACTCTGAGGTTATTACTTAATGTTTCATAAGTAAGGTCAATGCTTATAGGCTAACATCACATAAAGATTCAGCTATTACTATTTTGTGAAATCTAACTTTTAATGTCTCTATCATAAACCAGAAATCGATTCTTTGAATTAGGTAATTAGTGTAATTATCTGGGAGGAGTTAAATATCTGAGAATGAAATCCACAAAGACCAGAACACCAAGTAAAAAAATGCCTCTATTATGCTGTAGAAAATACTTGAGACTCAGACTTGACCATTCTCCTGATTAAAAGACAAGAGAAGAAAAGATGCTCACCAGTGAGGTCTTCTTATCTTTCCCTATCACCTTCTTTCTCCTCGCCCTGTTTTACACATCTCTTCTTCTGCAATAGAAAGGCTCGTATATCTCATATGACTAGGAGTTGCAGCAGTTTTCATTTCTGCCTAGGATGATCAGTGACAACTCCAAGAAAGGCATGTAAACTACAAAGCTAAAAAAATTCTGCAGTGGGGAGTGAAGAATTTAGGGTCCCACCAGGAACGACAAAGTTCAAATCCACCTATTTGCAGTGTTTCATGATAAAAGTATAGATTTCTTAATATAAAATAGAAAATGATGCAAGTACAATACTTCAGCCTAGTTATTGGAGTCCTCACTGAAGCAAGGATAACTCTGGATTCTAATTCATGCTCCAGTTATTTTAATGGGTTTTTTTTAAAAAAAAAAACATTTCACTGCAAACATGCTAATTCTGAAGTTTCTATTCTCTTGAGGAACAGCTTTATTCATCCCTGCTTACCCTTGCTTTTTCTCTAGCCTCTAAAAGCATTAACCAAGAACACCTTAGATCCTCATCAACCTATCCAATCCAGAACAAACTGGCAATTCAAACACTCCTCTGAGACATCCTTATTTCAGGCAGAAATACACATCAATGACAAGTCTTTCACATTCTAGATAATGCTATAACTGCTAAGATAGTGCAAAAAACCCCTGTCCACTCTTCTGACTCTTTCTGGGACAAGAATGTTGACACAACTATACTGGTTTTGCATGGTTAGAGTTAATTCTCTTCATAGTGGTTTGCATGGTGCTGTTTTAGATCTGTGATCAAAACAGTATTGATAACACACCAATGTTTTAGCTATTGCTGAACAGTGCTTAGACACCATCAAGGACTTTTCTGTGTCTCACGCTGCTCTACCAGTGAGTTGGCTGGGGGTACACAAGAAATTGGGAGGGGACACAGCCAGGACAGCTGACCCCAGCTGACCAAAGGGATATTCCATACCATATAGCATCATGCTCAGCAATAAAAGAAGACATTTAGAGTTACAATGTTTGCATTCCCAAGTAAAGATTACATGTGATGAAGCTTTGCTTTCCTGGACATGCCCAAACACTTGCCTGTCTATGGGAAGTAGTGAATGAATTCCTTATTTTGCTTGGCTTGCATGTGCAGCTTCTGCCTTATTAATCTGTCTATATCTCAACCCATGAGTTTTCTCATTTTTACCTTTCTGATTCTCTCCCCCATCTGTCCTGGGTTCAGCTGGGATAGAGTTAATTTTCAAAAGAAGCTGGGAGGGTGCACAACCAGGACAGCTGACCCAAATTAGCCAAGGGGATATTCCATACCTTATGACATCGCTCTCAGTGTATAATTGAGGAAACTGGCCGGGGGGGAGGAGGGATTTCAGCTTGAGAATAAGCCAAGCATCAGGTTCTGGGTGGTGAACAACTGCATTGTGCATTGTTCACTTTATACATTCTGTTATTAGCATTACTGTTATTACTTCTTCCCTCCTTGTGTTGTCCTATTAAACTGTCTTTATGAGATATTACCTTTTTCTTCCGATTCTCCTCCCCATCCCATCAGAGATGGGAGAAATGAGCAAGTGACCACACAGTGCTTAGTTGCTGGCTGGGCTTAAACCACGACACCATCCTATGAGAGAACATCTGTGTGAGGCTGAACTGCCTACTGGGTTTAACCCACAACACACAAGTTATCTGAGTAACATTGCTTGAGTAATACCATAAATGATTGTGTAAGTTTTATGTAAATGAAAATCATTTCACTATCTAGCAGATATTCTAATTAATCAATAACACTTAAGAAATTGATAGATATTAATATTTAAATTTTGTAAATTAAATAATTTCATAAGGAAAACATTAGGCAGAGGTTTTCTTTTTACTAAGGAAAACAAAGGAACTAACTGATAAAAAAATGTAGAGGGGAAGGATCACTTCCCTAGACCTGCTGACAACACTCCTTCTAACACCACACAGGGTAATTTGATTATAAAATAAAAGAATGTTAGTTTCTGAATCAGTGTTGTCCTGTAACTCTATGATATTTTTACTATGACTGGTCAAAGAGCGACCGAATTAGTGTCACAATTGTGATCGCATTGTGATTCCAATCCAATCAGGTCAGCAAATCTATTCTGCAATGGTTGCTTTGGCATTCAGTTTACAGGTTTTTTTCCTTAATTTCATGCCAATATTCTAGCTACATCATCTTGTCCTGCACTAAATTACTGCTCTCTGACTTAGTATTTAAATCCACTGGCTATTTGTAGCCTGTTAATTCTCCCTGCCCTTTACCATTGCTGAGTCAAGTTTATATATACTTTCTTTTTATCTTTCCTCAGAAATCAATCCCTCCATCCCCTTGGTAATTTTTTTGCTGTCGTCTGAACTTCATTCAGTTTGTCAATACCTTTTTTCGAATGTAGTGTCTAATACGAAATGCAGTATACAAAATATATTCACTCCAGAACACCACTAAGAAAGAGTTGTTTCCTTGGTTGTTGAAACAGTACCAAAGTCTTTGTTACTTTCTGACCACTTTGTGCTCTTTATGCCACCAGAAAAACGATAATAAACCTCCAAGGTCATTCATAACACATGTGTATCTCTCTATTCTCTAACTCTATCTGACCAGGCTCATACAATGACAAACTTACTTGGAATGCCAATGAAGGAATCTCTCAGAACTGAACACCATCAGAAATCAATGCAAAGCACAATAGAAACAGCCCTTGTAAATACATTGCCTCTCTCATGCTATCATTACATTCAAAGTTTATATCCGACTTTGTAGGTTTTGTAGTTTTCATCAAAACTACACAAGTTTCTTGAAGTTGTTAGCAGCCAAAGATCACTAAGGACCCAATAGGTCATCAGGTTTATTTCCCTTGACATCAGTTACATAAATTACATTGTAGGCTAATACCTCTATGAGTTTACCAAGCTCCATCTTAAAAGTGTCTAACTTTCCTGTCCTACATTGTAAATTACTCATTATCATAAGACAGGGATAAAAACTGCTACCTCTGTTTTGCAAACATGGAAATTAAATGTACAGATTCTAAGAGATTTTGTGCTGAACACAAACAATAGAATAGAGATTGTAATTTCTGAGGTATAGAACTAGGATTGCCTAGGTTGTCTGTGCTAGATTTGCTATGCAAAAGAATAAATTAATGAAAACTACCAAAAAAAAAAAAATCATGCTGTTCTTATTTTCCAAAACCAGTTTACTTATTAAAAAATGCATGTGGTAATATGCACAAATATTAATGGAGTTATTAATAAAGAAATGAAAACCAGTTCTAAACTACAAAGTAGTTGTATTTTTTTCTGTTAAAACTACTCCCATTAGAATTGCACAATGACAGTAAGAAATATTCCTTTAGCTGTCTACTAAATCAGATTAGAAGATTCTGTATATCTATGCAGTCAGAATCTACAGTGTGAAGTGGCTATCCTTAACCTCAATTTCTTCTGTGTCTTTGAAGTTAATGTAAAGAAGAAGGAAGTCTATAGAGTGACTGTAATTAATCTGAATACCTGCCAGTACCACACACTTGTCAGGACAAAGAATTTAAGATTATGTCATAGTTAATAAATTTGCTGTATTCCTGTATTTACACTCACTCTCCCCCCCAAAAATAAATATTTTGCAATGCTTTTGCCAAACTCTGAATCCCTAATTTTTTTTTTGTTTTCAATCTGAATAGAAACTTCAAAATATAAACCATAAAAGTAGTCTTTTTAAAAGTTCTGTGATTTTTTTTCCATGTGTTTCAATCAGCTGTAGTCCATCAAAAGACTAAGTTTTATTATGTCAAAAGTGAACTTTTTCTTTCTCTCCAGAAGCTTCTGTTTTCTTCGTTTATCAGCTATGATGATAACACCATAATCCCTTCCATACCTCTAGGGTTGTGATTGCCTACAGTTTGCTTTCCTTTATTTGTCCTGCATGTGTAGGGTATTTTCAACTTTACACAGCCTGTGACATGCTAAGCCCACTCTAGTTCACACAATCACTAAGATCATTTTGTTCATCATTTTGATATCACTCCCTCACCCTTTCTCTGTATTTCCCCAAACACATTCAACTCCATGAAACTGGGTTTCTTAGGATATACCTCTCTTTTCTCACACATTTCCACTCCTTTTTACTTATGCTTTTTATGTTGTATCATATTATTCTCTTCTATTAATATTTTGCTCTGCCAGTCATACCAAGATTTTGGTTCTTTTAATTACTGTTAGTTTCTTTCAGAGACTTGATTTCTGAGCTGGTCTGCACAGCTATTCCAATAAAAGAGATTCAACAAGCTTTTTGGGTTACCTGTTCTAGTGCCATACTACCTTCTTAGTGAAAATATTTTTCTAATGTCCAGTCTGAACTCCATGCAACAATTTCAAGCTGCAGCCTTCTGTTATACGATCTTCCATTTACCTCCATCATATCTTTCTCTGTCAAGAAGTTGTGGGCTGCCATTTAGATTGCACCTCAGTCTTCCCTTCCATGTATTAAACAAGCCCAGTTCTCTCAGTCTCTCCCTGCATAATTCTGTAGATCTGTCTTCAAGTTTATCAAGACCCTTTTGGATTGAAGCTCTATAGTTTGGTGTGTTAGCTGTTCCCATTTTAGTATCAGCCACAAATTTGCTGAAGATATATTGTGACCTGTCATCAATGTGGTTGGTGAAGATATAGATTATTAACACAGTATCAACACAGAGATACTCTACTTGTTACCAGACACCAAATGGATATCAAGGCATTGTGATCCATTCAAATGTCTACCCATCCAGCTGTTCAGCCTATAATTCCTCTATTTTCAAATAAGCATGCTGCAAGAGAAAATGTCAAAAATCCTACTGCAAGTTGCATTTTATTCATTGCTCTTCCATTCTACCCATTCTACACATTGCCGCTCAATGCACTGTTGAAAGCAATGAGTTTAATTACCATGTTTTGCCTTAT
Source organism: Strix uralensis (assembly GCF_047716275.1). Lineage (NCBI taxonomy): Eukaryota > Metazoa > Chordata > Aves > Strigiformes > Strigidae > Strix > Strix uralensis. Next base: position 22,773,180 of record NC_133975.1, read on the forward strand.
TAAAAACATGTCAACTGTTCCTGGTTATCTTCTTATATTTTACATGTTTGGAATAGTTTTTCAATTTGTTTTCAATTCTCCATGATCTTCCCAGGAACTGAGGTTATTCAGACCAGTTTCCAGGTCTTTGCTGTTGTCTTAAAGATCTTCATAAAACTTTTTCCAATTATCAGGAACCCACTCTTTCACCATCACCATGATTTTTCATATATAGACAGCAGCCTCACAGTAACATCAGCCAATTCTTTTCAATGAGTCTCTAAATCATTTTTTTTTCCATTGTTAGTTTTACTTTTCCTGCCATTCCATATCATTATTGTTAATCTAAAACCAATAACATGACACTAATTGAAGTATACAAGAGAAAAGAGCAAAAGAGACCTTTTCCCGTAAATTCATGTATTTTATTTAAGAGCACTATAGATCTGGTTTATGTGAACATTGGGCTTATCATTATGGGACAGAAACTTTATTTACCAAAGATCTGCTGGAAAATTGAATCCCAATGCATACATGCTGGTCAGACTTCCTCAGGAGAAGGTCCTAGTGCTTCATCCCAGTATTATACATTCTCTTTGGTCTAAAGACAATTTCACAATTTTAGATCTCAGAATTCTAGACATCACAAGTTTCACAGCAGTTCATAAATAGACTGTCATCTTTCACAAGACTGGCGCTATTCAAAAATAAATTCCTGGAGCACTGAGATAGTCCAAGTTATCACAAATGACTCACCGTAACTGATTATAACCAACAGAAAACAGTAAAAAAGCATATAAGATTAAACACATTATATATGCTTCTTTTGGTGAGTTCAGTCCTCTGAAAAATTATTTATTAATAAAAGCCATTTACTTTCCACAGTTCAATTTAACAAATCTAAACAAAGAGCTAGAGAAGCTAGTGAAGAACTCAATGTATGATTTCCCAACTTTCCTTTATGATAATTTTTGGCATTTCTAAGGGGAATGGAAAAAGAAAGTGCACTAAACTGTGATGAAATACAAAATGGTTTGTTCATAGCATCAGTTCTGTCTCAGCCTTTCAGTATTAAATTTATTCCATTAGTTGCTAAGTAACTAACCTTTTAGGACCACAGAACTTAATTCCAAACCAAAGCCAAGTAAGTAAAATATAAAGGGAAATTTATGAGAAGAAAAATACTGCTGTTTTTCTCACAGAGTTGTTCCTTTATACTTCAGTTGATTTTTCTCCTCAATAAATACTGATTCTTAAAATACTGTTAATAAACTTCACAGTTTATATGTTCAGATATGTGGAATTTTCACACTTATTAGAGCAGATATATAAAGTTTCTCAGTCTTAATTTTTTTGAAAAATATTTATTTTTCACTATGACAGAAGGCTATCAACTTTTTTTATTTAAAGCATTTGGAAGCTGAATATACTGCAATACAGAAGCAAAACTGCTACAGTCTAGTAATTCTATCTCATTGGAAAAAATGGAAAAGACAAGCTTTACAAATAATCTCTATGAGGGTTTTAAATAATAAAGAATTACTGGTAGTACTGCTGTGGCCAAACCCTTCCAGATGTTTATCACAGTATGAAAGAGATAAGGATATGCTTTACCAAGGTGAGTAGGAGCCATCCTGTCTGTAAGTAAGACTATGTTGATAATATTAATTAAGCTTGGAATTGCAGCTTGCAAATAATTTGAATTAATTAATGAACACTGCATAAAAAAGTGTACAACTGGGAAGAGGAGAGCAGAAGTAGGGTTCAGGAAGAGGTATTTTTAATAAGCATTAGTAGTGTCTACTTAGTTTGTTTATAACAGGTTTCTTGAAATAAAAGATGACATCATGACAATGGAGTCGCCTGGTGATTTGACATCAGAGGATTCAACTTTTCAGCTTCTAAGGAAAAAAAATTAGTTCAAATCTTTTCAGCAGGCAAGTTGTTGTAAATGCCACACATAGATTCACTATATCTTCTTTCCTCTAGTGTTCTACAGGGTAGCAATCCTGTTTTGCTCATGAGATTTGACAGCATCAGTACATTGCTATCTGCTACAGCAGATGGTCTTTATCTGTGACTTCCCATATTGTGGAATTAAATCCATACAACCAAAAATTTCCTGAATATATCTTTGTAAATATTTAACTGGCCAGAATTTCAGCCACTTACCATATTTTTACAGGTCTTAAAAAAAATGCCCTTCCACAGCTGGTTCTCCAGAATTCATGCTCAATACTCAAACCACCCTGGCTAAACCTACAGGACCAATGCTTCAGTGCTAAGTAGCTAACAAATTATGTCATAGTATAGGAATATCAGGTATGTTAAGCCTCTGAGTACCTTCCAAGAAATAAAGTTTCCAACAGTTCAAATCAGAGATGTATTTATGTAATAAAAACTTTTTTTCTCCTAGTAAACTTAATGTCCAATTGTTTATTGAGAATGAAAAAGCTACATCTTCTTGGCACAATGATGGATACTATCATGAAAAGAACTAAGAGAATTTACAGAGATTAAGAGTGGGAGAAATTAGGCTAGTCTTTTTTTCACAATATCCTAATTCTCACTTAATGAACTGGCAATCCATCCAGGGGATGCACATGTGAGAAAAATCTCAATTTCTTCATCAAGTGGGTTAAAAAAGGAACCTGTTTTTAGTCTAATCTATAAAAAAATCCTAATCAGGTGTTCTGACAGAACAGTTCCTGACAAGGCATACTGACACATAATGAGAGCAACTTTAAATTGAAGCATGCTGAGATAAGGAGCATAGGTTGGGGAAATAATAACGTAGACAGAATGATAATCAGCTGAAGATAAAGTTACTTTTGCACTTAAAGACTCCTGAAATTGTGCAATGATATGGGGTCAGAATATGTTGTTATTTTGTTATCAACTGAAGAAGAAAACCCTGCATTATTATATTATTCTAAGGTAGCTAAGTGCAAGAAAACAAGTGAGGGTCAAATATAAAAAAAGGGGGGGAAAAGAAAACAATTTTGTCCTTTTTTTTTCCTTTCCCTTCCTTATGCAAATTATCTAAATACACTGAAAACACTTCAAAGTAGCAACTTACCTTCTTGCATGACTATAAAGCATCTAACACACTTCTGTGGATCCTACACAAATTCCCTACAAAATGGCTTTAGTGACATTACTTAGACTGATTAAGGCAACAATATAAAACATGAAGATTAACTCCTAGGACCTCTGAAGACTATAGCAAGATTTTGACTTTATGTGAGACAAGCGTTTAGTCCAAATATGAAAATATCTGTAAATATGGGCATACATGCCCTATAATATTGTTGCATTTAGGGTGAGAATAAATTTGGTAAGAGATAAATCCCCTTGCGTTCTAGCTGGTCCTCAGAGATTAGAGGGGCTAAGGACATCTGGACTTATCTCTTAATAGGTATGCCAACTGGGGCCGTAACTATAGCTCTGACATAGATGCCCGAACAGCCCATATGCTGTAGGTCTGGTTGCATTCAAAAGAAGCCATCAGATTCACAAATAGCGTGGATTAGTGGCTGTCACTATAGATCTGACCCAGCCCAAACAGCCCATATACTGTAAGTCTTGTTGCATTCAAGTGAAGCAGTCAGATTCACAAATAGTACGGTTTATTTTTATGCAACACCTACAGATTCTTTAAGATTGCCTACAATAAATGCACAAACTGCAGGTTGGCTATATAGCACTACACAAAAGAAAAACGATTGCAATCATGCACACTAAGTTCCCAGGTGTACACTCGGCGTAGCCGAGGAAATCTTACCAAAAGGTGTACGTTCTGAGGGGGAGCGAGAGCACAAACCTGTCGATCTGTCGCTCCGATTTGGTGTGGGATTATCATCCCTCCAAGTTAGGTAAAAACTTGGGGTAGTATTTATCTTAGTTTGTATGTGTGAATGGGTGGGACTGTAGTCAAGCCATTATCTTTTGAGTAATGACACAGTACATTCTTTTGTGCCAGGGGTACAGGTGGTTTTTGTGGGAAAAAAGGGAGGATGAGAAACAAGGTTGGCTTGATGCGAGAGGTGCAGCTGGGTTTTGTGAGAAAAAAGGGAGGATGAGGAACAAGGCCAGCAGGCTACTGCAAAAATCATCCCTTGAGAGAAAAAAGTAGAGCAGGAGATAAATCTGTTCTTGAAATGAGTGAAAGAATGGGACCGGGCGGCCTACACCCCGCTTCGCATTCCTCCTTGGTGCCACGACAAACGCAAATCACTGGACCTCCATCCTGTCCTGTGCTTGCTCTGGGCACTCTGTGTCAAGGAAATGTGTGTTTTACAGATTTCTCACTGTTTTGCTTTTCTTACATTTCCAACACCTGTCAACTATACATGTCCCTAAATATTTTAGGCTTTTTTCTAAATGTAAAACTTCACAAAAAACTAATTGTTTTTTTTCTGAAGAGTTGTACATTCTTTGAAGAATGAATTCAAGTGGAAGGACTTAAGTCCTTAAGACTCAAATTCCAAAGAATTCACCTTTACAGAAAGATTGTGCTGTCAACCTAAACCAGTATCTCTGAAACAGCCCTAGTAAAGCTACTGAGTCCCTAAGAGAGATGAAATTCAAGAAAATCCTTGTTTTTAATATTGTTTTTATGGACTATAACTCTAGGCAGCTTTTTTTTTTTTTTTTTTTTTTCCTAGAGAGTGGGCTTTTTGTTTTCTTTTCTGTGGAATCCATTGTGAATTGGATTGTTGTTTTCCTTTCAGTATACCTGGAGCCTAGGTGTTCAACCCAACATTCAGGAATGGTCAGTCCCTTTTTGGATTCAAACTTGAGACCTGCTGATATATCAATCATGAAAACATGTTCAAATATAAGTCTAGGCTTTTCACTAACTGAACAAGGCAAAGTCAGCAAACATTTTTACCTCAGCATCTTCATCTTTAAAATGCATTGATAATATTCACTTCATACAGAGAAATATTGTGAAAATTAGTGTTTGCCCTGTATTTTGAACACATCAAAGGTTATAAAATGCTATTACTATTTTTTGTTCCTGCTGCTTAAGAACCATTACTGCTCATTCTGTACTTGTTGGCTATTGAAAATAATTGATCCCTTCACCTTTATTATGTCCCTTTACATTTGTGTAGATAGTTATTACATGTCTTCCTAATGTTCTTTTCTTCAGGCTAAACAAAAACAGCTCTGTTTTAACCATTCTTTCCAGGTTCAATTATCCAAACCTTTCATCATGTTTGTTTCTCTTCTCTGAACTATATTCAATTTCTACTATTAATTTTGAATTGCTGCATTCCTTACTGATTGAAGGGCTGAGAGTGAGGTCTACCCATTGCTGAACAGAAACATTCTTTTAAATGCACTTTATCAGATTTCCATGAGCTAGTGTTTTCATTTTGATTGTTACACCAACACAATGACAAAAAATTACTTTTAGCTACATCAGTTCCCTCATCCATCTCACTGCACAGCCACAATAAGATTAGTGTTGACAGAAGAGGGCAATAGGCAAAACATGAGAAGTGGGGAAGGCATAACTGCCCCTTTCATAAGTACTGTTTCCTTGTGACAAATTAAAGTGACCAGCTTTATCCTAAAGCCACTTCCTCCTGTCTTTCCAATCCTAAACCATTCCTGATTATAATTCATTTTCACTTTATTTTTAAATTGCAGAAACTTTTCATAATCAATTTATCTTTGAGGTTTTTGTGTCCAATTTTTTTCACAAATTCTTCCTAGGATTTTCTGCAATCTTTATGGTAATAGCTCATAAATTCTAAAAAGGATTTTCTCTATGTAGGATGTAAGAGTTATTAAATGAGGACAAAGACAAAGGTAAATATGAAAGAAACCATAGCTCCTGGCTCTATGTTCCTGCTGGGTTTGAAAGTCAGTGGAATGTGGGAGTCCTTCCTCTTCTCAGAGGCAAGATATTTTTAATCAGCACTATCATGCTCTAAGGCAATAGCTTACAACACCTATTAGTTGTAAACTCAGCAGGAACTGCAACCCCCTACATCTCAAAGAAACAATGTTTTTCCTCAGTGTGATGCAGATTATCCAGAAAAAGGGAGAGGAAGAGATACAAATTAGATGTGAAAATGTGCTACAGTCCCATTCAAGCTGCTGTTGACAATGCATTATACAAAAGTCATGATTCCACAAGTTACTGAGTATTTTTCACTTAAATGAATTTTGGTAGGAACAGGATTTGCAGATTACTCCTTCTGTGTGCCATGAGCTCCATGGATCAGGAAAAGATTGCCAATTGAATTTTCTACACTCCACGGGGTGTAGAAGAGAACATCCTATCCTACAAATGAACACAAGCAGTATTGAAAGGGGATAGGCACACACAAATATCATAGTAAAATGATCACTTTTTCTGTGTCTATGAGCCCAAATTACCTAAATACATTGCTGATCTCTTCAGTAGTCTTTGTTGGTGGCATAGCAAGTAAGGACTGGCAGAAGTTTGAAACTGTTCATTTAGGCAGAGTTGCAATAAGAGCAGGCTTTGATACCCAACCTATCTTCTAGGAATGAATTGTCCTTTTGATACAAGTATTATAACAGATTCAGATTACAGTTCTTGTATTTCAATCCCTACATAAAACATACAATTTAATATTTTTATTATTATTTTCCAAAGAGGTAGACAAGGAACAGACATGGAACAGGCCAATTTCCTTTAAAATATCAGAGCTTGTCAGGCAACAATATCGACAAGAAATGAGTCATAGAATCCTTTTCTATACAACAAAATAGTTTTCAATGAAGCAGTGATAGGAACTTGAATATTTAGAAAGGGGCCACCACAGTCTTTATCTCACAAAATACTCCACAAAAAATAAAAGACTGGAGAAAATGAATATTTTTTCCACTTAGGTTTGAGATAACACCCTTCACCATTTGCCTGAAGAAACACTTACTTGATGGCACATCATTGCCTTTTGCTGAGACAGCTTGGGAAATTTCAAAACTTCATACTTTATTTCCCATCTCTTCACATTCAAATACACCCTTTTTCAGCTTCAGCACATCAAACTCACAAGGTTCATTAAGTTATAACAATCTTCATACAAAAATTTTCCCCCTCACAGCACTCTGTCAATTATGTTGCAAGAAAGCAAAAGTTGACTGAAATAGACTTCATATATGCTCAGTATTCAAATATTGTCTCTCAGCTACATGAGAATTAGTGAAAACACTTAGATCTTTGCCAAGCTAGAGAAGATTTGTGGGCTTTATAATAGGCTGGTTTCTAGCTGGAAATTAAATTAATTACATATGTTCATGATATTTTCTAATGCAATTTATTTTTATAGGAAACATACTCCAGTCTTATTTGGGCACTGATGCCCAAACTACAGAGAGACAATCCTTCTGCTAGAAAATACATAAAAATCCCATACAATCAACCCCAGTTACTAATACATAAAATCATAGGAACAAAAGAGAGAGAGAGAGTACATCACAACTGTTTTCCTTCCTTCCTTTTAAGAGAAACATATTTTTTAAATGTTAGAATAACTCCACAATCAGTTAATTAAAAGTCTGCTTTTACTGAACAAGACTTCTATGGCTGAGAAAGCAAGGGATGAGACTCATCCAGACTGGATACTTCATCAAGTTGTAAAAGTTGCTTAGTTCTTTCTGCTGATGTAAAATTGTATAACTACCAGAGCTTCAAGGGAGTTATTCTGGCCACAAAAGAGCTATTTCTAGAACTATCCAAAAAGCACACATATTGGAAAAGCAACCAGTATTTAAATAGAGATGTGAAGAATAAAGTCTGAGGTGGAATTTCCAAGCACAATGTGTTTATTGTGGGCCTGATAATGGAAACCTTCAGAATGATGGTGATACCTTGCAGAAGGTGCATGAAACTTGTAGGCATGCAGACTACTCATTGGGAGCAGGGGTGGAGTAACTAATACTTCTGACTGGTCTGTGTGGTCACTGTAGTTTCTTCTCATTGCATACTGCAGTGATGTTGTTGCATGCGAAAATTTTGTCCACTGAAAGTGGTTAATCTAGAAAGGATGGTCATGGGTTTCCTACTATAGAGAGTAATTTCCATTTCTATATTAGGTACCTTTGCATGCATTCTACTGGGGAGTGTATTATACTGCTATACTTCTCATTTAGGACATTTTCTTTCCTGATACTTATGACACCTTTAATTAGACTTTACATGTTTTACCTTTATCTGGTACCCTCCAGAGCAAGTCATTTATTATATCTTATTTATAGGCTCTAATCTGGGACTGATTTTTTACTCTATTTATACTATATTTCTCTTATGTAGCTGGCCTTTTTTTTATGGTGGAACCATAATATAAGTATTAATAAGAGTAATATAACAAGACTTCACCCCTAATTGGATCTCAGGCAACACTTCTCCTCCACTCTTATGGGTAAGAGCATTCACCTCTCTCTTCCTTTACAAATCCTTTCTAAGATTAATAAACAGTAGTTGAGTCCTGAATCTTGTCATTGTATACATCAGCTAAGAAAAGGCAGGGGTCACAGATATTTCTCCCGCAACTTGTTCTCTTTTAAATTTTATTAAATTACTTACTATCTTTAGTGCTTTAGCAATCATCATTCTGTATAAAAAAAGTGAAGTGGCTTTTATTAATGTTTCAATAATTTTAAAGGATTTTAGGAACATTGCACATCTGTTGGATACCCACAAGCAACACATCCTTGAAATTAAAATGCTAATGTGGAAAAATGGATATGAGAAATTTTTTATTAAAAATGTAAAAATTCTAACAAAAAATGGAGGACATACATTAAAATGGCCAAGGGTGGTCAGCACAGCATGTTGAACAGAGGCAGTCAGACTACATCATTACATTCCTGTTCTGCACAATGCTCCTTTTGCCACCAGTCTCATTGAAAGGCAGAGCATGACTAACAGCCTTCAAGCTAGCAGAGGAAGAAGCTAGAAAAATTCAGGTTTTATTTAGGTTTCTGTTGTTGACCATAAAGTTCTGGAAAACCCTTATAACCCAATGTCCTTGGAAAAATGTTAAAAATGAAAGTTTACAAGAAAGAGATGATGTGAAGGGCAGTGAGGGGAAAAGTCATTCATATTTTTTGTTTTCTCCACTTATGGCAGAGGGTACAACATAAAAGGCTCATTCCTTGTTGTTCCTTCATGTCACTAACCTTCCTTCTGTCCTCTGTATTCTTTGTAAGTGGCAAAATGACACTTTGTGTTAAATTCCACTTAGCCTCTTTGTCCACACAAAACTTAAGTTTTAATTAAATGTTTCTTCTGAGTGATTTGTAAGTGGTATCCTCAGCAACGTGTAAAAAGAAACAGAAATTAGAAAATACAACAAACTCCATGCAAAGGTTGAAGTGCTATTTGGAAAACATTCAAGATGTTAATGTTATAGTCATTATATTATAACCAGTAACTATTACATAACCTATCCCAACCTCAAAATTCCTCTGCAAGCACAGTATGTCTGTATTTATTTGAGCAACTAAAAGAAAAGACTTGTTTCTGATCAACAATATTATGAATTCTTCATTTTAAATAAACTTTACTTATGCTATTTCTGGTGGTTTATACGCTCTCCTCCTGATTATGGATACATTTGTATTTCCTATTTCTTTAGGATCTCAGTTTTCTACAATGTTTTCCATAGCCTAATTCAAACTCTGTTCATCTTGTTATTGAGAATGAATTAACACATCATACAGAAGGTTCTCCACTGCTAGATAGTTACCTTCACACATCGGTGGACTGCTGAGCTTCTCCCTCATTCTCTTCTGTCACCTTAGGGCATCTCAATAAACTTTGATTTTACAGTTATAGAACATACTCCAAAGCTGAATCACAATATGGGCCACCCCAGGTTTCCTTATGATTTTGCTTCACTGAACCAGAAGTATACCCCTAAGCAAATATATGCGAACCTTTATGAGAAATTTAAAAAAAAAGAAAAAAAAAAAAAAAGGAGGGGGAGGAAGAAGCAGACAAATATAATTCTACTTCACTCAAAGGTCACAGATATCTTTTGACTGCAGACATTTTCTTGTGCCCTACTATCCCAAGAGACCTCATGAGATAATCCCATCCATAGTCTTTTCAATATTAATTTCTCTCATGTTTAGAAACATTCCTGTAACTGATAACCTAAAATTAGTCACAGACAGTTTATACCTGTTTCTTCTTGTGCAAACATTGTCTTTTAGCTTAAGTCATCCTTTCTTCTAGAGTTTATCTCTAGAAGGAAAACATATCCTCTCCCAGGCTTCACTTTACCAGACTATGCTCATCGAGTTTCCTTCCATAAAATAAAGTTTCCATGCTTCTGGTCATCTTAATAACTTTTCTGTACAGCTGATCTTATAAAAGATATCCAGAGCTGTGCAAAAGATTCTATACAGGGTTTTACCAATGCCTTGTAAAATGTCATTATTACTTCCTTTTCTGTAACAGAAATACCTTTTCTGATAGACCCTCTGATGTGTCCCACCCCTCACCTCTCCCCCTTGCCGCTTGGAAACTGTAGTCATTCTGTAATTGCTTAGAATGTTCATTTCTTCCACTTAGTATGTTTTTGAGTTAAAAAATTCTAGTTTATAACAGAAATTATTTTTGTTAATACATAAATGGATGATTACCCATATTTTATCTCATTTTTCTATAATCAGAAAATTTCATGAGTACCTTATGGCTTTTGGTGAACATTAATGAAAATCAAATTGCTTCTTCAAAGATCCTTTAAGATAAAGGTAATCTAATGGATAAAGTCTTCTCAGGTTTCCAAAGACTTAGAAAAGTTTCTTGCCAAATGCTTTTAAAGAAACTGAGCAGCAATGGCATAAAAGAGCTTTGCAAGGTTAAATTATTTACAGAAAGCTAGGAAATGAAGGTAGGAAAAGTCAGTTAGTTCTCACAAGAAATAGAAGTCAACTGCCTACACGGATCTGGTGGTGGTGAGTTACACTGACATGACCTCTGAAAATATTCATATACAGCTTAGCAAATGGGCAAGAAACAAAGTGAAAAATTTTGCTGGTGACAGGAGTTTATTCCAGATTATAAGTATAAAGGCTGTGAGTAATTGCAGAAGGATTTTACAGAAATTAGGTACTAAAATGGCAGTTGAAGTTTAATATGAATAAACATAAGATTAAAGACAATAATAATTGTCTTTACAATTGTAATAAGAAATTTAGTACACCATTCTAACTTCTTATAAAAAATTATCAGCTCTGAGCTGACAATCAACCCCTCAGAAGCATGGTTTGGGGTTACAAATGCAGGTATAAAAAAACATTAGCTCTATATTCAGTAGTGGTCATAAAAACAAGTCAGTATACTAGGAGTTAGTAAAAAAAAGAATAAAAAAGGTAATATTTTTTCCACTGTACAGATCCAATATTCTCCTACATTTTGAGTACTATGTAAAATTCTGTTTCACTCTCTTCAGTAATAATAAAATAAAAATGGAAAATGTTTAGAGAATGCAAACAAGTATGGTCAAAAGTATAGAAAACATCCCTAAGATCAAAATCTTAGTATGAGCAAAAGGAAATGCATCATAAATATTTTAAATACATACACATATAGCCAAGAATTATTTTTCATAAAAAATGAGCAATCTAATCAGAATAAAACAAGCAATAACAATACCATCAATCATAGTCTAAATGAATACAGAAAGCCTCATTAATAATAGTACCTTTAATTGCTGTACAAGAAAACTTAAAAATATCTTTCCTCTGCTGTTACGCTCCCTCTATAAAGTTACTCTAGGTCCTAAGGTCAATGTCACCAGTCTTCCTCAAGCAGAGAAGAGTTGGAGTCATAGGGAACTGACAACATCCTGAAGGGGAGGTCCCTTCTTCTCCAGTGTTGGGATCCATTTAAGCATTATTTTCGGTTTTCCAGTCAGTCCTCTCCTTCTCACTGGTTCCCAGATAGGTTCCCCTCAATTGACAAAGGATTGACAAAACTGACACAGACCCTGAGCCAGGCCCGACCTGCACACTGATGGCCTGGCCTGGCCACAGCCCTGCCCAGCCATCCCACAGCTGTGTCTGACACTAGTTCCCCTCACCGGGCCTGATCCTGACTCCAATGTGGAGACTGATGTCCCAGCATGACCTCAGCCCTCCCTGCCACCATCAACCTCCTTGGCAATCAGTCTGTTTCTGGCCCTGGTCACTGTCTTTGGAGCTGATCCTGACTCATGTTTCTAGTTTGTCTTTGGGCTTGCTGCAACACCAGGGATTTGTCTGGTGACCTGGGCTCTGTGCTGACTGGCCACCACTGCCAGCTGTCACAAGCTAAACAATCTCAACTAGGGAAATTTCATTTAATTAAATTCATTGTCAATTATCAGATGCTTTTAAATATTCATTCAGGTACTGAGAAACAAAAAGATAAATAAATACTAAGGAAATGCCGTTCTTCCCTCTTCTCCGGGTTCAAGTTCAGTCCAACACCTCTCCTCCCCCTTCCTTGTCTCACCCATTTTCAGCATACATTAAACTTGGTCATTCCAAACTCCTTTGATGAGAAAACAAGTAACACAGGAGGTTGGGAACAATGCACAGAGGTTTCTTTCTAGTACTCCTTGCTTCTTACCACTTCCCTGCTCTAACATGTTGTCCTCGGGCCACAGTCCTTTCAGAGGTGTCCCTGCCACAGCACAGATCATCCAAAGGATGCAGTCCCTCAGGAGTGTCCCTCCTCCAGCACAGAGCACCTTCTTTCAAGGTTGAATCTCTATATGTGTCCCAAACAATGTCTCTTTCCATGCATGTCCGTCATTCCTTCTCTCTTTTCTCCAAACATTCCCCTTCACGTACCTCCTCATGTGTGTCCTTTTGAGTATCCTCCCATGTGTCCTGTCATGTATCTCTTTCTTGCATCTCCCGCCCCCAACAGCTACCCTTCCTCAAACATGCCTGAAGAGAAAGGCTGTGTGGTCCTCTGTCTGCTTGAAGTTTTGGGGTGTGATGGACTAATTGTCTCCATTTAGAGCCATCTGGAACCCACCATGACCAGGACAGCACAGGACAGTTCATAGCCTACTCCCACATTCAGCCCCTGCTACCAAGTCCTGCTTTTTATGACCAGTGTATCAGGGCTTCCCTGCCCCCTCCCTGGGTTTGGTGGGACAGGTGCTGTCTGGTGAGGCTGCCAGCCCCTGTGGTGAACCCCTATGTCTTATGGCTTCCTGTACTCAAGAGAACCACTGGCCTTTGCTGTGTCCAGACACAAACAAAATAAATGTTATTTATGCAATGACTATGTAGATTGTGAGACTTCTACCTGTGTTGAGTTTGTGTGGCAGGATTTTTGGTAACAGGGAAGGGGAGCTACAGAGGTTCCTTGTGAGAAGCTTCCCAAAAGCTCCCCAAGCTCCAAGTCAGACCAGCCTCTGGCCTAGGCCGAGCAATTAACGATGGTGGCCGCACCTCTGTGGTAGCTCTGAGGGTAGCAGATGTAACACCCATCTACAAGAGAGGCAGAAAAGAGGATCCAGGAAACTATACACCTGCCAGTCTGACCTTGGTACCAGGGAAGGTCATGGAGCAGATCATCCTGAGTACCATTACAAGTCATATAATGGACAACCAGGGGATCAGGCCTAGTCAGCATGGGTTTATGAAAGGCAGGTCCTGCCTGACAAACCTGATCTCCTTCTATGACAGGGCGACCTGCTTATTGGATGAGGGAAAGGCTGTGGATATTGTCTACCTGGATTTTTGGAAAGTATTCGACACAGTTCCCCATAGAATTCTCATAGAAAAACTGGCTGCCAATGGCCTGGATGAGCGCATGGTCTGCTGGATCAAGGACTGGCTGGATGGACGGTCCCAGAGAGTGGTGGTCAATGGAGTTAAATCCAGCTGGCGGCTGGTCACAAGTGGTGTTCCTCAGGGCTCGGTGTTGGGACCATTTCTGTTTAACATCTTTATTGATGATCTTGATAAGGACATAGAGTGTATCATCAGTAAGTTCGCAGATGACACAAAGTTAAGCAGGAGTGTCGATCTGCATGAAGATACGGAGGCTCTACAGAGAGACTTGGATAGATTGGATCGGTGGGCCAACGTCAACAGGATGAGCTTCAACAAGGCCAAGTGCCAGGTCCTGCACTTGGGCCACAACAACCCCATGCATCGCTACGGGCTTGGGGAGGTGTGACTGGAGAGCTGTCTGGAAGAAAAGGATCTGGGGGTTCTAATTGACAAGCAGCTGAACATGAGCCGGCAGTGTGCCCGGGGGACCAAGAAAGCCAATGGCATCCTGGCTTGTATTAGAAATAATGTGACCAACAGAAGTAGGGAGGTGGTAGTCCCCCTGTACTCTGCACTGGTGAGGCCACACCTGGAGTATTGTGTCCAGTTTGGGGCACCTTAATACGAAAGAGATATCGAGGTGCTGGAACAAGTGCAGGGAGGGCAACGAAGCTGGTGAAGGGCCTGGAGAACAAATCCTATGAGGAGTGATTCTTCTCACAGGTAATTAGTGACAGAACAAGAGGGAATGGCTTTAAACTGCAACAGGGGAGGTTTACACTGGACATTAGGAAAAAATTTTTCACAGAAAGAGTGGTCAGACAGTGGAATAGGCTGCCCAGGGAGGTGGTGGAGTCACCGTCCCTGGATGTGTTTAAGGGTCATTTAGATGAGATGTTGGGGGATATGGTGTAGGGGAGAACTTTGTAGAGTAGGGCTGATGGTTGGACTCAATGATCCCAAGGGTCTTTTCCAACCTGAATGATTCTGTGATTCTGTGATTCTGTGATAATGAATTTAAAAAGGGGAATCTGAAAGGGAGTTGGGACTTGTGAGGAGGTGTTATGAGAAGAACACCTATATGAACACCGAGGTCGGTGGAATGAAGGAGGAGGAAGCAGGGGAGGTGTGCCAGAGCAGAGACCCCCACCTTGTATCCCATGGTAAGATGGCAGGGTCACCCCCCTGCCACCCATGGAGGTCACTAGAGGAACAGAGATTCACCTGTGGCTTGTGGAAGACCCCTGGGACCCCATGGGAAGAAGAAGAACACTCTGTTATAGTTTGGCACTGGAAGAACTGCAACACGTGGAGGGGACCCATGCTAGAGAATCTTTAGAAGTATGAATCCCATGGGGAGGACTTAGGACAGAGAGAGTTTGTGGAGGACTGTCTCCCATGAGAGGGACACCACATGGAGCAGGGGGAAGAATGCAGAAGAGTGTTTCCCCCCCTTACAGGAAGAATTGGTGGACTGACTGCACTCCCCATCCCCTTCCCCTGAGCCACTCCCAGAGGAGGTAGAGATACCAGGAACAAAACTGAGTCCAGGAAGAAGGGAGGGGTGGGGGAAGGTGTTTTTAGGATATGGTAAGGCTTCTCACTATCCCATTCTGTCTGTTAATTGTTGTTATCGTTAGTGTTTTGAATTGATCTTCTTTTTTCTTCCCCATAATGAGCCTATCTTTTGCCTGTGGCCATAATGTGTGAGAAACCCCTCCTTATCCTTATTTCCATTTCTGAGCTTTTTGATTAATTTTTCTCCTTCCCAGTTCTGGGGGGGGGGGAGGTGTGAATGAATGGCTGTGTGGATCTTAGTTGTCCTCTGCACTCAAACCATGACACTATCATACCAGATATTCAAGGAGCTGAAGTTAAAACATGTGTGTGAGTGGCCACCAGCCAAAACAAGCCAAAATGAGCTGAGGCCACCTGAACTCTGACACACTGTTCTGTCACTTCATTAAAAATCCTGTGGCCTTTTACTAGGAATGACAAAAATTATATATATTTACAGTGTAAAGACCAATTAAGTAATTCATTTTTTGGCCAACATGAAAACTAAAAAATCAGGAAATGGTAGATATATCAGAATGGATGAAGCTTATTTATTCTGGCTTTAAAAAAAAATGTTTAGAATGTATCAGTAAGGTATTAACAGTCAGACTAAAAAAAATAAAATTTAATTCTTCATGCAAGAAGTTGAACTTGTTGCCACAGGATACTGCAAAGATCAAAAACTTACTAAGTCTGAAAGTATCAAGGGCAGAGCATATGCAAGAGATTCACTGAAGTCTATGTCTGGATTAGGAAGTCCAGAGCTGAAAAGAATTGGAAGTTGGGAAAGCATTAGGATGAAACATCATATGTTGGCTGTGTTCTTATTCTGCCTTAGGTAAATATAGGGTCAGTACTAGAAGAGATGGACTTCTGTCACACCTACTATAGACATTCATACATTCTTGTGTTCTAAGGCTAATAACTACTAAAACTGCTAATTATACTTCTGTCTAAAACAACCATCTGATCCTCAGCATTCACATTCAAATCACTGTTTGAAACCTAAAGTATAGAATTTTCTTTGCTGAGGCCAAAACTAGGTCATTTTTAATTCCACACCAATTCAAGCAGACAATGTCCCATTTGTCTTTCCTTATTCTCTATTTATTAACACATCTAAAAAACATACTAATTCTTCAGCTGAAAACACCCTTATTGTCTGTTTTTGTATGCTTAGGATGCCTTTTAAGATTTTTTTTCCTTACATGGGATTCAAGCTCTACATATATTTGTGATTTTGATCTAGAGAAATTTCATAAATCATCCACATTCACTGACCCAAATTTTTTCCCTCACTTAAAATGAGAACCTTAGAACCAGACCTTTATTTATTCTTTTATATAATTTAAACACAATCAATTTAATATACTTCAGTAAATGCATACTTATCTTTCTCCATCTTACATCTTTAATATTTGCCATATCTGTTCCAGGAATAAGTGGATATTTCAATATTGATAATGTGTGCAGTATTGTATTTTATTTTATTTATTATTTCCATCCACTGTCTCGGTAATGGAGTTAAATGGGATCTATTTATCAAGGTTGAATGATTTAGTGTGCATGAGCTGTTCAGTCATAGTTTCTTCATTTATATGTAGAATCCTCACATTCCCAGATATTCGTCATCGGAAACAGAAAACAGGGCAAAGACAGCTAAATTTCAGAGAGTGGCCAGATCTGAGTACACTGGGCAATGTTCTTAATTTCATAATAATTAATCTACTTAAATGTTTAAGAGTTTATTTTGAACAATGTTTTGATTGCATTTTCTGGTAGATGTAGCATAAAATGTCAGCATAAACACAAATATCTCAGAAATGAACAGGTTTCTGAACTTTCGTGTGTACTTTACTCTGTTTCAAGGCAAAGTAAAAATTACTCCCTCTGAAGGTTTTTACTTTGCACTGAAATGGATTGAAAAAAACCTTCAAATAACTAGTTAACACATTTCAGCAGATAGGCAGTAGCTAATGGGAGCAGCTGTCTGTTACAGTTTAATCCAGGGTGGCACATCTGTATATACTTTGATTTCCACCAACTAAACATTTGGACTGGACATTATTAGATTTAAACACAGCAAGAATGCATAAAAAATTTATTCAGTGACCTATGCACCTTGTTGTTATATTACATTCCAACAGTCTATTAATCTGTTTCACCAAGTGGTTTTAAGAAGTCTAATGCCAAAAAAGGAGGAAGAATTAAGAAAAAACCATCATATGTATTTAAACTTATTCAAATGGATTTTAAACTGGTCTTGTGAAAAGCAAAGTAAATGATGTATTGTACTAAATTGTTCACTAACCGCTTTTGTGAACATATCTTTCTTTCACTAGCTGCAAATTAGCCTCTGAAATCAATGTGTTACTCCCTTTCACTCCCCTATTCTTCAAACGCTTTTCTTATTCTTATGGAAAAGAGGTAACAACCCTGAAGACAAGACTGTTTTATTTTCTAATTGTCACTTTTTTTTCAACTTTTTTATTAGCATGTAGATATTTCCCCAGTGAGGACAAATTTCATCACTGTTTTGTTTGTCTTTGTACGGTAAGGTTTTCTCTTTAACCAAGTGAAAGAGAAACACAGTTGATCAGAGGAGAGCAACTTATTTTTGCTGATGGGCACAAGATATGCCAGACTAATTTTCAGTTTAAGTAGTCTCTCTCTGCAATCACTTCATGTTGAGTAAAGGCCAACTCAGTAACAGAGTTTGGCTATTGGTAGAGTCATTCTTCTAATGAAGAAGCTTGTTCTACACAAGATGTCTCAGTAATTGCTTTCCAGAAGGCGGTCATTCTGTGGATTTTGTCGAGGGCCTAAAGCTAACAACTTCATCCCAAGCTCAAAATGCAGGACTATCACATGGAATATTAGATACAGTTCAAATCCTGAATCTAGTCCACAAAAATGTAGACGCTGGTTCTTTAGTAGCATACGATCAGTGATCTTCTTTGATCCATCTTTTTTAGAGGTAGGACCCTGCTTCCATTTGGCATGAGAATTTTTCAGAACGTTTTATCCCTAGACAAAGAGATAAAAAGCTAGTGGCTCAGAGAACCACTTCAAACAAGCAAATAGCATTCAGGAGAACAGGTGGATTCAAAACACGTTGATTTGGAAAGAAGTCTCCAAATTGCTCACAGAGAAGTGTCTTGAGTTACTGTGAAGTCAGGATGTAAAGCCATCCACGTTGTATAGAAAAAGCTAAATGGAGCTCTAATTGATTTAAAAACTTAGGCATCTGGCTCAGAATTTAGTGCAAAAATCTTTTCCTAATATTTTTTCAATAGAAGTCATTAAATAAAATTCAGAAAGAATCCTAGCAGCAGATAGAATAACTCAGGTCTTCTTCTTACCAAAAAGTTATAGCCACTGGTATGCAAAATCATACTTCCTTACATCTGTTTTCTCCTTCTCTCAATTTATCTCTCCCTCTCATTCTTTGCCCATAAATCTTATTTTCTTAGCTATGTAATGACAGATTAAACAGGAGGGGTGGAAACCACCCTCCTTTTCATATTTCTCTCTCTTCTTCCCTTTCAGGATTGTCCCAGACTGCAGGCTGTTGATTAAAGCATTAAGATGGGGATGAAAGTGAATCTGGATGTCTGAATTTCCTCACTCTGAAAAGGTCAGTGGTCTGGCACTAGTACAGTCTGAGACAGTTTTCTATCCATCTGGCTACTATGTAATAAGGTAGTCTCTTTTCAGGCAACTACATTATAAAATAATCTCTTAAAATATTTTTTTAAAAAGAATAGTCACAAGTACACTTTTCCAGTTAATTTCTTCTGTTATCATCAGACATATATAAGAAGACCTCCTGCACTGAGCCATTCAGAGGAATTAAACAAAGGAACATCCGAATCACTGATTACCTCAATATGTAAACATGTATTCAGCTGACAAAGGACATTCTAGGAATGCCCCAAAACAGATGAATGGGTATAGGAACTAAAGACTGCAATGTTTGACTCCTACATGCACCACTACCTGATAGAATGTTTTGCTCTGAGTTAGGCAGTCAGTTTTGCTGTACAGTAAGTATGGAGAACAGTATTCATATATGCTGTTTAGAAAACTGCCTAATTTATTATGTACAAAAGAGAAGACAAATGGAAAAAGAAAAAAATCCTTGTCCAAGGAGTAGGGTGGCACATTTTTCTATTCCTGCTCAAAGTCACAAAATTATTTTTGAGATAAGACTGCTAAATCAGGCTCCTCATATTCTATATCCTAACAATCATCGGAAATGGGAAAGACTTGGATTCAAACCATGTTTTGCTTGACCTGGAGATAATTGAATGCCTATAAATACCACTGAAATATAAGACATTCTAATCCAGTCAGCTGATTTCCTTTTGAAATTAACTCAGTATAAATACTTAAATATAGATATGACTAAAATCACTGTAATACAGAACAGTGCATTTACTTCAGAAATAATAGACATAGGTTTACAGTCCTCCAAAAGCATACAAAGAAGGAATGGTGTAAATCTAGTTCTCTACTTACTAAATTACAATGCATACAGCTACAACTTCACAAGTATATATGTGTTCACTAGACTGAAGAACCTCTGTCCTCAGATGTCTTCTTCCCCACAGATTCTCACAGACTCTACATACAATCTGATATCAATTTTTTTTTTCTTTTTTCTTATCAGAGAGAGGAAGAAGTCTCCATCCAGGCTTTATTTGCTTTCCAGGTACCACATATTTACAATAATAACTCAACTTTGTCATGTAACAGAGAATTGCTATAGGATGAATGTTCAAATATCAAAAAGTCTCTAATATATAACAATGTCTTCCAATGAAGGAATTTTGAGTGAGAAAAAGAAGAAGTTATTTGAAACTCTTCCTGGATTTTGTTTTATTTAACTAGTTAAGCAAATATGAAATACCCATAATATTCTGCTTTTTGGATACCTGTGTAGTTAATGAACAGGAAAGTATTTTTTGTCTTACTATCACTCATGTTAAATGCCCTGAAGGACTTAAACAACAGTAGCATGTATAGTCAAACCTTTGTATTTGTAGGTGAATATATAAGCCATCAATTTTTGATATTTTAAGCTTTCTCAAAATATTCGTTTTCTGTCAGTCATCTTGCAACAAGAATGTATCTTACTTACAAATATCCAGTTTTAAAAATACCTGTTTAGTGATGAGATCAAGTCGAAAACTAGTCTTAGTCTTCTAAAGGTGGGCAGCAGTACCTAGTGACAGCTCATGTCCAGAATCATTCCTCCATAAAAATTCCATTCAGTAGCTGTCTAACTTCTGTAGTCAAAAAAATTCTGCCAGATGTTTCAGGCATGCTCCTGACATGTGGGCTATGGACATGCTACCAGAATATCAGGAATGTTTATTATTTGAATATTTCTTCAAATTAATGGATTGTTGTTTCAGCCATTACAAAACTGTGAAACTACAACTTATTTTTTCATCCGTATTTAACAGAGAAGAACTATTCAATTCCCAGAAGAGATGTATATGCCCATCCCCATGACAGCATCCTCATCTCAGCAGCTCAAATGAATAAGGACATTTGACTGGACATCTGAGTTTAATGCCTACATTCCCTCAAAAGACAACATCTTCAAAGCTATGATAAGCATTTTCTAAGAGCTCACCCTTCACACCTCCCCATTCAACAGGTTGATTGAATTGGCTAATGCTGTTATTTGCTTAACCCTCTCCATACAGGATTCCTAGTTAGTAGTTTTAGCCACCACTTTTTTTGTTCCTTTCTCCTTTATTTGTGTGGTGCTTTAGCCTTAGCTAACAGTCAAATTCCCACCCAGTTTCTCACTCATTTTCACCAGTCAGTGGAATGGGGGGTGGAAAAAGGAAGAACAGAAGCAAGAAAGCTCATTAGTCAAGATAAAACAAGGAGATCTTTTGCCAATCATCGTCACTGGCAAAACAGACATGACTTGGGAAAATTAACTTAATTTATTGCTGGTTAATATATATATATTTAATTACCCATTTGGGTGTTGTGAAGCAAAAAGACAAGCATTAGAACACATAGGGAAACCACCTTTCCTCCCTGCTTCCCCAGGCTCAACTTCATTCTAGGCTCCTCTCTCCCCTCTCATGATCACCAGAGGTTCCTTCAGTCCCTTTAGTCCCACAATGATAGTGAACAGTACAAAAGTGAGAGGAGGCTTACAGCCAGTGTTCAGTGGTTTCTCTCTGTTGCTCCTTCCTTCTCACACTCTTCCTCTACTCTGGTGTGGGATCCTCCATGTGCTGCAGGGCAAACACCTGCTCCACTGCCTGGAGCATCACTTCTTCATCCTCATTCTCCTCCTTTATCTGACCATGGTGTTCCCTCTGCCTGTCTGGCATTTTCTTCATATTCTTAAACATGTTTTCCTAGAGGCAACACCAGCTTGGCTGATGGGCTCAGCTCTGTCCTGTGGCAGGTATTCTGGAATCATCTGTGTCCAGCACAGGGCAGCCCCAGTCTCTTCTGACAGAGGCCACCCCTGTAGCCCTGCCACTGCCGACACCTTGCCAAATACAGCCAATACAGTAGGATTTAGCTTCCAAAGACTAGTACTTATATGTGTTACTGGGTATTATCATTGCCCTTCTCCATCAATAATACTTGTTTGGGTTTTACTTGTCATGGGCCACATGATCTCCTGGATATTTCTGCTTTCTCTAGCTTAAATACACAGATTAACACAATTGCGATAATATCACTGAAGGCTCTTCCTTTATAGTTAGTGTTGATTTTGGGTTCTTGACAAGTATCTAGTGCTAGCACATTGATTTTAATAGAATTCATACAGTTTTATACAAGAGCAAAGTTCTGAATTGGACTAAATTGCAGAAGTGCAAAGCAAATTTTTATAGAAAGACAATCATTTTTATTTACTACATTCAGAGTATATTATGTTATTTATTATGACTCTTCATTATCAGATTCTTGGACTCAAGATGGAGCTTCAGAAAGAGGACACAGCTCTACAAGTCTCAGGCAGCAGGGAGTGCCTGGGGCCTCTCACTGAGTCTGGGGCACTAGCCTGTCAGAGGTGTGCAGTTTTTCAGAAGCTGTGCCACCAAGAGAAAGAGCTGCAGGAAGAGGTCAGCAAGCTGAGCAGCATCAGAGAGGATGAGAAAGGTCTACTGCATCTTCTCTCAGACCTGCAGCTTCAAGAGCCTGAATCTTCAACTGTAGCAGAGATGTAGAAAGCGCTTGTACCTATGAAATTGGATAGTGGAAATTCCCATTGTAATGAAGTCTGCAACCTAGTGACTTCTCACACCAGGAGGAAGAATCCTGCCCCACTTATGATTTACTTGAGAAGTCAGTTACAAAATAGGGTCACTGCCCTCATAGATGTTGAGCTGGGAGTGCCATCAAATGAAGCATCACTGCCAGAGCAGCCTGAGCCATTTAGGATCACAAAAAGTCGAGTGACAGTGGTAGAAAACTGCAGAGGTCAGAGATGCACAGTCTGCTAACCTGACTTGTCACATAGGGAGGTTTGCTGCTTGTCAGGGAATCACATCGAGGATGTTGTGGAGAGGCTATGGCTCTCTAACTTACTGCTGTTCCATTTAGGCACTAATGCCAGGGGTGACCTGGGAAGTACCAAGCATGACTACATGGGTCAGGGAACAGTGGTCAACAGCATGTGTCCTCAGGTGTTGTTCTTCTTCATACTGCTGGTGAGCGGGAAGGGCCTGAGGACGACCTTGGATCCTACATGTCAACAGTTGGTTGCACCGTTGGTGTTGGCAGCAGAGTTTCTGTTTCAGTGACCATGGGACCCTCTTTGAAGTTCAACAGCTGTTTGGAAGAGATGGGCTCCACCTGACTAATCAGGGAAAAAGTATTTTGCCAACAGGTTGGCCAACCTGTTAAAGAGAGCTTTCAACTACAAATGATGGGGGAGGGAGAGATTCCTCAACAAAGAGGTGAGGAAGTTGTGAATGGGGCAGGCAAGCCCCATGACTGAGTCAGATAAGGCTAACTTTGATTTACAAATTCATTCAGAACAAATAGAATCAGTTACTGGCACCAGTCACTTACTTCTTGAGGAAAACAACATCTTGATCAATCTAGAATGGTTGTATAAACAGATACCCTTCTAGCACTATTATCAAATCTGGAATTTAATACATCTACAATTTAGCCAGATATAGTATTACATGAGTGTCTCAATCTAGTTCAGTTTTAGGTCACCCTTTTTTATCACAAACCCTCTTTACAGGAAGTTTAGGATTTAAACTGAAGCTAATGACAAGTACTCACATTTCCTTCTATTTTTTTAATTTTTAATTTCTTTGTTATGTTCATGAAGTAATACCTTGTTAGAAAATACTTTGTAATCTTATAGAAAGACTAGTGAAACATTTAATTTCCCTTACCCCCAAATGATCATTAATGCGCAGTAAAATAATTCAAACTGCTATAGTTTGGTAAAATATTTTTTAATATTTTCCAAGGCAAACCAAAAGATGTAATTATTCCTTTAGCTTTACAAGTGTCTGATTGCTAGCAGACTCACATCTCTAGATGCCTGTAATTATCCATAGTAATTTGTTAGCTCATTTGATTGATTCAGAGAGACTGTTTCTTCTTATACAGAAATATATAATGATATGGACCTCCTACTTCACACAGTGTACTAATTGCTAAATTCTATTTTGTATGACAGTATAAAAACATTTGAAGGTTTGGTGAAAAGATTAACTCTCCCAGTCCGAAGACAGAATAATTATTCTTAAAAATTAACTAGCTCTCTTTCTCATGAGTCATATGCATCACATAAATGCATATTCCTTACTGAAATATCAATTGTTTTTTTAAATTTATAAATTGTCCCAACTGGATAATTTAAGAGTGCATGCAGTAAAACTTAGCAAAGAAATGTAGGTATATATGCTATAATCAGTATTGCATTTTTGAAAAATTGTATCTAGATACATTAAAAAAAATAGACATCTAGTTACACAGAGTGTGATTCAGGCAGAATCAACTACAACTATATCAAACTACAAACTATGTTTTTCAGACTTCCATGCTTACATATTAATCTGTTAAGTAAAGTTGGTTTCCTCTTACTTGAGAAACTTAACCAGTGCTTTGGTGACACTGTTATCCTTATTTATTTGATAAACCAATTGTTGGAAAACTGCATCAAGACAACTTCAGATTTTCCTTGAACTAAGAAAACTCAAACCCATGTATTTCTCACCAGTGCTTCATCTATTACTGTACTTGTGGTACGAAACAAGGTCATCATTTTCTCAAAAATGTGTCAGTATACTGAAAGGAATAGAAGGTCTATAGACAGATATGCAAGCAGAATTCTGACTCTGCAATTTACTTTCAGGTAACAGTTATCTAACAGTTATCAGTGGAGAGTCAGGATATGAGTAACTGTTCTTTATGTATTTGGCATTAAGCAGTCATTGGACAAAAGTCAGAAAGGGTCATGTCCCTTCAGAATAGAATCTTCCAATTCTTTGACTTTTTATGTTATTTTTGATTTTCAAACTGACTTAAAGTCAGACAGCAAATAGTCTAAAAAGAAGTCTAGAGAATCACACTCACTTTTCATCTTCTGCAGTGGGCCAATCAGTGTTTAATTATTTCACGCAACACAGGAGCAAATGGGTGAGCTCCACTGAAAGCGGGTGGTTAGGCATATATAGCTAAGAGAATTCTGCTAGTGACTGATTAGACTCTTCATAGGTGAAGAACTTAAATTGCATCTCTTACATTTAAGGTGCTCTAACCTGTATAAAAGGGGAAGGTAGTGACATTTATATAATATTTATCTGTGATCCAAATGTGTAATGTCCAACTCCAGAACAGTATTCAGGTTTATTAAATTCAACTGCAAGTTCTGCTTGGCCAGATAAGTAGCATCAATCTGTTTTCTATTCCTGACAATACACACATTTTAGTTGATCATGAACAGATTTTCCCATCAGAGATTAAAGAGAGAAAAAAAAATTTCATTCTTTGCAAATACACCAAGTTGGGTGGGAGTGTTGATTGGCTCGAGGGTAGGGAGGCACTACACAGAGATCTGGACAGGCTGGAGCAATGGGCTAAGGCCAACTGCATGAGTTTCAATAAGGCCAAATGCCAGGTGCTACACTTCAGCCACAACAACCCCCAGCAGCGCTACAGGCTTGGGGAGGAGTGGCTGGAGAGCTGCCAGTCAGAGAGGAACCTGGGGGTGTTGATTGACAGCCGGCTGAACATGAGCCAGCAGTGTGCCCAGGTGGCCAAGAAGGCCAATGGCATCCTGGCTTGTATCACAAATAACGTGGCCAGCAGGGACAGGGAAGTGATCTTACCCCTGTACTCGGCACTGGTGAGGCCACACCTCGATTACTGTGTTCAGTTTTGGGCCCCGCACTACGAAAAGGACATTGAATGACTCGAGCGTGTCCAAAGAAGGGCAATGAAGCTGGTGAAGGGTCTGGAGCACAGGTCGTACGAGGAGTGGCTGAGGGAACTGGGGTTGTTTAGTCTGGAGAAGAGGAGGCTGAGGGGAGATCTCATCGCCCTCTACAACTACCTGAAAGGAGGTTGCAGAGAGCTGGGGATGAGTCTCTTTAACCAAGTAATGAGTGACAGGACAAGAGGTAATGGCCTCACGTTGCACCAGGGAAGGTTTAGACTGGATATTAGGGAGTATTTCTCTACAGAATGGGTTGTTAGGCTTTGGAATGGGATACCCAGGGCAGTGGTGGAGTCCCCATCCCTGGAGGTGTTTAAGAGTTGTGTTGACATAGCGCTTAGGGATATGGTATAGTTGGGAATGGTCAGTGTTAGGTTAATGGTTGGACTAGGTGATCTTCAAGGTCTTTTCCAACCTTGATGATTCTGTGATTCTGTGAAATCATTATTGTGTCAACATCATGGTTATCATCATCTCTGCTCTTTTCTGAGATATATTAAGTCAACTTACTCATGTAGCTCTTATAAGTGTGATTAACAGATCTTGTGAATGTGAACTATGAAGTTTGTATGTAACAAAATGTCACAGTGGGATTTGAACATTTCCTAGTGTGGAAGAGCACTGCGTCTCACAATGACTTTGTAACTTGTTATCAGCTCAACTAAGCATATACAGTCATTAACCATCTGTCATAAACCTCATATTAAAATTGTTCAGTCCATTCATAATGCAATTAATATTTTCAAATCAAAAGGTAGAAAACTGTGACTTGTTGGAAATCACAGAATCACAGAATCACAGAATCGTCTAGGTTGGAAAAGACCTTGAAGATCATCCAGTCCAACCATTGACCTAACACTGACAGTTCCCAACTACAGCATATCCCTAAGCGCTAAGTCAACTTTACTCTTAAACACCTCCAGGGATGGGAAATACAGCTAAACACTTTCTTACTTGGGTTAAAGACAACAAATAAAGAAGAAAAAGAGAGAAAATAATTATTAACCCAAGCAACTTCCAGAGTGATAAATTAATTACAAAGACATTTAGATCTGGAAACTTTTGCAAAGGCTGAAGGACTGTGCAGATGATACAGTCTTCTTCTCCATGTCCAATGAAATGTATACCAGTATGTCACATGAACCTTGAGGGGAAACAAATATTTTGCATTCATATTTATTCAGCTGTCTTATGTGGTTAAGTGTTAATTGGCTAAATCTTAAGCATTCTCTGCCTTTGGGTAGACAATCCTAAAATTTAGTTACATGAAACATTTTTGACAGACAGAAATATAGGGTGTTTGCTGATATTTAAAAGACACAGAGGTGATGTTATGTGCATGCTATAAAGATAAACAGCTGACACCATTTTTTGACACTTAGGCCAACTAGGTAAACAGCTCGCATTCATACTTTCAACTTTGTTACTTTCCAAAACAGGTAACTGCCATTCAGGGATTTACTCTGACCTATGTTAGCTTCAGAACTGTGCCCAGGAACTGTTTGGGCAAATGTTACATGTCATAGAGCAAAAGCATTTCAGGGATCATTCTGACAATTTTTAAGTATGAACAGCAGAGTTTAGGAGCCTGGAAGTGTCCCTTGCCTCTGTCTAATTTACTAGAATTTCTTCAAGTGACCTTGCTTCATTAGCAAGGAAAATCCTGTGACACGCATCAAAGTTATGAAAAGTTTTCCTGCACCCTGAAAGTGCTAAGAGACACACAAAATCCTTACATTCTGCTTAATTTAAAAGAAAGTCTTCTTTCACTGGGAGCTGAAATACCAAATAAGTTTTTAGATGGTTCACTAGTTACTAAATTTCAAGGCACAAATATAAGCCTTTTCTCAATGTAGATAGATCCTGGGAAAACTTTGAAACAATGCTTAATGAAGAAGCATGAATATTGTTGAATATCACTGGAGAAACTATGTAAATATCAGGAAAAAACTAGAAATGCTCCATTAGCTTAAGTTTGCTTTGAATCCCAGATGATTTTTGTTTCCTTGGAATTCCGTCACAAGTGAAGATAATAAAAGAAGAGTAAAATATGATGTGTATCATCAAAGAGAAACTCTTAAGGAGAGAGAATAATATAGGAACAGCTAGGCTGCATCATACTGGAAGCTTATATAGATTATGTTTTCTGGCTGTGGCTAGTATGGAAAAGTCAATCTCCAATAAAGGGAGAGAAGGAGTAACCCATTCCACAAATTGGAAGTCATCCTAAATTCTGATAATAAAAATTGTCTTGTGATACAAAGATAGATTTAGCATTCATTCCAGCTGTGTGGGTTTTATTCATAAGGGCAACTGAATATTTTATAACCATGTTATAGCTCCAGTTGAGTTTCCCCCCCTGGGGAAAAACAAAACAAAACAAAACAAAGCAAAAACAAAAACAAACAACTTACATTTTTGCAGGAACAGTACTTCCAGATCTAAGTGTTCTTTGCCTTCAGAACTGACCTCTAACAAAATCATTCATGTTCTTTAAATGCAAGGTCTTTCCAATTTTGTAAGTACTCTTTTTTGTTGTTGTTTTTGGGGTTTTTTTACAATTCTTCCTCCCAGAGGTACATATTATGAGACACATACAGATGCTCAAACTTTACACAGATATTGTGTGGCTAAAATGGCAAACATAGTTCTACAAATAGAAAAATAATCAGAATTTTTTTCTCTCCTTTCCCAGAAGCTTTCTTGAACTCAGTACAGTCTTTCAGAGAATACAATATCATTCATTGCTTCTTCTTTTCACCTAAAACATAGAATTATTGTGTTACCACCCTTGCACAAAATGATCCCCAACTGTCAGGTCACACCCAGTCAACCTTTCCAGCAAATAAATCAGTTGCCAGGGAGTATTGTTAGTCTTTGAAAGAAGTTACAAGTTATCTTCAAGGGTGCTTCCCTATCAGTGCAGAATAATGAAATCCACTATTAGTTCTGTTTTCTTACCCTGGAAACGTGGGACAGAGATGGAGATAAAAAGTTGCAAAGAATCAAAAAGGAATTGTAAAGGTAGTAATGGTTCTGAAGCCTGTACTATCAAATGAAATTTCTACATTTTACGCAGATGCATTCCTCAGACTGTCTGCTTCCTTTTAAATGAACAGAGTTAAACTAGTTCCCATACACCCAGGAATCCTCTTACATTTCTCCTTAAGAGCAAGCCTTTACTCTTTTTTTGGTTTAAATACATATAAGCATTCAATAAAATAATCGAAGTATTCATACCAATATATAGTTTAATGAAAATGTATTAGGTTGGGTTGCACTAACACATGCTGGTAAGCCTTACTTCATTTCTATTTCAGAGTCCTTCACTTACTCATACACGTCTAGGAGTTTAGCTGGCTGCACTTAAAGCCAGCTGATAAGAACTGTTCTAAAGAAAAAGTTGGAAAAAGCTCCAGTGAGTTCCTACACCTCCCTCTTGTAGGAGCTGCTTTTAAACTGAGACTCTTTGCCCCACTTAACTACTTTGCATCTGCATTGCAGCCATGCCTCTGTGCCTGACCATGTACCCCACTGACTCAGATCCAAACCCTGACCCATGGACTCACTTCCTGGCTTAACCTCAGACCTGCCTCGTCAATATAGCCATTTTTGATGATCTCGTTTCTGGTATGCCTCTTGCTGCCTACCCCCTTAGCCTGCTCTGTTCCGTTGCTGGGGGTGATAGGATCAGCCCTTGCTGGTGAAGCCCCTGACCTGCCAGCCCCCATGGGTATTGTCTGCAGTTCCTGGCCCCCAGCGAGCTGCCAGTTCCTGCTGTACCTTGACATTCCAGATAAATGGGTTGAAACCATTATTAATGACTGAATCACATACCACCTCAATAAACTCATTATAAGCAGGATAAACCATCATGGCTTCTGCAAAGGAAAATCAAGCCCCCTTAATCTACTAAAATAGTGGATAAAGAGAACAGGTTCTTATAATTTATTTTGACCTTTAAGAAGTCTTTAACAAAGTCCTTTGCAGAAGCTTTTAGTAAAACTTCCTGGTCATGTCATGAAAGGTAAAATACTATGATGCATTACAAACAGATTTAGATATAGAAACTAAAGTGTAAGAATAAATTATCAATTTTCAACATGACAAAAAAAAGTTAATAACTGGATTCCCCAAAGGTTTGTATGAGGAATGTGGTTGTTAGATATACTCAGTACTGATATGGAAAAGAAAATGAAGAGGAAGGTGGTGATATTTGCTAGGAGCACAACATTATTCAGATAAGTCAAGATTGCAGAAATTGTATAAGATTTCCAGAGGAACTGAAATTTACTTCTGTAATGACAAGTGAAATTTAATTATGATAAATGGAAGTTACTGAACATGCGAAGAAATAATTTCACATACACAAATAACTTGAAGTCTTACATTAATTCTACCCACTTACAAAGTTAGGTTACTGTATCATTGTTGATTATTAAATGGAAGCTCCTGCTCAGTTACAATAAAATAGAAAAATATCTAAAGAATTAACTAGAAAATATAATTTAAAATACAGTGAGCCAATATATATTATTTTCTGATATACAATATCAAGTTTAATTCCCTAACAAATATGTGTATCAAAAAAAGAGCAACCAATTTTTCAGCAAGTCTAAGTTTTGGTTTTGTATCTTGTATGATCAAGATAGAATCAGGAAATAGAAATAAACTATTCATATGGATAAATTAATGTGGTTTTCATATTGTATAGCATAATAGATATACATATGCATATATAAACATGTACATTTATTTTGTTTCATTAGGAAATCTGCATTGTTGCTTTTGTGTGGGGAGGATAGTTGAACTTTCAAGTCCTACTATTTCTGTGGGTTTAATTTTTACTGTTTTAGACTCAGGAGGCAGAAAATGAAAATGAAACTTGCTGACAAATTTAGTAAGTTATCTCTTCTACCTGTTTTTTTAATTTCATCTTTCTCAAACCCACAAAAAATATAATTTTAATAAGCTAAAAATATCATACAGAAATCCTGTCTTGTTCACAACAGTGATGATGTGAAGTTTATGAACTAAATTTACTGGGTGAACTATGAAATGGAAATTCTTAAACTTACTGAAAGAAAAGACGGACTGACATTTTCTTTGATCATGGTATATAAGTGTACAGAAAATACTGTATGTGAAGTTATTTAAATGAATAATCCTGCATACACTTATGGCATAGATATGTGAGATCTATCCATTTAATAGGAATTATGTAACTGTGAATGAAATGAACTATTAGTTGTATAATTGTTTGAGCAAAAGATCTGTTTTTCCTCCAGGAACAAATTAATATATTTGGGTTTTTTTTAGTTTTCGTTTATCAATGACACCCCTCTAACTGAACAGCCCTAGACTTCTTGTTAAACTTCCCTCTCTGTAGAAGGTTAAAGGCTCTCAAATCCCATCTCATTCACAGAACATTAAATATTCCCTTTTGATGTGGTTTTGTCTCTACTTTTGATTTCCTTAGATTACTATGAGAATTAACGATCCTGATTTCCAAGACCTGTAGTGGTAAGGAAAAATAAAACTCTTCCACTCCTCTCCTACACCACAAATTAATATAACTTAATATGGTGGAGGAGACAGTAGAACAGATTTTTTTCAATGGTTGCACAAGACTATGGAAATGTGTCTTCACTAGTGATTTGTTATGGTGTTCTAAATGCAACACATACTGCTTTGACATCAGCCAAACAAATAAAGCTCATAAAACATCTCATCATTACCTTATTTCATGGTCAAAAATTGTAGAGAAACCACCAGTAAGAATTCAATTCAGATGCTAATTCACAAGTCCAAGGAGGTTCTGGGCTAAGAATCTATAGAATATTTTTTCATTAGAACAACAATCCATTTTCTTTTCCAGTGTTAGAAGCATGATGTGGAGGAAGATCTGTCAGTAAAAGGATTATGAAAAGAAGAAAGATACATTATTTGAAAAATAATAATTCAAACATCTACTAAGTAATTTCTCACAGATGGACCATAACTATATTTACGTGAAAATGCATATTTATGTATGTACATTTATGCAAAAACTTATATTGATTGTTATACACCAGCAGCAGTATCAAACTCAGTTTTGGTTTTCAACTGAATTTATTTTTCCCCAAAGAAGTATAGATATCCAATGTGTGACAACACCTGGCTTAAAGATACACTGTTGATAATGATTTCCCTAGAGGCAATATTATCTGGTCAAAAAGGGATAAACCAAACTACCTATCAGATTCTAATGGGCAGAGGTCAGTGTTAACATCTGCCCTGCCTATTTTCTACTTGTTTCTGAATTCATGCACAGCATTCCTCTGTCCCAAAAGTTGTTCCAGCATATAACTGCAGTACCAGTGAATTGAATCTTCATTTTTTTTCAGCTGATATTGTGGCAAATAGTTTTTCAGCTGCAAGAGCAGCTTATTTAAGGTTTTTTCTAGCTTTGTTAAGAGTGAATAAGATACTGTGTACATTAGAGTCTCCTTGCTACAAGAAGTCAGTGATAATGAGCAATTTGTGAAGTGTGATACCTATGCTCTAGTATCAAAAGTAATATTATCCAACAGATTTTTCAATTTGTACAGCAGCTTCTTTGCTCCTTTTTCAGTTTTACTTTGCTGGTGGCACTAGCTTTTGAAGCCATCCTCATTTTTAATCCTTTTATAACAGGAATCAACCAGTACTCGGCTTGCATGTCTACTGTAATCCACTCCTATAAGAGAACCTTTGAGAGACATAAAGAACTTTGGACTCAGCAGAAGTTCATATGTGCAGGCCTGCAGGCTTCAGCAAACTAAGTTCCTATCTTGGTTTCATTTCTGCAGACACCGGGAGAAATTTTGAGTAACTGGAACCAGAACTGAAGCTTGTTACGATAATGAATTTTATTTGATCACTTGTTACATTAATAACAAGTTACAGCTTCTTACTTGCTATGTTTGGTCTTTTTTTCTGATGTGTTTTACTAATCTCCTAACAAGGGAAGATATATATAGGCAAAACAGTAAATCTGGTTAGAAAGAAAAAGTCAAACCCACTGATCAACAGAATGTTTTTTTCAAACAAGACCTTGGATCACAAGGAAAACATAGAAAAGTGGAAAGAAATTGCAGTGAGTTAGCAGAGGGCTCCACAGTACTATAACTTTTAGTTCATGATCAAAGCAAGTATAGTTCAATGAATTCTGTGAAAGCTATGTGTTGTTCTAGTCTTAGCATATGCACATACCATACCACAAGAACAGCATTGCAGTTGACATTAATGGATTTTGCTCTTGCAGCTTGAACAAAGATGCCAAAGGCTAAGTGAGCTTGGAGACTGAACCAGCTGCTGATCACACCATGTCAGAGTTTGCAATTATGCATGGGAAGGAAAAAAGAAAAAATCTCTATAACCATTGGGCTATGTTAGATACATTTGTGTATAAAAACTAACAGTACTGTGCTGCTTTGTACGGCATTTCTCTGCATGGAGAATTCACCTTCTGCCAACACAGTATTTTGGGAAATGCAGAAATGTACACTGGAGATACATAAAACTAGTCGGGGAACAAGGTCTTACAAAATGCGATACAGTCTAGGAGTGCTGCAGCATGCCTGAAAGGGTTAGCTGATGCTGCCTTGTTCTGCATCTTCACTACAAGGGTTAAAGGGAGAAGAAGAGAGCATTAGGGGTTAGGAAAGTGTTACTTTTGCTCTCCTCAACTCCTGTTGAGTTCAGATAATTGTTTTTTTTCTTGAAGGATCTTTCATATGGGACTCTCCTTGCTCTTCTGTTTGTGGTTACTTGATGCAGAAAGATCTCAAGAAGCAAGCAGGAAGTGTGAGAGAGAATGAGGAGGGACATTGCCACAGAGAAAGACTGAAGATACTGAAGACAGTCTGAGGTGAGCCACCCATCTGCTTGCTCACTGCCCCACTACCATAACCCTCTGATTTCTGAGCATATGCTTAATCCTGATTCTGTTTCTTCACACCTTATACATTTATTCGATTGTATGCCTGTATCCTTGCGTCTCCTCCCCTTATTCCTGCATTTATTTGCGCATACACACCATCATGCATAATCTTTTGTACACAGAACTGAAGGCAAATGATGTGTCAGTGAAGGTACAGCATATGCACAGTGAGTAGGTGAAGGCATTTAGAATGAGACAAGTAAGGAGTCAGTGGCCTTAGAAGTACTGAGAGCAAATCATAAGTCATAAAGAACAATTGAGTATTAAACATAAGCGCTGAATGAATGGAAGGAAAGTGACTGTCTCTATGTGATATGTTGAAAGTAAATACTTTATATGTAAATATATATAATGTGATATGATCTTATATGTTGTCATGGTTTAACCTCAGCCAGCATCTAAGCACCACAGAGCCGCTCACTCCCCCGTGGTGGGATGGGGAAGAGAATTGGAAGGGTAAAAGTCAGAAAACTTGTGGGTTGAGATTAAGACAGATTAATAACTAAAAGCAAAACAAAAAATACCAAGAAAAACAAAACCACAAAAAGCATGTGATACAAAAAAAAAAAAATTGTTCACCACCACCCGATCCATGCTCAGCCAGTCCCCAGTCAGTGGCAGCCCTGGAAAACCTTCTCCCCAGTTTTTATTGCTGAGCATGACAGCACATGATGTGGGATATCCCTTTAGTCAGATGGGGTCAGCTGTCCTCACTGTGTCTCTTCCCAACTTCTTGCCCACACCCAACCTACTCGCTGGAGGGGCAGCCTTTCTGGACACCTTCAACAAGCAGCATGTGGATAACTCTTAAGGCATTTGGGATTTAACTGTACGGATCTTTGAGGAACTCACATTATGACACCTTTAGAACTTTAGAACTTTAGCTTTGAGTTCCAAGAAGCTCCCAAGATTTTTTAGAGGTTCAAACAGTTGTCAAATTGGTGACTACATTCCAGTAAATATCTAAGTGTGGACTTCTTTTGTCTTCCTGTAAAAATAGAATAGATATATCCCTCAGTACTACAGATAGAACGTTCTCTTCCATGCATTAGAATTATTTTATTTTTTTTATTGAGTTTAGTAAATTTAGGGACCTATGAAATCCAGTAGACATTGAGTCTGGAATAAGCTCTTAGCAGCCTGATGAGGAAAAGTGAACAAGGGTTCAGAAACCATTTCTTGAAGGTACTTAAATTTAAAATTGTATAATTTAAAATTTATAGCATGAAATTTTGCTATAGAAAGAACAAGATACGTCTCGTAGCCACAGTGACTCTCAGTAACAGAAATTTAAATACTAATAAATTAGGAGAAGACATTTAAAGAACATATGATGAGGAAGGTGTTTTTTGTTTTTGTTTTTGTTTTTTTCTTCCTGAAGAAAAGTAATACTAAAAGTTGCAACAAGTACCTTATGTGAAAACAAATCTGTTCTAGCAATGTGTACCACTTCTGGGAACCAAATAAAAAATTTTGGAGCCAAGGGATTCAATGTATATTGGTTTTATTGCTTTTATTTCTCCTTTGCTAGCTAGTAAAGGTAAATTCTACTGTCAGCAGCATGGTGTAAGGAATGTTAAACATTAGAGCTGAACAGAAAACTGAATTTTATGATTGCGTAGAGTTACATGATAATTAATTTATATTTAAAGGTAAAAAGACGTGGTTTTATAAATCCAATAAGGGTTTTTTTAAAGCAATAATAATTAAATAAAAGTTTTAAGTATTATTCTATTTAAATTCAGTTTCACTTACCCTTCACATGTTTTTTTTATATTCTTTACTTACATATCAGGTGAACTTTCCCTCCTTTCCCACAGTTTTGGTGCAATGACTGCTTGGAGGAGTCTCAGGAACACCTAAGTCCTCAAAGACAAATAGATGGGGTTTTTTTCCAAGTGCCAGAAGACATAATGTGCATTTGCACAGATACACAAATAAAGGAAATAAGCTGACTGCAGCCTGCACAAGTCTCTACACAAAAACTAAGAGTAATCAATATACTTTACTAGAAAAGTAGTGTAGGAGTTAATGCAACTATACCTGCGAAGTTGTGTCCCTTCTTAACTTTGTAAAACCACACCATACCAAAATGTGATGTATGTATATGTATGTATTACATATTTCACAGTCACCCTATGTTGGGATTTCACACTTCTCCATACTTCACATCTTAATCCATAGTATGTCTATCTCTAGAATACGCATCTAGTTATGACATTTTACACTGATAATGTGAGAATTAAAGCACTGGTGTTCTCACTATGAGAAACTGAGTCATATACAAGCACATTTAAATCCAGTATATTATTCTTATTACCAAAGAATGAAGTCTTATGGGAATTTGTGTTGGAACAGTTGCCTCCATGACAACGAGAACATCATAAAGATTTTAAGCAGGACTGCTGGCACCACCTATTATTAAGGTTGGCCAATGGTTCATATTTTCAGCTGATTATAACTTTGCTTAGGTTCAACAATCTGAACTCAAATTTTCCATGCTGAGTGAACAACTCAGGATGGATTTATTTGCCCTTTTTTTCCAACATAACTCTTCAATCAAATTTGCTAATCCCAAGAAAGTGTACAAAGAATACAAAGCAAAATATAGTTTCCTTGTATCAAAAATTCTGCAATGTCACATATTTTGGAAAAGAGATTTTTGCAAAATCTGTCAAGAATGTGTCTGTGGTTATCCCATTAAAATCTTCAAATCTGCTCAGGGTATAAGCCTCTGCAAAGCTTTCACATGCTTATTATTACAGAACTGCTAACAATAGATCTACGTGGAACTGACTCAATCTTTCCTCAGATAACAACTATTGCCTGGAACTCCTGACAGCCATACTGGTACTAAATTCAGGAAGTTCACTTTCCTAGGGTACTCTAATAGAAAAGTAGCCTTTTGAAATGCAGAAACAGAAATAGGCCTGCAATAAGTTAGAAAGAATGACATGGGAACTGGAGCTAGGAACATGGTCAACAAGGAATTTGAGGCTCAGAGCTCTCTGTTCTATGAGAAGGAGCACTGGACTAAAAGGCTGAAAGAGAAGAGGTCAGTGGGTGGACAGAAAGCTAAAACATTGAACTTGTGATGGTAAACAGAAATGGCAAGGAAAGATCTGAGAATAAGCAGAACAAAAGAAATGGAGATTACTGGTGAGGAGCCAATGTATTTGGGTGAACCTTAACAGACAGCACAAAGAGCCTAGATGAAAGAATAAAGGGGATAAGTGAAATAAGATGAGCTGGAGGAGAGAACTGGGAGCTGGCAGAAAGGCAATTTGGTTGATGACCAACTTATAATGGGACAAACTGGGACTCCTGACAGCCATACTATCAGTGCAAGCCAAAGAGATTTTTATTCACATTATGGTGGTGAAACAGTCACTCTAAGACTAGCAAGACTGTGATTTCTACAGTTGTATGATGAACAGAACCATGTGATAGTTCATTGCATGTGTACCCCACTGCATGTTCTATTTATAGGGGATGGTTGAACATCAGGAAAAAAGGTTACTTGTCCAGGCTGTTGCCTTCCTAGTTAAAAGGGATACTTGAGGTGGGGAGGGAAAGACTGCACCCTTAGGATGAGAATCTATTCAGCTTGAAAAATACCAGGTGAGGCAGGCAGAACTCACTGGATGAGGGAGACTGAGACCTTGTGAGAAGCAAAGGGCCTGTTGTTAGGTAGACACAAAGCCAAGCCTGGGAGGGAAAAGATTTCTAAAAGTCCTGAAGGGAATCCATGGAGTTTTCACCCAGAACATGTGGAGTTATCTGATTAAAAAGCAAAGATAGAAAAAAAAGACATATAGTGGGAGTAAGGGAGAATTGTTTCAAACCTTCTCAGGCAATTCTGATGTGTGAAACAGACTACTTCTGGGGAGGTTTCTTCAGGTTTTTTTTATAAAAAGGATTGCCTTGTTTACGTATTTTTATATTCTAAATAATCCAGCTTTAAAGACTGAGAGCCTTTCATTTCTTTTGGTGTGCTCATTTAAAAGAAAAGAACTTAGAGACCTATTCCCCTCAAGGTTCTCCTCTACTTGGGTTTGTCGCAGTTCAGCCATGCAAAAACTTCACAATACAAGGTAGAACAAGGTAGAACAGTTGCACCAAACTTTTTTCATGCAGCAGATTATGAGTTCCTCTTTTTCTGGCTGTACATTTAATACATTGAATGGCTAAACTGCTGAACCACAGGATGCCTGCAGCTGCACGTGAAGATGCTGGGAACAGTACTCCAAACTGAAGGGCTAAGTACTCTAAAAATAAGTCTACAGATGTTTAAACCAGTCAGATTATCAAATAATGCATCTCGGTGTCCCAGTCATAAAATGAGGATAATTCTTTCTCTTCACCTCTCCAATCTATTTTGAAAATAAATTCAATAATATGGTGTGAGGCAGTGAAACACCATAAAGTTACAGCTGCCGTAAAAGATGATGTTAAAATTAACAAGCTTGTTAACAAACCCATTCAGAGAAGGTTTTTACTAGTGTGAGTTGAATAAAACATGGGCCATATATTAAAGAATTTACTGCAATGAACAAGACCAGAAGTCCTT
The DNA here is from genome assembly GCF_047716275.1 of Strix uralensis. Lineage (NCBI taxonomy): Eukaryota > Metazoa > Chordata > Aves > Strigiformes > Strigidae > Strix > Strix uralensis. Next base: position 22,811,472 of record NC_133975.1, read on the forward strand.
TGGAAAATATAGCCAGTGTTCATGTTGTTGAAAACAGTATTGAGAGTGTGGATGTTAATAAGGGTGTAGAGTCAGGTAAAATAAAAAAAGCAGCTGGTTACAATTGAATATTTATAAAAATTAGAATACCTTTAGATTTATATTTACTACAAAGGAGCTAGATAAAATTTTTTTACTATATGTTTAAGTATCTTTCTTTTTAAAAGATTGTCCTTCCAGAAAAAAAATGTATCAGCATCTAGGCTATTAATGTAATTAGCACTCAGCTATTAAAGGTATTTCAAGATGTTCACAAATGTCAAAACTAATACTTCATTTTTACTCATTTAATCACATTTTTGAAGTATCACTTTTCTTTGATGCTTTTAACTCTGGATCTATTTTCCAGGCATTATTAGAGTCACTTTTGCTGCAGTTAATGCCAGTTCCTCAATAATATTACCCTCCACTGAAATCTAGTCCTAGACAACTACCTTTGAAGGTCTAGGCCTCAGGGTCCCAGAATTAAATAACTGACTTCAAAAATTAGGCCCTACTTTAAAGGCTAAGTGCTAGATATAAAATACTTTGTTTAGACAAGCTTCAACCATCATAATACTGGGATTGTTACTTGCCAGCTCAAAAATGTTGTATTATCAACAACTCTTGCATCCTAAGTTTTTTTCAATGTTAGTAGCTTTGCACAATTCTACCAATTATCTTTCAAATATATTTCACAGTAATTTGTTAAGAATACTTCAGAATCTGTAGGTGTGAACTATAATGTTTTAAAATCAAGAAAGAAAATGTTTTAAAATCAAGAAATTATCTAAGCAAAGAATAGGATTTATTTTGAACTAGGAGTCACTAAATTAAAAGGGAAAGATAGTGGCAGATTGTAGATGTATTCTGTCTGATAAGATTTGGAGATTCTTTTTATTACAAAGATAATTGTCTGCTCTCAACTTTTTAATGAAACTACAGGGTTTTTAAGTCCAGGTAAGAAATAGTAGTTTAAACCTGAAAGTAACATGTAAACATCTGAAGACTATAACTTAGAATGGTTTGAACATGAAGGATAGAGTAAAATATAAAGGATTCAGAAGCAAGTGTCATCATATTGTGTATGAATATTAAGGATTACAACAATGAACTGGCATTTTCTGAGGTGCCTGAAAAGATCAGTGTGCATTGATTATGGCTGTAGTGTTGAACTGAGGCCTTCTGAGAAAATTTCTGAATCTGGATGATTTTAGGCATCAGAAATATGATAGTAAAGGGTATGAGATCATAAACTTGGTGAACAGTTTGAGAAATTCTGCTACAAGATCATATTCCATAATTTGAAAATGACAGAGAAAGATCTGGAAGCATTGTTCAATCACTGCATTGCTATGAGATATTTACATGACTCAGAAGTTAGAAAAAAAATGTGATATGGAAATGTGATGAAGAATTATTTCTAGTAGAGATAGAAAACCAGTAATACTATCACACAAGTCACTAGTGAGACCTCACCTGGAATTCTGTGACAAATAACGACAAAAATTCAAACTGGCAGAGTCCAGAGGAAGATTGCTGAGAAAACTTGAAGAAAAAGAAGATTAAGAAATCCTAGCAAAAAGAAAAAAATCTTTAAGAAGGATAAAATAAACTTTTATAACTGTTTTTGGGCAAAAACAGGAAGCCAGGAGTTATTTTGAAGGAAGATTGTAATCCAGTATCAAAATTACCATCAATATAAACTGACAGTCAAAATCCACACAAAATATGAAAGAAAATTTCGAAACTGCTGAATAATATCCTAAAAAAGCTTTTTAAATGTGAGACAAGAATACCAGAGATGAGGATCATGGAGACAAGGATCCTAGATTTTTCCAAGAGGAAATCTGAAACATTCCACTTACATGTGGAGTCTATGGAGTGGTATGGCTTATGAAGCAACAAAAGAAAGGCAATCCTAGAAATTAAAGTTTGTGAAATAGTATTTCATGTTGATTATAGTAGTTGTAGTGTAATTTTTAGTTAACAGATTTCTTCAAAGCTGCTTCTGGACAGTGCAGAAGTATTTCTTTTATCCTTAGCCATCATTTGGCACTGTGAAGGATGATAGAGGTTTACTTTTCTCTAAAGCATCAAATATTGATGACAGAAACAAGAGGATTCTCTTGTCCACTAGTATTTTTTCACACCTTTTTCTAAGCCAAACAATGGAAAAGGAATCAAGAGTAGGTTTGGCTGTGTAAGATTAACAGAAACTTCTGAGTTTGAAAAGTTTGGAAGAGCAGAGGGAGAGCAGAACCTACTACTGATGTATGTCCGCCTTCTAGGTGAAAATACTTCGACCCCTGTTACGGAGGCTCTCAAATAAACAAACAACTACCAAAAATTAGAAATTTATTGTCAACACAATTAACTAGTCCTCCACAAATTACACGTTCGAATGTCTGTGAGAGGAGAACAGAACAAGGGGTTAAACAAATAGGGTTTAACGGCAATCCAAAATGCTTCACAAAGCCCCACTACCCAGGGTTTAACGATAACCCAAAACGCTCTATCACTCACCTGACAAGTGAGGGCTCTCAACCTTGAGGACCTGCTCAGGGCAGCGTCCTGACCCAAGTCACCTCGAGGAGTTTCCTTGGGCAGCGTCCTGACCCAAGGGGAGAGTCCTCGACCGCAGCGTGCTGCTCCAGGGGACAAGCTCAAAATAGCTTCCCCAGGGGACTCCATTTATACCCAGGCCGAATCTGACCTGTAGTCAATAGCAGCTGCCATTGCCAAAGGCCCCAACTACTGTGAAGCCCCGAGAACAAAGGCAGTCACGAGCTGCTACCGTTCAGCAGCCAAGAAGCCCTATTTTCATTGGGCAGTTGCACCTGCCACAATCCCTACTATTGTGAATACCCAAGAAAATGAGGTTTTTGAGTCTTTCTAAAGTATTAAATTTACTGAGAGTTTCTGAGGTGGATTTCATGCCTTGCAGTATGTGACACTGTACAATGGTAACAGAATATTCTTAGACCCCTGTCATTTAACATGTAGTTGTCTCCTCTCACCTCCTGTTATTGAGGACAAAACTGAAGGATTCAGAATATCTCAGGTAAAAAAACAAAAATCTACATTTTTCCTTTTGCTTGTCTTCTTTATTTAACACATGCAGGTGTAAGGTGGTAGTCAACTGTTTTAAAGTTAAGAAAACCTGTACTGACTTCATTAGCTGAATAAAAGATTTATTATCCTGAGGGAATAAATACTGATGAACTTGTCTTCATTCAGCCTGGAAAATTTATTTTCCCCTGCAGTATAAATCAGGTAAAATTGTCCCAAATGTTAGTACTTTCCACCTGTGAACAAGTAGATATTTTTTAAATAAATAGAATAATTGTCATTTATGTTTCCTCCCCTCACTTCTCCTCTGTTCCAGTGTGGGTCCATTCCCTGCAGTCCTTTGGGAATATCCATCTGTGCCAAGGCAGATCCTCCACAGGCTGCAGGGGAATATCAGCTCAGCCATGGAGCACCACCTTCTCCTCTTTTTCTGATCCTGGTGTTTGCACTGCTGTTTCTCAGTCTTTCAGTTCACTCATCTTCTCCCTGTTCAGCATTCTCTGCCCTTTCTTAAACATGTTTTCACAGAGTTTCCACCATTTTGGCTGACAGGCTCAGATGGGTCCTGTGGTGGGTCTGTTGGCACCAGCTGGAACCAGCTGGAACAGGCTGCATCCACACAGAGGCCAACCCTGCAGCCCCTCCCTGCTGCCAACACCTCACCAGCAAGCCCAATACTTAATGTGGAGGAAGCTTAGCACAGAACATTGTGTATGGACTGCTTCATGACAAAGTCAGAAACAGAGGAGGAAACAAGGACAAGAACCCAGGTCTCTCTCATTCCAACTGAAAATTTTCATCATGAGACGGCAAAACCACACATTTTCCATGCAAGGCGTAGAGTTATCATCAAGTTCCAGCTACCTAAAAATTACATCCATTAATGAGGCAGCCTGCTTCCATTTTAGATCTACCCTCAACATGCTTTTAGAAAGATATCTTCGGATCTTAATCAGTGTGCAGAATCAGAGCCATCATAATTTTCCATTGCTGTATTTTTCTCCTAGAAACAAAGCACAGTTATGGACCACCCTGTCCTTTGCTGAGGAGGCATTACCTACAATTATGTAAAGTATAAGACATAATTCAGTTCACAAGGCTATGCCTAAAAAGTAGATATTTAGGAGCATTTCAAAATTCTAAAAGCTTAAGCGGGTTTCCTTCTGTTTTCAAAACAGCCAAAATGAGCGTTGTGGTATTTCTGTCTTACCGGGAACTGCTAATATTCAATTTAAACTCCATGGTTACCAGAATTTGCTTTATAGTCACAGCTCTGATGCTATACTGCTTATTTTCGTTACTGGAAGTATATTATTCCATTAATATATTTCAGAATTTTAAGGAAAAAAAAATGTGCATTCTGTACTGTTCAGCTGACATTATATACCTACTTAGTCAAACAGAGAAGCTTTACAGAATGGGTACAAATAAGAATGAAATGTCACTGTTGAATGGGATGGAGGAACTGGAATGATGTCAGCAACAGCTATTTATTTCTACATACAGTAAATTGTGACAGAGCTAGCATATTTTAAGGCAAAGTGAGACAAAATAAAAATATTCATGACCTCTATGATTTCTTTTCTTACCAACTTCTTTCGGCAGTACAACTTGGAAAAATAAAATCTTCGTATTTTTGTTAAAAAACAAGGTTACGGGTGATATTTGTACCTTCATTTCATGTTTGCATTCTATTTTCAAGGGAGCTTTAGAGGTGTTTTTTATTTATTCAAGGCATTATATACTTTGGATGAATGATACTCTTTTTGCAGTGTTTCCTTACTTTAATTTCTGTTTGATTTCCCCTAGGCAGATCTTTGTTTGTAAATATTTATCTGAATGTTAAACAATATTCTAATATACCTTTCAAAAAGTTCTTTGTCACTCTTTCCATACTTTGCTCATAGTTACAATATTCTTTCTCAAACAGTTGTGATATATGTAATCCTGAAAGCTACTTTGATCCCTGAAAGAAGCTTGTTGGAGTTTATCATTGTGGATTTGGAAGATAAGTATAACCAACTCTACACATGATTAGAATTTGGATCTGTATACTTACTAAACCACCTGACTCCCCTGTCCTCAGTAAAAAGTATAATTTTTAGCACTGTGGCAGAACATGCAGCATCAGAGCTTTACTTAGAAAAAATTACCTTAGAAAAATTTAAATCCTCCTACTTTCTGATTAAACCATAACATCTTTTTCTTCATACTGATGTATATACTCCTTATACCTGCTGTGATGACCTGCTTTTTGTCAAAGAATTGTCATAATCACACGTTGTAGAGGTATAGACCTTTAAATGGAGGTCACTGAACTATTAAAATAATCTGACATTTTGTAGCAGTTTAAACTACTGTCTGTAATGAATGATAATCAGTGCTTTTAAAGATAATATCAAACTAATTCTGTGGGATTAATAACTAGACAATTTAGAAAGTATTTTCGTTTTCAACCTTTTTGTCCTGTTGTGCAAGCCCCAGAATAAATGTAAGAGGTACAAGATGCCCTCTGTATCTTCTTGGTAGAAGCAATATTTTTTCCTGTACTTCTGGCATTCATATTGCTATCAAACTTTCATATGACATTATTTCTAATATCTTTAAAAAGCAACTAGAAGTGTAAACAATATTGTTACACTAGTGTTAACTTTGCAGGCACAGAAAAAAAATTCTACAGATATGTCTTTGTAACTAATTAGTTTTAGCTACTGGATACCAGAAAGGTTTTCTGCACAAACAATAAGTACCTATAAATTACATATAATTATTTTATAATAGGTACACTATGTCTATGTGAAGTCCAGGTTCACTTTGTAAATCCCTGGATGTACAGAAAATATGTTTAATTAACACTTTGCAATCCCTAGTCATGCAATTAACTAATTACTGGAAGCAGTTACTTAGAGATGTAAATATGTACTACTTTGTGAGTTTACAAGTTTGTCCATATAAATATTAAATCACATAAACAAAGTTCTATCTTCAGGCTAACTTAAATACATTAAAAGAAAATTCAGAGCCAGTCTGGAGACTACTTGTGGTGTTTCATTGCTTTTAGATATTTTAGGTTGTACTATGGAATATTTTTTAGTAGGATGAGCAGAGGCAGAGCTCAGAATATGCTAATATTCATGACTTGTATTATGTACCTTGTAATTTTCTTTCAATATTTTGCTCCAATAACCTTCACTGAAACATTTTGGGCAATGACTGCAACTGACTTAAAAAGCACAATGTATTCAAAAAACTACTAAAAGCTATGTGATGATAAATTTTCTTTTTACATATTTTCACAGTGTGGTTTTATCATTAGAATGAATTGAATAGATTAGAATAGAATAATGGAATAACAGAAATTCTAAGGATTAAAGCTATGGAACTGAAAAATGATTGATTGACAACTGAAGAGTTGGATAGTAAATTCTTCTGTGTCTCAAGAATAATATGGAGAGGCAGATCAAGAGATTTCAGAGAAGAAGGAAGTTAAAAGCAGAATTGGATGTCTTCTAACAAAGATAAAACAAACAAAAAGAATAAATTATTCAAAACCAACCAGAAAAAGCAATTTCTACAAGTAAATAAGGAATTAATTAATGGATAAGAACATCCTAATGCTTGGGCTCAACACTTCATTGAGAAACAGCTGAATTCTTTATTTTGATATGTAGACAGATCCTTTTGGAGGACATGGTTAAATGTTGTAGGCATCTGGAACAAAAATAGTGCATGTGATCTTTTATTATTTACTATAACACATGGGTTCTGCTAGTAAAATAGCAACAATAGTAATTGACAAATGCAGTAAAAGACACATGCCATTCAAACACATATTAATAACGTGTTGATTTGCCAAAGTATGTGCTGAACACTGTTCCTTGGCCTGTCAGGATTTTGCCTGTGATCCTGTCCAAGACATCTAATTTCTTTAAATCACCACTTTACAAATATAAAACATCAAGTCAAAATATATCTAGGCATTTAATATTTCATGTATTCATCAGTACATGGCAGATGCAGAGAAGCGGACTGACAAGAACAGTTTATTTGAGTAATATGAATAAAATTTATGTTTTAAAAGATGTTTTATGTCTAATGTGCTTAGAAAATTTTAGAAGGGCCATAACATAATAAAACTATTTAAACAAATATTTTTAGTAGGGAGGTTATATTTTTTGATGAGTCTGTAGTTATAAAATAATTTTGTAATGGTAGTTCCCATGTGAAAACAAAAAACAACAGACAAAACCCAAAACCAAAACCCAACCAAACAAACCGTTAAAACCATAATGACTGTCTTTTATTTATTCTGTTTAATTTTTCAAGGAGCTGGTAGCCACCATGGCATAGATATGTAAAACAAATATTTCTAAGGCATTCTAACTCTAATATAATCTTAATTAAACTATTGAATTTTATTATTTCTTGTACTTCTCTCTTATTTCTGAAGTTTATACATTCAAATTTTCTGCCTAAATCAACTGAAGACTGAAATTTGCAGTTCCCTGACTGATCCTCTGAAGGAAGGACTAGTACAGCTACAAAGACAATGGTACTTGCAAGCTCCACTGTCAAGTATTAATTATTTTTATTTGCACCTCATTTACAGTTTAATTAAAAAGCAACAACTCTGAAGCTCCACTTTTGAAGACCCTGATATTTGAAGCTGATGTTGGTTTGTTGTTTATGTTGTCAAATTCACGTTATATGTACTGAACCAAAAATCTGCTGCCAGTTCTAAGTAACCACCTTCCACAAAACAACATTTAACTGTAATGTCAAGCAAAAGGATACTGAAAAGCAGAATTAACTTTGAGAAGTTTGGTTACCATTCGCTAATAAGATGTACTAATAGAATAGAGGGTTCCCAGGGTTTTCAAATTTGATGTTCCTTTCAGTTCCTTGAAACTAGATTGGCAGAGGCTGGAACTTTTTTGGGATATGGCATATATACTGGGCATGAAGATTGCATACGCCTTGAAAGTTCTGAGCTTAATTTTTTTTTTTTTTTTTTTTTTTTTTTTTGAGATTCAAAGGGTAGCTGAGTTCACACAGCTTTATTGACTGGACAATGCATTCTACATTCCTTCAAGGGACTGAGGGAATGAACAGAATGAAAATAGGAACCTTAAGGCATAGCAGAGAGTTTCTGGGAAACATAAGTATCAGTATACTGATTTACTAGCTTAATTCAAATTTTAAAATATTATAGTAGCTGAAGAAGTTTCACTTTTGTGAAATTCAGTGCATTCCTGCAGTGATAATTCATGATATGTGGCTTAGCATTTTCAGTATATACCAAGTTTAACTATATACCAACCAGTGTGTTATGAAATTACACTCTAGGAGGATGTAATAAGTAACTTACAAGGTCTCTCCACAATGCACTCATCTGTGGTTGTTTCATCTTCTATTCCTTTCCTAGCAAGTGGCTGGATTTAGCAAGAAGCATAATCTCAGCATATGGAGAGAGACCATATGACATGTATGTACTAGTCCCGACATAGGTATTCAGCCTCATCTCTGCATTGCAACATGTCTGCAGCTACTGAAATATCCTACTTGGATAATGACAGCATACATTTATTTTTCATTATTATTACTGCTACTATTATTATTTCCTACGTCTAAACATATATTATATTGGTTTACTTACAAAAGGAGGGGAAAGAAACCATTTAATATCTCTGATTCAAATGATTCTTTTGATTCTGTATGGATTTATTTTACTCTTTTTTAATATCTATTGTTTTATTCTTCATTTGAACTTTACATCCAGCATTCTGTCATCATATTCCTTTGGGAGGTTGTTGCATTTCTTCTCCCACCCCTTGATTTTACACATTCTCTAGCTCTAATTTTTCCTTGCTCTTCTAGGGGAAAGGTTATGTGTGGCATCACCGCCTTTCACTTTGAAAATTCTGTTTTCTGTTTTATTGGACATTCAGCTTCTCAGGAAGGGCATGGATAAGTTCAAAGCTTTACTATGCCTTGCATACCACTTTGTGACCTTTTCCTCTACCTTTCCTCATGATTGCTTAAATTAATACTGAGGAGTGCTATCAAATCAAAGGATCTCAAAAAGAGTGCTCATCTATATATTCAGTATAAGGCAGGTACTTAATTTCCTTGCTGAAACAATCATAATAAGCCATTATCTTTCACAGAAAAAAAAAAAAAAAAAGAGAAAAAGACAGTTTCAAAAGATGTGCTATCAAATTAGAATTACTTGCATTGAAAACTTTGATTGTAAAAATCAGCGTTATTGCTTCCTTTTAGGTTTGTATTCACTGAAAACATGACATCTGAAAGAAAATGCCTTATTTTTTAAATCTGTTCTTTTTAACAAAGGAATGATAGTTAAAAACATTTAGGACCGAACTAGAAGCTGAAGTATATTTGTAAGAGGAAATAAACATGCATTTATTTGTAATGAAATGTGGTCTTCTAATGCTAAAATGGTAAATAATTATGTAAGACTAAACTACAAAAAAATAAAATAAAACCCAGTCAAAAGATGGAATCCACAGATCTCACCAGGGTGGTAAAAATCATGAATGAGAATTCTTGCAGTTGAAAACTATATTGACCCGAATTTTTCTGTTGACATAATTTATTCTTTTTTGTTTTGCCTGACAGAACCAAACACTTGTCGCTATGTGTAGCCGTAGAGCCAAAAATGATGCACAGCTCATGTAATACAGTAAGTGCTATCTCCAGTCAGGAAGTCCCTCCTGTGATATTAAAGTGCCAAAAAAAGATGATCAGCAAAGTGAAGACAAGTACATAGAATTCCTGCGTATCTGAAACTGCCAACAAGACGAATTGTTTTTGTAGTAAGTGCCTAAGAAACCCATTAGTACCACTTCCACTTGGAAGCCGAAATGAATCCAACATAAGAGCACAGTCTGTAAAGCAAGCCTATGGCAGACAGTGACATTGTTGGCACCTGCAGCATAAAGGAGGAAATTGAGAAAAGTTGTCCTGGGTGTGGAGATAACTAATTCAGTACTATTAAAGGGAGCTGCATCTGTGGCTGGATTGAGTTTTACAAATACACACACATAGAGGCACCAAATCCTGCAATCTGCACAGCAGGAGCCCAGTACTCAAGACTGTATATTCTGAGTTTTTAACCTTTTCCTTATACAACATATTTGCAAATGAATGAATGTCAGGATGCAACAAATACATTCAGTTTCACTGGATAAATACCTTTGCCTGATTGATGTCTCTGGTAATGAGGTCAGTCCAGAAATGGATAACACTAAACAATGAGAAAACTTCCTACTCCTCTTTGGTTTATGTTTCACTTAGCCTTCACACTGATTTTATCTATGAACTGTCATTCACAATAGTCCTGATATTTAACAGTTAATTAGAAGTGAAAATTGACGACATTATTTTTTAGATAACTTCCAGCTATCTTCAGTTTTAACTGTCTGAAAAAAACTCCACACTCAAATTGTTCTCTATTTATTTATGTATCTTTTTTGCAAAGATCTTAGATCACTTGGATAGATAACTTTTATATAAATTCAATTATCATTGCTGCTGTTTCAGCTGATAGCTAAGAAGGATGTGTTATTGTATGTGTTTACAGTGAAAAGTTATCTTCACAACGAAGAAGGTAAGAAAATTCATGTTTCAGCCTACAGGTTTATTCTCATTAAAAAAAAAAAAATATCTGTTGAAGGATAATGCCTTTTAGAGACTTTAATTTGTTTGTTTGTTTTCTCATTACAAGTTTATCAGCCAAGAACTGGAAATCACATTATAGACTTAGTCTCATAAATTTGTGACTTTCAACTCTGCATTCCCAGTGTGAAAAAAAATCAAAAATAATCTGGAAGGATCAAATTAATGTATCTTCTAGATTTTTACTTTATAAATTGATTAATATTGATAATATTTTCACTTCAATAATGTTTGTGCTAGATTTTTTACTCATATTAAGCAAATTTATAATTTCTCTTAAGCTCTTGCTTGGTTCAGTAGAACTTGATTACATAATTTCTGTATATTTTCATGGAATAACAGGTCTTCTACAGTGTTCAACAGATGATTCAGAATTTGACAAAGAATAAGTAATGGAGCAATAGGCAGATATTTTCTCTTCCATAGAAAAAAAATGTTATATACTCATTCAGTGAAAACATGGAAGAAAGCCCAGCTAAAACTTCTCTATCTTCATATATCCATTTTTTGAGCATATATATTTCATAATTTTTAATGAGTTTACTTGTCTACAGATCTGGAAGAAAGTAATTCTCTATTTCACAGATTGTAAGGCTGAAGCACAGAACATTACTGACCTTCCATAAGTCACAGAGCAAATCTGCAGTAAAGCTGAGAATAGAATCTACTTATTTAAAGTTGTGATATATAGATATCTATCTCTCTATAGATAGATACGATAGATATATATAGATGTAGAGATACATTTATATATCAAGAAGTTTTAGCTGGGCTTTGTTTCTCATATATTATGAAATACAAATTCTTTGATGTGTATTTACATATTTATTCGTAATTACACTGCTAACACAATACCATTTTTTTAATCATTTGGCTTCACAGACAATGGCTTCTCAAACTGTTGTTCATTCTTCAAAAAACAAGCATGAAAGATATAGTCTGTCAATAGTGTGTGGAGGAAGCCTATACTGCAGGTAGCACATTTGCAGTATTAAATCCTTGATTTTGTTGCCTACCTGTCAAGAGATATTAAACTAGAAGGATCCACTCAACCACACCAGAACGCACAGGTAGGGATAGTTTGCTCAAGGATCTTCCTGGTTGCCTTGTCTGCCACCTAGTGTCAAACAAGCTGCTTATTTTGAGACTGTAGGGTTTTTTTAATATCTGGTGGTTATGAATCTGTTGGAGGTTCACATTGAAGGAAACTTCTAAGATTCAATATAATATTAAATGCAAAACAAAAACCACATTGGGGTTTGATACAACATCTTTTGAAGATGATAATATTCTGAATGTAAATTTTGAAAGGACAAAAAAAGGAAAATATTGTAAAAATCAGTCAACATGATTTTTAGGCCAATTCAAAATATGCAGGTGGACAAAAAGGGGCTTATAGGAATGTTAAAATCTAAGTAGCCTAATTTTAAGGCTGTTAAACACTCATAAATCTCATTGGCTTCACAGGATTTATGGAGAGCATATCTGTTTCAGAACCAGAGAAAATAACGATGTATGAATAAGATCTACAGTGGGAGTTCTTATTTAATAGCATTATTTTATTTCAGGGTTAATCAGATATGATTACTTTTAAGATACATTTTAAACATTGCACAATTATTAAAATATCTATTTCATGGTTGCCTGCAAAAGTGGGAAAGTGGCCTTGATGACTCTGATCTCTATTCCTGTAACAAAACATACATCCCCAGTATTTATTATATATATTATCTGGTCTTTTAAAGGGTCTTTGTCTCTTTTATCTTAAACTTTTTATTTTCTGCCTTCCTCTTGTCCCCTCCAGTCTATAGAAAAACTTGTCTTTTGGGACTTCCTGAAAAGTTGAGGAAAGAACAGCATCTTTAGTCAGAAAATAGCCCAAGGGTGTTAAGCTGCAATGTCTAAAGGGCTCCTTGTTCCTCTGCAGCATGCAGCTGCAGAAATTGATCTTGATCTGATAGAAGGTGCCCGGTACAGAAAGCTAGATATGTTTTCTTTGACCAAAGAAGGATGTTCTTTGGTTTGCACATGCCAAAATAGCAACCATTTTCTGTTTTTCATCAGGTCATTCTAATAATTTCATAAAAAAATAAATCAAATCTTTTGTCACGATCTGTGGCTAAGCTATACAAAACACTTAATTCAGTTTATTGTGAAAGCATCCTTTTCAAAGGACTGGGTCTCCACTTGTTATTTTTGAGTTAGAAGTCCATAGTTCATCTTCTGATATATACCTCTTAGTCTTCCAAACAAAATCAGCCAGCCTTAGGACTTAGCATCTTTAAAAATTTCCCCTTGTAAGTCTGCTGGTATAAGTATCCAAAGATTAAAATGCATCTTTCTGAAAACAAAATGTAATTTATTTGCACACAGAATGGGTATTCACTGATGATAACAATGCATATGTGTACTCTCCTGCATATGCTTGTGGCTAGCAGGTTGAGGGAGGTGATTCTCCCCCTCTACTCTGCTCTTGTTAGACCCCACCTTGCATAATGTGTTCAGCTCTGGGGCCCCCAATATAGGAAGGACATAGACCTGTTGGAGTGAGTCCAGAGGAGGGCCATGACGATGATCAGGGGGCTGGAGCACCTTCCTTATGAGGACAGGCTGAGAGAGTTGGGGTGGTTCAGCCTAGAGACGAGAAAGCTCCAGGGAGACTTATAGCAGCCTTCCAGTACTTAAAAGGAACCCTAAAGGAAAGATGGGAGACTCTTTATCAGGGAGTGTAGTGATAGAACAAGGGGTAATGGTTTAAAACTGGAAGAGGGTAGATTTAAACTGGACTTAAGGAAGAAATTTTTTATGATGAGGGTGGTGAGGCACTGGAACAGGTTGCCCAGAGAAGTTGTAGATGCCCCCTCCCTAGAAGTGTTGAAGGCTGGATGGGGCTTTGATCAACCTGGTCTAGTGGAAGGTGGCCCTGCCCATGACAGGAGATTTGGAACTAGATGATCTTGACGGTCCCTTCCAACACAAACCATTCCATGATTTTATGATTCTATGATATGATTTCCTTCACATCTAGATGAAGACACAATTAGCCCTGTCTCCATTTTGGTCTGCTGTTAGACCCATTTTCTTGCTATGTTTCTCAGCTGTATTGGCTGTCTGACTGATTCAGATGATAGTCACTGACAATTACCCCACATCCCATCCTACAGGATAGATCTGTTATGTGAGTGAGCCTTTTGTTTTGGGCCATATTTTTAACTGCTGTAAAGTGGTGAAGTCATAGACTCAGCTTTCCACAGCTATTATAGTAGCTTTTGTATTCAAATAGTTGTCAATCTTCTCCTCAGTCAGTCCTTACATTTTACATGTTTCCAGACTTTAACATTATGTGTGAAATGCCATAGAACAAATAAGTGATGGTATAATGAAATATTATTTGACATCAAAAGTGTGTGCTAATTGCCATTACAATTAACCTTCCTAAGCTAAAATATTACACACTTTATGCTGTTTTGTTCAAAAGTTTTTCTCAAGAATGAGTAATATGTTAATTAGAGTAATGAATTCATCTCAACTTTAATTAAACAGTGACAATTCAATATAAGCAGAAGATAATTACATATATAGATAAATATAACACAGTTAAAAATAGTTAAACCAGTATGATGGTAATAAATGTTACTTTGAGGATCTCTGCACATGGAACATTGGCTTACCAACAAGACAATATATGGATGGAAACAATGTGTAGCCTCCTTAAAGGAAAGTGGTCTTTTAGGAGATATTATTTCTGTCTGACTTGAAAAAAGAACTTAAAATATTCAATCAACAGAAGATACACGTATTTTGTGTTTAAAAGTAAACTAACCATAATGTTGAAGTGGTTCAAAAAGATCTTATTCTATCACAGTCTTAGTTTTCCTTAGTTGACAATAATTGCAGTTTCTATTGATCAGTAAAAATTGGCACCCACAACAAAGTCAAAAGCAAGGGTGAGATAAATATTAAAACTGTTTCTGTTGAGTTCAAGTGTAGGCAAAACAGTTGTCTGTGTGCTGTTAAAATCAATGTGACCGAACCCTGGACTGAATCATTCAATGTTCACAGAAAAGGATGTTTGCAAGCATGACTTCAGTGATCTTTGCCTGGCTACACAGAGTGTTGTGCTAGTTCACATAAGAAAGAACAGCTATGAATACCTTTAAAGGCTCACTCACAATATCATTTCATTAACCCAGCAAGACCACAGCCATGACTCTACAGCTTTTAGTTTAGATTTAGTTTGCATCTGTACAAATTTAAAGTATGAGTAATTTTTTTGCAATCTTCTACAAAAGGTTTCACAGAGATGCCTCAAGAATAGTTTTGTTTACTTGTGTAATGAGAGCGGCTTTTCCTATGCAAATTCCAATAGCACTGCATTTTTGCAAATTTGAAAATCGAATCCTTCTGAATGAGAAAATAAGGATACACCCCCCATGAAGATGTAAAGGATACATTTGTTTAAAAGTTCTCCCTCTGAGCCTTTTTTCTTTTCTTTCCCATTTTAACTGCCATTAATAGACGGAAATTAATATAGGAAAAGGAAATGCAATAATGTTGGTTTAATGGTTTGCCTTTAACCCAAGAAAGTAAGAAAATTCAAAGATAAGGCTTCCAATTAATCTTTAACTTGTAACATAAAAGCACTGATTTCAAGCCTTAACAACGTTGCAATTATGAAAGCACAGGGGGAATGTACTGTGGACATAGTCAAAGTTTTAATCCTAAATCTGTCTGGCTCTTGTGAATTTATTAGAGCTTTAAAATTTAACATCATTTCTGTGTATGATATAAACATATGTGTTCTTGACCCACTTTGAAAAACAACCACAAGTGAAATACCATTTGCATTAATCATTCAAGAGCTTTGCAAAAAGATTGCATCTCAAGAGATGACTTTTCCACTGAAGTTTACACTATTCAGATTGGTTTCATTACTTTTTACATATATTGAATTGCAGCTCTTGTTGTTCAGAGCATTGGTTTTAGAACTTGTTTCCATTATCTCATTCCAAATATATACATTGTCACTTAATATTCTGAAGAGAAAAATTAATTTTTATGTAATAGTTTTACCCTGACAATTACAAAAATGTCATTGTAAACTAAAACCTTTCAAATTAAATTCTATTTTCACCCTTTAATCACTATGTAATAAAACTACGAAGGAGATGTTTGTACCCTGTTGAAATAATCAAATTATGTTTGTACTGTATTGAAATAATAAATAGATGCAACAACAATTTTTCACACTTTTCACTAGATTGTTTATTGAATTCTTTATGGGAATAAGGATCCACACTAGTGGCTCTCCTTGCAAGACTAAAATCTAAGTTTATTATGTGTTTATAGAAATTACTTTTTCTATCCATGATATAATGTTACATTTTGTTGGAAATATTCTGTGACTGTTATTGGCCCTACTAAGAGAATAGCATTTAAGGAATCATACTAAATTAATCCTTGAAGCCATATATCTCTGTATTACACTTAGCAAAATTTAGCATTGCTACACCACATCCTCATGGATCTATCTCTGGAATCCATTACTCATGAGCAGCAGATATAAATCAATGTTGAATATTTTAAAATCCATACCTTGTGTTTACCTGTCTGTGCAATAAAAAGTATAAGGAGACTGAAAAATATTGATAGCTGAATGTTTGGGCTCAATTTAGGAAGCTGAATGATCCTTGATACTTCAGAACCCATGTCAGATAAGGAAGATATCCTTGATTCTTGAACTGAATACTTATTTTGGGGTTTTACTTAATAGAAAATTAGATACAAATCTAAGCTTGTAAGAGCAGGTGATGATGAAAAATTTAAAGTAAATATGAAAGATGCAAATTGTCATGTATAAATCTTCACTATTATGCTTGAATTAGTGAAGCTCAGTGCCTTCAGAAGGATCTCTGGAATGCTAGTTATGACAATATTAGTTGAGTATGTTTCATAAGAAGTCTTTTTTCAAAACTGACAGAATTAGTAACATTATCCAGCATTAATGGTTTTGGATACTTCCTGGCCTAAGATATTTTCTACAGACACTTATTAGCCTGATAAATGATGACATTTTGATCCACAATTTTCTTTGAAAATAAAGTGTGACAAGTCCATTTTATTTTTCTGGAAAATAGTAACTATATATTGTGTTGCTAGTGTTAAAATACTCTTGACACCTGCCAATTTTGGAACAGGGTCTTGGAATGGGGCTTTGTGGCAAAGATATAGATCTGAAAACAAATTCTGCCAAGTCTGGAAAAGTCATAAGCGTGCAAGAATCACTGTTCATGCTGTTGAGTACTTGATAGTGTTTACCTAGTAAGTTTCCGATTATTTTTGCCCTCAATAAATACGCTCTTATCACAGTTCCAAGTGTGATCACACTGTGCACACACCAAAATATCACAGAATCACAGAATCATCTAGGTTGGAAAAGACCTTGTAGATCATCTAGTCCAACCATTAACCTAACACTGACCATTCCCAACTACACCATATCCCTAAGCGCTATGACAACCCAACTTTTAAACACCTCCAGGGATTGGGACTCCACCACCTCCCTGGGAAGCCCATTCCAATGCCTAACAACCCGTTCTGTAAAGAAATGCTTCCTAATATCCAGTCTAAACCTTCTCTGGTGCAACTTGAGGCCATTACCTCTTGTCCTATCGCTCGTTACTTGGTTCAAGAGACTCATCCCCAGCTCTCTGCAACCTCCTTTCAGGTAGTTGTAGAGGGCGATGAGGTCTCCCCTCAGCCTCCTCTTCTCCAGACTAAACAACACAGTTCCCTCAGCCGCTCCTCGTACGACATGTGCTCCAGACCCTTCACCAGCTTCGTTGCCCTTCTCTGGACACGCTTGAGTAATTCAATGTCCTTTTTGTAGTGAGGGGCCCAAAACTGAACACAGTAATCGAGGTGCGGCCTCACCAGTGCCGAGTACAGGGGTAAGATGCCTTCCCTGTCCCTGCTGGCCACGCTATTGCTGATACAAGCCAGGATACCACTGGCCTTCTTGGCCACCTGGGCACGCTGCTGGCTCATGTTCAGCCGGCTGTCAATCAACACCCCCAGGTTCCTCTCTGACGGGCAGGTCTCCAGTCACTTCTCAGCAAGCCTGTAGCGCTGCTGGGGGTTGTTGTGGCCGAGGTACAGAACTCAGCATTTGGCCTTATTGAAACTCATACAGTTGGCCTTAGCCCATCACTCCAGCCTGTCCAGGTCTCTCTGTACAGCCTCCCTACCCTCGAGCAGATCAACACTCCCACCCAACTTGGTGTCATCTGCAAACTTACTGAGGGTGCACTCAATCCCCTTGTCTAGATCATCAATAAAGATGTTAAACAGGAGCGGCCCCAAAACCAAGCCCTGGGGGACACCACTCGTGACCGGCCGCCAACCAGATTTAACTCCATTAACCACAACTCTTTGGCCCCAGCCATCCAGTCAGTGTTTTACCCAGCAAAGCGTGTGCCCATTGAAGCCACGAGCAGCCAGTTTTGCCAGGAGAATGCTGTGGAAAATGGTATCAAAGGCCTTACGAAAGTCAAAGTAGACAACATCCACAACCTTTCCCTCATCCAATAAGCAGGTCGCCCTGTCATAGAAGGCGATCAGGTTTGTCAAGCAGGACCTGCCTTTCATAAACCCATGCTGACTGGGCCTGATCATCTGGTTGTCTCGCATGTGTTCTCAGGATGAGCTGCTCCATCAGCTTCCCGGGCACTGAAGTCAAGCTGACAGGCCTGTAATTTCCTGGATCATCCTTCTGACCCTTCTTATATATGGGCGTCACATTGGCCCATTTCAAATCTGTCGGGACCTCCCTGGTTAGCCAGGACTGCTGGTAAATGATGGAAAGCGGCTTGGTGAGCACCCCAGCCAGCTCCTTCAGCACCCTCGGGTGTATCCCATCTGGTCCCATAGACTGTGTATGTCTATGTGATGCAGTAGGTCACTGACTCTCTCCTCCTGGACCGGGGGGGGGGGCATGTCATTCTCCCAGTCTCTGTCTTGTGGCTGAGGAGGCTGGATTCCCTCAGTACAACTAGTCTTGTTATTAAAGACTGAGGTGAAGAAGGTATTAAGCACCTCAGCCTTTTCCTCATCACTCATTGCCATTTTTCCTCCTGTGTCTAGCAGGGGATGGAGGCTCTCCCTGGTCTTTCTATTCCTGTTGAAGTACTTACAGAAACATTTCTTGTTATCCTTGACTGCTGAAGCCAGATTAATTTCTAGCTGGGCTTTAGACCTCCTGACTTCCACCCTGCATACCCTCACAGCATCTTTGTAATCATTGTGAGTGGCTAGCCCCTTCTTTCAAAGGCCGTAAACTCTCCTTTTCTCCCTGAGTTGCAGCCACAGCTCCCTGTTTAGCCAAGGTGGCCTTCTCTGCCGTCGGCTTCTCTTACAGCACCTGGGGACAACCTGCTCCTATGACATTAAGATTTTCTTCTTAAAGAGTATCCAGCCTTCCTGGACCCCTATACCCTTCAGGATTGTCTCCCAAGGGATTCTGTCAATCACTTGCTTAAACAAGTCAAAGTCAGCCCTTTGGAAGTCCAGGATGGCAGTTCTGTTGCCCCCTCTCCTGGACTCTCTAAGAATAGAGAAGTCTATTCTTTCATGATCGCTGTGCCCTAGTCGGTTTAAACCGCCACATCATCCACCATTCCTTCTCTGTTCACAAAGAGGAGGTTCAGCAGGGCACCTTCTCTGGTCCATTCACTCACCAGCTGCATCAGAAAGTTATCTGCCACACATTCCAGGAATCTCTGGGACTGGTCCCGCTCTGCTGTGTTTTATTTCCAGCAGATGTCTGGGAAGTTAAAGTCTCCCACAAGAACAAGGGCAAGTGATCGTGAGATTTCTCCTAAGTGCCTATAGAATATTTCATCCACCTCTCTGTCCTGGCTGGGTGGCCTATAATACACTCCCACTACGACATCTGCTCTGTTGGCCTTCCCCTGATTCTAACATAAAAACACTCCATCCTGTCTTCACTATACTTGTGCTCGAAGCAATCATAACAGTCCCTAACATGCAGCACCACCCCACTGCCTCTCCTTCCTTGTCTATCCCTCCTAAAGAGCTTGTAGCCATCAACTGGCACACTCTAGTCATGGGAGACATCCCACCATGTTTCTGTAATAGCCAGTACATCATAATTTTCCTGTTTCATCATGGCTTCCAGCTCCTCCTGTTTGTTACCCATGCTGTGTGCATTGGTATACATGCACTTCAGATGGGCTGATGTCCCCAGCACCTTTTTGCATTTAGAGGTCCTAATTCCAGCCTGATCTTTCACAGGTGTTACCACAGTTACTGATCCATCAATATCCCTTGAATCTTTGCTGTGCTGCATGTCTCCATCCCTTGCCTCCACTGAAGTAGCAGGGTGAGGGTTGTTGCTGGCACACCAGCCCACAAACTCTGGTAATCTACCCTGGGGCTTATGTTCCAGTTTTGTTCTCATTCCACCTTCAAATCTAGTTTAAAGCTCTCTGAATGAGCCCAGCTAACTCCTGCCCCAAGATCCTTTTGCCTCTCTGGGACAGGTGCATCCCATCTGATGCCAAAAGGTCTGGCATCATGATATATGCAGGAAATTAACATCCAACTCAGAGGTAGAAAAGAATAGGGGGATTTTTCCTGCTCTCATCTGCTCTGAATTAAGCTCCAGTGCTTGAATTACACAACGAAAATCTTCTCCTGTACCTGAGTTACCATCCACATCACTGATAAAAAGAAATTATGAAAGATTAATCCTTTTAATTCAAATATGTAGGGGATTTGGCCTGGAGAAGACATTGGACTCCTACAGCATCTTCCAGGACTATTAGTGGAAGTGGAGACAGGAACAATTGACTGACAGTTTGTGGTGGGTTGACCCTGGCCAACAGCAAAGCCCCCACCCAGTTGCCCACTCGCTCTCCTGTCCCAACAGGGTGGACAAGAGAATCAGAAGGGGGAAAAAATGAGAAAAAACTCATGGGTTATGATAAGAACAACTTAATAACTGAAGAAAAGAAAGGAGAAACAAATAAGCAGTGTAAAGGCAGTCACCACCTCCCACCAGCAGACCAATGCCCAGCCAGTCTCCAAGGCAATGGCTACCTTGGAAAAAATACTCCCCTGCCCGCTAGTTTTATTGCTGAGCATGATGTCATATGGTGTGGAATATTCATTTGGTCAGTTGTGGTCACCTGTCCTGGATTTGTTTTCTCCCAACCTGTTGCCCAACCTCAGCCCACTCCCTGGTGGAGCAGAGTGAAAAAGAGAGAAGTCCTTGACATTGTGCAGGCACTGCTCAGCAACTGCTGAAACATTGGTGTGCTATCAACACAGCTTTTGTCACAAATCTAAAACACAGTACCATATGGGATGCTATGAAGACAATTGACTCCTTCCCACCCAGAGCTAGTACAGAATTGTACTGGTCTGACTGAAAACTGCAGCGGAGGACAACCAGAAACAGCAGGAGCAGAGAATGGAACAGGTTGAACAGGGAGACTCTTCAATATACTAAATTAATAGAGCTCACTTCTGTATATCAGTTGAAGGACCTAAAGATTTATTTGCTGCAGACCAATCTTTTTTTTTAATTTATTTTATTTTTTCTGAAGGGAGAATTATTTATTTACATATTGGCTTTTCTGAATTAATTGAATGTTTCACAAATATTTTTTTATAATTTCATATCTATGTGAGGCAATGGAAGGTCAGGTACAGTTGTCAGGTAGGGAAAAGAAACACAAAACTTAAGAAGCATCTATAAATTTAGGGTAATCAAATGCGATATTCATTACATGAATTACAGAGTGCTTTGTATTATCTGGTACTTCACATGTTCAAAACAGATCTCATTTCAGTTGCAGTCATGAGTCCTCAGCAGTTCAGATTTCAAGATCTCTAGATATCCTGTTACTAAAAATTTCAGTTTAAATTCTTTGCTAGGACAACAACAAAAAAAATACCACGTCAGAGACAAAAGGTATCATTCCAGTAAACTAAAGAAATATTTGCTTTTTTTCTTTGTTTTTGGTATGTTCAGTCTTGAAATGAAATCACGCAGCTTTGTTTTAAAATACGAAACATGAGCCATCTGAAGGTAAAAACTTATGAACTAATCTACATTATATTTCTTCAGCACAGAATAAAAGGAGTGATGTCTGACATCTTCTGTTTAAATCAAATTGTGAAAATCCCTGAAAGTCCTACAGATGATCACTCAAACCCAAAGCATGAGGGCTGCTGTGATAGTTTGTCTTTTCTAAGTAGAAAGACTCAGAGAATACCACATGATAGAAGAGCTTTTGGAGCTGAAACGAGCAAGAGCTGCCCTGCTGAATGATGGTAGTATGAATATAGGACAGCGGGCCTGGTCAAGATATTCCCATGAAGGCTGTGAAGCGCTGCCAAACATATTAACCACACAAACAGCTGCTTTGTACTGAAGACACAACACTGCTTTTTTGTTGTTGTTGTTTTTCCACATTCAAGAAAATGTGACTCCCTGAATTAGTATCTTCTCTAGTCAGCACCATGTTTTCTTATGTTGCTAATGGTACCATCAGTGAAACTGTGCAATGGTATAATAGAAAAACACCAGTTTTATCCTGGAGTTACATTACTATTAAACCAAAAAGTTGGTACATTGTGAACATCATTTCTAGCTCTTATTTTGATTTGCATCTCTTAAAGAATGGTTGTTCGAGTAACAAGAATTAGTTGTACTAAACCCTAAATTCACTTTACCTGATATTATCAGCTAAGCCTTTGAAAGAACATTAGAAGCACCTGTATTTTAAATTGCAGCTGATAAAACAGCAAAGCTCTTACTGAAGATAATGACCTAAAAAGGGATAACATCACAGTAGAATCAGACAGTGCCATTCAATTGTCTGTCCTGCCATTTGTAAAGAAATGTGCTATTATTTCTTGATTTAAGATTATGAAGAACACTGCTCAGGCAATACTCACTCCTTTTGGAAAGCTTTTCATGCACAGAATCAGATAAACAAGATGCTGTCTTCTGAGACTGCTGAAAAGCTGTTGAACACAACAAATTCCTTTTGTCTTTTTAAAAAGTCAAACAGTAAGCTTTCTCACACTATAAGCATGTTAGCATGTGACTCAAGATACAAAACTCAAGCCATAAATATGTCTCATTGAGTTTTAAGATGACTGAAAGAAGAAAGAAATTGCCTAGGGTTGTTAATGCTGAAACAGCAGAAAATAGGATAAATGTACAATTTATTGAAAGCAATTTTTTTATAACAAAGAAAAAAGGTAGCCAGCTACTTTGAAGAAAACAGCCATCTATACCTGGTTCAAGGGACATCCTGATTTTGAAAGTCTATACCTTCAGACAGTAATTGTAATCCTTTTCAATACTTAGAGAGCAGTTATATACTCTATTTATAAAAGATGAACTTACTAATATTTAAAGAAAGAAAACAAAGGAAAAAACTAAAGTAAATTCCCTATGAAATTGTTCAGTGTGTGTATATCATCTGTGTAGGTGGGTATACCTGAATATAAGATGTTTCTTTACACTTATGCATGAAGCGTAATAGCAAAAAGTCACTAGAGGATATAAAACAGAGAAAGCAAGCCCAGACTTCAGCTTTAACTAAGACCATGATTTTTTTCTTTTGCTAAGAGGAGAATAATGGCAGAAATTACATTCTTTTTCTGTCCTGTTCTTCAGAGAACTGATAATCAGAAATGTTGGAACAATTTTCTTCTGCACACTACAGATTAGTGCTGAGTGAAATACTCACTGCTGAGGGGAAAAAGATTCAAATTTCATGGAGCTTTTACCAACATTTGACCCAGTCAATGGTACTTTTGTCTATTAAAATGCACTTAAATAGCATATGTTATTTCTTCAAAAAGCTAAGTGTTTTCTTCTAATCTTTGAGGTATTTTAAGCATGGATACAGATAAGTTTAAGCTACATTTTCCTTCTCCAAGATAAGAACTGGGTTTGATTTTCAAATGAAAGACAGATAGCTGCACTTACTACTCTTTGTTTTAAGAAAAACACAGATGTCACATACTAACATCAGAAAAGTGTCTGGTATAACCCTTGCAGAATACTGAAATATTTCCTGCCTTTTTAAAAAAAATTAAGAAATGAACTATCATTAGAGGCTTTATCCTATGGCTATGAATGTTGAAAGGAACATTGTTCTCAAAGTTCAAACACAAATTACTTTCAAAGGGAAATAAAGGAAGAACAAAGAAAATTTTAAAAGAGGCTGGAGGCCAGGATGAGTGCTTTAAACTGATAGATCTGAATTCTAGGTGGCTCTCTGTGGGAGAGGTGAAGAAAAATCCAGTTGTCAGAAAAAAAAAAAAAAAAGTTTAAACTCCCTACTTCACCAGTGAAGGAGGGGTGGCATTTCTAAAAATCCCCATCACACCTATACAAAGGTCAACAAAATCTCAATGGTGTGATTCACTACATCTAGGTTAGGAGGATACTTTTTTCCATTAGACAATTCTGTCTGCTCAGGACTTAATCTGTCTCAGCTTCTTCCGAGATGGATACCTAAGGGTGGCTCTTTTAAAGGAGATGTAGCAGTGGGTTATTTTATCTTTTGCTTAATACTTTATGTTAGAGCACTTTCCTAGGAATTTGGAGAGGTGGGTTCTGTGCCTGCTTCAGCTGCAAGGGAATTAAACTTATATCTTAAGAAGATACTGAAAGGGTTGAAAGGGGAAGGAGCCTGCCACTTAAAGCTTTTTTTAATTTTCTTTTTATGTAGCCAAAAATGCAAAATCCCTGAGGACAGAGAAGAATAAGAGGGAGCTGTATTCTTGTCTGGGAAGGATTAAAACTGAAAAAACTGAAGCCTGTAGACTATTCATTGTAATACATATTTGTATTGTATTAGGCCACCACTGAAAAAAAACAGTGGAACTATTTGCTGAGAGTAGACTCTCCTATATGACAGTATTTAACCATTTGGAGACAAATAGCCACTGTTTCTTTCAGTACCCTGTTTCTTTACAGTTCAGTAGAAATGCAAAGGTGGCTTTCCAGAATTTAGAAGACAATTTTTTCTGTCTCAAGATGATTAAAATCTAAAAAGGAAACTTTCAGATTTCTCTGACATGTGCTACAAGCAGCAAATGCTCGTGAAGTAGCTCAACAGCACTACAAGCTAAATGTTCAGAATTATGGCTGTTTTTTTCAGTATGCCCTTGTAGATCTGGGTGCCTGTTTAGCTGTGCCTTACTCAAGCAGAGACATAAGTATGAAATAGATAATTATGTCCCCTAAAATAAATACCTCTAAAATGTGTGAAAGCATTCAAGATGTCAACTAAACGTTTAGATGCCTATAAGCTTAGGCAGGGCTGTAAAAAGGATACACACATATGGAACAGTTGTTCAGAAATTAGGTAGGACTTCAGGTCCCCCTGATAAGATTTCAGCAGAACCAACACCATTCAGAAACTCACTAATTTGTTTCAAAGGTATTTTTAGAACCAAGCAAATAACTTGAAGCAGGAGATTAGGTTATCTTTCAGATCAAATATATCTAAATCATACCATATAGGGAAAACTTAGGGACACAAGGGCAGAAGGAAAGAAGGAATAATGCAGACCTAGGAAAAAGGAGGATTATTTTCTGCATATTTTAATGGATTTTGGTTAGCTACTTTTTCATCTGCCTATGACTCTATGACTCAATCTTTCTAATTCTTTCATCTTTCATTTGATTAAAAAAATAGCACTAATGCATAAGACAATGGAAAATGGGACACAGTTCTCAATCACTTATATTTCATTGAGTTAGCTAACAAAATGAATGACAAAAATTAAAAGGTATAAACCATACATTATTAAATTTACCAAATAACAGTCTTATTCAATATGTACCTTTCTGAGTAATAATTTTTTTAATTGTCACAATTTTACACCATTTCTGAGTGGGTTTGAGGGGTGACTGCACTGATAAATGGACACATTCTCTGAAGTCACCAAGCACATGCATAGCCTAATATTCCTTAAGCATAAACTTTGTTAAAATCAATACAGGGTTGAAAATGTGTTTTAATGGACTTCAGCCAACTCTGATTATCAATACTATTCTACCTTTGCAAAAACTACTCACCTGTTTAAAAATTCCCAAGTGCTAGAATGTCAGAAAATGAAAAAAGATGGAATCTAGCCCATTCCCAGCTAAGGTATAAATCTTCATTACTTGTTAACACATACCTGACAAATGCCCTCCCACCCAAACATGTAAAGATGTCCACAAGTCAATATAACAGATTTTTAGGAGATTGGTTTGGATGGAGTCTATAAGATATAGCATTTTGTAATAAATCTAGGATTAGAGTACAAGTTTTAAATCCAACCTGTGTGTACACAGTACCATTCCAAAGGAGAAATGGGATCAGGCTGACTCCATCATGATCAGATTCTTCCCCACTTCTGCTTTACAGTTTATTTTGCTCTGTAGTAATAAGGATATCTTTCTGTGTCTGCCTGCTCTTAGGCAAGTGAGCAAGATAAGTAGTCCGCTTAGCAGAAAATAGTTTCGTGTGTCCCCTTGTTTCCTGCATTGGCACACAATAAAGTGAACGGGTATGAATTTAAGGGTTTGACTTTTCTGTAAGTGGTGACATTAGTTTTACACATTATATCTCTTCATTAACATCTGTTAGTATGAAAAGGTATAAATACATCTTTCATGGTTCAGAAAAAGGATTTATGGAAATAGCTGAGAAGACTTGTAATAAACTGAGGTTATATGATTCTTACCTGTATGAATAAGGAAAAGAAAGTAACAGAGATAACCTTTCCCCCCTTTCTTTCTCTGGTCTCTGCAGTATCTGGAAGTAGAGGAACAAGAGGGCAAAAGTTATGGAGAAAAGTAATTTTGTTCATTAGACCAACTGATAAAGTTGGCAAAGAAAAAGTAATTTTTTGTGCACAAAAGCCTTTCTTCAGAGATAAATAAGCACCGAAGCACCTTTCCCTGAATTGCTGGTTAGGGAGTAGAAGATGTGAAGGGTTTCTTCCCTGCACCCTATTTCTGCTGCTGCACTCAACACCACAATGTATGAAAGTTTCAAAGTCACTTATCCCCATTAAAGTTATACTGTGGTATTGAAAATATTAATTGCTAGATGGTGCTTTGCAGGTAGAGTTGTCCTTTCTGTGGCTCCACTAGACATTACAATGACTTCTCTTGAGTATGGTGACAAAAGGACAGCCAGTCACAGCTCATGTCCTGCTTTTCTCTGTTGTCTACTTGCCCCAGTGACTGAACATCTTGTCAAATTCAATCCAAGTCAAACAAGACAGATACAGGGTTTAGAGCCATGTCTCCTAACCCAGCATGTTTATTTCACTAATGAAAGATAGCAAGTTTGTTTTAGAAATATATTTTGTTCTCAGTAACAAGTATAGAAACAGTACACACTGCTACAAACTTTACCAGAATGTACACGCATGCAAGTTTCCTTCAGTTATTTTCAAATGGATATTTAACCATATTTTAAAAGCCAATATGCATGTGCAAAATCTGGCTTTTAAAGTCCTGCGCAACACTGAGACATCACATCCAGTCTTACATAACGTGCAGAAATCACTCCCACAACTTGGGACTCACCATGTTTCAAGATTCTAAAAGTGTCAGGACAATTGTTCCAGTCAAATTTCTGTTACATATGGGAAATTCATCCTTGAATTCCCAAGAACCCATTTCACACTAAAATAGGCACAAATACTATTTTAACATTTTTTATTATACTGTCTGTCTGATTTTACCCCACTTGCTGCTTTATATCTAAATTCAGGGACATATTGGTTCTGTATAATAAAAAGAAATAGAAAAAAGATGAGATAATAATCAGACAAGTTTCCTTTAGTGCAAAATACATAGATAAATACAGCAAAATACATAGGATAAAATGACATTGCTTTAACATAGGAATCTTAAAGGTCTAGAGTCATCTGGACACCTTAATTATTACCAGAGTTCAGAGAAAGACACACCATGTATTACAGATTATAGAAGATATCTTCAGCTTTTATCCTCTGATATAAAAGTAGGAAAGTTCAAACAGGTCCAAAATTTCTATAAATAAACAATACTCTATTAAAGTGTTCTGTGAATGTGTCAAGTCTTGAAGAACCAGATTGTGAACCTGGCTTTGTGCCCACACCAGGAATTATGAAGCTGTTCAGCATTCACGCTGCCTACATTTGCTGCCTATATAACTGCTACCAAGATTAGAAGCAAGGAGCCTCTATAGGACCATTGACTCAGCCTCTTTACAGGTGGATGAAGAATGGTCAACTACAAAGTTGATCATAAATGGTATAGAGCTCTCCAGTAGATGAGCTAAGTAGTCATATAAAGTTATCTGCTCTAAATAAAAGACTGATACATGCTGGCATATTTCCTTACCTGAAAAATAGAGCAGGAAAGAAGTGTGAGAACACAGAGCTCTGTGGCTTTGAGTCATAATGTGACTTTTTTTAGGCTTGTTTATTATCATTGTTGTTAACCTATGAGTTAATCCTAATTTAATCTTTGCACAATGGGGAAAACCCACTCCTGGTTCCTAGTATCTACAGTCCCATCTGTCCTAATAAATTAGAGTGAGGTTGCTCAAGCACTAGATGTCTGTTCATCTATACCTGCTTAACTGGTAATTCTTCCCCTAGTCATGCTTTAGATTGATCTAAATATCTCTCTTCAAGACAAAGTCTGAGCAGGCTTTTGGAGACAGTTTGCTTCATAAACTGATCCCAAAGCCTATGCAGATGAAAATCTGTCAGTTTTCCTCCAGTTTTCCCTCCATATATATTCCACACCGTCCTCCAATACCATTCTCATAGACTAATCACCCAGTCACACATCACAGATCCTCACGTCACACCTCAAAACTTCCAATACATGATCCTTTGAGTTTCCTAATATCAAATGCTGTTCTAGGAAGCTGCAACATAGTTTTCACATTAGTTCAGGCACTTTAATCTGTGGGAGGAAGTGGGGAAACCACCTGCCCCAAATCCCCATACCTGTAAAATAAAGGTGACCTCTCAGGGCCTTAAGGGTTTACCTGAAACACAGAGGGAAGTACTATGCAGTGTGGATCTGGTAAACCTATACAAAGCTGGCTATCTCTAACCAATGCGGAAATGAGCTAGTCCTTTTCACCTGATCTCAGAAACTGAGACTCTCCATTCTCAGAAACTCTCATTCCTTGACTACTTTTTACTTAGTAGTGTGAACATAGTCTCAAGTTGCTGTCCATTCACTGGCCATTACTATCTTTCCCCAGCTATCTGTCTGTTAATTTCTTATGAAAAATATCAGTAGTACAACAGTGCCCTGAGAAAGCAAATATGTGAATGTGGGGATCCATAAATGCAAATCATAATTTTAAAAAACAGACACACCATTTGGAGATCTTTTACACAGACACTGTTTATCATATTCTTCTTCAAATGCACTAACAGATGACTGTAACAACTTCTAGTGCTATTGTGAAGGCAGACCTCTCTTTTATAAGCTGAACACTCCAGTTGTCTTCCCACTCATTACATCCTACATGTTGTCAATCTTAGTTTCAAAAACTGTCAATCAGAAATGCAGTGGGTGATATGTGTAGGATATTTTTTAACCACACTAAGGTGGGCATTTCTCTGATTTTCCTTTATTCTCTTGATTGCAAAGTACAGTATGTGTCTTACATGCATACAAGCAAACACAAAAGTATATGAAAAACAGTATTTTGAAAACTGAAAACAGAACTTCAGTACAGTAACCCTTACAGCTAATCAAAGTCTTATTCTTAGTCAGACATCTTCCTGATTATTTAATACAGTGGTTCCAGATGTTATAATTATCTCTTTAGACTTAAGTTATTGATTTATTAAGAGCAATTATCAGATATTAACAAAAGAGAGAAAATAAAAGTCACAATAATTTGCTGAAGCACACAGTTACTTCTACAGTTGTATCAGTATCTGTGATCATGCTGCCAAGAGAAGAAGAAGGAGGAGAAGAGAAGAAGGAGAAGGAGAAGGAGAAGGAGAAGGAGAAGGAGAAGGAGAAGGAGAAGGAGAAGGAGAAGGAGAAGGAGAAGGAGAAGGAGAAGGAGAAGGAGAAGGAGAAGGAGAAGGAGAAGGAGGACAGGGTGGCACAGGAGTGGAAATGAAGACTGTATTAGATGGGTGATTATTCTGACTCAGTGTGGGAGTTCTTACATTTTAATAGTAATACAATAGTTTCTACTATTGTTATAGATGTACACATGTCTTGTATAACACTGTAAAGTACAAGCAAAATGTAAAGTATAAGCAAAATTTAATTCACCTATGGATTTTCTGTAAAAGATTTTTTTTTTACTGTTTGAGAAACCACATTGTTGACAAATCCTTCAATCTCAAGAGGCTTACCTGCTGCCACTGGTATCAGAAGATGGCAGTCTCACTTATAAAGCCTCTGATGACCTGTAATTTAAATACTTTACCAGACTTGCTGAGCTGGTTTGCCTCAAAGGCATTAAGGCTGACCAGTTGGTGATCTATTACAGTATTACAGAATTGGTACTGAAATTGTTTTAGCAATAGGTATATACAGAACAAAAAATCTTCAACAGAGAAAAGAATAAATGAAAACAAAATTGCACTTTATATTCTGGTGCTAAAAAAATATTTTCTTCCTGTCTTCCCTAGTAGCTGAACTTTTTTCAGTGACAGTTCATAGGGCTGCTTGCTGAGGTACTTCAGCAACAGGGTACATTTTCAGTTCAGACCTGAATAACTTTATGGATTTTGTGGGATGATCAAGAAGTTAAGCACTGATGGTGGTTATTCCATCTTTAAAAAATACTCTACTTAGACAATTTGAAACAGCTAAAGCCTTCATGTCTGACAAATGTTGCTTGTAATGAAAATATTTACATACTCCTAACTACAGAGACTGTCAGATGTTGCTAAAATTACCAGTGTTGCACAATACGGAAGGCAACATGAATGATTGTCAGCCACTAAAAGAAACAGGTTCTGTGTTCCAAAAAGCCTTATCAACTCTAGCTTCTCAATTTTTAAAAACTTTCTGTGCCTCAAAACGTACTGACTTTCTTTAATGGGGCATTATCACTTCTCTTGCAGCACTTCACACACAGGATACCAAGAGAATAGATTAATTTTCTATTTGTCTCACTGTTTTCTGCAAGGACTCTTTGAACTATAATCTATTTTATGGCTAATCCTTTAGTTTCATTCCCTATTTATTGGTGTAACTGACAAGGGAGAGGTAGCTAAATATCATTCCAAACTCTTCACCCTATTAAGGGGCAAAGGAAGTTAAGTACGCAGAGAATACAGATATGATACAGATGAACTTTCACACCCCATTATTTTGACACTATATTTTGGACTTTTTCAGCATTGTCATTCATAACTTGCTTTTCAAGATTTCATTGCTTCATTTCTAGTGAAATGCAGCTATCTGTTCCCTGTCTAGGGAATGGTACATTCAAAAATCTCTTAATTATATCTCTTCTTCCATTTACTGAGTTGTTTCCTGGAGATTAACCTAGCCCTAAATTAATAGTTAAAAATGGCAATTTCTCTATTAAATGTTTGTAGAATAACCAGAAATATATTTACAACTAGTACAGAGTGTTGTTGAATCACAAAACTGAATCTTAAACTGAATGTTAACTTTTCACTCCATAAAAAAGAGAAGAACATGGAAAGAGAAAATAGGTAGTAGTGCTCTTGGAGAAGGAGAAAGGATAACTCTTGACTATCTGTCCACATCCAATTGCTATATAGTATGCTTCTTCATAAACCAACTGGATTACTTTTTGTTTCTGTTTCCTTTAAAAACATAGTTACACACACTGAGTAAAGGAACTGAGAGACGGCAAGAAGTTTTTTGCATTATAAAAATCCACTGGAAAAAACATACTGGGAAATTTATTAAATCATGCAGGTGACAATGAATTCAGCATTTCTTTAAAACTTCATATTTATAGAATAAACCATGAGTATAAGCAATTTTAAATCCTTACCAAATCATTCAGCAGGGAGTAGATTGTGAAAAGGAGATCTTATTAATATAGACTGTATGCTTTTCAGCACTAATTTTTCACTCTCACAAAAGCACCAAGTAAAAGAAGGTTCTCTCAAGTACTAAAATAGGCTGTGGCAAAGAAATTGGCAAAATGATGAAACACATACATGCCAGATGGCTGTGTTTTCATGTTCCAGTAGAAGGGTGTCATAATTCCATTCTTGATTGCAGTTCTTTACATAAAAGACATCAAAAATAGAATGTGTCAGAAAACTATATTCTACTGTGAGTATCAATTTTAAGAGTCCCAGTGCATAAAAGGAAATGACTGGCTACATCACAATTGTTTAAAATGTCTAAGAACTCTGTACAATAAAAAAATTAAGCACAGGCTGAACAAAAATCTATCTAACAAAGAAATGCTAAGTACAATTTTGCATTTGAGCTCCTATTTCTTTTCCTAGATGTTAGGTGTCTTGTTCAATCAGAGCAGACTTATCTTTTGAGAGTACCTAGTGAGCCAAACAAAATTTGTCTTTTTTTGAAGTGGCTAATTGTCCAATTCTACACAGCAATTTACACAGAAATCCAGAAAAGGGGTCAACTCACCAAGACATATTCAAACCTACATCTCAGATCTATCATTCCTACAGAAGTTGTGCTACAGTTCAGCCATGTACGCAGGTGTTCCCTGGCCTGAACAAGAGCATGCAATTTCTGTAGTTTAGTAGACAAAGCACTTTGGGTATGGTCTGAATTTTGAGTTTGTTCATTTCATACCAGAGATATACTGAACTAAAAACCAAATATGAAGAGAGGGCCGTTTATAAATTTAGAGTTTAGGTTCCTTCCTACCTGTTGTTCTGGGTTCTGGCCAAAATCTTCCCTCTCCCTCTTAGATAGTGTACCAGAGATTGAGGATCACCTCAAATTTAATAGTCCAAAATGAGAGTTTCGCCATTATGAACTAATGTTAATACAGACATTCTGAAGTGTTGTTTTGAATGTAGGAGTTTCAGTTCTGCTTAAAGTCCACTTTGATGGTACATATGAATGTCGCTAGTAATAGTCTTCAAGTATCTGAAAATGTGTATTCTACTACTAGGCAGTATTCTTCCAACAGTATTTTAAAGAGCAGTTTGAAATGGCAGGCCTTTCAGAAACAAGGAAATGCTTCAAATTTGTTAGACATATGCTTTCTTATAGTTAAAGAAATTAAAAAGGAAAGAAGGTTTACAATGACATGTTCTCAAAAGTTCTCTCTTTTTTTTTTATCTAATCTCTGCAAGTGAATGAGGAAAATATTTCTGTTTAAAAGGCAATTATTGATTAGACAATACAAGATGAACACTGATATAATCTACTACTCTTACTGAAGATACTTTTACTGAAATAAAATTTCTTACAGGAATTTGGATAAGGGGAAGGTAAAGGCAGGAATACAATTTTCTAATAACTGGATAAGAGTAGACAGAAGTAGGATGTTTTGGCAAAAGAAGGGTGAAAAATTAGCAGTCATTAAAATAGAGATAGAAATTATCAAAAGGAACTTTGAAATGCATTATACCACAGGACGCAGAAAGAGTGGTCTTTGAAAATACGGCCTTCTTCTGGAAATAATAATTTTCAATACAAGGAAATTGTAATTGAATTTTTCTGTGTTGTATCAGAGATGCATTGAAATGAGAAAGTAGAGTATTTTGAACATAAAAAACTGACTAAATGTATGAGAAGTGAACTATATTGACACCAAAATATCTTCAGAAACATGGAGGTATGCATGAAAGAAAAGGAACTAGTTATGGTGTGAATGTCTTGTGCAGGAATCTTTGCAGAGTTAACTCAAGATATGAGAATGGTGTTTCATGGTATGTCTCCTCAGGACATCACTGCCATACAGATACAGTTGACAAGATATGTGTGAGCTAAGTCACCTATGCATGCTGTCAAACAACTTAGCATTCCATTTCACTTCACTCTGCAGTTCAGTGACTGTTCACACTGCTTGCATGACAGTTTGCTCCTGGGCTCTCTTTTGAACTGTTGCAGAT
This sequence comes from Strix uralensis, assembly GCF_047716275.1. NCBI lineage: Eukaryota > Metazoa > Chordata > Aves > Strigiformes > Strigidae > Strix > Strix uralensis. Next base: position 22,845,378 of record NC_133975.1, read on the forward strand.
AGTTTTCTCTCAGGGAAAATTCAGGTGGGGATAATTTACTCCAAAGTAAACCTATAGGCAGTACGAAGAGCACTTCAACAGGTCTGTCTCCACATCTGCACCACCACAGTCAAACACACACACACACATATGCATGCATATACACACTGAGCCCTCCATTGCAAATCTGGACCTTGATTGCCCACAAGTTGTCATGTCATACTTCCAGAAATGCAACACACACTTTTGGCGTAATTTTATAAAAACACCACTTGTGGGCTACACAGGGCCTTAGCCTTCCCCAGGCACCCTAAGCCCTATGGGGATGGATGACCACAGCAATGTTGATCACCTACAATGCCAGAAACAGATGTATTAGTGAGGTGCTTAGCCCAGATTAGTAACCCTCTTACTTGTTGTACCAAATTACAACATTTGGTACACCAAATACATACATATTTAGAATATCCACCCCTATGTCTGAATTAATACAACCAGGTTCATATAAGAAGACAGGGCTTGCTGGGTTCTGGCCTGCTGTATGCTGTGTACACATACTAATGGTTTCTTAAAACAAATAAGTAAAATAAAAGGTGTAGGAGTTCAATATTCAACAGGAACATGCTCCCAGAGTTACAGATACACTTGGTGGATTGTTGAAAAATGGTTCAGTTCAGAACACAAAAGCTTCACACTGTCAGTGTCACACATTTAATATTGTATAACATTTTATTAAAACATAACTCAAAGTTACTTACAATGGAAGCTACTATCTTCCACATATTAGCATTACTATGAGAAAACCCTAATGAGTGCATGATGAGTTTATCATTCTCTAACTTCTTTACCTATTCACAGCATAGGGAGATGGAGCACACAGGCTGAACAGTCTGAGCACACAGTTCATTCATGGAATAAATTTCTTCAAAAATCAAACAGTATGTTTAATATCCAGGATCCTTTGGAAAGAAATATATTTGATAATATATTAAAGAGAGCATGATAGGACTAAATGAAGATTCTGCAACCATTTCTATGTATATGAGCATTTATATTTTAAATTATATCTTTTATTACTGGTTTATATTTACATTTAGCTAACACATAGCAATCTTGCCATCAATCTTCTCACTCAAGTAGATATACATGAACTAAAAAATAATTTTTATGATACTGGTTGTATTTTTCATAAGAATAAGATAGTATCAGCAATAACACCACTATTTATGTCTCTAGCCAACAAATTAATGTTATTTTCATTTTTTCCAAAATTATTCATATCAAAACGACACAAGAAACTAGTCAGATGACTAAAAAACTATCAAAATTTATTTGAAAGTTGAATACTTACCAAAGTTTTTATCTCTTTTCCCTAGTTATAGGGAAACTTTACAATACTTAGATAGCAAATATCAGGGGAAGAGTACAAATCAAGAGATATTTCTGCTTATGGGACCAAAATGTATTCCACTATGGTAGGTTTGTCTGTTTCCTTAGAGAAAAAAAAAAAAAAAAAAATCAGAAATAAGGGTGAGAAAGCAAAAAGTAAAACTCTGAAAAAATGAGGCTTCAGTCTTTATGGCTTTGACACTATGCTGGCTTTCACCCAAGATTTCTGTAGAACAGTGTGTGGAGGCAAAATGTTCTGCACTGCTTCTAGGACATACACTTTCCTTTGCCAAGTACGCCAGGGCTCCGTAACATACTCATACAGCCAACACATCTCTGGTGTTTAAAGTCTAATCGAAAAAAATCCACTCACTAAATTGAAGGGAAATCAGTGTTCACATCCTGAAGAAGATTTGAGTCAAACCTACCTCAATTTAAATTATTGGCTTAGATAATTCAAACATTGTCATTATCTTTAGAACAGTAAGCCACTCCCTTCAGCAGTGCTTGAAAGAGCCATTTATTCTCCCTTTCTTCCTTTCCTCTGAAATCAGTTTCTCTCACCATAGGAAACATGCTGGCAAATTGTGAAGTGCAAAGAATTATTAAGATAAGTTAGTGAAAGAGGTGAGAATAGAAATCAGGAACTCTAAGCCTAATTCATGTGCCTTGAGGCTGAAAAAGGATTATATAATGTAAGGTTTCCTTTATCAGACACCCACTATTATACATTGCACGAGAAAATGCCTCTCAGAAATGTTTATGGTAATGCTTTTTCCTTGGTTGGCAATGCCAAGATATCAGCATCTTTTAAAAAATAGAATAAGAAACTACTGTATATTCCATGCATCTTAATGTTTCAGTATATATAAAGAATTCACTAAGTTTATTATACCATCTACTTGATTTGAAGGGGGAGGAATTAATGAAACACCAAAATCTGGTGAAGCAAGTCTGAAACTTACTTACTAAAAATCACTTGTTCTGTCACTGCAGTGACATTTGAAAAAGTCTTTACTGAGATCAGAGAACTGATTTTTCAGCAAAGCAATCTATCTGTGGGAAAAGCAAATTATTTGCTATAATCTATATTCAATATACTCTTTCACAACTAGAAAAATAAAGTACATCAATAAAAGAATCATTTAAAACCAGAAGAAGGTGACAGGGAAGATAATAATGCCAAAAGCAGCAGCTACTTCTGCTCATTCAAACTCAGCATAAAATTAACCTGTAGGAGACTTTGGCACTACACTGAAATGTTTAGAGCACATTACATATATAGAAGACTTAGGCAGCAATGGTTTGGATGGGTTTTCTTCCTTTGTTATTATTAGGGTCATTTGTAAGCCTTTGGTCTGAATATACATATGTAGGGAGTTTTGTACTGCCATCTGTTGATGAATTAGGAATAGAATTGAAGTCCACACAAGAATGAGATTGCTCCCACCATCCTTTCAAGAGAAAGAGGGAATTGAAAGTTGGAAAAAAGTCAGTCTGCATCAGCTTTTCCCAGGAAGCTCTTAGGGACTCACCAGAAATGCAAGCAAACCCCCAATGGCATGGAAAGAAAGAAGTTCTGTTTTGTGGTTAGGGCTCTGCTTAAAGGTCATGCGACTGATCCCACGCTGCCACCAAAGGTTTTGTGAGGAAATGATACAGATATGTTTGTAGGAAGGCATCTTTGCAGTAAAGGAGCACTTTGTTAAAGTGGCAGAGGACAGCAGCAGAAAACCTAATTATGGTTGTTAATATCCACTCAGACATGTCCTGAAGACTTCAGAAGCTAGCCCCAAAGTACAATGGATCAAAACACTGTTTTAAATATGCATAGTGTCCCACAGTTATTGTATTGCAAGAAGACAAAGAAAAGGAGAAACATACATATTCAGACTCAATATCTGAAGGACAGTGATTCTAGTTAAATAAGAACATTGGTTTTTGGTAAATAGTTTTTTGCAAACACACAGACTGAATATGCCTAAATCCATAGTCATTACCAGTTTTGGACAGAAATATATTAAGATTAGTACTGCAATTGTTTTTTTATTATTTTTATAGACATACATTCTTAATACATGATCTTTGCAGAGAGTTACAAAAGTACTTTCTGTATTAAAATCTGATTTATAAGAAAGCACAATTTCTAGAAGCAGTCTAATAGATCTAATTTTTCGGCTTGCTTTTAGCAAGTCAGTTTCTGTAACACTCTTCAGTATTCACTGTAACTTGACTTAACATTCAACAGTACTTCCACATTACTGGCAATAATGTACTTAATTGTCCATTTCTTTTTCTTTTCTAGCAAAAAAGTGGGAAAGTCTTACATAAACCTTTTTAAAATTTTAAAATTAACTAAGACTAGTAGCAGTCTGCCCCAAGTACCAGTTTAATAGTAGATAGTAGGAAAAGTTGATATCTAGCTTCAACTGCTCATTAATAGAATGAAGTATATTATCCTTGAGGGAAGTTTATTAGATTCTGTTCTGCTCTCTGCTTCATTGCTGATGTGACACATATCTCCAGCCTTACTGGCTGGGAACTGGTGATTTACAAAACTCATGGGGTGGTAAGTGTTCTTATAAAAAACTGACTAATTTGTTTCTGGGACACTTTTATCCCCAGTTGTCAAAGCTTTCACTCAGTGAAAAAGAAATCCCAAATTAAAATTGAAGTTCTCCTGAAACCTAAATACTTCATATCAAACACAAAGAACTGGCAATTTGGAGTCTGAACTCATTCCATACTGCAACCTGAAAACTGATCTCCTTGTAAACTGCATAGATCATATGAAGACTTGATCAATAAAGCACCATCAAGAGACCTAGTCTCCTGAGAGTATCTCAGATCTCCAAGATAACACAACTTGTTGACACCAAAATACAGATAGCATCAGGGAACTAAAGAAGTGATATGACAAAGGGTTATTGGCTTATCTGATATATTTTACTGTCATCAGAGAGAAAACACTGGTACTAAGATTTTCTGGACTACTGTGTTGTCCTTTTCTCCCCCATTTCCCATTTTTTCACACTGCTGTACTTGACCATCTTCTTTCCTTCAGTTTGCTACTGCTGGCAGCGCCAGTCTGGGAAGAGAGCCTAAGTCAATACATTCATTGGATTATGCTCTGTTCTGTGCCTCACCTTTAATGTTAGCACATTCCTCTAGTGAGAGCAGTCTCACTCTTTGGGAAGCACTGAATGAAAAGACTAAAGTGCAATTGGTGTTTTACTAATACTTCACATAAACCAGTGGCCGATATATTCTTCTGGAGCTTTCCCTCCATAGATTACTGAATTCCTTTATGCAATGTTGATGTCTATTTCTTTGGTTTACATCTCAGTTCAGTACTTGCATTTGAGTGAACATTGCATGTTAAGAGGCCCAGAGAAGGCATTTTGTTTTGCTAGGCCTTTTAAATGGAGGTTAGACGTCCTTGTAAAGGTCAAGTAGAGCTCCAAGAAATTTCCTTCAGATAACTTGACAGAAAGGTTGCAAGTTAAAGCTTTTGTTTTTGAAATTCAAATAAAAATTCTATAGTAAAATTTGGTTATTCAATTTCCTTCAGTTTTTTTCTCCATGATTTTTCTTCCTAAATTTGCCTGATGTTGGGTCTTTCTAAACTAGTAGTTAAATTTTTCCAGAATGTCTAATTCTTTATGTGTTTAAGAACTACATCAGTGAACAGCTCAAATTTGGTCATATATTTGATTTTTCCCTTTATTATATGTGAAAGGCATAGTCTTGTAATGTTTTCCTTATTTCCTCTCCCACTACCTTCACAACACAGTAACCTTCACACTGAATGAGAATAGCTGGATACAGCTTCCTGCATGACTTTTCAATTGCTGGCAATTTAGTTGGCCAGATGGGGTTTCTGTGGAGAAATGTGAAGGCTAAGTGTGCCCCTGCAGAGCTCTTGGCTCCTGCTGACTCAGCAAGTGAAGGACACAATCAAATAGTACAACTTCCACCTCTTTACTCACCTTCTTTATGTTCCCTTCTATTTTCCTTCCTTCCACTCATTCAGGACTGTGTCTGTACTACTATTTCAGGTGACCTTTTTTTTTCCCCCAATTAGGATCTGCAGTAGCTTGAAATTAAGGGAATCTTTACCAGTCTTACTCTAAGTTCCTACAGGGAAAATGTGAAGTTGCAGAGACTAAAATGAGGCATGAAGCTTTAGCAGACGCATGAAGCAGAAGCCGTGTGTGTAGATAATATGAAATGGTAGCACAGAGTTCTTCAGCCAGGAATGGAAGTGTCTGTGTATTGTCTCTGTATGGGTAGCACAGTGAGGCATCAGTTGGTTTCTGCTCTTACCGATAGTAGGAAAGCATTAAGAGCAGTAGCAGCAGCTGAGATAATTTTTTTTTTTTCCAGAGAAGCCTTAAAAAAGACTAAGTGAGGGCAGATATTGAGGGAAATGAGATTTAAGCCCCATTATAAATGGAAATGTCTTCAAATAGAGTAATTGTGAAAATGTGCTGAGGCACCAGTCCATTTAAAAGTCATGGGAACATATTTATCAGCCACATTAAAGTAAAGGGAAGTCACATAATACAAGCTTACATTTACAACTGATTGACTTCAGAATGCCTTAAATTGGCACGTAGATACTTTTATAAAAGATAGACAGCTCTGGGAAACAAAACACTGAAGAAAGCCAGCCAGTCAAACGAAACACCTTATCAAGAGTAAGCTACAAGCAAGTGGGATTCTGGCCACAGTATACTTGTACATCAAATATGAGAGTTTGGCTCTCTCTGACATCCTTCTTTAAAATGGAAATGCCCTTTTTTAGAAAGGTATGCTTTTTTCTTCATACATATGTCTCAAGTCCCACAAAACAGCCACAAGATGGGAATATTTTTGTCTCTCTCCAGTTTGCAATCAGATTTAATGAGGAATCTTACTATTCTAAAGATAAGGCAAGAACTGAATATTTAAAAGCTTTCTTTTTCTTTTATAAAGAGCAATATATTATTTTTAAAATAGTATTTAATGACTGATTAGTTCTCAGTGTGGCCCAGACATCAGGTTTTTTGAAACAGCAAGTCAGCATGACAGCGGCCTTGAATGGTGGTTTTGATGAGAGTGCTCGTGTGGTGAGAAAGGACTGTTACATGGGCGGTTCTCAGTCTCAGACCTTAAATTTCCAGCATGATTGAGGATCAATAATGATGGTTCCATTCTTCTACAGGCAGACAGTTGATGTCTAATCCTTCTTGCTAGTTAAAAACAAAACTATTTTCAAAAAAGCTACTAGTTCTGCTTTTAAAGTACACATAACGGAAACAAAAGAAGCCTAAATTATTAGTTCCAAGTCCTTCTACTGATTAATCTAACCCAAGAAAATTGATGATATTCTGTACATCACTGATAAATAATTTTGATGTCATATTGACAACTTCAGCAGTTTATAAAATTTTACATCTGACAGCAACTGCTTGCCAAATATTTTCTTGCTATTATTACGTAACCAAATATACATATATTTACAAATATATGCACACAAGCATATGTATGCATGTTGGGTAGGAATCTCTGAAATTGGGCCTAGGTAAATCGGTTTATCTGGTATGACCTTCTTTCATTTTCCTCAACAGGAAAATATTCTCAAGTTTACTGACCTGTATCCTCAAGGTGTTTTCTTCCTACCTGAGATATATAGCATAGTGGACACAAGGCTTGCTGTAAATTGGAGGAAGAGTGGAAGTGTAAATGAGTTTTGCTGGAGGAAAACGAGAGACAGAAAACTTACCTAATTCTGTAGCCTAATAGTTAAGATACTTAATTGAATATAGGGTGGCTGTACGCCAAGTGACTTTAAATAAGTTTTCCAAACTGCTTATATTCTTACATTACATGTTCCTTTGAGAAAATGTATTGGATTTGTATGGCGAGGTGGGGGCTGAGGGGGGTTATAGAGGTGGCTTCTGTGAGAAGCTGTTAGAAGCTTCCCCTATGTCCAATAGAGCCAGTGCCAGCCAGCTCCAAGACTGCTGCTGGCCAAGGCCAAGCCCATCAGAGATAGTGGTAACAACTCTGTGATAACATATTTAAGAAGGGAAAAAAAAAAACCTGCACAACTGCAGCCAGAGAGAGGAATGAGAATATGTGAGAGGAAGACCTCTGCAGTCACCAAGATCAGTGAAGGAGGGGGAGAAGGTGCTCCAGGGTCCAGAACAGAGATTCCCCTGCAGCCCGTGGTGCAGCCCATGGTGAGGCAGGAACGGCGGAGTGGATCTCCACCTGCAGCCCGAGGGGAACACCATGGCAGAGCAGGGGGATGCCTGAAGGAGGCTGTGACCCTGTGGAAGGAGGCTGCAGCAGGCTTCTGGCAGGACCTGTGAACCCGTGGAGAGAGAGAAGCCCACACTGGAGCAGGTTTGTTGGCAGGACTTGTGATCCTGTGCGGGACCCACGCTGGAGCAGTCTGTTCCTGCAGGACTGCACCCCATGGAAGGGACCCACGCTGGAGCAGTTTGGGAGAAGTTCGTGGAGGATTGTCTCCTGTGGGATGGACTCCACACTGGAGCAGGGGAAGAGAATGAGGAGGAAGCAGCAGCAGAAATGTGTGATGAACTGACCACAATCCCTCATTCCCTGTCCCCCTGCGCCTCTAGTGGGGAGGAGGTAGAGAAATTGAGAGTGAAGTTGAGCCCAGGAAGAAGGGAGATGGTAACTGGTTAATGATCTCTCCCTGTCCCTACCCATGTCTCTACTCACGAGTCTCCCTGTGTCCCTCCTTACCCACAAGTCATTCATTATATTGTCTCTCCTCTGTGCAGTTGAGGAGAGCGAGTGATAGAGAAGTTTTGGTGGGCACCTGGCATCCAGCCAGGGTCAACCCACCACAGAGATATCCCTGGATGAAAGGAACTGACTCAGGTCTTCTTTCACAGATAGGTATTCCAACCTAACCCAACCCCAGTAAATTACAGAAGGCAATTTAACTGGTCATCCAAACTTTTGTTTACAGAACAATATTCAGTTGTCACTACAACTATGTTGTCTCTATGGACCTGACACTTTCTAATTCCTTTCATGGAATCCATTTCATGTCTGAATCTTCTAGCTTTCAAATCTTTCCACTAAATTACATTCCATCTGTGAAGCCTATAAAGCCTTAATCATGCCTTCTAACAAATGTTATCACACTTATATAGCAAAAGATGCCCAGAGAGAAGACTTGAACATTTGGGAACTTCTACCATCTGTGCATCTCCCACTTATGCTTATCCAAGAGTCCTTTTCCCCACCCCAGTTCCTTCTCTAAAGTGTTTTATACCTAAATGCATTTCCTTTTGTAGAGATAGGGATCTTTACTGTTCTCTGTCTGCAATAGATATTACTATATGCCACACAATTATAATAAAATTACATTATTAGGGTCAAAAAATGAAATGCTTATTTCATTGTTAGAAAATTATCGAAATGAAGTTATAGGTGGAATCATAGTTCCACTGACCTGTACTTGTACAGTCTGACATAGTCTTTCATTAGAGTCGTATTTTTTCCCCTCAAGGCCCCTACTTTCTTCTGTACAGAACTGACCCTCTCTGAAGTGAAATCAAGGAGGAAAGCAGTGTTTAATAGTGTTAGAACCTCATATTTATGGAGATTGACACTTCCGTCATAGAATTCCTCCATGATATTAAGTCACAAAACAAAACATTTTGATTGTGATTTCACCTATTTCTGAGTTCTTACCTGAAATGTTGAGGCAGTTTTGCAGAACAGTAAGCATTCCCAGACATACCTCATGTCAGTGAAAGTTTTGGTTTGCACATGTAAAAGCTAGGTAATTGTAAGCACTTTCCAAAATATGAACCTCAAAGGCTCAAGTTAGATATCCTAAATCTGTGGATATTTTTGACCCACATATCTGTATTACCTTCCCATTTATAATATCAGAATCATAATAACCCCCAGTATAATACAGTTCTTCACAAATTAAATAACATTTTTGTATTTTTTAGACAATGCAGTGATGTTCACCATAAAAAATTCCATTTAATAATTCTGTATACAGGTTGTTATTTGAACTATGTGCAGTAAATAAGGCCTTGAGACAAACACTGAACATGGAAAAAATATTAAATACTTTCTTATTAAGTCCAACCTTACATATTTGTTCTGTGCAATTAAATAAAAATGTTTTAATTTATTAAAATGTATTTATTTAACATGTATTTGTTCATTTGTGTTTAATTAGATCATTTATTTATTTATTTATTTGTTTATTTATTTGATTCCAAATTGAAATGCAGTGGAGAAAGACTATGTGAACATGTAATTAGATTGCAATCAAAAATTGTAATGGATAGTGCAGGGGCATATGAATTAAGGGTCTTCTGACAGTATTATTCTGATATTTTCTAACTTCTGAGTGTTTGATCTGGCAATATGAATAGTGTTCTTGATAATAAGTTTTGGATTTTTATATTAATTCTTTTGCTATATCATGCCACAGCCAAACCCCAACCAAACTGAAAACAGAACAAAGGTTTAATCATATGGTATATTGGTGATGCTTACATGATTGGTCATCAGGACTGTATCATTTTGATCAGCTGAATAAGCCTTTGCTATTTGAACAACAACTAAACATATATGATATTACCATTGTTTATGAAGAGCATGAATGGGATGATTTTATAGTAAATTTCACAGTTATTTTTTGACATCATTGATACGTAGGACAGTCAATTATCTTTCTTCATCCTTTTCTCTCTGTTCAGATCTAACTTTCATCCCTCTGTGTTCAAACATAGCAGCTTCCTGCTCCACATTGTTATGTCACAAAAGAGAGGTCACATAATACTGGAGGAAAGTAGTTTCCAGGTAAAGAGCTGAAACTGTCAAGAAAGTCCACCACATGTTGGGCTACACCCAATGTGAATTAAATCTTTGGGGAATTTATTTTCTAAAAATGTAAAGTCATTACCAATCTTATGTAAAATACATTTTTTTAGTGAATTGAAACTTGAAGAAACTTGGGTAGATATATTTTAATATTCAAAAAAAATGTACAAAAGATAGTGTCTTGAAAGCTCAAGTTCATAGTTAAATATATGAAAGTGCTGAAATTATTTAAATAAGATTGTCTATAAATTTTATCATGGGTAAAATAATCTAGCTTCATTACCAGATATCATTGAATCCATCTGTCTTTTTTCAGAAATTTAACTATAGCTTCAGACCTGGAAAGAAGTTATGTGCTAAACTCAGTAAAGTAATAAACAACTAAAAGAGGGATATATTATTTGATGTGTCATGAAGTCATAATAGCTGATGTTATCATTCTTACTTATAACTTTCATAGTAATAATAATACCAAGTTAAGTCAATAACTTCTTTCAAGAATGACACATTAGATGAAAACTATAAGACTTTTCTTCTCACTACTTTGCGTTCATGAACTTTTTGGAACTGTAGTAAATTAAATATATTTTCTCTAAATCACACTACAAGTCATGTAGTCTCCCTTGCGGGGAAAAAAAAAAAAAAAAAGTTTAGTACAAAAATGTCAAAAAGTTCTTAAAAGAAAAACAAAGCTTAATAAATAAAAGATTAATAACTTCGTTAAAAAGTAGATTCACACAGCTCTGTTGATGCATAGTTTTAAAATTAAAATTGGAACTCCCTCAGCTTTCTGAAATCTGCTTTTTTGCATTTCTCCCTTATCAAATTTTAATTGCATTTGTTCATAAAATTAAAAAAAAAACCCACTTCCCTATCTTCGCCCCCTCATTATTCTATTTCTAATCTGTCTCTCTAAACTTCTCTAAGGTACTTGATAGAAGAATCTTTATGGAATGATTTATTCTAATATACGGACCTTCCTTGTTCATCAAGGACTTAAAATATACATATATATACACCTTCTGTATATTCAGTCTGGTAACACCTGGTAACTGGTAGCATCTCTCTTCATTTGGATTAACCTTTGACATTCTGGATAGCTCTGTTATTGTAAAATGACACATCCATGCATGTTTTTAATTTCTTTTCACCTGGTTTTCCTTCTGTCTATGCACTATTCAACTTTTTGAAAGTGCTAAATTCATTTTGGTCAGATAATAGCCTCTTTTGTCCTGGAATGATGTGCCCACCTTTTCACTCTTATTCTCCTTCTTTTAATATGAAGCATTCAGATGTGTAAAGTAATGAACTTGCAGATGAATGATATAGACAATATGTAGGCAATATATAAACAAGACAGACACACAGACATACAGTGGCAAAATAGCAGAATATGTAAATACTGTATCACCTGTAGACTTTAAAGAAGTGTCAAATGTAAACCTTCAGATCTTATTCAGAAAACTGATTAAAAAGCAGAACATACTATAAATAAGCTAAAAGTAAGCAAAATTATAATTATTTACCTAGAGATACCCAAATACATTGCTTCACCTTTCAACAAGGATCGAGATGCTGAAATAAAGAAAATGATCAATGAAGGTAAAGGTGTGGAAGGACAATTATCACATCTGAAATGCAATTAATTCAAAGACTACAAAATACTCAAAGCAAAGAGTCTTGATAACCTTCACTGCAGAATCCTGCAGGAATTAATACATACATCTGAAGCATCTAGAACAAGGATTCTTAGTAAGTATATCAGGATGATCATTTATGGAAAATAGCAAATGGGCTGCCTACATTTCAGAAGTGGTTTTAGAATGAAAAGCTTCAGAGTAAATTTTGAAGAAAGAATGAACAATGGCACAGAAGTACAAAGCAAACAATAAAATGTATCTAAAGGTTTCAAAGAGTGGATGATACCATTTACCTGCTATCTTTCTTTATCTTCTAAGCAAGGCAAGTGGAGAAGATCTCACCTACCTGGATTTGAAAACAGGTTTTGACACTACCTGATAGAAAAAGTATTAGTTAAGATTGAGAAGATAAAGCATTGACTAATCAGGAGAGGACAACAGATTGTGTTAGGTGTTTGCTACATTACATGGAAGCTCTTAAGGGCTTCTTCATGGGCTGTCCTGCAATAGACCTTTCTAATATTTAAATTAAAGACTAAAGCACAAAAACTTGGAGCATGCTGCTGATATTTGCTGGTAAAACAAGTCTGAGAATCATTGAGATCATAAAAAACACAGGAAGGATCAGATGATCTTGATGACTTCTATAATAGAAATGGAATTAAACTTAATAGTACAAAGAGCAATATAACAACATTTTCAGCTATAAACTGTGAGTTCATCAGCTGGAAATGACAGAGAAAAAGAAATATCCAGCCAATCTACTAGAGAACTATCAGCCACCAAAACATGATGTAGCTATGAAAAATGCTAATATGGAGTATTATACTAGGGAAAGAGATGTTTAATGCTATTATATCAGGTAGAATACATCTTCATGATGGAAATCAGGAACAATTCCTGATCTCCATATTGAAGAAAGATTCACTGAAAGCTTCACTAAAAATGGAGTGGAGGAGAAGGGGAAGTCTGTCAGCATGATGTCAGGAATGCCAAACTTAATTCATGAGAGGAAATTGAAAAATCTTTTACTATTTTGCAAATAAAACTAAAATGAGATAAATGCTCTCTGTAAACACATGCATGAATAAAAAGAGCCTGTGGATGTTTATAGTGATGTATTGAACTTCAAGATCAACATCTACATAAGAATTTTTTATATATAAAAGTATATATAAAAATAATATTTTTTAAAAAATAATTTAATATGGTTTTTTTATGCAACATGAGTGCTTGCACTAGTGGAGGATAGGACTCAGCACCCAGGAATAAGCTGCCAGTTTATTCTGAGTCATAAACATGATCTCTGTGGTCAGGCAAAATAACATTTACACCACCAAGTGGTTTAATGGCATCTATTTTGATTAAAATGCACATCATTTTCTTCTTCACTCATCTGCTTAAGATCTACTGGAATGCTTTAAACATCATTCACTCACTAGGTGCCTAATGCAAAGCTTATTTAGTCAAAGTACTTCCATTGACTTCTGTATGCTTTGGATTAGGTTCTATAACCTTACCCATCAACCAGCTGCTGCAGGCTTCGAGTTTTATCACAATATTAGACTGCTTGTCTCTTTTTCCCATGATCTTAAAAGGCAGAGAAAGAGGTATACTTTGGTTTGCCCTGACTGTTCTTTAATGTGCTTAGATTGCAGTTATTTCCTGCTGAGCCCTGGATGAGGTTTAGTTTGTTGAAGAGCAACTTTTTAATCATCTCACAGAATGAATGAACTGGAAGATATGTCAGGCTTCTATCAGAAGATGAAAAATGTGGAAACTTATCAGTACCTCTCTTCCTCTAGATATATTGTAGGTCATAAAGACCTACTCTGTACAGTACTTATTACTCTTATAAAGGAAGTTAAAAATGTAATTATGCGAAGGATAATCACAAAGAAACTTTGCAAAACAGTTAAAGCAGACGTAAAAGTATGGTTGCCTGTGCATGGCACAAAGCACCAAAGAGGCAGCAGGAGAAGAAATGATTTCAAAGACATGCTGCGTAATCTTCCCCACAGGATGGGTGGCTACAACCCCTTCAGTCTTGTTGAGGAGAATTAAGGTAGCAGTGCAAAACATTTCAGAAGCAAAGCCGATCGAGGTTGTACCACCATATAAATCAGTGCTTAACAGACTAAAATATATTTGGCTACTGGTTGGACTTGGCTTGATTTTTTTCCTATTGGTGCTTACAGGATCGTCTTTTAGGGTGATATAAGCAGGGCCTTCCCCAGTCTCTAATTCTCATTTTGTCTAAATGCCAAAACTCTTCACTAGACCTGTGCAATACAGGCATGTGTATATATGTTTATGTTTTAATCTAGTTCAGGGAAAGGTGCAAGGGACTCCACCTCTTCACGCTTGCTTTCTCTTGCTCACCATTAACAGCAGATGGTAGCAGGTGAATAGCCCTTACTTTTTCCAGCGAATAGTCATACCTCTGTTAGGGTCAAACAAAGGATTAAAGAAAAAATGGTACACTTCTGTACTGTACAGCTAAATAAGGGTTATAACAATATGACCTTTAAGGGTCCTAATGTTGCACTCTTCATATGAAAAGAAATGGCAAGACTAACGTAATAAAGTACCTAGTAAAGTAGTTTTAATCGTTGCAGAACAGGGCCAAATAGACTGTCCAATAAGCAATGAACAGCTTGGTACTATTCTAAATTACTTTCCTTGCCACCATATTTATTTCCCTAATTTATAGTAACTGTGTATTTATATGACGCTTATTTCAGTCGGAGAGCAATGATTATTTTTGGTGAAGTAGACAAAAACATTAAAGCTCCCAAATAAGTAAGTGAGTATATGTGTAGACTTAAAAATCACATTTTAGGTATAGCCAATAATATATATTTGTGTTAACTTACAGAAGGGAATAGAGCACTACAAAATTCAATTATCCATAACAGCAGTTGAATTTTAATATCAAAGGTTCTTCCTCTGAACTCTGCAGAGTTGCCATCTTGCTTGGATATTTTCTCTTCTACTCAACAGGCAGCTGACACAGTAGATTCACAAAAACATGCCAGATCTTTTATGCTATCCTGAATTATATTAATAATAAATTAAACCTGCACAGGATGCACTAGGAATATCAGACAAAAGATTTTATGATCTGGTGATTCTCATTTAAAAATGAAAGAAAACTTTAACTCACAGCAAAGACATTTGCAGCATCCTAAAAAAAAACAAAACTAAAAAAACCAAAATGTAGAGCATAGAACTGAAAAATAATATTAGGTTGACAAGTCTTCAAGAGTGTGTAGAGGCAAAATGGTTTTACAAAGTGCGTGTACTCAGCTCTGTATATAAAGGATAGCTGACAGAAATAAGTGGGAGCAGGATAGAATAGTTAAGAATAACTGTATTTCAATATATCTATAACAGTTTAGTATATTTTACTGCTATCCATCAAATTTCATGATACAAGACCTTCCTTTGTATATTCTCTGGAAAACAAACTTGTTCTAAACTCTCTTCAGAATGACCTTCTTTGACTGAGTGCATCAAATAAAGCAGAAATGATTGCCACTTATCCAAAGACAAATACTGAGGTGAATCTAGAATATATTTAAAAAAAAAAACCCTATAGAAGTACAAAAATGTGGTCTGATGAACTTAATCTGGAAAGACCCATTTGTTAGCAGCTTGCTAGGTGACTGAGGCAGGTCATTGCACTTCCTTTTATCTCATAGGGATAATTTACAAAGCACTTTTGAGAACTTCGGTGTGCTCACTATTGATATCAACCTTGGAAACATTATATAAAAAAAATCCTACATTATTTCCAAAAGTAACTGTGGTGTTCTCTGTTAGTGAATCCATATGCATATCAACTGTACCCATTTAATATTTTCAGTGACAATGAACACATTTTTCTTTTTTTGTCAGTGCTACCTGGTTCTTATACATTTCATTTAAATTAAATCCAACTGTAATTATCTCCCCTGAATGTCTCATTGTATCTCTTTATGTAAAATATATACTAATGATTCATAATTTCCCTCAATTTTTGATGGGAATTCATCCAAACTGACCTTAGATGCACTTTTTTTTTCTAGTTTACTTTGCATTTAGAGAAATTGAACAATAATTTAAAAATAAATCTATAAAAGAACGGGGCTGGGTGAAGCACTCATTTATATCCCTGCAAATCCAGGAAAGCCAGTAGTTGCATATGAAGCATAAATCTAACTAAAATCTGCCTTCCCTCATGAAAATTCATATGCTTTTTTAAGACCTTTCATTAATTTTTCCTTATGATTTTAAGAACAATCTGTCATTTCTGCATGATTTTGAATGGTTACTCTTTTTTTTTGTCAACATCTGGGAAAAAAAACAACCACCCTGTAAAAGACATAACATTCTATAGAATAATACAATTAAAAAACAAACAAAAAAAAAACAAAAAACCCCCCACCCTCAAACTTAGTCCTTGTGATTTGTAAGGTGAACATATATACACTGCAAAAATCCAGGTAAAAAGAATCACAATCTCTTCTGCTAAATGCTACTTTTCATCATTCTTTATAAATGTGAAAAGTCAGACATGATGGAATCATGCCTGTGCAAGAACCTTTTATTTTGAACAGACCTCAAATATATTACTTCAAGAATGAACAATTATAATTATGCGAAATTTAACCACTGTTATCCAACACAGATTATTTTTGCTCTGTCAGTAACTTTTATGGTGTATTATCTAGCTCAGAATTCTCAGAGAGTAAAAGAGCGAGGATTTAAACAAACTGGTTCCATGCTTAGCTAGCAATTCAGTTAAATAAGCACAGATGTAGTTGTTATCCGCTTAAAAGTAAATCTGTGGTTTCCTTATTTAAACTCTGAAGTTTTAATGTCCATCAGAAAGGCTGTTGCTGCAATGAATAATGTAATCACTTCTGCCCATTGCATGCTAACTACACAGCAAGCATATTTGCAAAGCTGTGAAAGACACTGGAGAAGTGTCAGCACTCCCTGTAATTCTGCCGACCTCCCGGTATATTCACTGCAGCGAACTCAGGGAGCTCTGAAGCGGCCAGAGGGTGGCTGTGGTAAGGAAGGGAGGTGAAGAGATCACAACAGAATTGCACCAAATCAGCGCGACACTTTAGAAAGATGAAAGGTCAACGCGGGCTTAGTGCTGTTGTGGTGTCATTTCATCTGTTTGTCCCTTGGTGGAGTTCTTGAGTTAGTTTCTTCCTTCCGTCAAATGGTTTTAATTGCTTTATGTGGGGTTTTTGTACTTGTTTTTACCCCGCTTTTGAATTTGCTGTCATGTTTACTGTATTTAACCTTTTCCTCATATTATTACGAACATGTTACTTTCAAGCGCACCTGATTATTTTTTTTCCTTCGGGAGCAGCTTCTTCATTTGTGTGTGCGAGTGAGTTCAAATAGTTATCTGTAACATGTATTTGTTACTGTATAGGGTGGTATAGATATGTAAATAATCTGTCTCTCTTTAACCCGAGATGGATTCCCACTGCAGATCCCAGAAGTAATTTTCTAGTGAGAGCCACCGACATTCCTAAACTGTGAAAAACAAATTGTGGTGGGCTGAAAGAGCCAACTGCGGACGCGAGTTGGGGAGCCGGCAGCAGAAACCGGGCTCCGCCAAGAAATGCAGATAGACCAGCCATTAATCGCATCTGCATATTTTTGCGGTGACCCCTGTCTTTCCAATCAGCGACTACAACAACGACAACAAAGCCCCGCTGCAGAGCATCGGAAAGGGAGCTTGGGGGGGGGGGGGGGGGGGGGGGGGCGGCGGAGGAGCTGGGGAAGCTCCCAGGCTGCTTTAGGATTTCCCCACGTACAGCAGGCTGCGAATGTCAGCAAGACGGATTCCTTCCCACACGCAAGATGCCACCTCGGTGGCCTTATCAGATGTTCCTGTTAAGGACACAAGCTCTTATTTCCCCTCTGTATATCTCCAGCATCTCGGGCTATTTTATTTATTACAGCCGATTACATTTGTGATCCCGCTTCCCACTTGATCTCACCAGATCAGGAGGACAAAAGCCGCGGCGCGTCTGAGCGCGTGTGGGCGCCTGTGTGCATCTGGGAGGGGGAGGGAGCCGGGGGGGGGGGGGTTACACTGCGCAACAGCTTTGCCCAAGAGGGCCAAACCTCCCCCGCCTGAAACAGCTGGGCTTGTCCCCACCGGCACCCACATGGCTGTGCGCCCGCGGGCCGAGTCCGGGGGGGCGGCGGGGGGTGTGTGTGGGGGGGTGATTCCCCTCTCCCCCCCCGCACGACCAAGCGGGATGCGGGGGGGGATGGGGGGGCCACGTCCAGCACAGCCCCGTCCCCCTCCCAGCAGCCGGGGCACGTGGAGCAGGAGCAGCGCTGCCATCCACCATGCAGCGCACGTCGGGCCCATTTCCCACGCCGGCCGCCCGCCCTGGGGGAGGAAAGGAGGAGGGGAGGAAGGGGGAATGGTAGGAAAAGGGGGGGCCGTTACCTCTGCTCCGAAAGAGGAACCAATCCACTGTGAAGGACGCAGCACTCCCGAGCAGGAAAGACATTTCACATTCAGAGAGAGATTGCATGTGAAGACACTGCAAAAAAAAAGAAAGAAAGGGAGGGGGGGCTGGGGGGCGCAGGCCGCGTGTGAAAGGCATAGTGTGTGTAAGAGAGGCCAGCAAGGGTAGGAAGGGAAAGGGGGAGCGATTGCACATGGCAAGAGAAAGAAATCACTCATTCCCTTGAAAGAGGCTCTCGCAAACCAGACCGTAGTAAAAGTAGACATGGGAGACAACGGGAGAGGAGGCGCAGACAAGAGGCGAGATGTCCATGCCGTGCAACAGCACAGAATCCGATTAAAGTTTATGGCGGGGAGGTTAAAAGCGCTTTCATCCCGCCCCTCCCCTGGCGAATACATTAAGTTTCCTGGCTGCGTTTAAAAGCACAAAGGGAAGGGAACAGCGGGAGCTTCGGGTTGCAATTGTATCGCTTATGCAGGGAGCCAGTGTAATGCAGTATGCTGGTATTCCCACGTACTGGTATGTCTGGATCTTACACTGTGGGCAAAATTTCCTCCTCTCGGAGCTCCAGAACAGCGAGGGGGAATTTTGATAAATTCAAGTTGCTTGGCAAATGTAATAGGGATTTGGTATTAATCCTACTTAACCCGCTGCGAAGATGCTAGGCTCCCGAGCCCCCCTCCTCCGTCCGGGACTGCGGCGGTGAACACTGAGCCTGCGCCGAGCCGGGCTTTCTCGCTGATGCTGCAGATATAAAGCCGAGCGTCTCCAGCATCGGCGGGGGAGGGTGTTCGTGTTCTGGGGAGGCAGGGAGAGCGGCCGGGGCCGTGGCAGGGGCTGGAGGAGCAGCCCTGCAGCCCTCCGGATTGGGGAGCAGTCACTCGCTGCCCAGTGCCGGCTCCATGTGGCGCGACTCTGCCCCTCCGTGCCTCTGGACTCCCCAAGGAAAGAGGTGGCAACCTTTCCTCCCTCCCACATTCACTCACCGCCCCAAATGACAAAGGCACGCTGTGACCGTTGCTTTGAACCACCTCAACATATCCGGCCTCTTTTCGCTCAAATATGTCACCGCGATGAGAGAGGGACATTTCACTACATTCGTCTGCACGCATCTTGATTCAGAATAACGCACACACAGAACCCGCAACAACTTCTTTTCCCACATGTGTTCACAGGGGGAGAGAGAGCAGCTGGATTCCTGCCTCCCGCTCGCTGTGCACACACACACACACACACACACACACACACACACGCCGGTTCTCTTCCCACTGGCTGCCCCATGCTCGCCCAGGTCCTCCCTCTCCCGCCAGCCCTCCGGAGTCCCCCTCTTTTCCCTCCGTGATCCGAGTGCAGAGGGACAAGGAGCCAGGCATCACCCCGGGCGCAGGGACACACAAAAGCCATAGCCGATTAAATGGCACAAAGTCGAAAGATGCGAACTAGGGACGCTAGAATAAACAAAGTTGAGCGGAGAGCTTTAACATTAAAGTTTATTTCCCACTTACCCAGGTAGGTGACGCTACATTTTAGCAATCATCGAAGCAGCAAGTCTCTGTTCGGAAATAAATCTGTTACTTCTCTACATGTGTTCATTCCACTAACCCTCTCGCCCCCTTCCTGATCATCTTCTCCGAGGGATTTTTTTTTTTTTTTATTTTTCTCCTAGGAAACCCGCAAACACGCTGAAAAGACACGTTCAAAACATGGTAATAGGAAGAACATGAACACAAAGACCAAAAGGCTCAAGCAGCACTGGGAGACAGGACAAAAGTCTGAGATCTAAGGCAGCCCCCCTCCCTCCCTGGAGTTTTATGCAGTTAGTGACTGCAGCTATTTCACAAAAGCACCGACACGACAGGGGAAGGTGGGAATCTGTGCGAAACGAGTTTCCTTACCAGCGTGATTCCGCAAAATGCAGAGCCCCGAACGTGCACCAGCTCTGCCTAAAAGCAAGGCAAATAAACATTTGCTTTAAAAATCGTTGCTCGGTTCACAGTCTACAGCGGAGGTGGGGAGGGAAAGGGTAGGAGAGAACCACTTCAGATCACGCGTTTTAGAAGGCAACAGCAGCAACACTCGGGCGTGTAATGAGGATCGGTTTTGAGGACTGAACTGGTGTTTTGTGATGAGCAGCTATCCCACTTGCAGCACTAGCAGCAGCAGAGACAGAGGGTAAGGCCGGGCTTTCTGGAGTGCAGCGCTTGACTCGTCCTCCCTCCTCCTCCTCCTCCTCCTCCCTCCCTCCCTCCCTCCCTCTCTCACTCTCGCTCTCTCTCTTTGCTCTCCCTCTTTCTCTCTCTCCCTCTCTCTTTCTGTGTGTATGTAGCGCAGGCGGCTCTGCTGCTGCAGCGTCAGGGAAGAGCTACCGAGAGAGGCTTCAGCAGCTCCCACCACTTTGGGCAAACTTGCCGGTTTACTGCTTCTTTTTTTTTTTTGCTTTTTTTTTTTTTTTTTTTTTTTTCCGAGTGGGAAGCTTCTCAGTTGCCATTCAACATTTTAAAGCACAAGCCGCTCTGCCGTGAAAGCGCCTGATCCACACTTCTCTGAAAGACACAGGAGGGAATACACAATCGCAGATTTCACCCACCGTGGCGGTGCAGATCACAGGAAACAACTGACTGATATAATTTTATTTGCAAATAGAACTCTCTATTTTTTTTAAATCGCGTCGCAGCTCTTTTCCCCTCCCCTTTGCCATTCCGCTTATATGGATGCAATTCAGAATCTCTGTTAATTCACGTGGGGGATCCAGTTACATCTTGTTCCACTCCGGGTATATTTACGAGAGACCAATAATCGCCTTTGGACACATAGTTTTGTTGCTAACCTTTGAACTGAAAGGATCAAGTTCAGATCTGGTTACCTGCATTGGGACGGGAAAGAAGAGGAGAGAGAGAGAGAGAGAGAGAGAGAGAGAGAGAGAGAGAGACTGCAATCTCATTTGTGAATCGCTCTCAGTGCTGCAGATCCAGATTGCTATAACACATGCAGTGCAAATGCAGGTAAGGCACACACAAACTGCGGATGCAAAAACAAACTTGGGACTGTTGTGTGTGTATGTCCATATCTACAGTCTTGCAAATTCTGGGCAAACGGCTTCTGCAGTTTCTGTATCGTTGCTTTGTGACTAATGACCTTGCGCAGAGTTGTTAAAAAAAAATCCGCTCCGGAGAAAGAGATGAACATTTTAGGCGATCTCTGAAGATGGATTTGGGTGCTTTTCTGCCAACCAAAGGGGATATTCTGTGGACTGCTCTGTAATACACGGGGTTCTTCTCCTATCAACTGTGCAGCTACCGACATTATTGGGATTTTTATTTTTTTCTTTATCTTTTAAAATTATTTTTTTAAAGAACTGCCCATTGCTAAGAGGATTTGGAGTTTTCCCGGACACAAGCCCTTTGAATAAAGCGAATCACATTTTTTATTTTCCCTGTGTGTGCAGAGAGGGGGAAGAATAAAGCTAATGCCTTGGTCGTAAACGGCTGAGAGAGAGAGAGAGAGAAGAGAGAGAGAGTGTGTGAATTGTAGTTAACTCTAGTGTCGAAGAAGACGACCTGGGGGGCTTCAAATCGCACAGTGCTGCTCCTGCTTTTATTGCAAACCTTGCAAAGTGATTACAGTAAAATCAGAGAGGAGGAGGAGAAGGGGGAGGAGGAGGAAAATCCCATCCTATCTACCGAGATGAATCTTTAAAAAGCAAAATACACTGTCCCGTGAACTGTAAGTATATCGCAACTGGAAGGCAGGGAGAGCAGCAGGGGAGCCAGCAGCAGGGTTTTGACCACCAATTGCACTAGCCATGAGACAGTAAGTTTCCAGGAACAGAAGGATTTTATAATTGATCACCCGGACGCTCCGCCGCTCTGTTGGGTTATCGGGGGAGTTTATTGGGGGGCAGGTGGGAGTGAGAGGAGGGGGGGGAGGTGTTCGGTGGGAGGAAGATGAGGAAGATGCGGACTCTCCTTGGCTTTGTGCACTGCTGCTGCTGCTGCTGCTTCTTGCTCCTCCTGCCTCCGCCGCTCTGGGTCAGCCTGGCAGCGGCCAAGCAGCTCCTAAGGTACCGGCTGGCCGAGGAGGGACCCGCCGACATCCGCATCGGCAACGTGGCTTCCGACCTGGGAATCGTGACGGGCTCCGGAGAGGTGACATTCAGCCTGGAATCGGGCTCCGACTATCTCAAGATCGATAACATGACCGGGGAGCTGAGCACCACGGAGCGGCGCATCGACCGCGAGAAGCTGCCGCAGTGCCAGATGATCTTCGACGAGAACGAGTGCTTCCTGGACTTCGAGGTGTCCGTCATCGGCCCCTCGCAGAGCTGGGTGGACCTCTTCGAGGGCCGGGTCATCATCCTGGACATCAACGACAACACCCCCACCTTCCCTTCCCCTGTCCTCACGCTTACCGTGGAGGAGAACCGCCCCGTGGGGACCCTCTACCTGCTCCCCACCGCCACCGACAGGGACTTCGGCCGCAACGGCATCGAGCGCTACGAACTGCTGCAGGAGCCCGGCGGGGACGGCGGCCGCCGCGGCGGCGGCGGCGGCGGCGGCGGAGGGGGGGGGGGCTCGGCCTCGGCGGGCGCCGAGAGCGCCCTCTTCCCCGGCGGCAGCAAGCGGCGGCCGGAGGCGGACGCGGCGGCCCGTAGCAGCGTCTTCGAGCTGCAGGTGGCCGACACCCTCGACGGGGAGAAGCAGCCGCAGCTGATCGTCAAGGGGGCGCTGGATCGGGAGCAACGGGACTCGTACGAGCTCAGCCTCCGCGTGCGGGACGGCGGCGACCCGGCGCGGTCCTCGCAGGCTATCCTGAGGGTGCTCATCACCGACGTGAATGACAACAGCCCCCGCTTCGAGAAGAGTGTCTACGAGGCAGACCTGGCGGAAAACAGCAGCCCCGGGACCCCCATCCTGCAGCTGCGAGCCGCCGACCTGGACGTGGGGGTGAACGGGCAGATCGAGTACGTCTTCGGGGCAGCCACCGAGTCTGTCCGGCGCCTGCTGCGGCTGGACGAGACCTCGGGCTGGCTCAGCGTCTTGCACCGCATCGACCGGGAGGAGGTGAACCAGCTTCGCTTCACTGTCATGGCCCGAGATCGGGGCCAGCCCCCCAAGACAGACAAGGCCACGGTCGTGCTGAACATCCGCGATGAGAACGACAACGTGCCCACCATTGACATCCGGAAAATCGGGCGCATCCCACTCCGGGACGGGGTGGCTAGTGTGGCCGAGGACGTCCTGGTTGATACCCCCATCGCCCTGGTGCAGGTGTCGGACCGGGACCAAGGTGAAAACGGTGTGGTGACCTGCACCGTGGTGGGTGACGTGCCCTTCCAGCTCAAGCCGGCCAGCGAGGGCGAAGGGGAGCCGCAGAACAAGCGCAAGTATTTCCTCCACACCTCAGCCCCTCTGGACTACGAAGCTGTCCGCGACTACAACGTGGTGATCGTGGCTGTGGACTCAGGCAGCCCCAGCTTGTCCAGCAACAACTCCCTGCTGGTGCGGGTGGGGGACACTAACGACAACCCTCCCGTGTTCAGCCAGGCCGTGCTGGAGGTCTCCTTCCCGGAGAACAACTTGCCTGGCGAGAGGGTGGCCACGGTGGTTGCCACGGACGCTGACAGTGGCAAGAATGCTGAGATCACCTACTCCCTGGAGGCCTCGCCCCTCTCCTCAGAGGCGCCGGGCGGCATCTTCAGCATCGACCCTGACTCCGGGGATGTGTCGGTGCAGGCGGTGCTGGACCGCGAGCAACGTGACACCTACGAGTTCCAGGTGACAGCCCGGGACAAGGGGGTGCCGTCGCTGCAGGGCTCCACCACGGTGGTGGTGCGGGTGGCGGATCGCAACGACAATGAGCCGCGCTTCATGCAGGACGTGTTCACTTTCTATGTGAAAGAGAACCTGCAGCCCAACAGCCCCGTGGGCATGGTGACCGTGATGGACTTTGACAAGGGCCGCAATGCCGAGCTCAGCCTCTCCATCCAGCCCGGCGACCATGACCAGGCAGCCGGCATCTTCTCTATTGAGAACGACACCGGAACCATTTTCTCCACCGTCTCTTTCGACCGGGAGCAACAGACCAGCTACACTTTTAAGGTGAAGGCAGTGGACGGGGGCGAGCCGCCACGCTCTGCCACCGCCACTGTGTCCCTCTTCGTGATGGACGAGAACGACAACGCGCCCACGGTCACTTTCCCCAGCAACAGCTCCTACACCGTGCTGCCGCCTTCCAGCAACATGCGCACTGTGGTGGCCACGGTGGTTGCCACCGATGCCGACACTGGTCTCAACGCCGACCTCAACTACAGCATCGTTGGGGGCAACCCCTTCAAACTCTTCGAGATCGATCCAGCCAGTGGCGTGGTGTCACTGGTGGGCAAGCTGGCTCCCAAGCACTATGGCCTGCACCGACTCGTGGTGCAGGTGAACGACAGTGGGCAGCCACCCCAGTCCACCACTGCCCTGCTCCATGTCTTCGTCAACGAGAGCCTGTCCAACGCCACCGTGGTGGAGAGCCAGGTGGCCCGCAGCCTCCACACACCCCTGGCCCAGGACATCGCCGGTGACCCCAGCTACGAGCTGAGCAAACAGCGGCTTAGCATAGTCATTGGCGTGGTGGCCGGCATCATGACCGTCATCCTCCTCATCCTGGTGGTGGTCATGGCCCGCTACTGCCGCTCCAAGGGCAAACATGGCTACGAGGCCGGCAAGAAGGACCACGAGGATTTCTTCACCCCGCAGCAGCACGACAAGGCCAAGAAGCCCAAAAAGGACAAGAAAGGCAAGAAGGGCAAGCAGCCCCTCTACAGCAGCATCGTCACCGTCGAGGCTTCCAAGCCCAACGGGCAGCGCTACGACAGCGTCAACGAAAAGCTCTCCGACAGCCCCGGTATGGGGCGGTACCGCTCGGTCAACGGCGGCCCGGGCAGCCCCGACCTGGCCAGGCACTACAAGTCGAGCTCGCCGCTGCCCACTGTCCAGCTGCACCCGCAGTCCCCCACCGCCGGCAAAAAGCACCAGGCCGTGCAGGACCTGCCCCCGGCCAACACCTTCGTGGGCGCCGGCGACAACATCTCCATCGGGTCGGACCACTGCTCCGAGTACAGCTGCCAGGCCAGCAGCAAGTACAGCAAGCAGGTAAGAGCGCTGCGCCCCCGCGGTCCGCGCACCCCCCGCGGAGCCCCGACACGCGCACACACACACACACACACACACACACACCCCGGGTGGGGGAGCGGCGGTGTCCGCCTCCCCCGCCTCCCACAGCGGCACAAGCAGACACGACCGTCAGGTTCAGTGACCCGTTCAGCCTGGTGTCCCCCTCCCCCCGCAGGCAGTCAGGTGCCCGGACCAACAACACAGCACGCAGGAAGGAGAGTCAGAAATTTTTTATGATTATTATTATCATCATCATCCTTCCCTCCGCTTTTCAGACCCGGCATCCAACCAGCCCGTCCGCGCAGCCGCACCGACGGGGGCGCCGGCGGGACCACCCCGCCGAGGCGGCGGGCGCGGTGACCCCCCCGCAGGCGCAGCGGCAGCCGGCCGCGGAGGCGGGGGGCGAGCCGAGGACTCGGTCGCCAGCCCAGACAGCGAGCCGTAAGGCAACCCGTGATGCCTTTATCAGCCGCTCGCCCGCGGGGCACTCCCGGCGGTTGCGGGGGGTCGGGAACCCCCAGCCGGCGGACCCGCGGTCCCCCCTCCGCCCCCGTGGTCCTGCTGCCCCCCCGGCCCCGCCTCCAGCCACCGACCCCGTCGCGGCGGGCTCTTCCCCCGCCGTGATGCTTTCCCGGCCTTAGAGGCGGTGAGCTCCGACTGAGGAGGAAAGTTTCGCCTCGGTAACCAGGTGTTTTGGGGAAAGGGGGTTTCTGCCTGCCAGCCGCTTCCTAAAGCTGTGGGTGAGAGTGGATTTGCAGCCGCTGCGCTGAAGCGTTAATGGCTGTAATTACCAGGCCTTTCATTAGGTCCAAAATGCTTAAATAATCTAGAAAGCCTATCTGCGGGCTAATTTACACCACAGAGATTGCCCTCATTGCAGCAGTTGCTCTGAATACACATAAATGTTAGCGAGCTTAGAATCGCATCCCAGTAAGTTTTCATTGCTTTTTTTTTTTTTTTTTTTTTTTCCCCTCCCCTTGTATAGCACATGAAATTCATTCATTCAAGTTGAGAGGCCCTAATTTGCCAGCCTAGCTGCTGCATAGCTCTATCTAGAGAGAGTGTCACTGCTGTGAGACCCCTCGGAGTGAGGGGTGCCTTCGGAGTGCTCCAAGTGACGGGCTCAGATCTCGGCTGTGTTGGTGAAGGTCGGTTCAGTGAAGCTCTGATAGACTAAAACTGGTGCTGGGTGGGACTTCTTTGCAGTCCTTGAAATAAAACAGGGCTAGCACAGAGGAGAACGAAGCGTCTGTCTTGTTTATTTTATAAGACACATATGTAGCCTGAACAGAAGTCACTTATCTTTGGGGGAGTACTTTTTGGGTGATAGTAAAATGAGATACTTAACACCTGGTGATTTCCATTACATCTTTCCATGTAAGATAATATTCTGAATGTTTCCTCAGCTACAGTGCATGTTGCACAAGAATCTAGAGATAAATGAATACTGATTCATGTACATACAGAGCCAAGTCTGGAAGAGGGAAATACTGACTAGTCTGACAAAAATGCTTTCTTTTCAACTTATTAACATGCAAATATGGTACACTATGACTTTTTTTTATACTCTGAAACGTCTGCTAGTCTACTACAATTGAAGTTTTACAATGTGTTGCCAGTATTTGCATTCTGCTCAGAAATACTTAAAATACTGTAAAAGAAAATGAATTCTATGAGCCACTCAGTCTTCCAGATCACCAAAACCACTGTGAGTGATGTACTATCTGCCAGTATTTTTGTGTATGTTGCTTTACAAGTGATACAGATTTATAGAACGTTTGACACAGTAGTTTCTGGGTGATACATTTCATTAACTCTCTCCTGGAGAGTACATTACAATTTCAGTTTGAAAATTGTCTGTATAAAATACAAAGAAAGTTCCTAAGGTTCCATCTACTAAGGCTTATTAAGCACATAGTAGGTTATGCCGTTTTAGTGAACACTGGAATAACAAAGTAGCAGTGGAACATATGCTAATCAGATACTACTTCTTTCTTGCTGCTGCAATTCGTCTAAACATAGGAATTATAAACTGTCAAAGAGTAATTTATTTTCAGTGTAAAAGAATAACTTGCATACTAAGTGTAGGAATGGTAAAGGATTCCACCTAGTCATCCACAAATGACTATTTTGCTTGATAAAAAAAAACTTAATTAAGATTACATTACAGAAATATGTTTTGAATTAACATTTTTCAAGTATATATTTCGACATACAATACATTAGAAGACTTCTTAGTAGAAGAAAATAGCTTTATTCCACTTTTACTTGCAACGATCAAACTGGAAGAAGTACATGCTGAATTGCTCCATTATTTATCTAGTTTGTTACAAAACAAATTTCTCAGTGTTGATAGTTTCCCTGGGCTAAATGTTTAGTTTGTTATTAAGGTTAGTTCAGTTGAATAATTTATAGCCAATATTCTAACGCCTCGTCTTTTTGCTTTTGAATATGTAGAGAGTTTTTGCACACTTACAAAGCATACATGTAAGTTAAGGAAAGCGTCCAAGAAAACAGTAAAGGTAGTGCTAAATAACAGACTTTATAAGAGAGACTATCAGGCACAAAACTTCTGTTACCACTTTCCTATGGGTACTTGCCAGCTTGTTGCTGCGTGACATTTATATAGTTTTGTTCACGCTTTTGCATAATAGCGGGGACATTAGGACTTATTTGCATAAACAATATGTAGACTTCTCACATCTCAAACATTGACAGTGGAGCATTTCTCAGTTTATCAGGCAAAACACATGAGGATTTTTAACACCCAAGCCACGTGGAGCTCTTGTTCAGCAGCTTGTTTAGAGAGAAATGTGGGGCAGTTGCAGTTAAAAGGGTTCTGATGTGGTGTGTAACAGATTGTTTCATAGTTCAGCTGTACATGTGAAATAGAACCAGTGGCATATTGACGTGACCATAATAGGGAGACTAGTTGAAATCTCTAAGGCTGCCTTTATTTACTCATTGTCAGTTCCCTTTGTAGTAAGGAGACATTAGAAGGTGTATAAAGTTTTAGAACAAATAAGTGGACACAGCAGAATGTACCTGCTCTAAGTTACTGGAGATGAGAGCAATACTAATTTCCCATTAGTGTAATTAGAATTGGTAATTGATACTTTCGTATATCTACAATATAGCAGTCAGGAAATAAAGTCTCAACTTACATGACCGACTGGTGTACTCCAGCGAATGCAAGTTGTTTTCATTCTGATTATTTGATACTTCCTTTTTAAGGCAATGCATTGAATTTCTTATATGAGTTCCCAAATGCATCTTGTTTGATACAGGACTGTATAGGAGAATTTCAGGGGAGAAAACTACAAACAATTTGCAACTCTCCTCCTTCTTGACATCAGGTGTTTTGTATAAAGTTTAAAACTGAATTCTGTATTCAATAGACTTCTGACATTTCACTGTCACTTTTTTAGAAGATTTTTCACAACTCCAATTCTTGTCTTATTTACCATGGTATTACTCTGAAATATTCTTTTAGCCTCCCATTTATCAATTATCTCCCATTCAGTAAAGCACTAATATATCTACTTAATGGCAAACAAATATTTAAATCACTTAGTATTCCATGGGCCTTAATCACTTGTCTAAAGTTAAAGCTGCACAGAAGTGTTTTGTTGAATGTGGATGAGTTTAAGCAAGTGTTTTTCTGGATCACAGATTTAAAATCTGAACCCTCCAGGTGCTGCACATTGCCTGCAAGGAGCCTGGATACTACTAATTTCCAGTAAAGACAGCCAAAGATAAGGAAAGCTCAGTGCCTAAGAGGAATCACTTAGCAGCTTGGAGGGTTGCATCCTTAATCATCATTCTAATAATAGATTTTAATTGTAAATAATTGTTTATTTTCTCATGTTAGTTACATATATAGCTTTACAATATATGCTGTTTTGTCTGCTTTGTTTCACAGTGCAAAAGAGTGGCATATGAGCAGGTTTATTTCACTGGAACTTTTAATCACAAATAAGAGATTATCATGTTAACAACCACTGTTTGAAGAACAGGCCTTTTAAACCCTGTTTATGTGTTTACATTTTTTGGCCATCATATTCTTATGGTTTCTTTTTTGCTTGGTCTGCTCAACAATCCAATTATTGACTACTTAAAACACTGTAGTTGTGGTGGTGTTTGTTTTGGTTGGTGGTTTTTTTGTGTTTTTTTTTGTTTGTTTGTTTAAGAGATATTGGTCACCATCAGTAGAATCAGCAGAACCAGTACAGGAATTTCTGAGTGGCATTATTTCTTTGCTTGGGGTATTGGCTTCCTGGTCAATTCTGTAATCCTTCATGAATTATCCCTATACCATTTCTCACTGGAAATGTACTGTTTAGTGAAGAAAAGTGTTTATCATACCACAGTGTGCTGACACACTAGTCAAAAGTAGATTCATTTCTGTTAAGTCTTATTTCAGGAAAGTGAAATATGTAGAAATTAATTTCTGAAAAAAAGTCATTGTGCGGTAGCCAGTTAATTTGTTTCATAACATTTCAAACATTAACCAGTCTGTTGCAATGTAGAAGCTTTTTGACAAGTTAGTTATCATGTGTTTGAATTGTATTGATAAACTAAATGGGTCAATTTCCTCATAAATATGCCCATATAACCAGCAACCTTAATAGGACCCAAAATTCGTCCATTAAGGGGGCAACCAGTTTAACCACGCAAGAAAGCATCATCCTTTTTTTTGCTTATGTACAGACACACACATACACACACACAGACTTATCTCAAAGACTGCTTTTTATAATCAAAAAGCAGCTCTCAACAATAAAGTTTTTCACAACTTTCAGCTAAGCAAATGTCCTACAGTAGAATAATCATAAAAATAACATTATTATGGTAGTACTAAGGGCAATATAGAGGAAAAAAAATGGAAACTTTAAGTATAAATGTTTATATTGGTGACTTCTTTCATACATTTAACTTTAATACTGTTTGGTGCAAAGTGTACAGAAGTGTATTTCGATTTTCTGTTCTCAATTTGCATTATATTAAATACTTTAAAATTTGTTTTTAAAAGTGACCCACATTTGACCTTCAGTAACAAATTATGATGAAAGAGGGGCTAATTAAACATTAAATAGATGGATTGCTGATGCTTTAATTATCTTTATTTAACAAAGAGTGTTCCACTGGTAAGTGCAGCCTTTATTTTTTCCCTTTTCAGTAAAATCATCTTGTACAGTGTGCAAATGACTAAGTTACTACTGAATCATTCTGCACTCCCAGGAGATTTACAGAGCCAAAAGGGACAGGATCTGAGTAAAGGAGGATTCATGCTCTGAATAAGCAAAGAACTGTACTATTATAGGCAAGGGGTAGCAAGAAACATCTTTAAAAGGACAGAATCTGTGATTTATCAACTCAGACAGCTCTCTGGCATTGTACGTACTGATATGAACCTGGATTATAACCACGGTTAGCAGTTTGACTATTGTGTGTCAGTCTTTGTACTGTAGCAGTGTATTTCTGAATGTGTTTCTTCTTTCTTTCACTCTTTTTTTTTTTTTTTTTTTTTTTTTTTATGTTTAGTTGCCTTGTTTTCTAGTATTTGAGATATTTGCTAGTTTGACTGTCAGCTGTGTTTCAGAGAAATACCTGTCCTGGAGTTTCAGGCACATTTTCCCGTAAGGATTTTCTTTCAGAAGTTTTAGAAGGTTTATTTAGTTAGTGATTTGCTGGGCAACTTTGAGATGTAAAACTTATCAAATTGGTTTTGCATTAAAATATAAAAGAAAATCAACAGACTTCAGAAGTAGTTAGCATTGTACTTATGAGTCAATTAACTAAATCCTTCATAAGCACTGTGAACTCTTCACTATATTTGCTGAGCATTTTAGTATTTAATTACTAATCTTAAGAGGACACATAATTTTCATTTTCTTTGACTATATATACAGGAAATATTGATACAGACATATGAGCAATTCAGTACAGTATTTAGCAGGCTGGTTTTCTAAGTTTTCTAAGCAAATCTGCTTCCAACAGATATCTAGAAACTGTTAAAGCTGCAAAACAATTTATTTTTTTCAGTCTTAGGCTGCATGTAATATGTTCCATGTAATTTATGTTCTACATTTCTCTTTTTTAAAAAAAAGTATTATATTTTTAGGTGGTTTTATCTCACTGTGTGCTCAGGCAATGAGATTTCTGTAATTTATCTCCCCTGATTTTTCTTTCCTAGAAGAGTAGATTTGTTGTCAATCTGTTACCATATTTTGGACTTTGCTAGCATATATTAGATATTCATTTTAATTAAAAAGTAAAACAACAAAAAAATAGAACAACAGTTACTATCCAGAATCAAATTTAAATTTAATGTTATTATTATTTTTGTATATAAATTTGCATTATTTACATTTCTTAATCGATCGTAAAAGAAAATGTCGACATTCATATGGATGTATGTCAAGTTTATTGACTGTGCAGTTTAATGAAAAGTGTTTTGCTAATGTGGACTGTGCGATTCAAGTTATTCTAACAGTGTATGCTGCAAGGCCCAGTAGCAGTATAAGGAGATAAAATATTGTTATTAAAAATATTTTAAATAATTTTCTTTCAGTTGATCTCGCAATAACCAGTCCTATCAAGCCTTGCTAGCTTCCTAGCTTACAAAAATCATGTCGCTAGGTAAATAGTAGAAATGAAATTCACCTATATCCTGTATCCTTCTATGTTTTTTCTTATTTGTACTAAGTTACATGGTTTGACATTTTTAAATCTTAATGAAATGTAAGTAAAAATAATTTGTGAATCTAAGGTCTGAGAAAAAAGCAGATGAGGTAAAATTATAGAGTCCCTTTGAGTTTTGACTTCTATGAAAAAAACATCTAAGGAGAGGGGCGAGAACATACACATATTATGAAAAAGCTAGGGCTGACTTACTGTCTTCTATATACTTCAGGCAACAGAGACCTCTCAAGGTCACTTTTATTTTGCTATTGTGGATGACAAAATATCACAGTAGTGTTGGAGTAACTAAGGTTAGTTGGGGCATCTAAAATGTGATTTACAACAACAGAAGAAGACAGAGGAGGATTCAAAACTATTTAAAATATTTTCTTATTTTAGTGCAATTTCCTCTATAAATATTTAACTGAGAGCAGGTCATGAACAGATGTCAAAATCTCAAAATGTGATTATACTGAGTCAGGTTTCTGAATGATGTCAGTGACACACATTGGTGTTCAACTGTGTGGAACTGTGCTTAACATGAGTTGTTTGCTCACTCTTATAAGCCCATTTTCACTGACAAGAGTTGTGAAATTGCAATTAAGAGCAACTTTTGACTGTATTCGAAACATAGGGAATAAGTTTGATATATGAGCAGTGTGGAGGAACAACTTTATTGTTATTTTTTTGTGGAAGGAGAAGATGGCAAAACTTAAAAGTTTTGGATTTTAGAAGTTAGAACAGAAATAATATTCTGGCCATGTTTAAAACTGAAAGATATGTAAAAGTCATGTGCTTTTTTTTTATTGTTTATATCAATCAAATAATCCTCTCATTTAGGTAACACAGCTGTTTTGCAATCAGCTTGTAAAACGCTGCAGCATAACCGCAAAAGTATAGTTTAATTTTACTCAGAGTGGATCACAAATGACTCAATTTTTAGAAGCTGAAGAAAAGCATTATGTTTGTCTTTCAAAAGTTAATTTACCTTATTAACTACTGACAAGAGTGAGTATATTTTTTAAAGACAAATATTGTTCCGTCAGATAAGTTTTTGTAACAGATTTTGTGTTATGAATCAAACAACCTAATAGCTGAGTTTGTAATCCTTCAAGGAAAGAAATGTGTTGTTGGAAGTAGCATTCTTGGAGTATTAGGAAGCAATAAAATTAATATTTATCAAATTATTTGATATAAGGTCTTTTATTATCTACAGATAACAAAGTCAAATTATGGATAATGTAAAGTCATTTTTTAAGACTAGGTACAGAAGATAGGTACTAGCTGACATGCTGAAAATCATTCACAGAATATGTGGTAGAACTATAATACAGAAATACTGATTCCATCTGCCAAAAATTCAGAGATAATTTTACCTTGCAGCCTTGTCTGAGCCAATTCCTTTATGGTATCACATTGTAAGCAACAAAATATTTGTCACCTGACAAGATAAGAATTCCTGCATTACATGGTCACATGATGAATATGGACAATTCTCCATAAACTACCTGAAAAGTAGTTTCTTGACTGGGGTTGTGGCCAGGAAATGTGTCTTTTGTGATATGTGCCAAATGTTTTCTCTGTGGTAGCACTTCTCAGAGAGAAGTGAGAGGGGCCACCATAATTTATTCTGTCTATCCATGTATAGATGTCAAGGACTTTTCAGCCCTGGAGCAGTGTAAAATATGAGAAGTAGCCCCTGCTTCCTTTGGATACCAAATCCATGTGAAGCAGAATTGCTTTAACACATACTCAGAGACTTACCCTAGGGGAAAATATCCTTTATCAGGACAATACTTTTACAGGGATACAACTTGATGTAGAATTGTGTTTCTGAGTTCAATGTTATGTGGAAAAATTAACTAAAGGAAATTATGGAGACTGTCATGGTGTTCTGGGTGTGATTCAGCTGACTAAACATATACATCCTAGTGTCACTTTAGATACCCTGAAGTTTCTGAGATATCTGCACAGAGTGGCACAGACAGGGTGTATGACGCAAGACCTGGGTGTCTTCTGGGACACTCTTCTGTAGCTGCAGCTCAAGGCCAAACAAAACAGCAATCACTAAATCATTTGGTTTACTTAAAGAAACAATAATTAAAATAAAACCACTCTGTGAATATAGTGCACTTTGGCAAGGTTGAAAATTATTTTTCTAGTAACAACTTATGTTCGGTTTTCAAATACACATGACTATTAATAGAATGTGCATGTGCAGATATATGTTCATATATATACTAATGTTAGGTTAACAAGTTATTTTTGAATTGACACAAACTGTTCCTGTTTTCACAGAAGCAATACTAACAGCAGTCAGCTTAAATGATTTTCCATTCATCTTCAGACCTCTCAGGCTGATGTTTATCTCATGTTAGGTGAAACTACGCATAGTTCCACAAAAGTCAATCAAATTTAACTAATATCAGTCGCTGTAAGTTAAATCAGGTGATACAATATTCAAAGACTGCTTTATATTAAAACAAAATATAGATACAGAAGACCAGTTTATCAGTTTGGATATTATGCATCAAATCTTAGCATCTTATTACCACCTATATACATATAATTTGCAAAATAACGGAGTAGGTTTTCATCATGTATTGCATACAAATATAAAATTATCTTTGTAACAGGCTCTGGGAATGGTGTGGCTTTAATGACATTTCGAAAAGTATGATTTTAGTATTAAACACATTCTTACTAATGGTACAACAAGAGTATATATGGCAAACTACGTTTGTTCAGTTAACTGACAGGTCATGGTGTTTATTCATGGAGTTGTGTGTTACTCCTTGTAGGCATACTTACAAGAAAGACTTTGTCTCTCAGATGAAATCTGGATATTTGCTTAGGCAAATCTGTTTAATTTATTTGGGAGTCCTTTTTTAAACACTATATTAACAACAAAAATACTTCAGTAGTTTGCAAGAATGGAAATATAGATACTAAAACAACAGCAAATTAAAATATTAGTTACTTTACCTGGCCCCAAGATTTTCACAGTGAAATTTTAAGTCCCTGTTTTACTACCTTTGCTGTTCACACCTTTTATGTCTGCTCGTTTCAACATACATTTGGTCTCATTCTCCATCATGTCACTCCTGTTCTAAGAGAAGTTACATAGTCATAAGATTTGAGTAATGAAATGGTGAATCAGTTTCCTTATCTTCACCCATGTGTTCTAAATTGGTTATAATAACATAACGTGTGCCTTGCATGATAGTGAGAGAGGATATCCATCATTCTGTTGAATCAGAAAAATGCTATTTTCAATGAGCATGTAATTATGTTCCAGTTGCAGCACAAGTTTACAGGACAGTAACTGATTTCTTTGAGAAAGAAGTATTTGTTTCATTTTCAAGTAATGTTGTGTGTTCTTTTATAGAAGGAATAATTGCACTAGAAACTAGAAATCTCTACTTAAGACAGGTCACTAAATATCCAGCAAATGAACCTCAGCTCAGATCTTGGGTAAGGTCTGTCATATAGATTTAGAAAATTTACTCAGAAGGCTCCTCTAACTATATACTGATGGTTTTATTCTATTTACTGCAACTTAAGGGCCTGAATCTATCACCTTATTTTAATTGATTTTTTTCTGAATATGAACAAAATTCAGCTATTTCTAGAGCAGGTGTTAATTCAAGTGACAGCAATGGGTGTGAAACAGAGCAGTACCCGTTTTCATGGTGGCTTTCAACTATCAGTGTTTTTCCTAGAAATTACAGCACGTAGTCTGGGTCATGTATTTTACCCAATTTATTACTATATACATATAAAATAGAATATAATAACATAACTGAAATATCTAGCAACAGTGCAGATCGGAGTAGTACTTTACAGGAATGACAAAGAACTACCGCCGAGGTGCAGGAGGTGTTTCATCAGGATGTGGGTTTATGTAATGGGTGGGTTCATTCACTAGGTTCAGACTTGATGATGGCAGCCCCTTTGAGCAGATATGAAACTAGTATAGGTTGGTGCAGTGCAGTAGCTCATCCTGTTTAAATTCTCCAAGTCCATATGTGGAATTATATGTTACTAAAAAAATTGCTGCTTGCGGTGTCTATATGTGCTTTTTTCCATGAATTTAAGAAAATACATGGGAGAGTTAGTTTAGAAGTGAAGGAAATTTTTGTAACTGTTTGCAAAATGACACTGCCTTCACTGTTTTGCATTTTGCAGAGATAACTGGACACTTACATAATTTGTCCTATCTTTTTTTGTGCAACACTGATTCTTTAAATATTTATTTGTGAAATGTTGGTAGTATTCTGGATCTTTTTGGTTGTTCTTTAGTGCAGAGGAAAAGATAAGCAACAGTGTGAAATTCCTCTGTGCAGAATCAATTAAGAAGATTTTGTTTTTGTTATACTGTGAAATATTTTATCACTTTTGCGACATACACAGAGACTGAAGGATGTTATATTCAATTGGCCCAGACACTGTTGAACGAATTGAAAATTCATCTTAGACTTTTTAGTACTGAATATTAGTGCACCTTTCTAGGAACCTTGAATGCTAAATTTATGTATTTTTTCTTTACTAATGCTTAATTAAATATATAAAGTGTCTGAACTCTTCAAATTATACAGTAACCTTCCTGGAAAATTAATGTTACAGAAATATGAAAGGACTGGCTAAAGCATCACTCTATCAAATGTTTCTAAAAGGCTTTATGTATTTATAAGACTTCATGATCTACTGATGATGCAAATTACTAAGGATAAAAGAAAATCCATCTGTTATCAAAGGAAAAAAATAAATGAAATAAGTCCAAGGATTTGAAAGACTTAGCATTAAGGACTAAGAATTCATACTTTGTGATGGGTTTATAGCAATTGACAGTAGGAAAGACTTCTTTTTAGCATTCACAATGTGGTGGGTTTTTTTTTAATTGAAAGAAGATGACTTTGGCATAAAAGCTTCTCATGTAACATATCCTGTTTCATTTCATAATTTCGTATTTGTCACAGAAATGTCTCAATTAAAGTACAACCTACAACATTTCATGTCACGTTAGACATTACTAGTTTTGTTATTATTACCCTTACATTTAATCAAATTGTCTGTAGCTAAATAAATAGCATTTCATCAAGAGCCGTTGGTTTTCAATCATCTAGGAGACATTACTGACATGAGAACAGATCTAAGGCCAGTGTCTCTGATCTGCAACTAATTGTGCACTGGTAATAGTACTGCCCACAGGCAAATCTCACTCACTGTCCTGATCTATGATAGATTTTCCTGTACATTAATATTAAATCAGATGGATACATTTTGTAGTACTGTTACAGGTACCATCTTTAACCTTTCCTTTTTATTTGAAATATATACTATTTGGACATACTATCTCTGTGTTTCATTTCTGATGCTATGCTTTCTTCTTTAGTGTCTCCTCTTAAAATGGTTGCTTCTTTAAGAGATAAAGTACTTTGGATACTTAAGTATTTCCCTGTAAAATCACATATTCTGCTGCTTAGCTCACAGGGGAGAGAAACACATTTGACAAATTGCAGCAGGAAGTTGTGCTTCATTCTAGCTTGGTGGTGTGTGAGCTAGCTGTTGTGAGTGTGGGTCCCAGAGTACTCTCTGTATCAGTTGCAGACCACGTACTAACCATATACTATATAAACACATTGCTGCATTAAGACATTATAAACATTCATATTTTTTCAGTGTGAAGATGATGAGGGTGACTACTGAAGTACATAGGAGCCCCTGTACTGTACTAAGACTCCATCATTTCAGGCTCTTCACAAATGCAGAACATACTGTAAGAGCTGTTTTTAAACAAAGGATACATAGAGAGTAGAATAACACAGCGTAGTCAGCACATTATAGTGCTCTGAAAGAAAGCTGTCTTCTGGTCTGTGTACATTGT
The DNA here is from genome assembly GCF_047716275.1 of Strix uralensis. Lineage (NCBI taxonomy): Eukaryota > Metazoa > Chordata > Aves > Strigiformes > Strigidae > Strix > Strix uralensis. The sequence continues at coordinate 22,883,485 of NC_133975.1, forward strand.
TCTTGTGAAATGATTCCAACAGTTTGAAATCTGTTTTTTCACCTTGCTAGTTATGCAAACAGCTCTTCACTTTTTCACTAAAGCAAGTGGGAATTGTTCACTGTCACAAATAATAAATAACAAGAGTACCCGATCTGCACAGCATGGAAGTGATAAAAACACATGCTTATGAGTGCTTGAGATTTCACAGCTATTAATTTTGAACTTTTTGATTGCAGTTCTGTTTTACAAGAGTGGATGCTGTTAGGGCAGCAGTACACTGAAACAGTGAAAGATTATGACAACATGCATTTATCATTACGAACTTGACAAATTCAGGGTAAGAGATGGTCAGAAAATGCCCCTAAACCTCAAGTCATAAAATGCATTTTGCCTTTACTGAAAATTTAACATTTTTTTTATTACTGCTATAAACTTTAGTACTAATTTAATACTAACATTAATATGTTTGAGAAGATTTCTTTGTGCATAATGAAATGTACAGCTCTTATCATTGTTAATGAATTCCTTAACATCTACACTGAGGGACACTAGGAGTTTACGTGCAGAATGCTATTGTATATACAACAGGTATTCACATACAGAAAGGTCCTTTACGAAAGATCAACAAATGCACATTTGGGATTTAAAAAAGTCAGAAGGACTCTTCAGGCTTTGAAGACTATTTCTAAAATTCTTTAAAGGCATTTTAGCATTTAAAGTCCAAATTACAAGTTTTGCCTAAAAGGATGCTCCCCAACTACTTCTACATAAATCAAGTCTTCCATTTTGAGGTAGCAGTATTCACAGTGTGGTAGGAGTGTTTCAATCAGAAACCACATTTTTAGTTTATGGGTAGAAATAGGAATTTCATAATAATTAGGCATCATTCTGAAGCTGGGTACTGTAAGACAGCAGAACACAAAGAATCTGAATGCTATCATATGGTATACAGTAGAAAAAGTCTTGAATAAGGGAAGCGATTGAATAATTGTACCTCATTTTTTTATCTTTATCATTCTGGGGAAGCCATCTCTAGCCTTTCTAAAATCCTCACTGAGCTGGTAATTTTTTTCACATTTTCAGAATATCATTAAAGCCGTGCTAATCTGGACCAATGGCATGTCTCAGAGTCCTGGAATCTCTGAAGAAAACATTTTGCTGTCTTTCCTATTTTTGACGTAACAGAATTCACCTCAAACTTTTTCAATACGTATAGAGAGGACAGTTTATTTACAAGATAGGTGTTATAGGTTGCAGTCAACAGTTTATAGTTCATCACAAGATTAAAAAGAAAGAATTGTAGATCCAGGAGGCATATGCTGTCAGTGAATGTCTAGCTCAATAATTAGGCAGTTCAACTATTGACTGCAGTAAGTTTCTGATAGATTGTAATGTGTATCCCATGTTTAAGACATTGTAAACTTGTAATCTGGAGGAGGAAAAGGAGCAATCTCATGAGAAAAGGAAATCCAGCTTGTAGTATGTACATCTTTCTGCCTACCACTTTCTTTCTGAAGTGGAAAACTGCAGGTATTTGTTTTGTCTCCCAAAGGAAAGGCCTAGCGTTTAAGCAAGACTTTTCTTATAGAACACTTACAGTTCTGTGTTTTTCTTTTTTCTTTCTTTGTTTCTTTCTTTACCCCCTAGAATTTTCATTGGAACTCAGAAAGAAGAGCTGTTTTTAAATCATTCTAGCACTCTAGTTTCTTGCAAAGTCTTTTATTAAATAATTAAAAAAATATCTTGAGATAACTTTGTAAAGTAAAAATGATGCTCTCTATGTTTCTCTTCATCAAAAGCAGTGCACATTTAAGACACTGGGGGATATAGATAGGAAAGCTGCATCTTTCTATCTTTTAGGACTGCCTACTTTTTTTTCTATGCTCATGTTTATAATGATTTTGAAGGGACTCTTACACGAAGCATAGGCTAGACAACTAATATGAAGAAATAAAGGAATAAAATAAAGAGAACCTGTGATGTAAACAGTTGCTTCCAAAATTTTTTCTCCCCATTTATTTTTATTTAAATGTAAATATTCTGATGAAATAAATTAACCTAGTGAACCTTAAAATAATCACTTATATGTTGGCTTTATGAAGAGCTGTTTTAAGAGCCAAATAAAGTCAATCTGTAAATTTTTTGGTTTTTTGGAGGGACAGCTTTTCTTGAGGAGGCAGTAAAATATGTATACTGACATATATGGGAATTTTACTCACATATAAGGTACCTTGGAGTCCTATAGTATCTGTATTCTAATCCCGAGTATCATGCTCTGAGTTTTTAGTATACCTTCCCAGGAGCAGTGTAAATATTTCTAGATTTTCATTTCAGTACCTGTTCTTTCCACCAAACCAGTTTATTTTTCTCGTATAGTAGGAGTCAGATACTACTGTGCACTAAGGGGTCAAATGTTAAGAAGAGGTGGAGAATTAATATTATTTAAATTTTGGTGTTTCTGATGTATCGCAGAAAGTGTTGGAGAACCAGAACTATGTTACTATTAGTTTCTTGTTGGTGTAATTCTATTTTTTTTTTTTTTTTTTTATTAACTAACTTCTGTAAAACCTTAAATATTTGGAGGTCTGAGCATACAGGGTGAAAAGTAAGACAGAGAAGACAAGAAAGATCTTAATTTACAGCATTTCCCTGTCCCATAGAATAACAGTACATGTCTGTATGACATTTTGGACACTGTTTTCCCAAAGAGGGATCTTTACTCTGTTACAATAAGGACAAAACCAAACCAAACCAACCAACCAACCAAAAAAAAAGTTCCCCAAATCAGGCTGATTTCTGTTTCCATGAATCAACGTCCCAAGTTAAATTCAGGATCAGTCTGGCAAGCACCTGTCTGACCTACACTGTAAAGAGTAAACAGAGGAAATGTCAGTTTTATGACTAATTCTCTGTTTTTCATGAAAACTTTTCTTTCCAAAATAGGCTTAAGTTATTTCAAGCATGAATGAAATAGTGCCCATCTTCTCTCCTTTTCCATAATTCAAGAGCTAGGAAGCCTGATTTGTGAGGAGCTTATTCAGTGACTTTGTGTGTAATTGACAGTGAAGGGGGAAAATGAGGCAATGTTACACCTTTGCTAGCTCTTTTTAGAGGAAGGAACATACTTACTCATTAATGATCCAAGCTATGAATAGATTCATGATTTATAGCACAACCTTAGAGGGGGCTAAGAGAATTTAAGGGTTTATCACACAACCTTAAAGGGGGCTAAGAGAATTTAAAAGAAAGATATTCATACTGGAAAATTCTGGGTAAACATTTACCTATCTTCTTGGTAGTTCATTATTAAATTATGTGTTGACATTTTGCAGACACAGAATGAAAAGAAAGGTACAGAAAAGGAACAGAAACACACCAGTGACCTGTTGTTAGAGATTAAGCAGAATAAATGTTTTGCATCTAAAGAATGGAGCAGAGAAAATAAAAATAATTGCAAACTACTATCCACAGTGCATAGTATCCAGTAATACAATTTAGTTCATTACATCACTGCATGATGTAGTACTGTATGATGCAATATTATTATACTCTCTCTGTGTCCTGGACTTAAACTTGATCAAAGTATTGGACAAGTTCTAAACAGTAGATGTTTCATGATGACCTGCAAATGAATTCTTTGATATAATTGTAAAATAATGAAATCACATCAAAGTGTGGGGTTTTTTTGGTTGGGTACTTTTGCGGGGGGTTTTTTGGGGGGTGTGGTTTTTTTGTGTTTTGTATTTTTTTTTTAAATCAAATAGTCTCATTTGTATTTAAAAGGAGGGGAGCAAAGAATCCATGTGAGAAATGCAGGACCTTGTTAACAGGATGCTATCACAAGTGTCCTTCAATGTAGTTTCAGATCTGTCTTATCCTAGACATGCTCTCAATATTATGTTTTTGATTTCTTGTCCATAAGAAGTGAATAATAGCATTTTCTTCTTCACAAGGATATTATGAGTTCAGATAGGGGTCAGTAAGAGAACCAGTGTTCTTGCTGAGTGCAGAATTTTGTCCACACTCTGGATTCTAGACTGCAAGTCAGAGTCCAAGTGCTGTGAGAGTCAGGTTCCCTGATCTGGTTTTGCTGTCATACATCCTGAGGAAAGTACAAGCAAGCACAAATTTTAAGGTTAGTATATTCAGCTTTTAGAAATGTTAGGGTACTTTTTGTAGGACAGGTTGAAATTACTCTGCTGAGATGATGTATCTTATATATGTTTATAGAGATGGCTTACAGTACAATGGTGTTTGAAGTGTAATGGAGTTCAACACCTTAACAGAGTTTAAATGCAGTTCTCTTTTGAACATGGTGTCTATTATTAAATTTCTTACATGTTTTTCTCCTGTTTACTTCATCAGAATTAAATTCCTATTTACTGATTTGTGCTGATAGTAGGATAATAGATATCTACATTTATCCATATATGCTCATTCTCAATCTATATATCATTATTAAAATATAGTAGATGTTCCAGCCTAATATTAGAGCATAGTGGTATTATTTAGTACTATTGAAATAAGCTTAACTTCATGCACATTGACTGTACAGGGATAAGGTTTTCAAAAGTTCCCTGTAGTAGTCTAACTTTGTGTTCCTTGCAAAGATTTACATAACTGGGGAAGAATTATGCTTAACTCATTTGTATGAATGCATTTTAATCAACAGAACTGCTGTTAGATCCCTATATGTACATTAGGTTGAGTTCTCAATGTAAGAGTGAGGTACATATGCCAATTTTAATGAAGAATCACATTTTTTAGTTTGTTACCTAAAGGTGTAGTTTGGCCCTTAGGCCAATTCATCTCACCTCAGCTTGCTTGTCATCTATCACAAGTTACTTATCTAGGGCCACTTCAAAAGAAGGATAAGTACCTTCAGAAGTCAAGCTATTCCATCTATTTTAGGTATGTACTGTCCCCTGAACCTCTCTCTCCATTGATCATAGAAGAGTAGCTTGGGTGCCTTCTAAGTCACTGAACTGGTATAAGACTCCAGCTGTACTGTAATTTTTCAGAAGCAGACATCAGTTATGATTTTACTGGTTGTGTGTTATATTTCATCTGTACCAATGACTGTTCAGACCTATTGTTAAGAAAAATATTCTAACGTATTTCTGTACATTTTGACTGTTGGAGCATGGACAAGTGGACCAGTGTATTTGGTAGTGGCAGCAGGTGGTGGGAACACAAGGCATAGGCCTGCTGGAGTACAGCTATGCATCCTTCTGCCCTCTTGCCTGTTGGCTGCATATGCTTTCTAGAAACGTGGAAAATTCTTGGGGGAGCTAGGAGAGTAAGCAAAATGCAAGTGCTTTATAGGTGTTCTGTCCAGATACCAGGTTATATCATTATTTCCAAAAATGGTAATTAGCTCTTTATCATAGTTATTTTAAGTAAAAAGTGACAATGAAGGAAGTGATAGCAGTGATGTGACACTGTCCTGATACAGGAGTCTGTGAGATCATCATCAGGATTTGTGCAGGTTTTACTTTCACCAGTAAAGAATTTGCAGAGAATTTTGATGCTTTGCTTTGTCCTTTTGCCCTAGGCAATCTTTGTAGTGAGTAAACATCAGAGTTAATTAAAAAAAAAAAAAAGAAAAAGACTTGTAGTATTTATTACATGTCATAAAAAACATTGATGGATTTTGCTGTTTCTGTATTCAAGCCTAGAAAATGAGGAATATGCAAACTGAGATACTAGAAGGTATTTATAGCCTTCCTAATAACTAAGATAGCATGCAGCAGCCACAACTTTTTTAACTGTTTATGTTTTGTCCTCTATTTAGCATTTATCTAACAAATACGGCTTGAACTCTTACAGTCAAGTGAAAATACTAGGTAGATTAATTTTATGTCACAGTATACACATAGAAGTTGTATATAAATGTGCCAAAGACAGGGGTTTTGTTCTGTTGTGATTGTAGGAACATCTGATTTTGATAATGCAGTGTTTCTTCTTGTGCTGAAGATTATGAAAGAGGTTTGGTAAATTTACCTCTAAGTTGAACCTCTTCAGGAAGAAAAAGGGAAACAAGAATGAGATGGAAATATTAGCAATGTTTATACTTGAAAACTTAATAATAACAAAAAAAGTGAAATTGTAAAGGTAATTTAAAGAAGGTCAAAGAAAGCAAATTCCTGTTTGTATGATTAACCCTGTTTGTTTGCAAAGTAGTTTGTGACAACTGGCTGATAAAAACATGCTATCATGGCTTTGTGATAACACAGTATAACATTTTGTTATAATTTCTGTAGTGTTCCCTATATTGTGACTTTATAAAAACTTTCTGTCACTGATCTTTCTTTACTCTTAAAATATATAATTTATTTGTAGAAATATGAAATAAAGTGAAGGCAGGAATACAGTTGGTCTAATACACTAAGTTTTCATTTTGAAAACATAAAAACTATAGTGTTCTGAATGTCAGATTACTAATTTCCAAAATCTGTGTCTGTACATTCAAAGTCATGTCCTCTTCACTCTTTGCTGAGCAACAGCTGACAGTTTTGAGGTAGAAAAAATCCTGGTGTAGATCAAGGAGATTCAACTGAGAGAATGACAAGCGTGCATTTTTCTTTTCCTAGGGAAAAAAAACCCCACCCCAAAACTTGGAAATATTTTCACAGAGGAATATAGTGGCTGTGTGAACAGGGAGATAGAGGTTCATCAGGAACCTTAACAGGAATGCTCCAGAGGGGTCCATCTGACTAACATGGATTCATACATCCTTGATAAATGTCGGCCTAGCTGCAGATGAGAGCTGTATGGGATGTCACAGAATATGCCTTCGTGAAGAGTAAGATGCTGTGACAGACAGGTCCTTACAGACTGTCACTGTGGCTACAATAAGGAGCAGTAATCAGTACCATGAGTTTTTACGGCAGATTCTGTAACTGTCTTATTTCACACATTAGTTGTGTATGAGACCAGGATGTGGTTATTATAATATGATTGCTTATACATGACCTATATAGACTGTAGGTTTACTCTTCATGCCCAACCAACATAATATAGGTTGTCTCGACTTTGAATGATCAATTTTAACTTTATTAACCTTTATTTCTTTAAATATGGGTGCCTTTAGATATTTCTCACACATAAGTGGTTATATTACATAAATAAACCTCCTCTTACTGGTCAGCTTTCACAAAATTTTTAGACATAGGCTATGAATTTCTAGGGATCTATAAATCTCAGACTGATATAAAGAATTTTATAAGCTGTGCAACTAGTTCCTGTGACTAGTTTTTCTAACATTATGGGATGTTAGTGTCAATCTCTGCAAAAAATTTGTAAAGCCACCTGTCGGTTCCTGTTCTCGCAGATTTGTCATCTATAGAGCTATAAAGGAGGCAAAGGGCCAGCCTGAGCACATAGTTAGAAATGTCATCATTCTTCTGCTATTAGTCCTTGGTTTAGTAGATTTGGAGAAGATATGGAAGATTTAGTTGTGCCTGCCTCCAAGCTATTGCTTTAATGAAGGCTTGATTTCTGCTATAGCAAAAGACCATTTGGGGAGCAGTGCATTCCTGAAATATAGCTGTTTCTGTCATTCAGATTGCGCGGGTGACCTGTAAAAAAAAAAAAAAAAAAAAAAGGACAACTGTGAAAGTGGTTTAAAAGGTATTTTCTGTCCCTTTCTTTAATCTTGAAGTGAACATATTTTGAAATAAAACCTCTGTGTATCACTGGTTTAGTATTTCTGTCTCCCATTTTGAAAAACAAAGGAACAGTTCACATGTAAAACATACAGAAACAAATAAATGGCACAGTCCTGCATACTCTGATGAATATTGTGGTTACAGGACATAAGGTTAATATTTTTTTATATACTGTTCATCCTCAAATTTACTATTAAATCAATAAAGTTGTTATTTACAATAGCTAAAAAGCCTGTTTTTTCAGTAATTAATGTTTTTTCCAATAATAATCGAAAAGTGCTTTTTGTTTGCCACCTCTGATATAGTTCAATTAATTTTGTTTACTTTAAGGAATTATTATTCTGCAGTGTGGAAGTATTTTTATATGATAATTTAATAATATTTAATATAAGCAAATATACTTATTTAATTATATTAATCATTATAATAATTTAATTACTTTAAAGAGAAATGGAGTAAAATCTTTTTTAAAAAATTTCCTTGTCTGAATTTTTTTCATTAGCTAATATATTAAGGAACTTTTGAGACAGCACCTGCATATGCATATAAGCTAGTTTGCATTTATTTTAGTATAACCTTTCAATTCAAGCAGTAGATAATTTAGAAGAAAAAGAATCATGTCCATATACACTAGCAGTGTATTGTTTTATCTTTTCATAGACTTAATTTACTATTCTTAAAATTTAAAGCATTTTTTTTTTAATCAAAGACAGCATTCTTGCAAAATGTGTTATTTTAAAGAAGAGTACTCAAATGACATGTAAACTCTGAAGTTAAATTGTTGTGGATTAAGAAGAGACATGAGAAATATTTCAGAATAGAGAGAATGGGAACCAGAAAGGGTTGGTAGTATGAGTGTTTTTACAATTGTAGTTAACATCATTGGTACAATAATATTTTATAGGACTGGTTATTCAGAGATATACAATGAATAGTGATATCTGTTACATTTCTGTTTAATTTTATACAGAAACTTGTAAAGATGTATGTATGTAAATTTGTGTGGTAAGGCAGACTGTGTTCAAAATGAGAGGCTTATTGTTACTTGATCACCAGATATGGTTTATACCACTTCTTGTTTTGTGGTTTTTGGTTTTTTTTTGTTTTGTTTTGAGAAGTGTAGCCTGCCAGAGTACAGAGCTACAAATTCTGCTATGAATTTTATGCACTGGTTGATCACTAACTACTGTATTTCATTGGTTGCTGGTGGCACAGTCTCAGTGCAATGCATTAAAATAATTCGTTACATTTCTAGCAGCTACTGAAAAGTGATGTTCTTTGATGTTTCTGTGATGATATAAAATTTTTGGACATAAAAATTCTTACTGCCTTACATAAGGAAGGATTCTGACAAGTTGTATAACTATATAACCGTTTCATTCTCCCGCTGTGAAAGTGATCGGGGACTAAGTACCTTATGTAAGCGTCTGTCTGCTGGCTTTCGGAAGTGATCAAAATTCACTGTGATAGACTTGGGAGTATCCCATTCTTCTCCAGTAATCCCAGCAGGCAAAGTCCAGTAGAAGAGAAAGGCTAATACAGTATCTGTGATAAGGAGTTACAAATGTCAGCACAGTCTCCTTCTAAGTTATCACATTCCCAGAGGATGCCAGAGAAGTTAGTATATTACTCATTGCAGTTTCAGCATTTATCCTCTGATGAGACCTACTTGAGGGTAATCTGCATTATGTGTTCTGTGTAGTATCCTGCAGTGCAATATCAGTGTAGAATTTTATTTTGATACAATCTCCATAGAAGAAAATTAGAGGCTTTTGAGTTCTTTTGAAATAACCTCTAAGCCAGTGATATCTGCAGTTTGTTTCCATTCATTTTTAAAAGTTGACCTTGCATGCTGGGGCTTTGACCTTTTTCTATCTATGCGTATGAACTGCCATGTTAGCATATTATTTTAAAGAAAAACACAGGTTATATTTTTACATAAATATGCATGTACATTTATAAAATACAAAAATGTATCTTTCCTTCTGTTATCCCGAGGTACTGGGCAGCTAATACAGCTACCGTTCTGCAGAATTTTGGCAAACATGCCATTTTGTGCTTTTTACATTTTCATGCAAAAATTAATTTAATTAGCTTAATTTAAGTCATAGGATCATAGCTGTTCTTTTTAAGTCCAGCTACCACATTTCTCTTACCCTCCAGAACAGGATGGCTGGGTTCAAACTACCCACTGGGAATGATTCCTGGTATGTGGTAGCTGCTGAACTGTGTCTAACACTCTTGGGTATCAAGTGCTGGTTGGCATCAACCAAAACTATGCTGAAGGTCATGTCGATAATTTAGTGCTATGGATATTCATTTGTCAGAAACTGATATGGCCCTGCATATTTCACTACTATAAACAGTGCTTTGCTGTACACTCAGAAAGTTTTTAGTATATTCCAGTAATGGACATTTGTTGGGCTTTTTTTAAGAAAAAAAAAGATTTTATGTGTCACAGCTACTTGCCAAAATGTTCATGTATATACATATTTCCATATGGAAAATAAAGCTTTATGTGACAACTGAATGTATATATACTTAAAAGATCAAGTAAACTTTTAAGTGACTTTGGATTCACAAATATATTTTTTTCCATGCATTTAGAAAAGTGACTGATAAACATCAGGCTTGTGAATCTGTGCAGACTATTACTTGTAGGTTCATTGTTTTTAATTTCCGATTTCAGCTTAAAAAAAAAACATGTAAAAAGAAGAACAAAAAAGCAAAACAAGTAATACCCATAATATTATTTGGTAGGTATGTGTATTTTTAACTAGATTTAATTTGTTTTTCTGACTGTCTAAAAGCTTAAAAAAGCTTTTTTTGTAGGTGAAAGCTTTCTAGTATAAATATCACCATTGCTACTCTGTTTACAGTGCTCTACAGAATCAGGGATCTTTTCCTCTTTCCAATATATGACTGTGAAGCAAAATCTCGTGGGAAGAATAATGCCCACAGCATTTCCCACTAACTACTTGGAAGTGCTTTTTGTAGGAATATTACCAATGAAACTGTGAACTCAAATTCTCATTTCAGTTTAGGTGTGAAAGCACACTAGAAAAATTATTCTAAATTTACATTTATATAACTGAAATTAGAATATGTCCCGTGATACTTTTACGATATATCCCTGCAAAGTGGCAACTGAAATATTCCCTCACTTAACACTAAAACTGAAATCCCTACTGTTGGGTAGGAACTTAAATTCCTGTTATTGGGAAATATGTTAGCTTAGGATAGCCATGGGTACCACAGATTGCCAAGAGCTGCTCCTGAATAGAGTGTAACTAACTAGACATCAGCAGGCGTCGGTGGTATTGAGTGAACGTCAGGAAATTCTGACAGACAGGTTCTTGTTCACTTCTTGAGGCAAGACTGGAATTTCCCATTGCACTAAGCTAATAGAAATGCATTAGGATTAACAGTAGGAGCTCTGGAAAGGTTTTGTTAACCTCTTCATTCTGGGGATCCTCATTAAAATGTGTTAATGCAGATATGAAAGCTCTGAAATGGCTAATACCAGTGGAAAAAAAATACTACAACTGCTAATATCGCAGTTTGATGCATGCTTAAATCACTAAGGAAAGAAGTACTGAAGTGCTTTTTAAGTGCAAAAAAGCACCTAAATATCATCTTTCACACTCAGATAATCCCCAGATGGCTGGAGGGATAGTATTAAAATTAAGGAAGAAAAATTTGGCCAAGTATGAGAATTTTCAGCACCCAAAATAAATCAAGAATTATATGAGAAATAGCTGCTGAGAATAAAAGTTCTATTTCAATCTTACCATGTATAAAACTCACAAAAGCAGTAGGCTAAGTGTGGATTATTCTAGCTACATAAGGCACTTCAATGAGACTACTGTGGCACGCCATTCCAAAGCCCATGTTGCTCAAATTCAAATACCCCTGTTTTCAATCAATCTTTATTATTCACTTAAGTGCTTGGGATTGATCAAAACAGCTGGCAGTGCCTGAAAAAAATGTACCAGGTGTATGTCAGCTACTGGCCTTTAACATGGTTCATTAGAATATGTCCTGAAATCCCTTTTGCGTCATACAGGACAGGCTGTCGTACATTTCCAAGTCATCCATCAAATGGCTGGGAAGATGGTTGTCACATGGCAGCTACAGTAGTGATATAAGCACAAATGTATCACTTCATTCTTTTTATTTTCGGTGGGAAAATATGAATTGATTTATGTCAAATTGTTTGGAATCTAAGAGGTTTTCTACATGGGAGAGTTATGGATTGAAGGCACTAAAACATAAACTTTTAACAGGAATTAAATTCTCATGCAGTGTAAGAACTGTTGGTCTGAAAAAATATCTTGGCGAGCTCGGGGTATTTTTCGGCTGAAAAATGAAGATCATATGATAATGACAACACTGTCCTGGTAATTATATAAGATTTAAAAAGATTGATTGCAAGTATTACACACTGGTATATTTTCAGCAGTCCTGGTATTCTTATGAGGTTTTCAGCTTTAACACTGCTTTTTCTTTAATTATAGTATATTACTTTGGCCATTTTTGCGGGTTGACGCCAGCCAGCAACCAAGCACCCACATACCTGCTCGCTCACTCCCCTCTGCCATGGGATGGGGAAAAAACAGAAGGTAGGAAGACTTGTGGATCAAGATAAAGGCAGTTTTACAAGTGAAGAAAAAGCTGCCACACAAGAAAAGTGAAATAAGGAATTCATTCACTACTCCCCATCAGCTGGCAGGTGCTTAGCAACTTCCTTGAAAGCAGGGCTCCATCACATGCATCAAGTTACTTGGGAAGACAAATGCCATAATCCTAAACATCCCCCCTTTCTCTTCTTTCCCTGAGATTTTATTGCTGAGCAAGATGTCATATGGTGTGGGATATCCTTATGGTCAGTTTGTCAGCTGTCCTGGCTGTGTCTCCTAGTTTCTTGCTCATCTCCAGCCTTGTTGCTGGCAGAGCGGGAAAAAGAAGGAGCCTCAATGTTGTGCAAGCTCTGTTCAGCAGTAGCCAAAAGATTAGTGTGCTATCAACATTATTTTAGTCACAAATCTGAAACACAGCACCATACGGGCTGCTGTGAAGAAAATTAACTCCATCCCAGCCAGATGCCATACAGTCATCTAATTATTTAATTACCTTATATTTATAAGGCTGTTTCCTATGAGTTATGTGAGCTACCATCTCCCATCTTTTTTTCCTCAAATTGCTAAGTTTTAATGATAAATTCATGTTAATGATAATAAAAGTTCACCTTTTCAATGGAGTAAAATAAATGGATCAAATTCACCATTTTGCCTTGTGTCATGAGGCAGAACAGAACATTAGATACAAACTGGTGAGTCTATCTCAGAACCTAATGTAGGTTGAATAGCAAAGCCATTGGTAGTCTTAACATTGACCTGAGAGATGGATCAGCATCTGTTTAAAGGTTCACATGAAATCCGGAAAAATTGTTCATAGCTGCATGTAACTGCTCATAGCAGAAAAGAGATGTATCAAACCTTTTTTATTCTTTTTCTCATTTGGATTAACTCTGCGTGGGTTTTTATTTATTTATTTATTTATTCAGTGCTAATAGTTACTATAGTATGCTGAATAACATCTGTAAATAGTTATTTCTGAAGTTACATCTAATGTCAAATTATATCAAACTTTGTGATAGAATCTTTTATAACAGAATTCTTGAGAAGGCTTCTGGATAACATACAGTCAGACACAGAAATATGCTACAGTCATACAGAATTATGATAAGGAAAAGCTAAAAACATGGTATACACCATTCTGGATAGTCAACATGATGATATTTTAATATGTTAAGATGTTGATCACAATCTTAGATGAAGCTAACTGTATAAAACAGCATGATATTTTGTAGTACATGTGAATATTTGATCTAGTAAAGAAAAAACAATTTATTTACCTTCAGATGTTCCCTATTTTAGCCCCTGAACATTAAAGGAGCCTGGGGAACCATTTGGGAAGGATAAGTTAATTATCATTGTTTGTCATTGCAAACAGAAGCTTCTAATTCTGAACTTTAAAGAGAAATTGTATTTAGAACAAGCAATTCCAGTGTAACTGAAACACTTAAAACACCTTTTTTTTTTTTTTTAAAAAAAAGGAAACTATTTTGACAGAACTGGGTTAAGAAGTAATTGCACATATGGTTCTTCTGGCAGATGTGAGGAGCTTCTTACCTCCAACAGGAAAGAGTAGGGAGAAGCAGCTGGTAAAAACAGGGGACGATGACCTCTTAGCCTAGAACAGCATGCTTAATTGTCATTCTGTGGTAGGCATTTCAAAGTGCATTTAGATGTAGCAACTGGTCTTCTGAAGAAAAAGGAAAGGCAATAAGGGATTGGAGTTTAACTGTGTACTGTGCTAAATGTTCACTGGTTCTTTTATAGTTCTGAGAAATTTGAAAGTGTTGAGATTTGCTTAATGGCTTTGTGTATAGATGACAGCAGTGCCTGCTTTTGGAAGCCAATCTATATTTCTTCTGAGTCATCTCATTTTAAGACTAATAATCCAGTTATGATTCTTGGAGGAGGGCTGTGAAAATAATTGCTTTTTTTGCATGTTCCTAAATGCATGTTATGAACAGTTGATAAATTTTTCAAATAGATTTCCAAACAAAATAGCTGACTGAAGATTATATTGGTCATGGCAGTAAATCACAGGACTGATAAAGTAAATGGAGATCTATATTGAAAAGATAGTAAAGAAAAAATGCATAGTTGGTTTGTTTTCCTTCAGGCTATAATTATTACCTATGAGAGGTTTGCTTGTTAAACTCATAAACAAGAGAGAAGCCATAAAAATCCATTCTGTTTACGTTGACACTACCTAAAAAGAACAAGGGGAAGAGGCTAATGCAACTGATAATATTAAGCAAATACTGAATGTTGGCTTTTTACATTTGTTTTCCCTCATAAATGTCTCGTCTTCATTAAGTGTTTTAGCTGTACTTTTTCATTAATTTAATCTAAGGTAATGAATACTGCTTGCAAACTTTTCCTACATTGCCTTGGCCACAGAATTAGCAACTCAGAATGAGCCTGACAGGCACAGGAAAGTTTGTTGCTGACCAGCACATTATTTGCCAGATAGTTTTGTCCAAGCAAAAGCTACAAACCTTGCAGGAGGAACAAAAATGTAATGTTAGAAGTGTAGTGTTAGGCATCCTGCATCTAAATTCTTTAAAACCTTCAAACGGAGCATTCACTGCCTACCTAGGTAGAGTGTACTAGTATTTTACAACTATTGTGTGTTTTTTTTTTTTTTCTAAAAGCTTTGTTGCTGCTGCTGTGATTCTTTGTGTTGTTTAAGAGTCCTTCGCCTCTGTCCCTAACTGCTCAAGCCTTCTCCACATCTGGAGGCCACTTCCACTTGTTTTTATATGCTTTAAGTACTTAAAAATTTAAAAAAAAAAAAAAGTTTTGTAGAAACATTTGGCTGAGAGAAATTAATTAGAGAAATAGGAAGCATTCAGCAGGCAGGAGACAAAAAGGGAAGTCAGTGAGTGTTGTTTGAAGAAGGCAATAAATGTCTAAATCAGATCTGTTGAAATGATAATGTAGAAAAAAGGGCTAAGGTAGTTTCATCTTTACCTCTCTCTAGTGTACACACAAAAAAGTTCTTCATTGTCCTTTTATTGCATTTTGGGGAATGTTATTAGTCCTTTGATATTTCTGAATAAGCTAGCATCAGGAAAGCAGGTTTATGTTTCATGGACTTCTCATTGTTGCTGTCCTCTGGATTCTCTCTCTGATTTATCAGTGTGTCTGGTATCAGATACTGATGCACGCAGGCAAATTCTGGTGCCTGGGCTGTGATTATTATTATAACTGAAGCCTTACCAATTCTGAGTAGAAAATTATTTTCTCAGTGTCCTACATACCAACATTCCTTTTCTTGTGTTCCTGGTGTTTGACTCATTTACTGCATATCTTGGCTCATTTTTAATTGTCATTCGGCTATAATTTTTGTTCCATTGTAACAACTCCTGTCTGTGAAGCAGCATATAAAGTAATTTATTTGTTTTGGTTTTGTGTGCTTGATTTTTTCCTTTTTTACAGTGCTACATTTTGCAGTGTCTAATGCTGAGTTTATTCTGTGGATTTCTCAAGGTCATTTGAATTCAAATCTTGTTTCCTCAGGTGCTCACAGCCTTTCCCTGTGTTGGGTCATCCACAGTTTCCATAAGTGTATTTCATTGTTCCTGACTAATGAAATATTGAGCCAAGGCCAAGAAATATTCCTATGGCATCTCATTTGCAGTTCCCCTTTTTCCTGCCAGCAAAGTGTTGATAGCTACCAAATGACAGTTTTTTCAACTAACTGAACATCAATACCACAGAGAACACCAATACTGTGGTCATTTGATCTAGGCAAGTGGGATTCAACCTCTAGCCTATACTTTCTTTCAGTCACTTAAGATTCTTTCAATTCTTGCTTTAGTTCAGATAGTCTTTGAATGAACAAACCTAGTTACAGATAATAACTATTAACTAAAACAAATAAAGCTAATGCAACTCCTAGAAAAACAAAACCCAAACAGCTCCTAGAAACAAATGACAGAGCTTTGTATTTTTGCATTTTCACTTCTAGTGAAGTGAAAATTTGAATATTTTTTGACAAATGTGTGTATTAAAGAGATCGTGGTTTAAAAACACTTTACCATGCACAGAGACAATTAGATACTGAAGGCATGGTTTATATTGTAGTCATACCCTAAATAGGGTTATATCAACATAGCAAGTTGGTTAGGTAGTAATAGCAGCATGGAATTCAGAATGAACTGTAAAAAAAAAACCCCTTAAAAATATCTGAGTTCTGTGTTGTAGCTGCACACAACCACACACAGCTAACCAGTTGGTGAACACTGGAACTAAGCTGGTTCCATTACTTCCATGATCCAGTCACACCAAGCACTGCAGCATAAGCCTACCTGTAAATTAGAGACAGAGAACTACTGAACTTGTGCCAAGTTTGGCAGTTCTAGAGACTGGCCTGATCCTACAGACCAAAATATTTGCTACTGCTCTACAGTCTATCTTTTTGTCTATATTGTTAGTTAAGCCATACCCTTTCCTACTGCTGCAAACTTTTTTTTTTTTTTTAAATGAGTTAATTTGAGTGCTTCTGACTGTTGCAATACTGACTCTGTAGATGATAGCTGACAGTGCAGTTTGTGTATTGGCTGTTAATCCAGTTGTCTGGACTTGCTAATTAAATAGAGAATCACAGAATCATCTAGGTTGGAAAAGACCTTGAATATCATCTAGTCCAACCTTTAACCTAACACTGACCGTTCCCAACTACACCATATCCCTCAGCGCTATATACATCTGTATTGTTGCTCTCCTTGAAGTTAGGAAAGCAGGAGTGGAGTAAGCCAGCTGTAGCTAGCTGGATTCTTCTTGCTGTGGAGGTAGGTGTGTCATTGCTATTACCATGGTTAATGAAAGGCTTTTCTTTTAGTTTGACATGGTGTAATGGAACAGCTATGAAGAATGACTGTTTTTTCCATGAGTTATGCCCATGAGCTTTCTCCCTCTGTTGTAGTTTCTGGAGGAGAAAGAATATTGAATTTATTATTTTTCCTCTCCTGCCCTTCGAACCTTTTGGTTGATTTCAGGGAGAGATCTTAATCAATTTACAATTTCTTCATTTTTTTACTGATAGAGGAAAGGGGAAAAAGAAAGAATTTTGCTATTTTATTCCCACATCATTTTTGCTTTGTCACTTATTACATTGTCAGCCTTTACTATTCTTTACAACTCTTTCGAGCAGGAAATGGCAGCAGGAGAAAAATGTGGCTGATGAGACTTTAACAAAGTTGTTCATAGAAACAAAGGGAAAGCAATACCTGTTTCAAGATGTAAGAGAACAATTCTGTGTTGAGACCTCAGTCTTGTAGATGTTTACGTATGTGATCAGGATCTTAGTGTGCAGCTCATATGCTTCAGTTGAAACCTTTGCCAAAATAAGATCTGAATTCATGTGTGCATGTGTTTGAAAAGTAATTTTCAAAATGAGAAGAAATTTGAAAAAAAAAACCACACCAAAAGAAGACAAATTAAACCCTGTGGCAAAACCTGGCTTTGATTTTTAAGTTCAACAATAGAAAAATTTCTCATTAAATATACTTCAATTTTAAATTCTATGTATAAAATGTGATTTGAAAAACCACTTTATTTTGACATACAAAAAAATCCCTACTCTATAAATGTGTTTTGTACTTATTTTGTTATTCCTTTAGGTAAATGCAGCTATGCTTCTATGTTTTGTAGTTCATTATCTACTGAAGTAACATATCTAAGATTTGTTCAAAGAAACATGAAAAATGCCCACTTTGTTTCTTAAGGAGAAAATACCCAAATATTTCTTCATATTTTTCACAATGATAGTTTTCAAAGTTATCTACTTTTTTCACCTCGTTTCTCATGTTTATATGAGTTCTTAGATTGATTACACTTATTTTTATTTCATTTGACTGCACAACCCCTCTGCTTTTTTGAAAAAGTAATATTTGCAGATCAGTGGGAGCAGTTCAATTAAAATGGCCAACCACTAGAAAACATTCAAAGACCAGGAGAAAAGCTATGTAAAAAAAAAATAAATGTTATTTGCCTTGTTGGTATCATTTATTGCTTTCTGGTTTTTCATTTAAGTGTAAAGTAAAATTCAGAGTAGAAGTTAGATAATTGAGGAAATAGAAACAAAATTAAAATTACAAAATTACAAGTCAAAAAATAGTCTATGAAATAAAGTTGTATTATGCCAAACCATTAAAAGCCTTCTTTTCAGGCGGATAAATAAAGACAATTCTCACTATAATCAGTGAAGAGCAGTGGGTGATTAGTGCCTCTAAAGATATCTCCTGCAGGCTAAACCAGATCCATGTTAATTGTTAAGATGAGAGAATTGAAAAGGAAGAATATTCAGAGTTGGAAGAAGAAGTATTTACTCCAGAGGGCTGTACCACTCAGCCTCTGTGTATCCCATCTACAGATGCTTTTATAAAAGGAAACCTCACAGTGAATATTTTCTGTATAATATATTGTATTTTGCAACTTTTTTTTTAAAAGGATTTTGGAACACGCCCTGCAGTAGGGATTATATTTTAAGAAATTTGCCTTATGGAACTGGAGTTAGTTTAAATTTTCAAGCTTGGGATGTAAAAATTGCTTCTTTTTGTTAGTTGAAGAAGCAGTTCAGTATGCTGGAGCTGTTCCTTAGGGAGGAAAAAGAGGCAAGTGCAGACTCCTGGCCAGAGCCCAGCTTCCTGTTAGAGCTCCAGAGCTTGTCCTGATTCACTTCTATTTGTTCTTCTCTCACTTGTTCATTCATATGCTTTCCACTGAATCATGAAACAAGAAACTGTGAAATCTTTGGATCAGTGGATTTTGGTATACTTTTGGATCTTTAGGCATTCTGTGATTGAATGTAGTTGACAGTATTTTTAATACCATGTTTCCTTAGAGTTTTTTTCTAATGTATGCAGTAGTAGGTGGCAGATTTTTTATGTCTAGAAACACTGAATTGAAACACTATCACTGACATTATCAACAGTTCTTCCAAAATGCTAGCACTATAAAAGAATGAATAAATAAATATTTCTACATACATTTCATAAAGTATTTATAAACAAGCTTCACAAAAGAAATATTTTAAAATCTGTTTAATAAACTAAATTCTGGCTCATTGCTGAATAAATAGAGTAGACCAATTTTTGTGGTGCAAAATTATTTGATTCTCATTTCTCTATTACAGTAGGCCACAGAATTTGATCAGTTGATAGTTGTGAAGTAATGGTGGATGGACCTGTGGAACTTTGGATCTGCCTGAATCTAAAAAATAATTCCTTGGCATTATGACAAAAATCCTGAATTTTGCATCTGAAACTGTATACATGTTCTGAACAAGAAAGTACATAGGTTTGTTTGATCTCATGAAATACAGAAGAAATAAAGAGTTTTCTTAAGTTTCTGGTTACTGTATAAATAGGTGTATAAATCTATATAAAAGATTAAGGAAATATTATGCTACTAAGATAGAATGGAAGATAGGTGAAAGAAGTCTGGATGGCTGGTATTTTGAGCCTTAGCTCTAACAGGTTTCAAAAGTCTGGTCTTGCTTTCTTCTGTTGTCATTCTGTTGGACTCTGTTCAAAATTAGAAGTGGCTAAGTACACTTTGGTATAAGGGAGACTAAAATAGTGTAATACTGCTTTTAGTTCCTCCAAACAGTTTCTCCACACCCACTACACCTTAGAGATCCAATGCATGGGTGTGAATATCTTACTTTATGACATTTACTACCCATGTCTATCTATCCCTTTGTCACTCCTGGGCAGTGTAATTGCTGATGCAGCAGTTATTGGATCAGTGCAAATTGAAGCCCAAATATTATAGAGGTGCACTTTTGCCTTACTATACCAGCCTGTAAACTGCAACTATTAACAGCTGCCTCAAAAACAGTCTTGCTTTTCCAAGTGTGGGAGTAGAGATCTGTGAGGGAGAAGTAGGGTGGACAGCTGAGGCAAAGATCACTGCTAACTGTCTTCAGGAAAGCTACTCATTGTCTTGCATCAGAAGCCCTCAGTTCAGACTCACATCCAGTTAGAAACCCTTGTCTGTTACTTCTTAGCTTGGCCAATTGATTTTAAGAAAATATACACATCGTACACATGATAAAACGCACACAGAAAATCTGAGAGAAAGTAGAAAGTAAGGAGTTTGTGACAGACCTCTCTGTTTACCCCTCTGATAGGTACTTTGTGCCTAGTTCAGGGTACCTATTCTCTTACCCTCCACAGCAGTTTAGCACCCATGTATAACAGTTTTCCAGGCTTGATTGAGATTTGTGTTACTATGAAGTCAAAATCTGTTGTCTGATACAAAGCCTTTGAACATCTATCTTTGTGTAAACTTAACTCTAAAGCATCAAAAGTATCCCAAATCTTTAGACTTTGGGGTTGTTTTATTTTTCTGAGTGAGCGGGACAGCTATAAGAAAATCCAAGTGCTTTTGGAAGGCTCTGGAGGTGCTCTGAGGAGTTCAAACAATCCCTTGTGTGCTGAAAGAAACTCTCTCTTTGGAAACTTCAGAATGTTTAATTAGTACTTCTTTCTTTGTTCATGGTTTGCAAGAAAGACTCTTTGTCAGCTTTGGGTTAAACCATTAATGAAAAGGGTGTGTTAATTAAACAACTTGCTTATTTCTAATTGGCAAAAGTACCCTAGCTCTCCTGAGACTTAGAACTAAGCACAGCAACGTCTGCTAAGAGACACTCGTGAGCTGGTAAGAGATGTCATTGGAAATATTAAAGAATCCAGGGAAAGAAGCAATAATGAAAATCTTGTGTGCTGAATGATTCACAAGAGGTAAAACATGTGGATATTCATATTCCCAGGAGTCTTTCTGTTGTGTTTTTTTTTCTTTTCTTTTTTTTTTTTTTTCCCCCTACAGCATGCAATTTGCATGACTAGAGTTACACCTAAAACCAATTATTTGGAAGGAATTGGCAAGATGGCCTGAAATTTTCAGGTTTTATTACAGCATGTAGAAACAATATTTGGCTCTTATTTGCATTTTTTGGGGGTTTTTTTGGTTGGTTTTGTTGTTTTTTTTTTTTAATCTTTACTTGTTCTGGATGTCATTGATTGAGAGAACAGGATAACAGCACATGTATGGAAACAGCTTCTGAGACGGAATGCATTGATTTCACACAGGAAAGTGGCAGTATTGCCTCTTTTGAGTCAGGTTTGTTTATTGACATTCACTAATGTATTAATGGGAAATCCTGCTGATAATCCCCTCAATTTAGATTATGTTACATAGGAGCATCAGCAGTTGTGTTAACAAACTTCTATAAAATCATTCTATCACAGTATTTAATGTCAGTATAAAGAAAAATACCATGAGGTGCTACATACTTTAGTTTACATTTAAAAAAAAAAAAAAAAAGTGGTGTTAGCTGGTATCTGTGAGAAACACTGTCTGTGCTCCTACCTTAAAAACATAGGTCACGGTAAAGGTTTTACATGTACTTTTTTTACCTGCAAGTGGTTATTGCAATGTCAATACTGATAACTTTATTCTCTCGCATATCTTAATAGATTGAAGAGTCATGTTTGTGAAAGGTATTGAAGAATCACATTTATACAGCAGTATTTTGCTGTATACTGAAAGATGTTGTAGTGAATTAATACAAACTGAAACTCATGAGAATCCAGTTTGAATTTTGGCTTATAAATTATTCATAGATGTTAATCTATGTTGTCCATTTGCCATTTAACTAAGAGAATAATTTTCATATGGATTTGTAAACATTTATTTTATGAATTTAAATAGCTACTGTACCTTAATGGAAACATATTGTAAGTATCTTTTTCTTCTTTTGAATAGAGTAACTTCTTTCTTTTACTGTTAAAGGTATCACTTTATTTTTAGAAAAAAGTACCATCTCTTCTGTATAATCTCCTATATATGTAATGGTAGAAAATTCAGCTCCAGATGAACACATGCATTGTTTCTTTCTAAGCAGTGTTGAGCTTTGTAGGGGTGGTGTGTAATGATTCTTTAGAAATGACAGGGTATAAAGGATAGTGTCTTGGAAAATGGCATGTTTAGTGTCACACAATAAATGATTGCATCAAATGATTTAAATACCACTCAGGGGAAAAAAAAAAAAAAAAGATTATTTGTCCAGAAGAATTGTGTGTTGGTTACAAGTTGAAATCTGAAAACGTGTAGTGAAAACATAAAGATTGATCCATTAAATTCATATTCATTTTTGGGTTTTGTGATTACAAATACCATGAAGACAGTAACAGGAAGCTTTCCTATTGGTCTAGAAAGTAATCAAGCCTATATAGATTTAGAACTTTCTATATAGGTTTAGAATTTACTCTCTACAGAAATACTTATTTTTGTTCTGCTTCTCTCTAGGCTAGATCTGACAATATTGGTTCAATATTTACAGAAATTGTTCATGGACTAGTTCTCTAGCAGGCAGCAAACAGTTTTGTACATCACCTTTCTCCGTTCTCTAAGAATTAGTACAGTCGTAAAGCTCAAATGTTAAATTTTATGTACTGAGGCCTGTAATGTGTTTTTCTTGACAAGGTCTTGGAGATATGCAGGATTCTGGGAAATAAAAAAAGAAAAAGTGGGGAAAAGAAGTCAGATGAACACAGTTTTGAAATCCAGAGATTAAAGAGAGAGGGTATTCTTTTTTCTGTCAGCTGCACAGCAGCTCAGGGAAGGTTGTGTAAAAAAATGCTTTTTCTATTAAACATCCAAGGAATCTTGAACTGGCCAGGATTGGTTGCTTATCCATCTCCACAAGGATGAAAGGCACTGCTTCTTGTCTCGGATTCTAAAATTATTTTTAAAGAATTAATTATGAGAAAATACTAATGGCTTTGTCTCATCTTCAAATTTCCAGTGTAGGCAGAAAGGTCAATAACGTTCTGTTGAGTTCTTTGGAGTGTGCTACAGAAGCATTTTTAAAATGTAAGAAATTGTCTGGACTTTCTTTTAGTAGTCCCAATGCTTAAATGATCTTGTGAGAAAATGGATGAAGTAATCTTTAGAAGAACTTTTTATACCTAGGCTTTGGGATATTATTGTTTGATTATACTAGAATATTTATATTAGGTTATATTTGTATTTTTCTTATCCTTTCCTAAAAGGAGATCTCAGCAAGACCCAGGTGGGTGATAATCTAGGTAGGAAACAGCTGTCAAAAAAAAAGCCAAACCACCTTGAAAATGAGGAGTAGAATTTATAACAGTGTGTACATGCAAGTATCCTTGTTCAGAAGAGGATGTCTAAATGACTTTGGCCTTCTTTGTTTAAGTTCCTATGTTTGACTGAGTGGAACTAGAAAAAAATCTTTTCTTTACCTAGGACTATTTCCTTCTTATTAAGAAACTTGAAATTGATTTTAACTTGACACGTTTCTTCTCTGACATAATATAAAATCTTTGTCTAATAAATGTATACAGAGGCTTTGTGGCCCATCAGGGTACCATGACATTCCAGTGTATTGATTCTGTGGTGTTAAAGGGTGACATATTTGGTGTTAACGGGCCATCAGAGTATTGGGATTTGACTTGTACACAGTAAGAAGCACTGACTTTCCTGTAACATGACAGGCTTTCTAAAGCAATGAAAGTAACTGTAGTCTTACATAATTCCTCATGTGTAAACTTCAAAGATTAATAAGATTTCTGTAGAATCATGCAGAAATTAATAAAATCAGAAAATCTTAGAAAAATGTCAAGAAATAAAAAAAAAATACTTACTGACTTGTAACAACAAAAAACATTCTGCAGTTTGTCATCTGTAAAAATTCTTGACATCCAGAATTTAAATTTCACTCTTAAAAGGAGCATTGTATTTTGTACTTTTGGTTTTTTCTTTTTGCAAAGTGTGGTCTGTATCCTAGGTAAAGATCTTAACTTTTGTCAGTGCAGTTAATTTCAGCATACAGGGTTTGTTTACATTTTGTGTAATGTCTGTTCTCTTTATACTGTAGGCTAAAGGTCCGTAAGTTGAAAGCTGTAGCAATTTTGTGTTACCTTGCAGGGCATCAAATGCTGACTAAAAGAGCATCTGGACTAGAGAGGGTTAAAAATTATCATCTTCTGTTTTACTGTCCTTCAGGTGAAGTGTTCTTTTTAGTTTTAATGACCTGGTGTGGTTTCTTTGGAAATAGCATTTTGATTATTGTTTCATTTTGTCATGTTGATGATAATTATTGTGCGGAAAAAATCAGCTATGACAAAAAAAGTGAGCTAATTCTATCCATCTTTGTCAACTAATCATGGGAGTACCACATTTATGGATTTAAAAGAGTCTATAGAACAGATCTTCCAGATTTTTGCATGTTCTTGCTGTTTTGTGTGCTTGAATACCAGTTGTCCTGCAAAGGAGTATGTAAAGCATTTTATATTATATGTTTGTTCTGTTTTCTAACAGCATAAGTATTTTGCTTAAGCAGATTTGCTAGGAAGTGACAGCTCTGAAAAATTGGACATAGTGTCTGCTGGAAGTATTTCAGTTCCAGGCAATCTAAATAGTGCAGAAGGGGGGAAATGAAATATCACTGTATTTTAAAGATGACAGTTTTGTCAAAGATTCCTTTTCACTCTCCAGCTTAAAACAAATTGAGTAAATCAAGTCTATCTAAAATGTCTGCACTCATTGAAGATGCACTACCTTCTTAGTTCCCCCCCCCCCCCCCCGCCCCCCTTCTCTCCTTAAAGCATAAGGGGAAGACTGACTTAGTAAATGTAAAATACATTGTAAGGGGTTAATTTTGGTTTAATTGTTATCTCTAAACAGTTTTGAATCATAACAGGCTTTCATGAAATGTAGTTACATAGTGAGAACATAAGTAAAATCTGGTAAAATGAGACTGAAGTATTATATTCTTCAGAATTATTCTGTTGCTCAGAAATATTTTGTGTTCAAATTTAATTTCAGTAACACGAATTTTATTTTAGGAATAAAATCAGGTCTGATCAGGTTTTCTAAACATTTTGTAATACTTTTTTTTAAAAATAACTAATGTGATAGTTGTGCCAGATTTTTCCCATGACATCCATTCCTTCTAATAGGGTGGTAATAGCTCCTTGTCAATTATTTGCATGGTTGAAACCGTCTAACGTAAGCCATAGATTTTAGAATATATCTTGTAACCGTGTTTTATGTATGACTGCATGTCTTTGCTCCATACCTGGCCACTGTTACAAAGAATGCAGTTACAAGTTACAAAGAATCATTAAAATAGTGAGGAAAATTGAAAAAAGTGATTTTTACTTTACTCCCGCTGTTTCACGGGTTTCATGGGATCCTACTATACTTCTGTGCATCAAGAATCAGGAAGGTGACCTGGCCTGCTTGTTTCCATCTTCTTGGATTTTAACAAGCATCCTTAAAAGGAGGAGAGGGGGAACAGTGTATTGAACATGGCTCTTCCTACTTAAGCAGATATAATTGCTCACGATAAAATTCCTGTTCACCCCAGTAGCGGTGCGGTATATGTCCGGTGTATACTTCTCTCCTGCTCCATTTTGGTGTGGCAGTAAACTTGGCGCTAGCATGTGTTCCTTTCATATTTAACGCAGAAGAGAAATAATACATGAATAGACTTTACTGATGTTTATAAAGTCCTGTTGAGAGTGGATCCCACTATCCACAAAGTAAAAGCTACCCTGGTGTGGTACTCACAGTCTGCAGGTACCAACAAGGAGACGCCAAGGTTCCTCTTGCTGGTGTTTACCTCATGTTCCACAGTGAATCAGTCTGATTTGGTAGTCTGCTCCAAAAAAGAACATAGCTACTCTACTAAAACCTGTAATATATATTTTCCTTCTTCTTTGTCCCCCCTACAATATCCCAAAATGAATTTGCATTATTTTAAATTTAGCAGTCCCAAGCAAAAAATCTACAGCCTTGGATTTCTTGAGTTTCTGCCTGATACACAAAGATGGATTAAGTATTCTCCTTCCTGCAAAGCAGAGTTTTTTCCTTGGACCTAAACCATGTATTTATTTCTAGGAAAGCCAGAAGTTGGAGAGTAACCACTTCCCCCCCCCCACCACCACATGACATGAGGGCTTTAAGAAAAAGGACTCCAAAGGGGTCTCATTTTCTGGAAGAAGCTCAGCCATCTCACAGCTTTGAAAATAATGAGGAAAGCTGTAACTGAAAATCTTTAACTGCTAAAGTTACTTCTTCTAACTCCGCGCAGTAGTTGCACAATTTTTCCAAATATTTTGTGTCTAGGCAGTTTAAGTAGGGTTCTGCTGCTGTACTTCTCGCAGGGAAAGAAGAATAAACTGTCACCTCCTAAGTGGAAATATTGAGAGTACAGTGGTTTCTGTGTATTTCTAGTGAGTTTCTGTCTAGCTTATAGAGACTGTATTTCCATATCATTTGCAGACAGAAGAATGGAAAAAAAAAGATAGATGGGCTTTCCTTTTTTTTTTTTTTTCCTTGAAACACAGCATTTCAGTATACCAGTGCATGATAGCTAACTGCAGAAAGATGTCTTTCAAAATAATTTAGAAATTTCTCCACAAAGTTTTCTGTTTGTGGGCATCCTAATTATGGCCGGGCCCAAAGAGTTGTGGTGAACGGAGTTAAATCCAGTTGGCGGCCAGTCACAAGTGGTGTCCCCCAGGGCTCAGTTTTGGGGCCACTCCTGTTTAACATCTTTATTGATGATCTAGACGAGGGGATCGAGTGCACCCTCAGTAAGTTTGCAGATGACACCAAGTTGGGTGGGAGTGTTGATCTGCTCGAGGGTAGGGAGGCTCTGCAGAGAGACCTGGACAGGCTGGAGCGATGGGCTAAGGCCAACTGTATGAGTTTCAATAAGGCCAAATGCCGGGTGCTGCACTTTGGCCACAACAACCCCCAGCAGCGCTACAGGCTTGGGGAGGAGTGGCTGGAGAGCTGCCAGTCAGAGAGGGACCTGAGGGTGTTGATTGACAGCCGGCTGAACATGAGCCAGCAGTGTGCCCAGGTGGCCAAGAAGGCCAATGGCATCCTGGCTTGCATCAGAAATAGCGTGGCCAGCAGGGACAGGGAAGGGACCTTACCCCTGTACTCGGCACTGTTGAGGCCGCACCTCGATTACTGTGTTCAGTTTTGGGCCCCTCACTACAAAAAGGACATTGAATGACTCGAGCGTGTCCAGAGAAGGGCAACGAAGCTGGTGAAGGTTCTGGAGCACATGTCGTACGAGGAGCGGCTGAGAGAACTGGGGTTGTTTAGTTTGGAGAAGAGGAGGCTGAGGGGAGACCTCATCGCCCTCTACAACTACCTGAAAGGAGGTTGCAGAAAGCTGGGGATGGTAATAAGTGATAAGACAAGAGGTAATGGCCTCAAGTTGCGCCAGGGAAGGTTTAGACTAGATATTAGGAAGCATTTCTTTACAGAACAGGTTGTTAGGCGTTGGAATGGGCTGCCCAGGGAGGTGGTGGAGTCCCCATCCCTGGAGGTGTTCAAGAGGTGGGTTGACATAGCGCTTAGGGATATGGTGTAGTTGGGAACTGTCAGTGTTAGGTTAATGGTTGGAATAGATGATCTTCAAGGTCCTTCCAACCTTGACGATTCTGTGATTCTGAAATTAGAAGAAATAACTGCTGAAAAGCTATCACAAAATCAGCTCAGTTCTCTTCCTATTTGAAGAAGGAGAGAGAAGCCTTTAATTTGTAAAATGTTATACTGTGATGCAAAAAACCAATTACAATATACATGAAGTATTCAGTATGCCCCTGTTATTAATTTCTGAGGCATCCTTCTATTTGAAATAAATAACTAGAATTGTCACCTATCAACCTTGGCTGGTGCATTTTGCTTGCCAGCCAGGCTAATCATAGTTTCATTGATGTACATGTGTCTCCAGAAACTTATTCAGAAAAATATTTTTTATTACACTCCCCCCCCAACCCCGCCTGAAGATACAGGGTAGCAGTTTTAACCTGTCTTACTAATGAGTACTACAACTGATAATATGCTGAATAGGGGCAGCTGCATAGAAATAAACTGGACTATGCTTCTGTAACTTACACTGATAGAAAAAGTATTTTCACAGTATGCACACACTGCATATTAGATGTAATTTAGTATGAAAGAAGTGGAGACAGACTTAAGAGTGATTTTGGGTTCTAAAATAAACATTTTGCTATTTCACTGGAAAAAGGTGCTTTTTATTTTTGATTAAAAAGAAAAAAACAACCCAAAATCCTGAATCAAACCAGCATGTAGTGTTAATTCCATATTCACATGTACTAATTCTGTACATAAATGAATTTGTGGTGAGGAATTTATAAGCAAAGGGATTAGTGGTCACCTAATATCTGTAAGCATGCAAGCTATGCTATGTTTGGATCACCAGAGTGCAATCTAATGTGAGGTAATTTAACTGATCTCACAAATATTTGAATGCAACTTTCATTGCATACCACTGTTCAGCTACTTTTAGATGTGCACTGTTATTCTGATAGTCTGATTTGGACACATGATGTAATTTCACTTATATAACTACTGTCAAATGTAGCTTAATTTTGGTCATTTTAGCTTTAATGTAAAAGAATGTCCAAGAAATTAAAGGTCACTTCATTAACTGCTCATTTTTCTTTATTTATTTTTCTTTATTCTACATCATGTATTAAAGATAAAAACAACTTTCTCTGTTTCCATTAACAAAAAGTGAATAGAGAAGAAAAAGCAATTATTTGAAGAATGTAAAATCCTTATGAAAATTTGACAGACTTTAATTAAACCAATCTACCACGCTATGCTCATAAGACAAACTATGAAATATGCTTTTATTTGTTAGGAAACAACGTACTGCCCATTGATAGAAGACTTCAAAAGTTGCAACTTATTTTGAAGCATAGAATTTATGTTTCTTTTGAAAGGGAAGACATACATACAAAAACCCTTGTTGTTTTGAACTTAATTTTAAGAAAGTGAACAGTTGACAATACAAACAGGTTTACACTGTCAATATAATAATTTCCATGGTATTTTGCATACATATAACATAGAATCTAAGGATCACTGTATTCTTTACAAACTTAACTCATCATTACGATGCTTCCATAATGTAACTTAGGTGAGTATTTAGATGAATGTATGGGGTAACTGAGAATTTATAAATCTTACAAACCTTTTGACTACAACTTGGAGGTACACTGAGGAGCAATTCAGGAAAACTAATTCCAGTTTTTGTCTACTGAGCAACAGTCATTTTTAAATGATGTTGTTTGATGAATCTGTATTTTACATCCATGCTTTATGTGATCTGTTCAACTAGTGGATTCAATGTATGCCCATCTAAAAGATACAGCCTATCCCAACTCTGACATTTCTTTTCAAATTGGTGATAGACTGGTAACAATGCTTACTTTTGTCTTCTAACATATTTTTTAGTGGTCTTGCTTAATTTTTTTTTTCTTTTTTACTAAAACATTCCTACAAGTTTGGGTGTTCCCATGATCGGTGAGATTTCTAGGGTGAGAGTGATACCAAATTGTACTGTGGAATTTGATATAAAGGCTGGTAGGTTTGTCCTAGACTTTTCCTGCCTAAGGATCCTGTATAAAGCAGTTAAACCCAGCCCCCCTTACATTTTTCTCTCTCACTTCTTTCCATTAAATTTTCTTTTAGTTTTGGCCTCTCTGTGAGACTCTACCTTTAGAGCCCTACTGTGCCTTTGGCATAATCCTCTTTGCTGCCTGACAACTGGAGTTTCATCCACCCAAGAATGAGCAGCAGGTCTCCTGCTGCTCAGGCAGACTTTCTGCTCCACACAGCATTATTGCATGTATTCTCCTCTCTAAGTCAATCTCTTGCTTGCCCCCCTGAAACAAGGGCAGGCATGGAGCAGGGTTGGGGGAAGAGAAGCCTCTGAGGCCTGTTATACCCCAGGTATAGTAGGAGGGTCTATATTGAACAAGGATTACTGGCCTAGAGTTTCCAAAGGGCTGAAGTGCAAAGCATTCCTGTGAAGTCTGTTGCACCCATGAGATGAAAAGTAATACTTCACATTGCAAAGTAAGCAATAAATATATCAGCTTGCTATTTCTGTCACATCATAGAAGTCTGCTTTAAATATATTTATAAAGCATTTAATTCTGTGAATAATGCTTCTGTCTCTCAAAAAACTTTTCTCTAGACATCATCTTTGGCTTTGTATGTGCAAATAAAGACCTTAGCGAGCAACAAATTTAATTGACAGATACTATTCCATGTAGATTATAAATGAAATAATCATTTTAAAAGTTCACTTTAAAATAAAACAGTTATTAATGCTTTTAAAAAATAAATTTGCATTTTTAAAAAAATACATATTTGTCATTCACCTCAGTTTTTGTATACATTAGACACTGAAGTCTTGCCAATCTTTTTCTTTCTGTCTTGGCAATTCCTGTGTGATGGCTGGGGAAATTATAAACAGATGTAATACTGTGTCTGAAGTAAAGGATCACTAGCAGAGAACGGACATTTTGTCTTAGCAGATTAATTCTGGGACTTGGAAAACTACATTCCCTGTTCAATCTATATGGTTTATTCTCTTCAACATTGGCCTTCAGTAGTAGGTATGGACAATGATTGTAGTGCCACTGACAGGTAGAAGGAAGGTGGGGAAGGTGACATAGAAATACTTTTCATATACATGTCTATGAGGTACAGTATCTCAAATATCTTGTCAGAGGCTCAGATGCACAGGTCTTAATTCTGTGTACAGGCATGAGAGGAATTTTTTTTTTTTGTTTATGGAATAAATTACATGATCAGGAAAATCACAAGGAATGAGAAAAAGGAGAAGAAGGTAAGTAAGATAATCAAAGAGAGGTACATTATAAGGATGTGATCAGTATAGGAATAAAGGTCTGTCAAATGTCAACTGAGATAGACATTAAAGGGATGATTAAAACTTTATTAAGCTATATTAACAAAACAAGATCAAGAGAGAAGCAGGACAATTACACTTGGAAGTCAAAGATAACATAGATGTGATGCAGAAATGAAATTAAGACTTTGCCTTAGTTTTAAACAAGGGTGATAATGTTGTACCTGGGAGACAAAAGCTAGAAGTGTCTGAGATAAAATCAAAACTTAGAGTCTGATGTATGTGATTCAGGGAGGAAGAGATAAGAATCAACACACAATTCTGAGTGATCTAGAACAAAGCATCCCATGTCTTCTTGTAAATAAATCTGTTAAGGCAAAAATGATTCTGTTTTGCTGGAGAATAGCAAACACAGTATTTATATTTAAGTAGTGGGGAAGGTAAAAAAGAAGTGATAAAGGTCTAAAAGTGTGATCTCATTTTTTATCAAACAGTAGAGCAGAATTTATATGAAAAAATGGAGCTGCTGACATAAAGGAAGAAGGAAGATGGGATAAAATAGAAATTGAAAATGGCTTTACTGAAAAGGGTTCATACAAACCAATCTGATACCTTCCTTTGAAAAGATAACCAATTTTCTAGATAAAGAAAATTTAGTAATCTTTTTGGATTTCATCAAGCAGTTGATACTGTGCCACCTAAAAAATTATTTGTGCACCTGAGAAAGATGGGGATTACTAGAGGAATTACAAAATATGTAAAAAATTCACTAAAATGGGATGACAATTGGTGTTGTTGCAAAGGTGAGCATTATAAATAGAAGGAAAGTTACTCAAGTCAAGCATCCGTCTTAAGACTGATTTTGCTTTATATTTTAACCTTCCTGCACAGGGTTCAAATATAATAATGAAACTTGATTATGAAACAAATATGATAAACATCGTGAGTTTGAGTGAGGATTAGACTGTAATAGATGAAGGACTAGAAAACTTTTTAGACTGTAGCAAATAACATGTAACATCTCAAAATACAATAGCAAGAACAAGTTGTAAATTCAGTTAGGAAATCATGAGATGGAAGCAGTAGAAAAAGAGGAGAATTTAATGAATTCCTCAGAGTTATTATGAGCACCAGTGTGACACAGGCAAATTTGCTTCTGCAACATAAGGCTGCATCAAGTTGTGTGCTGCTGTGAGAGAAACGAGCATATTCGCGTCATTCGAGGAGTCATTCATGAGGCTTCATCTGAAAAATCATTATATTATTCTGGTCAGCCATTTTCAAGAAGAATTAAGCTTACATTTAGAGATTCAGAAAGAGATGTTTAATAACCATGGAATATAGAGTTAGTTGTGCAGGAGCTGACTAAAAGGGCTTTGCTTATTCAGACTTAAGACTCAGAAACATGCTGTGGCAGGCTAAAACTGCATGGCAGAAGCTGTTACTATCCTCAAGGCATGAATACTTGAACCTCCTTTGAATCACTTTGTGAACCACTGCCTGATATATTAGGGTAAACCAAAACTGGAATTCTTTCACTTTAATACACCCAGCTGAAGACTGTAATAGTACATGAGCTCATTCATAGGCATATCATATAACCCTGCCCTGAAGGCTTTAATGCCCATCAGAAGGGTGGAGCAGATGGATGAGGGTGGTAACTATTCCTGCCATCTGGTTTTAAGCCACTGCCACATGTACCACAGAGACTTAAGAAAGTAAGTGGTGAGGGGAACTTTGATTGCTCTTCATAAAAATATTGGGAATAAAAACCAGCAAAAATTATTAAAGAACAGTGTTGATGTAATAGCAATTAATATACCATTATATGTTTAGTCTAGAAATTGAAGGAAAGATTTCCACCCTCTGGAGGTATAAAGTGATGTCAAAATATCTTACTAGCTTTGAAATGGAACTTCAGCAATTTAGAAAAAGACTTATAGAGATATTTCCCTTCCAGTGTGTTCCTGTACTCCTAACAAAAGGAAAAAAAGAAACAATAGCAACAAAACACGGGCCAGGTTTTTCATGCCTCGGTTTCTTAATAGTGGATTAAACTATTAGTAGCATTATCTACATCAAGATCAAGCTATGTTCTGTAAGCTGTTTAAAGAGCAGCACAAGCACAAGCCTCTCAGTATGAGGTTTGCAGTATCAGAGAATATCAGTACTTATAGTTCTGTTTTCCTTTGAGCCTTTTTCTTTTCTTGACATGGCAGTATTACTCAGTTTTCAAGGAACTCCAGAGTGTTGCTGGCTTAAGATAATAATAAATAAATAAGTAACATTCTTATTATTACAGTGCTTCTTAATGCATTAGTTCACAAGGGTAAGGTGACAAAATTTTAATAAATGTATTATGGAAGCAATATACAAACCATATGAAGTTTGCATTACTGAGACTTTTTAGGTAGATTAATCCTATGTTACTCCTCTTTGTGCCTTCGAAAAACTGTTAGCAAGTTATATTTCTGAACACAGCCTCGCTGAAATAAGTCAATGCATATGTATTGAAAATAGAACAATAATATCATTATACTGGATTGTAATGAAGACAGTTCTGTGCTTCAGGAATTGCAAGGCATTGTAGTAAATAGCATTAAATATGCAACATTTGTATTATTACAGTGCTTGTGTGAGAGTGGATGAGAGAGTTAAATGGGATATTTTATTTTTTGGTTTTCATTCCTACCTACTACTAGTAGAAGGTATAAGTTTTATGATTAATTTACAAAATTTTGGGTTTTTTTAGAACTGGTTGCTAAACAGTTAAGGAAATGTGATTTTTTTTTAAGTTCTAAGGTATAAATTCTTTAGTTTGTGGGGATGAATTAATTAATTTCAGGGCAATGGCATTGACACAGTCTTTCTATCTCTAACCACTGTTTTGTGAGCCAGCAATCCTCTGATGCTTAACATGAAGAGTGCTCAACACATCCCATATTACTGCAAAGTGTCACTATGAACAGAACATAATCCTAATATCCTAATAATAGGAAGCGGTGGGATTTGTTAGATGCCTAAATTTTCAAAATTCATTCATAGGCATAGTGTGTATGAGAAATAATAAACCAGAGAGTTTGTAAAGATAATGAATGATACATGTTTATTTTATCAATTTTATGCTTGTAGTGAAGGATTAAAAATGATAATTTGTTTATTTTTCTGATTATGTATGAAGTAGAAATCTTAGTTTTGATGGACTTGATTTACCTGTTACCTAGCATACAGGAGTCAGCAGTAGCCCCAATGAAGTTGCAAAACTAGGCCCAGCTGATGGAAAGTAGTTAAGAATATGACAAATTGAATTTCAGTAAGGTTAAATGAGAATGCAGTCATGTTAAACTGTGTACTAAATCGAGGTGTGTTACCCTTTTAAGTTGATTTATTTTTTTGCTTTTAAGCTTTCACAACCAGGATTATTAATAGGTTTTCTTATATTAAATTAGACATCTATTACAGAAATTCTAATGACTAAAATCTGTGCATCTCTGTGATCATACATGGCAGTCCTCATTTATTTCTTATTCAGACAAACTTTGCATCAGTTTCAATTTGCCTATTTTTTTTACCCTATATATGTCCTTTAATGATTTGCAAATATTGTACAAATAGTACAACATAAAGATATTGAATAATTTATTTACCAATTAATTTTCATTTGTTTGTTTAAGAATATGAGAATTAGTATTCCTTATTCAACATGTATATTCTAAGGAGATATATTTAATACACTTCCTATAGTTCCCCATATCCTATTTTGATTTCTGTCACAAACTGAAAATGAAGTTGTGTGTGTAAAAGAAGTTTAAAAATAGGTTAGAAGCATTTTGTGAAATGTAACAGGAAATCTATGGAGATATATTTTTATCTGGCATTTGCTGTAGTGGGCAAAAATGAGCATGTTGTGCCTTTCAGTTCCGTTTAAGACACATTGAATGTTGCAGAAACTTGTAATGTCTCAAATTTTTAGTAATACACACACATCAATCAGTTCACTATATATAAGATATACTGCAATCATAACCTATTTACAGATTTAGTGCTAAGAATAAAGTGAGATGAGTGGCAAAAAAAATCAACGATAAAAAGGTGCTTGCAGAAGTTAATCATTCTGAGTTTGTAGAAATATGTTGTGGATGTGATCATCTATACTCTGTTAAAGTGTTGTTTCTCACTTAGTTAATGAAAAATAATTACATATAATAGCAAATGTGTATCACTAATACTAAAAGTTCACTTCCCATTGGCAATGAATATGTAAGTTAAGGAAAAAGTAGAAACATAAATACCCATGAATAAATTTGGGGTTGTTATTGCACTAATTTTTATATACTGCAGCACTGAAATTCTGGAACAGATTTCCCACTGAAATATTCATGCAAGAAAATTGTAACCTATGAAGGAAATATGTGAGATTAAGCCCATGATAAACAGAAACTGAACTCAGTATGTAATAAGAAACTTCCAGGCCAGTATTTCAGTATTATGGACTGGATTAGTGGAGAACTGCAATCATCTTGCTGATCAAATATGAGGTAGTGACTCTTAATTCTTCATTTAACTCTTTGGTGTATGTGCATTTTCATGCTGGGAAATGGAAGGAGGAACAAGACAGTAATATCAGTTTCCTGAAAATTAGTCAGATTCTTCAACTGCCATAGAAAAGTGAGCACAGCAACTCATTTCACAGAAATTTAGAGAAGGAGAAAAGATAATTTTCTGTTTTCCCATCAATCATTGTGTATGGGTGCATCTGCATTAATGATGTGGAGCACAGGAAGAGGTTTTTTGGGTGTGAATTTGACTTGAATCTATATTTGGAGCCCTGCTGTACATATTTTAATGCACCACCGATCCTTTTGAACCATTGTCTTTCTTCCAGCATTGTCTTCAGGGTGTCTTGTGGTGCATAGCACTTGCAGTGCAGATGCAAAGTCCTCCATCAGTTTGCTCTCTATGCCTGCATAGTGTATGCCTAAGATTGGCAAGTTGTACAAACTTTGTTGCTCGTTAAGATGCAATATAGAGAGGTGTAACAAGTTGCACTGTCAGCCTTTCTTTTTTATACTGCAGCAGCAGATAATATAGATGCACACACTGAGACTGCCATGATTATTTGAATTTGTGAGGATATAAAAGATTGCATTTTTCATAAAAACATTCAACACTTCGTCTAGTATGTGTCAGGTAATTGTTTTGGCTTGTTTTAGCTTTTCTCTTGCATTGATTTATGATTTGATTTGTTAACTTAAAAAATAGCATGAGTATCTCTTATAGAAGAGACTTCTAATTATAGAAAAAATCTGTTACATGTACAAACCTTTTTCACCTCAGAAATATCTTATGAATGCACTGAAT
Source organism: Strix uralensis (assembly GCF_047716275.1). NCBI lineage: Eukaryota > Metazoa > Chordata > Aves > Strigiformes > Strigidae > Strix > Strix uralensis. Next base: position 22,919,883 of record NC_133975.1, read on the forward strand.
GCTCACAATTGTGTTTGTATCTTGGAGAAAAATATTTAAAATATGTGTTGATCTCATATGGGACAAGTCTACTGTTCCAGTGAATGCATTCTCCTTAATGTTAGTGAAACATATTTTTTATATGAATTTGTGTAACTGTTGAAGTCAGCAGTTTTGAGGTACTCAACATACTTAAATGATAGGTAGAGAGACAGGTCAATCAAGATAGATAGGCAGGTGCATTACCTATATTTCTATAAAAGTTTTTTTTGCCAGTTTACCATTTTTGCTGTTTAGTCAAGGTAAGACAGTGGAAACTGAACAAGAAGATTTGCTTATAATTGGATTGAGGATGATGAAGAATTTTACTGAGGCATAAATATATTTCTTCTGAAATGAAAGCAGTATGTTTTGCTTGCTTGTCCCAGATGGCTTCCTGTAAGAAGATCATATTTAGATTGAGGAACAGACGTTACTTATTTGAGGACATTTGTGAGTCTTTTATGGATTATGTTCATAGAGCAAAAGCTGCTTTATAGAGATGCTTGACATTGCTATCCTACACTTGTGTAATTTGGTTTTAACTTTGGTTATGCGTAATAGATTAGAAGTGATTCATTAAAATGTTGGAAAATAAGGACTTAGTAGTGAGTGATGTAAAATAAATTATTAATAATACAAAAATACTGGAAAAGCTGAAAAGACTGGTGAATACCAGCCAAACATATTATATAACCAACACATAATGGGTTAATGTCTTTTGTGTAGATGACCCGTTTCTGAGTGATATTTTAAGAGCTGTTTTTGAAGGATATATTGGACAGAAACCTTCACTGTTTATCTGTAGATGTGCATGTCATTTTAGTGTCTCATTTCCTTCATGAACCATCAAAGTGATTCAGAGGAAGCATGTTTTCCCCTAGTTCTACATTTTCTTTATGTCCACCTTGTAGCATAATAGTCGATACCTGGCATTTTGAAAAACTTAGATGTTCACAGAATTGTCATTTTATTATTTTCTGTTGCCCTCCAAATCTGGCTTCCTCACTCCCCTTTTTCTTTTCTGGGTGGGTAAGATGGATGAGGGGGAGGAAGAGTTGCCTGTTTGTTTTCGTATAAAATTCCTATTCTTTGCTTCTTTCAAATACCTGATATTATTAGCGACTTACTGCACTATTTTTCCCTTTACTTCATTGAGAAAAGTTATGCTTGTCACTGATACCTGAAACATCTATATTATTTTTACTCTGTCTGCAGTAACTATAGATAAGAAAAGGAAGAACATATAAATCACATCAATTTCTCTGTGATTTAAAACCAGCCTGTTCCTGGACATAATTCACTTAATTCCTTATTTTTCTTAAACAAATATAACACTATTCTAACTGTTTTCACTGCCAAATAGTTATTTTATGGACTATGTTTGGACCTAAGGGAGAGACGAGGAATCTTTTTGCTCACTTATAAGATCCGTGATACAGGATTAGATTAGCCAAACCCTACTCACATCCCAGTAAGAGGACATATATTTTTGTACTTTTTGTAGATGGATACAGTGCAGACTACGCAGCACCCTGGCCACATTGAGGAGGAATCATTTAAAATGAATGTATGTGCTTGTAAGTGAATTATTTATGAAATGAAACTCCAACTCTAAGGGATGTTGGATCACAAAATACATGAACTCTCTTTACTCTCATGTTAAGAAATTGATTCCCAGGGGGCAGGGTTACTGCAGAACTAAGTGGACCTTGAAAGCAAAGCTATTTTTTTAAAAAAAAGAAAATGAAAAAACCGTGATAAATCGTTTTAAAAAGCCCTGAAAACAAGAGATTCAGATTACATTTTGAATGCATTTGGAGAGATATTAAACAGAGTCAGGAATCCAATCCAGCAAAAATATGGTATGTGAGAAAGTTTTGGTAAGCAGAAATGATCGTAAGTGGAGGAAAAGGATCAAATACCATCTAATTTAGGAGTATGAACAGGATGAAAAATCTCACTGTTTTCTTCTGTGTTCCATCTTTGAAAGGACTGAAATTTGATTAGATGATTGCTTCAATTAGTAACTGGGAGATGAGTGTGAACAAGACTGAATTTTCAGTATTTGAATCAAGGAAGTATTTGTGGTTTGCTTAAAAAAAAGAACAACCCTGATGATGTGCTAGATAAACAAAGAAAAAAAAATATGTTAGGACTGAATTTCTGGAAATCAAGATATAGTCTTAGTATTTGAAAATCTTTGCACTACTTGGGGACCTGAGACAGAGTGGGGGAGAGGAATTAGGGGAAGCAGTCCTGGGTCCTTCAGATTTTGCTGAGAAAAATGGCTCTACAAGGAAATTGAGGCAGATAGAGAGAAGAAACCGAGACATGCTAAATGACTACCAGTGAAGAGGGAAATCAGCAGCCACTGACATGTACACACATTCAGTTTCGGTTTTAAACACAAGTTAATTCACTTGTTTAGAGCACTCCAGACTAGAATAATTGTGCCGAGGATTGTACAATTGCCAATATCAGAACCACAGGTAGGGAAAACCTCTGACTCTGCAGTCCTTATTAAGCTATATACATCATATAAAGACAAAGACTATAGCACCAACTCCAATTTTATATCTACATATACCATTTTTTATATTTATTTTATATATGTTTTTGGATATTACACTATATAGTATATCAGTTTATGACTTAAAGGAAAGGCTGAATATTTTCTAAATGATTTATTCATTCATATACTTCATCTTCATCATAAGAAATAACAACAGATGATATTTTAAGTATTAATAATTTTTCAGCAAGCTCTTTTTCTTATGAATAAAGCATAACTTCATACCATTCAAATTTGTGATGTAAAGCTGGTATAACTGTGTGAGGAAACTATATTTGTAACTAAAGTGTATATTATCACTTGCCTTCCTTCATAATATAGCTTTTCAACTGTATAAGCAACAATGCTGAAAAACAGTTTTTCTCTCCTGATTGTTATATATTTATGTCTGAATCAACTCATCCTTTGTGCTTACCCCTTCAAAACTGGTAGTCTGCCACTTTTTTCCACTTGTAGTAATTAGTTCCAAATGGAGGAATTTATGATACAGTAGGGGCTTTGACTTCTTTATTGTACTGAGATATATTATCAAGCTCCAAAGTCTGTATACTGCTACTATATTGATTTTGTTTTCTGTGAACAAAATCAATGAGCAAAATTAAAATAGAAAAAATCAATTATTTCATTTTTTAATTGATTCGGGGTTTCTACATGTACTTTGTTTATTTAACCTTGATTGCTAGTCTGGAACTCATTGAAAGAAAAACACATTGAGACCTTTATTAATTCCGCATAAAAGAAACCTATGGAAATTAACAAAATAAAGAGAGAAAGGAAATTAAAATTAAGACATACAGGAATGAAAAGGAAAAATATTGAAAAGAGATCAAGAAAAACATTGTTCTCAGTTGAAATGCATTGTTTAGGAATATCAATGAACCTATAAAAATTAGTACCAACAACTTTGTTAAAAAAATACCCATACAGTTTCTTTTGCGTTTTCTAGCCCTTTCAATAGATGGTTAGAAATGACATATGAAATACCTGCAATCCATTGACCATATTTCATGAGTTCAGAGCAGTTGCAAAGCTTACTTAAGGTAAGAAAAAAAAAACCCAAAATAATTAACATGTAACATTTTGCAGAAATAAATGCATGAAGTATGCAAATACATTTGTGAAATTTTCAGCTTTTTTCTGAATATAGACATTATTTTAGTAAGAAAAAGAAAGTTTAACCTGGAAAGTGTAAAGAGAAATGTTAAGGACCTCTGGTCAGATCCTTATTTCAGATACAGTAACTCTGTATTTCAATAAAATTATTCTGCAACTGGAAATGAAATCAAAATTGTGTCTTCTGTGTTCATTGCAATTTCATTCTTCTATATTTAATTTTCTAGTCAGAAGCAATTACCAAGAGAGGATCCTTGAAAAATATTGTGGAACTACTGTAATTTTCAGATTTCACAGAGTTTAGCAGCCAAGTGATTTGTATGGAATAAAAGCACTTTTATATTGCCTCCTGCTACAACACCAATGGGGAAAGGTCAGCAAAACAGTGGGAGACCAAATGAAAGATTTTTTCTTGTGTGACATCAACTTGCAAGACACTGGGAGTTTCAGAATTACAAGTGATGATACAGCTTTTTTCAACTGTTTCTTACCTCTTTGCCTTGTATGACTACTTCATTGTTGAGAGATGTCTTTTTTTCTGTCAGAATGAGGGAGTGAAAGCCTGTTCGTGACAAGTGACATTTTACTTTCTGTTTGCCATTGTCCTGCATGGATGAGGGAAAAAAAAAAAAAAAAAATCCATATGCCTCTCATTTTCCTACCTTTTACAAGCTTAAATTAGAACTTTTAAAGCCAAATCTGACTTGCCTTACCCATATGATCAGGCCAAATAAACCCAGTGAGACTACTTGTATGAGTAAAGACAACTTATCTTTCAGTATCACTTTATTTTTATGTCTGTTTTATACAAGACCACTAAAGAACAAGATACATCTGTAGCAAAGTATCAGGGAAGTTGTGATAAGCAATTCCTTTATCTAGTTAAAACACAAGTCAGATAAATTATTAGTAGGAGTAGTATAGGAAGTGGCAACAAATGGGAAATTAAGCTGTGTGGCACAAGATCTCTTTTCTCTTCTTAATAGGTGTACTTCTGGGGACTGTGTACTTTCACAGTTTGTAGAGGCACTCTCACTGATGCCAACTGCAAATATAAATATAGATGGAGAAGTAGATATGGTCTTCTCAGTAGTACTCAACTTGTTAATCTATCTATCAAACCTAAACTGAAGGACTAAATTAAGCAAACTTCCACTACCTAGACTACATTTTAGTCTCAGGGTGAACAGTATAATTTAATTTAAATAAATTGTTTTTGGAAAGGTTCATTAAGAGTTTAAAATCTTCACTTGAGTTTTCTCAGGCTTACTAAAAACCTTTGTCCCTACTCTTCCTGCAGACTTCATTTACACCTGTAAGCACAGAGACTTGGATTTACCCACTCATCGTTTAGAAAGTCTGGTGTGATAATCCACACTTTAACCCATTACTCATTTTACTGTTCGAGAATTGATTGAATTTTGCTTTGTACTCTCAAATGCAGTGGGTACATTTAAATTTCCAATGTATATTTATGTATATTTACAAACTCAAGATTATGACCCTCTGCATTGGGGAAAAAATTAACCTATTGTGCTTGTAGACATTACATTTGACTTTTGACATTACATTTAGTGAAAACTATAATTATGTGAAGTGCTATTCCAGCTTCTACACTGTTCTCAATATTTTACAAGAATCTACATTTAGAATGTGATATGTGATGAATGCTTTAAATAACCCTTTCTAACACCATGAACATGCCTACACAGTTTAATTGTTTAAAATTAAGCTATTTGTTTTAGTTAGAATGTGTCTGAAAATATCAGGAAACCAAAATCAAATTACTATTCTTCGTCATGCCCCAGCAGATTACTATTTCAGTAGTGAGTTTTCCTTTGATCTGTAGTTCCTAGAAATGGCATCAGAGCTATCTATCACAGGAAAGTAGTTTGTTGCCCTTTCTGAGGGAGTTATGATGCTAATAGGAAAAAAAAAGTTCATTATGTCCCCTGGCAGTTACAACAGAGCCCTCAGTAGTCTTCAGCGGTGCAATTTGAGGAAGGCATTAGCGTTTTCAAATCTAGTTTAAAATTAATTTTCTTCCAAATCAGATTACTTTTCACATTTAAACAGCCTCAGTTTAGCCCAGTAACACCATTTTGAATAGCAAGTGCCAACCAAGCCAATTTCTAAAAGATTTCTGTTATTTATTATTTATACATATTAATATATTTATTTATATATTATATTTGAAAAATACGATAGAGAAAAATGTTCTGAAGATTTCAGTAAATATAATTATGCTCTGAGCCTATCTTATCAGGCGTAACTATCTGTTTATGGTACATTTTGCAGAGTTCCTATTTGGGAAAGTAGCAGGACTTTAAATTGGCTTTTAACACAAAATAACCTTTCTTTAAACTGAGAAACGATACACACATAATGTTGTTTCTGGAAAAGAAGTATCACTTCTTGAATACTGTTCAGAGCAATTTTATTTTAGCAAATATGAGCAAAATAGATTAAGTAACCTCAGAAGACTGTGTGGGCATAGTTCTACATCATAAATATCCATCTGCTTTTCCTTTTTACTGCTAGAATAATGACGATTTCCTTCTGTTATCCACCCCTGTATTGTGAGAATGGTAGAAATATACAGGGAGTAAAGATAAATCTAGCCTGCAGTGACAAATGGAGTTCCTCAGCGATTGGTATTGGGACCAGCGCTGTTTAACATCTTTGTCGGTGACATGGACAGTGGGATTGAGGGCACCCTCAGCAGGTTTGCTGATGACACCAAGCTGTGTGGTGTGGTCAACATGCTGGAGGGAGGAGATGAGATCCAGAGGGACCTGGACAGGCTTGAGAGGTGGGACTGTGCAAATCTCATGAAGTTCAACAAGCCCAAGTGCAAGGTCCTGCACACGGGTCGAGGCAATCCCAAACACAAATACAGGCTGGTTGATGAGTGGATTGAGAACAGCCCTTTGGAGAAGGACTTGGGTGTGCTGGTGGATGAAAAACTCACTATGAACCAGCAGTGTGTGCTCGCGGCCCAAAAAGCCAGCTGTATCCTGGGCTGCATCCAGAGAAGTGTGACCAGCAGGTTGAGGGAGGTAATTCTCCCCCTCTGCTCCACTCTGGTGAGAGCCCACCTGGAGTACTGTGTTCAGCTCTGGGGCCCCCAACATAAGAATGACATGGACCTGCTCAAGCGGGTCCGGAGGAGGGCCATGAAGATGATCAGGGGACTGGAGCACTTATCCTATGAGGACAGATTGAGAGAGTTGGAGTTGTTCAGCCTGAAAGAGTAGGCTTCAGGGAGACCTTATAGTGGCCGTCCAGTACCTAAGGGAGGACTACAAGAAAGTTGGAGAGGCACTTTTTACAAAGGTATGTAGTGATAAAACAAAAGGTAGTGGCTTTAAACTGAAAGAGGGAAGATTTAGATTAGATATAAGGAAGAAAGTCTTTACTATGAGGGTGGTGTGGAACTGGAACAGGTTGGCTAGAGAGGTTGTGGTTGCCCCCTCCCTGGAAGTGTTCAAGGCTAGGCTGGACAGGACTTCGAGAAGCCTGGTCTAGTGGAAGGTGTCCCTGCCCATGGCAGGGGGGTTGGAACTAGTTGACGTTCAAGGTCCCTTCGAACCCAAACCATTCTATGATTCTATGACTTGCCCCAGTCTCACCTTCCACCTCTAAGAAGGGAGTTAGCACGTAACCAGTTACACATGCATGATTTTAAAAGGTGGATTATGATTATTGTAACACTTAGTGTCTCATCTAAACTAGCTGTGCATTTCCACAATTGAGAGATTTTATGGTGAGAAGTAGGCATCTTGGCACGCATTTGTGTCAGCCTCAGTTGGTTTTCTAATATTTAGGATGAAAGCCTTTTTGTTTTTTCTCTCTCTAAGACCACTGAGGGACTCCAGGACACAGAGGTTCCTGGAATGTGCAGAGGATAACTTCCTCACACAGCTGGTGAGTGAGCCAACCAGGGAAGGTGCCCTCCTGGACCTGATTCTTCTGAACAGGGAAGAGCTTGTGGGGGAAGTAAAGGTTGGAGGATGTCTAGGGTGCAGTGATCATGAGATGATTGAGTTTTCGATCCTTAGAGAATCAAAGAGAGGGATTAGTAAAACTGCCACCTTAGACTTCCAGAGGGCAAACTTTGACCTGTTCAAAAGACTGCTTAACAAAATCCCTTGGGAGGCTGCCTTGAAGGATATGGGAATCCAGGAAGGCTGGACACAGTTCAAGAGAGAAGTCTTAAAGGCACAGGAGCAGGCTGTTCCCACGTGCCGAAAAACAAGCAGATGGGGAAGGAGACCGGCCTGGCTAAACAGGGACCTTTAGCTGGATCTCAAGAACAAAAGGAGAATCTATGACCTTTGGAAGAGGGGGCAGGTCTCTCATGAAGACTATAAAGATGTAGTGAAGCTGTGCAGGGCGAACATTAGGAGAGGCAAAGCGCAGCTAGAGCTCAACTTGGCTACAGCTGTTAAAAATAATAAAAAATGTTTCTATAAATTCATTGACAACAAAAGGAGGATTAGGGAAAATCTCCCTCCTTTATTGGATGCAGAGGGAAACATGGTAACTAAGGATGAGGAAAAGGCTGAGGTGCTCAACGCCTACTTTGCCTCAGTCTTTAGCAGTGGAACTGGCTGTTCACTGGACACCCAGCCTCATGAGCTGGGAGATGGGGAGGGGAAGCAGAATGAGGTCATCATAATTAAAGAGGAAGTGGTCAGAGACCTGCTACACCACTTGGATGCACACATGTCTGTGGGACCGGATGGGTTACACCCAAGGGTGCTGAACGAGTTGGCAGATGTGCTCGCCAAGCCCCTTTCCATGATTTACCTGAAGTCATGGCTAACTGGGGAGGTCCCATTGGACTGCAGGGTGGCAAATGTGACACCGATCTACAAGAGAGGCAGAAAGGACAATCCAGGAAACTATAGACTCGTCAGTCTGACCTCGGTGCCAGGGAAGGTCATGAAGCAGGTCATCTTGACTGCCATTAAAAGTCATATAATGGACAACCAGGGGATCAGGCCTCGTCAGCATGGGTTTATGAAAGGCAGGTCCTGCCTGACAAACCTGATCCCCTTCTATGTCAAGATGACCTGACTATTGGACGAGGGAAAAGCTGTCGATATTGTCTACCTGGATTTTCAAAAAGCAGTCGACACAGTTCCCCATAGAATTCTCATAGAAAAACTGGCTGCTCATGGCCTGGATGAGTGTACGGACTGCTGGACCAAGGACTGGCTGGATGGATGGTCCCAGAGAGTGGTGGTCAATGGGGTTAAATCCAGCTGGTGGCCGGTCACAAGTGGTGTTCCTCAGGGCTCGGTGTTGGGACCATTTCTGTTTAACATCTTTATTGATGACCTTGATAAGGACATAGAGTGTATCATCAGTAAGTTCGCAGATGACACCAAGTTAAGCAGGAGTGTCAATCTGCATGAGGATAGGGAGGCTCTACAGAGAGACTTGGATAGATTGGATCGGTGGGTCAACGTCAACAGGATGAGCTTCAACAAGGCCAAGTGCCAGGTCCTGCACTTGGGCCACAACAACCCCATGCATCGCTACGGGCTTGGGGAGGTGTGACTGGAGAGCTGTCTGGAGGAGAAGGATCTGGGGGTTCTAATTGACAAGCAGCTGAACATGAGCCGCCAGTGTGCCCAGGTGGCCAAGAAAGCCAATGTCATCCTGGCTTGTATTAGAAATAGTGTGACCAGCAGAAGTAGGGAGGTGATAGTCCCCCTGTACTCTGCACTGGTGAGGCCACAGCTGGAGTATTGTGTCCAGTTTTGGGCACCTCAATACGAGAGAGATATCGAGGTGCTGGAGCGAGTGCAGAGGAGGACAACGAAGCTGGTGAAGGGCCTGGAGAACAAATCCTATGAGGAGCAATTGAAGGATCTGGGACTGTTTAGTTTGAGGAGGAGAAGGGTAAGGGGAGACCTCATCACTCTCTACAACCACCTGAAAGGACATTGTAGAGAGGTTGGTGCTGGTCTCTTCTCACAGGTAATTAGTGACAGAACAAGAGGGAATGTCTTTAAACTGCAACAGGGGAGGTTCAGACTGGACATTAGGAAAAAAAATTTCACAGAAAGAGTGGTCAGACAGTGGAATAGGCTGCACATGGAGGTGGTGGAGTCACCATCCGTGGATGTGTTTAAGGGTCGTTTAGATGAGATGTTGGGGGATATGTTGTAGAGCAGAACTTGTAGAGTAGGACTGATTGTTGGATTCGATGATCCCAAGGGTCTTTGCCAACCTGAATGATTCTGTGATTCTGTGACTTGATCTCAGATGAACTTTAAATGTGTTCAAACTCAAAACATTTCTGGATTTAAGTTTAATGTCAGTTAACATGGAGCATATTTAAATAGAAATGTCTCATCTCACTTATTTGCTTTAGCATACATCTAATGATAAAAGATAGTTCATGTATTTGACTTTATTAACCTCACAATGCCATTTCTACAGAGGGGCAGAAAGCTAGGCTTGTATTAGCTGTTGCAGGGCTAGAAACCAGGAGATTCAATCTTCATTCCTAGGTCTGCCATTAGTACCCACCTCTTTGGAGCTACACCTGTGAAAACAGAATACATTTTCATGATCCCAGTCAGAGAAAATGGATGCATTTTTTTTTTGTGAACTCTTTATAAGGTATGCTGATGGAATCCATAGAAATGTCTGTAAATAGTAGTATGATATTGTAGAAATAGTTTAATGCCCTCTGTTTCACTGAAGTTGGGAGAACTGGTTTTCAGAGCAAATCCTTTTTTGCTTAATGTCTATAAACTGCCTCCTGGTCAATTTTTTTGAAATAGATATTAATTTTCATCATTATATATGGGACAGTTCTATATATATACACTTCAGTGCACTTTCATCAAAGAATGCTTTAGATTTAACCATGCTGCATTTAAGAAAAAAAATATTTTACCGGTTACCTTTTTTCTAAAATATCATATTAGGGAAGCAAATGAAACATTATTTTATGATGGCTTCAAATAAAGATAGCATATTTGTTTTTATTTGAGTATTTAATGACTGTGAAGTGTGAATACATTGATGATGTTAGTTAGGTAAAGATGTTCAACAACTTGGAAAAAACACATAGTATGGAAGTAACGAATTCAATAGTATTGTGAAACCTTGATTATATACTCACTGCTAGCAGTGACACAGCTATACACAAGCTTTGTCTTGAGAAGCCTACATTATAAAGAGGAAACTAGACAAGCTGTAGGAGACTCAGTGTTTTTCTTGTTCGCCTTCATTCTGCTTTCATCCCTTATTTTGAAATGCTCCCCATGGAGGGCATTAGAAAGTCATGAATTAAAGCTCCAGGGATCTAAGCAGTGCTGTGGAATAGAAAGGGTAGATTTCTGGGTGCAATTAGTCAGGTGTTTCCTATGCATGATGAAGAGTTTGTAGTGTAGAGAGGATAGTGAAAGGAGAATGCAAAAGTACAGTTACACGTGGCTGTAAAATTCATGTCATGTCATGACGTCATGCCATGCTCACCTTGTATTTCAGATGCTTAAAAGTATTTGAAGTTGGTCTGAGCATCTTGCAGTAATAAGGAATTGATAACTGCTGGTTACCTGTTGGGTTCAGTTTGTTGTCTTTCAGAGGTGATCTGTATGGATATTTTTATGAATCTGACCACAGCTCTTGAGCAAAACTTGTGCCTGTATACAAACACCATTCCTGAAGAACTTGAAGTGTATGCAGGGAGCTAAACCCAATAAATGCACTTGGAGCAGTCTTGAGTTTTCCTTTATTTTCTAATGTTGATGGTGTCAATTTCTGGCATCAATATTGAAACAATAAAATGGTAAAAACGTAGGTGTAATACTAATAAACTGTATTTTAAAATTCAATCTCCCATTTAAAAAGTACATTTAGTTTCTAAATACAGCATTAGATTTTAAATATAACACTATTTCATTTCATATTGTGTTGTGGAGCACTTCCATGCAGCCTTCTGCACTTTGCTTTGAATCATTCTCACTGAAATTAGAACTGTCAGTGAGCAGCACCAGGCAGATTTTATTGCACTCAAAAAGTTATTTCTAGTAGGATGACTTTTGACAAATATATACTGTTCTTATACATGTTTTCAGGGTGATTTTTGTATTAATTTGTTTGTAGTACCTTTGACTGGGGTTGTGGTTTATTGCAATACATTCCAAGGTAAGAAGAGATTTTCAGAAACAGAGTTTGCAACTATGGCAGGTCAGACAGTAAACATGCATACAATAGGACATATTTCTGTCCTGTTGCCTATCTCAGTAGAGGTCGCATTTCTGGCATGAGCTACATTAATTTCAAATGAATAATCTGTAACAGTGTGGTTTACTACATAGAACTGGGAAGTAGGATTTGGGGATCTTTCATTGCATTCTTGCTGATGACACTGACCTGCTTCTGTGGGGTAAAAGAAGTCACCTTTGTCTGCCTTGACTGTCTGGTGTATTAAATAGATATAAAACATCTTACATTAAAGGATATGGTGAAGATTGCTCAAGTAAATACTGTTCACAATTTGTGAATGTCAATGGGAATTTGCTGATTGATGCCCTAATATTATGAAGTTTTGGGACATGCTTCATCTGCACATGTGCAGTGCTTTTGTATGTTGAGGTTAAAATATCAGAATCTTGAGTTCTGGCATAATAATTTCAGCTTTGCCACTTTCAGAATACTGATTTTTCCCATTACTATGATGAAGAAAAAAAGGCAGAGAATTGTCCTTAAAATGTAACCATTTCATTTTTGTCTAATTTATTCAAAATAGGGTAAAAAGTTTCTCTTATAATGTACTAGGTACAGACTCTGCTGAATTTCTGAGATTCTGGCCATGTTGAACTGCACCAAGACAAATTACAACAGCTCTTATAGTACATGTAGAAAAAACTGTTGAATTTTAAAATATCCTGGCTATAACTTACTCCAGTGATTATCTCTTTAAAAAATATAACCCTTAAGTGTCACTACTAGGCAAATGTACAGATGGTTATCCACATCTTGCAATAACCAGTGTGAATTCAGCCAGGCAGCAGGTGGGAAGGTTCTGGACATGTGTATTATCTCTCTGGCTTGTGCATCTGTCTCTCAGGGCCTGTACAGCTGCAGCGGCTGCTTCCCTACATGCCTTAACCAGGAAAGAAAAGGCAATTGGAATTCTTGTCCCCAGACATGGATGTCAATGGTTGGCACCTGATACTGATTTCCTAACTCACTGTGTGCATTTCATGTCTTTTGCACATCAGAAGGCTTTTTTATGTTGCACATATCTAATGCTTCAATGTACACTTCCAAATTTTCATAATACTTCTTTACAACACTGCATTTTATTTTAGAACAGAATATCAATATTTTTGTAGGAAAAATATGGTGAATAATGATAGCTGAAGAAATATTAATATATTAAAAAATGGAAGATCAAATTATCACTAGATCTTTTGATACTCAGTTTTATAATCCATTGAATTTCTGCTGAAGAGATTTGTACTTTGTGTAGCTGGAATGGCTGCCAATCATGCTTCCCTCATCTATTATCTTATTCAAATTAATATTGGTAAGCTTGAAATATCATAAGTAGCTTTAGCCCTTCTGTAATCTACTTTTAATAGGAGGAATGAAATACAGTGCATATGGTAACCTGGATGATCTGTCTTGAATTATTTCTGGGATAAGATCAAATACATACCTGAGTTTTGGTTACATACCCAATCTCAAATTATTTTCATTAAAAATTAAAATCTCCTTTAAATACACTTAGTCTGAGGCCATCTGTTGATTTCATAAATCCTATAGCTTCAGTTCTTGTACTGGATAAACCTCTCCTACACTAACTTAGCATGGAGGTTAGAACATCAGAGGTGGCAGTTGTGAGATGGGCTTGGACTGCTGTATGTTGGGGTGAAAGGGTGAACAGCATTTACCTTGTTAAAAGCCTACTTGTGACTCAAGAAAGTAAAAGTGTCAGTGACTTCAGTGGGTTTTGGATCAGGTTTCAGTGTGGTAAATGGCAAATTGTCTGATGCTAAGTATGACTAGATGAGGATAAACAGTGTGCCACTCCTCATTAAAGACTTTTCTATCTAATGATATCAACCTATAATAGAATAATAACACATACTTTGTGTTTTTATGGAGTGGTGTGTTTCTGCTAATTGAAAGAGTAGGTAAAAAAGACAGAAAAAAAGTGATTTTAAAAAATGTAATATTCATTTAAATCTCTAGGGGTTTCAGACTTGTGTTTGAAACAATAGTTCTATGTTCCTGCTTCTGAACTAGTCATTAAGAAGAATACACAGTAGAGTAATCACAATTTTGACTCCCCTTTATAATTACTGATCCATTTCTGTATTACACTGTCAAGAGACTACTATAGCTGCTTAAAAAGAAGCCTGGCTTCAGCAATGAAGAAACAGTACATCATTCATTAAAGCTAACAACAAGTATGAAAATCCTAAAATTATTTATCACTAGGGTGGTGGTGGTGGGGCACTTCTAAAACAGAGGGTTCCAATTGAGCTGTGTGCAGTCTACAGTAATACAAATAGGGACTTTTCTGATTGACAGAAGGTGCTATGTGTTAGTAGTTTGACTGCACATTTCAATGACAAAATGAAGGGTGAAAATATCGAGTCTTAATATATATATAAAAATTCCTTATATTCATTTTTATCTTAGTAGACTCCAGGCAGTTGAACATACAAGAAGAAATACCATTTCATTAAAGTTGGTGGATTTCCCAAAAATATCACTACCTGTCACTAAGACCTGTTGATGTGACTTATTTTTATTGTGATATAACAATAGCATCACATTCCTGAAGAGTAATATGTGAGATTTGGATAGCATAATGGGTTTCCAGGGCCTTTGAGAAACACCATTTTTTTTGCTGATTTTGTATTAAATAAGTACCAGCCTGTATTTGTGGGTTAATATATGCATACCATTTGGAACGTACTTAGTGACATTATGTAATTCACAGATGTTTTATTATTCATAGTACTGTGCATTCATAGCTCTCTGTAGTCACTGTTGTGCAAAATCTAATGAGGGATATTCTGTGTGTCTTTTGCTGGCCTTTCAGACTTGTCAAACTCTCATTCAGTCAATTCGAAACACAAACAGAGGGATGTGGTGCCCTTTTCTGATTATTTTGCTATTTGACTGATGGAGTGCAAAGGAATAAAAATATTGATCTCACGTAATTTGTGCATGTATATTTTGTGTTCTAAAAATATAGGGGAGGACAAAAAAAAAAGATCTTATCTTTCCACTGTATTTGGATTGTGCTCTAATTTATACCTTTGAGAAGGGATAAACTATGGTTAGTATTAGATAAGGATTTTATACAAACTTTACATAGGCATAAATGAAATCACACTGTGATAAATAAAAATTTACTAAAACAAAATGAGAAACCTTGTTGTTGTTTTAAATCATATCACAAATGCTTTCTCCAGCTGGTTTACCAGTTCACTCTCCTTGATTTCATCATCTGATCAGCACCAGACCACTAGCTGATGAAAGAGAAAGTCAGTGTTACTGATTGCAGTGGCATTTATAATTTTCTATTAATATAAAAACCACAGTGTCTCAGTGCTATAGTTCTACTGCGGAGATCATAAATCATAGGAATTAAATGATGTCCAAAAATCCTCACTGGAATCAGAATTTTAATTTGGAATTTTATTACCATTTTTTTTAAAAAAACTCTGTTCTTTTTTACTTTGTTTTCTTATTAGTCATCCCTTTCCTCTGTGATTATTTCATTTTTCATTCCACATTTCTGAACCAGTTTCTTATCTTCATCCCTGCTTGGTTGGACTTTTTGGATTGTATAACTATAAACATCATAATCTCTATTTTTTCTTCTATCACCATATTTATCAATTTCTTGCATGCTTTGTTATCATTTTAATTATTGCCATGAAATGTAGTCATTCACTTGTTAAAAAGTTTATTCACATTTAAACATAAGCACACTTAAACACACTTAAACAACGGTTGGACTAGATGATCTTCAAGGTCCTTTCCAACCTAGATGATTCTGTGATTCTGTGATTCTGTGATTTAGTGCTTTAGGTTTAGCTTGTGGGTTTTTTACATACAGTGGCAATTTCTTGGGATAACATTTTTTCTTTATTTCCCTGTTTCTCCATGGGGAAGTATTCTTCCCTGGGAAATCTTTTGGTGAAAATTTAATCTGACTGTTTTTAAACTCTCTGTTGTACAGCTTTGTACAGGTCTATCATTTCTGACTACCTGCCTTTGCAGAAAAGAAAGGTGTAGTCTATATAGCTTAATCCATTCCTGACTGTAATGTCTTGCAGGAAAAACAAAGCAGTTTGCAATGGTCAACATTTCCATGTTGGGCTCATGATAGTCTTGCCTTTGCAGAGTCTGGGACCAGTATTAGGAGTGTAAATATATTGAATAATTAATTTGACAGTTTTGTAAATGCAGTACTTTTCCACTTTAAGTGTTTGTGAAACTATGCTTTTGATTTATTTAATATTCAATCATTTGCTTTGATGTTCCACTCATTTATATACCACTTCAGTAAATAAACATATAAAGCCCTTTAGAGCAAATCATAAACTTCAGTCAAAATGCCCACAAGAGAGTGATGTCAAACCCAAGGAACACACAGACTAATGTAAAATCTGAGATGTGTATGAAAAAGTTGAGTTTTCTGTCCCATTTAAGGGGAGTTAGTGTAAGAAGCCGATAGGAGAGTGATTTTGTTTAGTCTCGCATATCCAGTGAACTTCATTAATGTGAGATATGCTCCTGAAAACATCCTCCTACTGTGCTACTGTTTTGGCTTCCTGTGACTGTGTCAGTGACTGACAAGCTCCAGTCTTCACACTGGATGAAGGTATAATATTCCAACTTGCTTTTCAGAGCTGTGTTATCTTTGTAACACTTTCTAATAAGACTCTGATAATGTGAATGTTGGGTGGTCCAAAAACCACTTTGATGTCTAGCAGTGGTCCATGCTTAAAATTTTTAGGAAGTTCCTGCTTTCTTGCTGAACAGAAGGGGCAGAAACCATAAAGCACACACAGTTTGTTTTGCTTCAACTTGCAAAATTTATGGAACAGCGAGCCAATGGTTTTTCAGCAAAACAGCTTACATAAAGTCCCCAAAATGATGAAAAAGGCCTCTTTTGGAGCCTCAATGGTTATCTGTCAGAACAGAAATCTTTCTGCAAGCAGGCAGTGCAATACATTCTTATGATGTGCTCTGCTTCCATTGCTGGTTTACTTTGTGATGAAAAATGGATAAAGGTTTTTAACAGTTTTAAATCTGAATTTGAGGAGTGGCATAAAACATTTTGTTGACTCCTATTATAAGCCAGGAATTATTTCAAAAAAGACATCTGTTCTTTGAGGGCTGTGATACTTTCCAGCCTTTTAGTCTATTCTCTCTCATGTCTGGGCAGGGAACTGAAAGGACATTGCTAATCTCAGACAGATTGATACCATCTTCATGCCCATACAAGGACATCAAGAAAATTTCCAGTCACGGAGATCACATTATCATACACAGTAGCAACACAGGAGTTAGATTCTGTTTCTGGTTCTTCGTTGGCGTGACAGTATTTCCCAGATTTAGGTCTGATGAGTATAACTGGACAAGAATATGTATTCTACACAATGTCTAAAGAAAAATGCCCAGGGCAACCTAGCTTCCATTTGGTTTTATCTGAAAAAAAATGTAACAAGCAGCAGTTAGTTTCTCTCTGTGTTTGTCCCCCTAGAGTGTTTTCTTCTTTCACTAAGCTCCCCTATTGGAGACAGTTTTGGATTTTTCTATTTCAGATTTTTGCTTTTGTATATGTAGAGAACACTCCAATGGAGGAATACAGAGAAAATGGATGAGACATCTGATATCTTGAAACAGGGCTGCTCACTCTAATGCCAGAGGAAGATAGGTGGAGAAAAATACAAATAATGAACAAAGCCCAACACATGGTTCTCTAAAAGGGAATATTTTTGTTTCTATGTTAATAGGTTCTAATTCTCAAACTTGAATCCAGCACAAAATAATAATACCACTTAAGTGGAGGATGCTGAAAGAAAATTAATTGATTCAAAATAAAACATGAAATCTTTCACATAAATATTCCAGTTACAGCCATGCCTGAGAGGGGAAGTTGGAAAGACCCTCTCCTCTGACAAAGAAACAATCGCAACAAAATGAAGAGTTAAAAACTAAGCACAAAAGATCAAGTTTAGAAAATGAGTTTTACATTTCACCCTAGGAACAGGGCACTATTTCATTTTTATAAAGCATCATTTTAAATATGTGTTAAATTAAAAGTATAAGATAATAATGTCCTGAAGTGATCACAAAACTAGAATTCATTGACTGCTGTTGATCACTGTTGATGCTGTATGTTGCAGGAGGCCAGTTTGGGTGTATTAAGGTGCTGTGAAGAAGAAACAATATTTGAGTTGAATGATTAGGAGATGTTACATTCTGGTATAATTTATTTCTTCTGACATAGAAACAGGATTTAAGCAAGTTGTTTATCTCGGGAGATGCTTCTGTATAGTTTTATGACTCACCTAATCGTCTCAAAGTATTTCCTCATTTGGCTGAGGCTAGAAATACTGTTCTCTTCTCAGTATTTGCAAGGCAGGCAATCTTTAATCTGTTCATATTTTTAATCCTGAACTACCCCAGTCCCTATATAGGGGCTTCATCCTTTAAATAAGAGTTTTCCTCTTCTCTGAGGAGTTCCCCTATCAGTAGAACAATTAGGTCTTTTGTATGAATGATGTCAGAATCATCACCTTTTTTTTGTTTCCCCGAAAGGGCTAGCACACTTCTAGGTGTTCAGAGAACTACTGTGTATTTTGGGTTGTATGCCAAAATTCCTGGCTTAGGTGGGTTTTTTTTGGTGAAGATTGCCTGCTGAAACTCTTCATGGAAGAGCTGCAAAACTTAACCAAATACTTACGACATCATAATTGTTATGATGTAAGTAGTTGGCCAAAATAAGAGAAACATGCAGTGATCAATGTACATGTTTAAATAATACTGTTACTAATATTATAGTTTCTGTGTTTGTCAGGCAAGTAAACATAGTAACAGAATGTGACTTAAAGTTTTGCTTAGATTTTATTGCCTTTCATGTCTTTTGAGGAATGAATTCCAGCCTAGCAAACCTGAAGAAATTCCTCCCCTATTGCACACAATGTGTGTAATACACTTTCAGTATGAACCTAGATATGAGTATAGGAAAATAGCAGAAAGGAACTAAGGAGGTCTTAGTTTACATAAGCTAGATGTAAGAAAATGAAAACTCATGGATACAAATTCTGCAAATGTTTCATACTTAATTCTGTCAGTTTGTTATGTTTGTCTGCGATTTCCACCCACAAGACAGAGACAAAGCAGCTGTTCTAATTGTTATGAATAATTTACCTTTTAGTTTCAAAAGCACTGATTTTTGTAGTTTAGGTTTAAAAAAAAATAAAAAAGATGTACTTTAAAAGAAATGGTAAGCAGAATACTGTCATAATTCTTATGATGAAACATTCCCCATTCACAGCCTATATGACAGCTCTGGCAACATTATAAATCTTTCCAACCTTCTTATTCCAATTTAGCTATACTTGAGAGGATATATGTTGAGGGCATCTTAAACATAAAGAAAACAAAGATGCTAAGCTATAAAACAAATATGACAACTAACATTTTTAACCTGTATGGATTTGGAAAGGATTTATACTGTATATCAAAAGGTAATTCCTCTGTGCCTCTCTGCTGTTCAAGAAATTCACCTATGATTTTTTCACAGTGCCAGGATCATTCTGTTCTGTTTCTCAACTCCTACATTCTAGAAAGCTGCATGGTTGAATAGTTGAATATTTAAGAAATGCAGAGTATTGTCCGTCTTGGCATATATAGACTCTCAAAGTATTTGGCAATTAGATTTATGTGCTAGTGTAGTGACACAGAAGAATCTCAGTCTCATCACTTTCCTTCTGGAGCAGCAGGGAAAGCTATGGAAATAGCATATAAGCCGTTGGCAGCCAGGCGTAGAGAGTTCTTCCACCATACGTTCTTTGCATTTAACTGCAGACATACTGGTTAGCCTGTGAGGAAGCTTAAGTCATCCCTGTGCTCACCCTTAATGACTTAATGCTGGACTTTAAGAAATCAGGAATTTTTTGGGAAGTAGGAGGTTAAGAGGTCTTTAAACAGGTACAGCAGGAACAAAGTGAAACAGAACTTGAAGAGAAGAAACTACCCTCCACTCTCCACCAGGAGACAAAAACAAAAAAAGAAAGAAATGCACCAATAAATAAATAAATAAATAAAGGTGTATAATGCAAGTATGTGACAAAAAATGAAGAGGTATTTTCTGATTCCTTATACAGTCTTTAAATGACTTTGCAAAAGAAAAGAAGTCTCATTAACATCTATATTGGTAATGAAATGGGGCAAGTGCAGTTCTGCTGTCACAGCACTGTATCATCCCCTTTCAGTTTTTAGTTTATTGCTTACTATTTGGAATTTGATTTACTCTGAATTTTATAATTAAGTTAAAGAGTAAGAGCAAGAAATTGGTTAGAATGATAAAAGTGAAGTTTGAAAGAGCCTCACATATGGTGATACAGCATAAACAAAGGGGCAGAAAAATGCTTCAAAGGGTCTGTAACTCGTGGAGCAAAGGACGTAGTGTTTTTGTTGATGCTTCTCCTTAGCCCACAGAAACTCTTCTGTATATATACCTCATAATTAGGGCTTCATGTGCCTGCGGGGAGGGTAGAAAGCCAGGGAGCAGCCTTTATGCACAGCATGCTACCCTAGCAACCTGATAGGTTTCCAGCAGAAATGTGTGTGGGAGTTAATACTGATCTTTGCAGAGTTAACCCATTTTTGGAGAGAAAAGTATGCACAGCTGTTGTGGACTAGTCAGCATAGTATGGCTTCAAAAATCCATGAGAAAAGAACTTGGGCAGTGTATGTTCATATGTGGTATACATACCTGGATTTTTCTTCCCTAATCCACCAAACCCCTGTGTGGAGAGTAATGTGACATCAGCCACATGAGATGATGCTCACTAACTGTGCCTTTGACCTGTCCTAGGTTTGCCATTTATTTCTCACCTAAGCGTGATATGAGCTTTGAGTGTGTATTTTTCACAGTTACACCAGATTAGCCTTTTTAAAAGTGAATTTCGTGTTTGCCATTCTAGTGCTTCAGAAGAACTTCAGGAACTGTTTAAGGGATAGTTGGCTTTAAAACTATGAGTTAAAAGCTTTAGCCACCCAGGGTCAGATTTGCACAGCTGTCCAAGCTGCAGTGGTGGGGTGGCCAGCAGACAGAAATAGCCATCTGAAGCTGAGCTTTGCCAGTCCCAGCCAGAGCTCTAGGACTAATTTGAGGATTAGAAAAGGTAAATGACCACAGAAATGAGAGGAAAAGGGGTAAGGAGAGAAATTCTTGTGTCTCACTGTGAACTAACTCTAACAGCAATAGCTGGTTGGGACCAGAATGTTCATACCTCCTGTCCTTACAGTTTCCTCCAGTCAGAGCTAGAAAAACATCACTACTACAGTGAATAGCATGTATGTGTCCTGTGGCTGTGTTAATCTCATTCAGTATTTTAAAGACATAGAGTAGAATATTCCTTGTGGGTGTGCAGAGTGTGGGAAATTGCTTAATGGTCAAGTGTGAAAGAGTAGGACTGTGGAGGAGACAGTTTTCTGAATCTCTGACAGTCTGCAGAGACTATTTCCAGCTTGTATAATTTAATTTTGTACCACCCAAGGAAGAATTTATGTGCACTGTTTCTGCTGTTTTCCATCCCCAAAGGAAAGCATTGCTGCATCACAGACTACCCAATCATCTGATATCCCTATTAATCAGCAGGAAAAAAGATATGTGTGATCAAAAAACCTATGTTTGCATAGTCTTAACAACATATATCTGTAAAAATTCTGATTTTAGCTGTCAATTTTATTGGTAGAGGAATGAAAAGACTTTCACCAAGATACTTGAGTGCAAATCTTTGAGAGTCATATACAGCAGGGAGTTAAGATTCTAGCTTTACTGAATTTCAGTGGGTTTATCAGAAATAACGTTGAGAGCATCTCACTGAAAGATTCATCGTTCCTTGTATTAGCATGTAAAACCTTAAAATTCTGTCAGTGCATTCCAGTTAGGACCCCTGAATTCTCTCCTTGGATTTATTAATCTAATCTAGTCTAAAACTGTTGAAGAAAGCTGTTTGGCCTATATAGTTTGTTATTTTCACTGAGAAAATTGGAAATTGGTTTATATATAAATTAGGTTTGTTTGGAGTTCCAAACCCTTTCTTGCGGGTAATCAGTTTTCTACTACTAATTAAAATAGTAGGGTGGAATAGTAATACTTGAATGGGTTGAAGGGAAGCAGACTAGTCTGTGAGAAGTTTTCTACATGTCTTCCTAGTGTTTCTGGGACGCCCAACACTTCTCCTCACACGAAATTTATACACGTCTCCAAATAACTGATGTGTAAAGGACTGCTCATTTGGCCAAAACCAAAATAAAACAGAGGATAAGGAGTCCTTGTGATGCAATAGTCTGCTGCAATGCATCTCCATTATGCTTAGAGAAGTGTAAGGTATATTATCTCTGTTCCTTTACTGGGAAAGAGGTACTTCTATATTGCTTTAAGCAGAAAATGCTGTATAGCACAGTATAATTTCAGTTGTTTTATTGTATATTAACCATAATTTTATTTTACCCAGTTGGAGGTGTGAGATTGCTTTGAACTATTACAATGAACTTTATAGATAAATATGTCTTTCTCTGTTACCTGGTTCCCTATCAGTCTTTCTACCTACTTTGAAAGTTTGTATTGCTACCCTTCAATAATATCATGTATTGGATGATCTTCCACATAAAATCAATAGCTTTACTGAAATCCCTGCTAGAACTGAGGGACCATTCACCTGGAATAGCAAGAAGGAGGGCTTTGCAAGGCTTTCTAAAGATGCCTGTCTGGATTTGCTGGATCCACTGTGGAAAATTATTGGTAGAATTAACAAAAAAAGACTATCACTTGGACTGCGTGAGAAGTGTTGTTGGGTTTTTTTACAAATGGAAAATGATGGAACTATAATATTAATTTTTTATTTTGCACCTTAAATACTTAAAATTAACATTCAAAGTGACATTTTTGTCTTGTAAGTTTGAAACTTTCATGAATATATTCTAAATGAAATTTATCCTAGTGAAGGGAAGCCTTTCGTGTGGTATTCATCAGTTGCTATTCTTGTTCAAAACATCTAACTAATAAGAACATAATCATTGCTATTTAGACTAGTTCTGGTCCCTTGAAAACAACATGTTAAAATAAGAAACTATTCATCTCACACCTGGCTAAATTTATCAGGCAATTAAACATGGAAGATACAATTAATCTTTTTCCTCTTCATCATGACATATATAGCTGTGTAAGTTCATTTTCTTGTGTTCAGAATCAAGATAGATATCTTAATAATAAAAAGTGCATTCTGTATATTTCTGAACTGGACACCTGTATATTTATTCATATTAGGCTTAAAGCCTTCTACTGCCACAGAGCTGTTGTTCCATTTCTCATATATACCCTTAGGACTGAGACCTCTTTACCTCTTTCCGAGACCATACTGTCTTAAGAAACTGATTTCTGAGTCCAACCTTTGTCAAATGTTGCTTTCTGCTTTTCACAAACACCAGTAATTACCTCTAAATTTCATTAATTACCACTATGATAATGGCAGCCTGATGCTCGTACTTTTCCACTGACTCCCATTCAAATTCCAAACATTTTAAAAGCTTTTCAAACATTCATCTATCTTCATTTGCTTTGCTTCTCATCCAGTTCCTCTAACACCTGCCCCATCCTTCCTACAGAGTCGTGCCTGCTGGTGTGAAAATATGTTCTGCATAGTTCTGTGAAACAGCCTACTTACATTTCTCCTTCTGATCAAGCCTTAATTGCCTTTCCAAACTTAATTATAAAAAGCCTACTTTTTCTATTTTTTTTTTTAATTTCATTTTATTTCATTGGCCTTTATTTAAACACATTTGCTTTCTGTAATGCTGTTATGGGAGTATGTTATGTCGTACATACTTCTGTCTGCTTTGCTGTTCTAATACATATATTTTTAATGGTGCAGGAAATACGTGTGGTACAAACTGGATTGCCATTGGTTTGACTCCGTCTCTGCATTCTAGGATGGCTGGTCTTATTAAAGTGTATAGCAAATACTTACAATACTATCTGTTGTTCTGTTCTGCATGGGTATAGAGGGAATTTGCATAATACAGCACATATCATCTTTTGACACGAGTGCCTCCACTGTGGCAGCACTGCTACATGCACTTTTACCTTTGTTCATGTCTTTTCAAACTTACCTTTCAGAAGTCAATATTGCAACAGGAGAAGAGATAAAGGCATAGAGTTTGAGAGCACTTTAGGGCACTAAATAAATCACTGGAGCACTTCAGCCAAGGCTGCTGATGCAGCCTAACAAGAATATGGAATTACCAAATTACAGTGTATGTGCTCACAGAACTTTTATGAAAGTGAGTCAGTGGGGAAGGGTTTGAGAGGACTATTTCAAATAGAGTTAGAGTGACTAAGCTGAAACACAAACTGAGTGTGTATCCTCTGGGTATGAGGAAGATCTTCACTGGGCCTTTTACTTATGTTTGACATTTCCAAAGGGCCAAAAGCAAAAATAAAATATCACATATGGATTTAGAATGAAGTCTTAACTTCATCTCCAACAAGATCGTGTGGAAAGAACAGGAGTAAGAGCATTTAAGATGGATACAACTTGTAATTTCAGTTGTATTCAGCTAGTAGAATTTTAGCCATGCATGTATGGTCATCGTGAAAGAATCACAAATATCTTTTTGATAGTTTCTTGTCAGGCATTTGCACCAAATTTGTCAGGTTCCCTGTAGGACCTGTTTTCTGTAAAATTAGGGTGTTGCTTCACTATATTACAGAGACTTTCTCGGAGTGCCAACATCCTTCTCCTTGCCCATACTTACTTCAGTTCAAATGATGTATTGCACATCTCATTTTACATAGAATGGAGATCAGGGTATCCCTGTCGTAAGACATTTGAAGTTTTTTTATGCAATCTGCACTACGAAACAACATACTGTGAATTGCAGAGATCACCCTGTTGTGCACCTTTCAACTGGTGACATTATTCCCTGTTGTTAGGAAGGTTGACAGGTCTTGCTTCAAATCAAGTTTTGTTCTGCTGAATAATGACACTGTGCAGTACTTTGGATGTGTGGCTCCCTTAGAACCAAAGTAATCCTTTCTGTGACAGGTTACTTAAATGCAGATGGCTTATACTGCTTTTTCAGAAGCTACAGAAACCATACTGTTATTTTGAAAGTTTAAAAAGTTTGTAATTAATTCTGACATTCTGATTTTTTTTCCCAGTAGCATTCCAAAGTCTGTTACTGTCTGAACATTTGTTGAGCATGTAGATCTTATTGTCAGGTGTAGTTTGCATCCTCTACACCATCAATATCAAAACTGTTGTTTTTCAGTGTGTTGTGGGATTTTCAGAATATAAAGAGACTTTGTGAAGTGGTATTTGTTTCAAATGACAAACTACTTTTACAATGCTCTTAATTATTCTATAATGTTTTAATAAAGTATTTAATAATATTGTATTTAATATTATTGAATGCAGCATTAATATTCTCTTTAATAATAAGTTTTTAAATGAAAGTTTATTTAATGCTTTGAAGTATTATAAGGCTTTTATATATCTTTAAGTCTTTTAAGTGTTATATGGTTAAGGATGTATATGCATCTGATTGCTTATTAATACTTCTGCTGATGTCAGGAAGAAATGCAGAATCTTTCCTTAAGAGTCCATAAAAAGAGAGCATACAGGCCGATGTTTTTAGATAAAGTGATCTTCACTGAGCTTAAGCAGCCATTTAGGTCCACACAGAGAGGAACAGGCCTGTAAGATGAGTTGTGTCCAGGAATACAGAATTGCAATTTATGTTTCTTCTATTGTGTTATTATTTCCATTACACTCTACTCATGGCTCTGAGACAATCACTGCCCTTGTCACTAGAAAGTGATGGCAAGAAAAATTCAATTTTTTTCTTCTCTTTTTGAAAGCAGAAAGAACTAGTTATGCTATTTGATTGGGAGTTAGGATAATCCAAGAAAAAAATCTTAGTTAATTACATTTTAAAAAAGGAAAATAAACCTTTTTTTATCCCTTTCAATCAGAGCAGTAAAATATAGATGTGTCAGCAGACAGTTCCTGTTTGGTCTGCTTGGCCTGTTAGAAAGCCCTTTACATGTTTTCCATTGACTTGACTTCAACAGTATGAGACCCACTGTCGTGGTTTGAACCCAACTAGCAGCCAAACACCTTGCAGCCACTCGCTCACCCTCCCCCTGCCCAGGGGGATTTTGGAGGGATAAAGGGAGACTCATAGGTTGAGATAAAAACAGCTTAATAATTTTAATAAACCAATAACAATAATAGAAAGTACAAACAGGTAATGCACAATGCGATTGCTCATCACCCGCCAACTGATACCCAGCCCGTTCCTGGCTAGCAATCCTGAAATACCAAGATCCCACAGTCGCAATGCTGGAAGCAAGAGAGAACCTCCTCCTTCCTGGCCACCCCTCCTTTATATATAGAGCATGATGTTACATGATATGAAATATTCCATTGTCTAATTTAGGTCCAGTGCTCTGGCTCTGCTCCCTTCCAGCTTCTTGTACACCTGCACATGGGCAGGACATGTGGAGTTGGAGAGTCCTTGATCTTTTAGCATCAACGGAAAACATCAGTGTATTATCAACATTCTTCTCATACCAAATCCCATACTGAATCCAAAACACAGCACTATTCTACTAAGAAGAAAAATTAACTCTATCCCAGCCGAATCCAGGACACCCATTTGCCTCCTTCTTAAGGAGAATGTTATGAAAGCCAATTTTGTACTTTCTTAGACCCTTTCTAGGTATTGCATCACATGTTTAAATCAGTGTGTACCTTCATTGGCTTCCATGTGGTTGTCCACTTGCTGAGAGTTTAATGCATACATAATGCTGGGTTCCTCTTCCTTTTCTAAGCTCTTCATGGATTTGCAAGGAGTTGACTTATCTGATTTCTCAAAGTTAGTAAACATTCCCATAGTAAATTCTCTAAGTGTTATAAATTTAATCATACTTTTGATTAGAAAATGTAAAATATATGAATAAAGGTTAATAAATAATAAACAATGCAAGGTTCACAAAAGCAAATGAGATAGTGAAAATTAATTGAAATGTTGTGAAAACCTGTTTTATATTGGTAAGTATTTCCTGCATTGTAAAGAATTTTGCATTTTAAGCATTAAGTAAATGTTGGATGAGGAATTATTTCTTTTTTGTTTTGTTTTTTTTCCCCCCTGGGGATGACATTAAGATGTGAGCTCATTTAAAATACTGCTTAGTCTAAAAAGCAATTGATTTTTTTCATCAAATGACAGATTGAAAATCTTGCCATATCTGTCTGAAGTAAAGAATATAACCTGCAGACTGACCTCATACAGTAACTATGTACATTTCAATACTACTTTGAGATATTTAGTCCTATAGTAATAGATACACAGATTTTATAAAAAGGCATAAACTATGATGCTTAACGAGGTACTAAGGCACATCTCATTTTCAAGGAAATAATGAGTCACTGAAATGTCACACAGGATTCAACAAAGATAAAATCAATTCTTTATTTTACATATACTGAGAACATGCTTTGTTGAGTCTACATTAACATTTTTGCAGCTTTCCCCTTCTCTGTAACCAGAGGAAAAAATTTCTTACAGTACCAGTTCCCACTTCCTGCTCATTAAATGTCTTTTAATTTATGATACACTTCACTGCACTTTTTATGTTTGAAATGCAGCTGAAGTTTCATCTAATCTGTCCCTTCTTCTCTGATAATAACAACGATACTCCTTTTTTTCTTCTTCTACACTCTCCTCAGTTAAGAGTTTCTTTTTTCCATTATTGGGCTATTATTTGAAATCAGGCACCTTGCGGTTGATTATGTTTATCATACTAGAAATGGGGTTTTTTTGACTGTGAAGGTGAAGCATAATTTCAATATATAATTTTTTTTAAATACACGTGTATACTACTAATATTTTTCTTTATTTGAATGTATACTGTTTATGAAGAGCCTCTGTAAAATATATAATACAAAATTTTCAGTAAACTTACAAAATTTTTTTAATCATGGATTCCTATTTTCTTAGGAATTTTGTTCTTGGTTTCTTTCCAGAGATGATTTAAAAAATTCAAAATAAATTGGTTTTAAAGTATGAAAAATGAAACTAAAAGTTTTACGTATAGTCTAAATGAATGAAAATAATTTCAGAATACATTTGTAGAACTACATACCTATGTAATAACTAGAGGTGAGAATCACTAAGAATAAATAAAAATTATGAACATACTCAACAGCTGATTTTTAGTTACTTTACATCTTCTTTGCCATTATTTTTTTAATTCTTTCTCCTTATGTTGTATTCTACATTTTTTAATTCTTCTTTGCATGTAATGTTTATCTGACATTCAAGGAAAAGTTTCAACAAGTTCTTTTGACATCTTTTCATAGAATTTCAGCAAAATCAATTCACATGTGAAGACAGAGGGTGCTTTGGGTGTGGGGAAGTTATTTTAAATGGATAGCTACATAGGTTTATTTTTCATCTTAAGTGGGTGAGATGATATTCACTAGTTAATATGCAGTTTTTTAGCTGACAGGATTTTTCTAAGAAAACAGACAAGTAAACATGAATCTAGAGTAATGATACACCACTCACTTGTACAAAGAGAATTATGACAAGTTAATATAAGATTTAAATCATAAAATTCTTAGCCTTTTTCAATGTTAATAAATCACATATGCATTTTAGTACTCTGCACAGCAGCAGACATGGCCAAAATAGTTGAAACAATAAAGATCTTTCATTTACAGCTGAATGAAGAACCCCTGATCTGGGAAGAGTTTTATAAAAGATACTATTCTAAGGGCACATTAGTTTATTTTCTACAGACACATAGAGTATATAAATTATAACAGGACAATTTGTCAGTTTTCATACTCATATATATTTAGAACACATTTTAGGGTCTGTGTTTAAATCCCTGTTACTTCTCTATCCAGGCTAATTCTTGTATTCAGTGTAAAATTCAATGAACTCACTTTGATTATTTTTCTTGATTCAGAAGTGTTCAGTCATAGACCATGGCTTAGTATTCTAGGCACATTAAAAATAAGTGTCTTGTGGGTAATGAAGGCATTTGACACTGAGAAATTAGGATCATAAGCTAATGATTCTACTAATAAAGTTGTCATTAAAGCTTGACAAGCAAAAGATCCATAACACTGCAACATTAGACAAATATTTCAAGATAAATTATGCTAGTTTACTAACTGTTGGGGTTTTTCTCCCCATCTCTTTTGTGGTAATCTTACACAGCCATTCTATATGTTCTATAAATGTCTGTGAAGGCCTTTCCTGAAGAAGATATTCAACAACAGGTATTATTTTTATGCTATATGTGTAGACTTCCATTCAGTTTAAATACTCTAGATTGCTTTTGAGTCATTAAAAAAATTATTAAAGGGTATGATTTGGTTTGCCATATATAAATCAAAGTTGTTTATGAACAAGCATGAATAAATTCTAACTGCACTGAAAGTCCAGAGCTGAATTAAGTTAATTCAATAGTTTAAGAAGTCTGTTGAAAATTATTCATTCCCTCGTCACTCCAGCAAAGGGATAGCTTTTGATAGGGAGAATAATACAAATTTTTATATTAATGATAAATATGTCAGCCTCTCTTTTAAAATGTTATATTCCACCTAATATAAACTTAAAAAAGAAGTATAAATGTATACACATTTTGACTGGAACAGTTGTCATGAACCTTCAATACAGCAGCACTTCAATATCCATTGAAAATCAGTTTTATATAGAAAGTTAACCTTCCGCAGTGCGAATACTTATTTTATTAGAAGTTGGAAATCTGACTGATGCCTCTGGAATACAAAGGGATAATTAATGATAGCACTTCCATTCATTTTTTGGTCTTTCACATTTTAATATTTGTTTCTCTGTATTTTTTTTTTAATATCTCTTTTTAATACCGATAAATTTCACCCTCACAATTAACTTTTCTAAAACATAAATGTTTGAATTTCCTGTGCATTTGGAGTCCATAATCCCTAAGATTTCCACATAAGGAAGTAAAGTGTGGGATCAGGGAGGGCCTTATATTGTATTGTGGAATTAAACATTTTTATAATTGGCATTCTAAAATGGAATTTGTAAATGTAAACTATACATTGACTATACACCAGTTCATACACTGGTCTTCAAAAACCATTGGTTTTCACTACAAACAAAACAAGGCCACGTATTCAAATTCTGTATAGCCAAATCCTACAACTTAGCTTGACAGAGCAGCCTTTGGCTTTAAAATCTTGTCTGTAAAGAACGCTTCGTGGGTAAGTGTAATTTCCATCAGCAATAGATACCCATTAGATTAGCATTTTTCCATAACTGTTACTGATTTCCATGGAGTGATACATCAAGTTCATTTGTCAGGATGTTGATTGAGCGGTATATATTTGGAATTATCTTGTCCTGGTAATGATTTGGGGATGGAATGTATGAGGAATTAAATGCTTATGTTTGGTGGTGATATGAGAGTTTCACATTGTTAAGATGTAGTTTAAATAGACAAAGTAAAAATAGAATTCTATGCCTTTTTTAACAAGGACAAATTAAATGATTCATCTGCAAATTGCATGTCCCCAAAGTAAGTGAAGGAAGAAGTTATGTTCTATGAATAAATAGGTTTAATATGGATTACAAAATATTTTTTTTCAGAGGCAAATTGTTAAAATTTAAGAAAATTTCCCCCGATATGTTACATGATGACCAAATTCAGAACTGCACTTTATGAAATACTTCTTACATTTTTCATAAATTTCTTTACATGAACCCTGATAATTTGATAATTTCATTTCAGCTTCACTTGTCACTGTTCTTCAGTACATCAGAGAGTTATCCTGGTTAGCTTTGGTCACTGGATGATTCTTCATGTGCACACTCCCTGTGAGATACCAGCACCTGCAGTGGGTTGTGCAGCTAGAAGGCTGCCTGATATACCCTTCTTAGACCCATAGAGCAGCATGAAGGAGTTCTCCACACTGGTGTAGTGTTCCACGATCCAGTTTTAAAGATTATATGCTAGTCAGCAATCCTGTGATGTTAGCTACCTCCTCCATTCATCACCATTAAAGTAAAAATGAAGTATTCATCGGCAATACAGTGAAAAGGACATATAAAGACATGTTTGCATAGAAGTGGGAAGCCAAGCATGCCTGTATCCACCTAGTATTTTTATTAATTCCCAAAGTCACTTGGGTGAAGATTGAGTTCTTGTGCCTTCTTATGCCTTAAATGTCACATCTTCATTTTGGTTTCATAGATTGCAGACCCACACTTTCTTTCATACCTCAACTCCATCTTTGATGGTTATTCAGTTGTCCCTATCATTTCCTCTTTTCCATACCTCTCTACAAAACATGATGACAACATGACCAGTTTTGCATGAATACACATTCATAAGCTTTTGAAGAATGTTATGACTAGAGTAATAAGGCAATCAGGGGTTTTAAGCCATTTTGAGTAAGCTAACTTTGATTGAGCTATCATGAAAACAGTGAGGACAGAACAACATAAATATAAACAAAATGTGTTTATCTAAACTACTTAGCATTTTTTTCTGCTAGCATTTCCAAGAACTCGAAAGAAATATCCTGATACATTAGAGAGTTTATTGTTGATTTTATTAGATAATAAGACAGGGATGGCAACTATTTTCAACTTATTCAGTTAAGACCTATCAACTTTCAAAGTTACTTCATAATGGTGAGAGACTATTTCCCTCATGACATTTGTTGCTGTGGCCCTTGTTCTGAAGTGGTTTTGTTCTTTCATGTACATACTGAGGAAAGCAGCTGCTTGCAGTTCTTCAGCAACTGTGATTGAAACATTATTTTACAGGAAAGCAGGAGATATTCTCTTCCCATGAAATGAAAAGTGAAGTTTGTACATTTTAACTGTCTTGAGGAACTATTTCCAGTTCTCTCTCATCTGTCCCATTGTAGTAACCATTTAATGTTATAATAACACAATGCAATATGAGAGCCGTAAAGTCTTAACAACAGGCTTTATTGTGCTCAGACTTCTCTATGGCTGCAAAGCTGGAAAATGAAAAGGCTGTGGAGGCCTTATCCATGCTTCAAATTTTCATGGAAGCTGGATATTGATTGATTTTTACACAGATTTTATGTCACTTAAGTTATTTTATATAAGATCATGATATTTTTCCCTACGGAATTGTATAGCATTAATATGCATTATAGTAGCTTGCAATGGCTTTGATGACTCACACTGTAAGATACTGTCCCTTTCCTTACACTTGTTTTGGTCTGGTTTCTAATACTAGTATATCTACATCTACACTTTAGCTACACATGGCTTTAAGTATACAGGTTTTATTAAAGGGATCAAGCTTTGCGTGTAAACAGAACCAGAGCCTTTTTTCAGGAAAGAAAATCTTCACCCATATCTGTGTTATGAAATGCTCACTCCATGAAGGTGCACCTCAGAAACAACCAAGCAAATTCTGCATCCTCAGAACCAGAGCATTTCTGCTCCTTCCAGCACACCAGACACCTTTCGGGGTTCTGATAATGCTATATACTTTTTCACCCCCCTCTAGCTAGATTTAAAGGCTGAACCAAAATGGAGTCCTGAACATAGTTTCTCAGAGACTAGCTTGAAATAATAAATTATTTCTCTCTGATTCAATTCATTTAGAGATTAATAATAATATGATAGCTCTTATTTTAATTAAAAACACTTTTTTTGTTCCCCCCCAAAATCTGTTAAGAAAACAAAGAAGACAGAATTTCTGTTGTAAAGATGCATGCATTAATATATTTAAGAAAATCTCTTCTAAAATTTTCTCATTGCTCCTAAGCAACCTAGAGAGCTTTACCGCCTATCTCCTAAATAATCTTCTGGCCTGGACAGCATAGCAACACAAGTGTATTAGTAGAACAGTACATGGAGATCTTTTCACGTTTCCCTGTCTTTAGATGAAGAATATATGTGTACAGGAAGTCAGTATCCTACTCAAGTGCTAGTTAAATCTCACTGAAAGACTTTGACTCTTTACAGAGTGCTGAAGCTCCTTCCCTGTACACAACTGATGGTATTGCAAAAGTGGCAGTAAATTGTCAGAGGCATTTTTATAGTCTGGCAGTATTTTCCAGAGGAAGCAAGATCTCCTCCATAGTCTTGCTGTGTAATCTACATGCAGAGAAGGACAAAAAGAAGCAGATGGCAACTTCTTCTACTTTCTTCCTGCAGCCACAAGCTGGAGTACCACGGGCATGCTGTCTTAATGCTACACATTTTGGCAGATGGCAGCAACAATGTTTAGCCTGTATATATGACAGAGTTATAATGGAAATATTTCCAGTTAGGAGAATATTTGATGTGGTAATGATGGAGAGTGCAGTATCTTTCTAATGTTCTCTGGCATCTGTATTTTCTCTTTAGCTGACACAAACTAGAAAAAAACCCCAACAAATAATTTAATGCAACTTCTCTTTTTCTGAGCACTGCTGGGTCGGAACTTCACTCAACAAAACATGAGTAGATCAGTCCCTGTAGACATATGAGAATTAATAAATCAATATTGATTAACAAGAGTTTAATAAAGCTTTATTGCAATGAAAAATCTTCAATAGGAAACTTCAAAGGAAGAAAGGATATGTGTACAGTGTCTGTTAATTACCTTGGTATTGCAGTCATGTCTGGAGTGAAAAGTGTCTGCTGTTGTAATATTACTTAACAGATTTAAAGATAAAGAGTGTGTGAGAGTATGGCATACCATAGAGTTTTTTATGGGAAATAATGCGAAATATGTTTAACATACTGAAATAAGAGCATAGTATTCCACATAGTACTCCTCATGTTCACTCCCTTGCTTATTCATACAAATGAAAGAACATACAAAAGAGAGCATTCTGTGTTTTTTGACATCAGTCTCTGTTCACATGAGTAGTCCCATTGACTTAATGGGTCTATTCATGACAAAAAAGATTTCTCATGTGACCACGGTTTGCAGGGTTGCTCCCAGTTTCTAAAAGAGACATAGTAGTGCAAATCACTAAGTAAGGGAATTATATGTTGTTTCTTACTACACAAGCCTTTGATTTCAATGATATAAGTAATCTGAGCCAGGTTGAAACTAATTACTTCAGGCTTACTTAAGACAAAAATGTGTAAGTGGTAAAAAATGCCCATGGACATGAGTGACCAAGGTCTTTGAAAATGTGCTTGCCCTCCTCATCCTTATAAACGAGATTAATGTGTAATTATTGTTTTCTAATACAATTAATCTTCATGACAGAAGACACACATTAATGTACATAGAATAATTTGTAACTCACTTCTTTCTTGTAGTGGTTCTGTGTTTCTGACGGGTTGAAAGGGGGCAGGAAGTGTGCAAAATTACAGTGTCCAGGGATATCCCACAGAAATACTTGCTGAATAGTGTAAAAAGAGAAGGAAGAACGGGGATCGTAAACTGCATATTCCAGAGGACTATTTATGAGATGTCTGAGGTTTCTGAGCTGTCCTCTGACATTCAGTTTGTCTTAAGTAGTAAAGTAAGAGAAGACTACACTGGCAAATTACATAAAATTTATTTTGAAACATTTCTTCAGCTAATGATAAAGCTGTCAACTTTTTGGTATGTTTTAAGAAGATAAAATTAAAACTTCAAAACCACACTGTAAATCTTGACTTCCAAGACTTGGTGTTATGGATCTAATTAACACTGATGATCTGAAAGTCAGCATCAATAGAAGCCAATGAAAGCCAATAAAAGCCAATAGATTTAGTAAGCTTTTTGTTAGACACTTGTTTCACTAACAATTCTGGCTAATTAAACCCTTTGGTAGTAAAACAAAGATCCCATTAGCCACACTGCAGTTTCAAAGAGTGTAAAGTTAGATATTTACTCTTGTGTCTGGCATTTGCTAGCTTGCTTTTTTCTTAAGTAGTGACTCTGCTTAGAGTGCAGCTCATTATATTCATGAACATAAGTGAGGGAGAGGGATGACAAGCAATGATTTTTTTTTTTTTTTCCCTGAAACCAACAAATATGCAAGTGTAATATTCTGTCTGGTACATTAGGAGTTAGTTTACATTTTTATGGAAAATTAAGAGTAACACTTGGCTTTGAAAAAGTGTTATGAAAATGTCCACTAAGATTTTTTTTCCCAGTAGGTTCTTTAGATGATGTGTGTCTAAATACCTATGCATACCTCATTGGATATATTCAGTCTTTTCATCCTATCTGGAATTAGGGGTAAAATTTTGGTGAGCAGGATTTTAAAATGGAAATGATATGTGAGATGGAGATAGATTTTTATCTGTATAATATGACCAGCTAGAGTGCTTCTTGCCATAACACAAGCATGTTATGAAGATTTCATAGTCTCAGTGTTTCTGGACAAACTCCCTGTTTTAGAAGGAGAGAAGCTGACCAACTCTTTGCCAGTAGTAACAGAAGCCTTTAATCAGCGTCTGGAAAATTACTTCTCTGTAAAAGTAACTGGATGCTTTTCCTACTGTGTAGTCATCTTCATTTGCAGTGCTTTATGCTTTACTTGTGAACTCTATCATAAACCTAAGTTAAAAAAAGAAAAGCAAAAGCAAACCTGCTGCCATCAGCAGAAGACAACAGATGCCTTGGTGGGAAATGAGTTTCAAACTGAAAATTAATACAATGAATGGTGTGGCTACAAAGGGTGGAATATAGAGTGAATTAAAAAGGGGAAATTGCTCTTTCTACTGAGCAAGCTTTTTGGCATATTTTTATTCATGCATTTGATAACACTGTTATCCTAACATTGTTCTTCCTGTTAAGCTTTTCCAACCATAATACACAAGAGCTTTGTTTTTCACTTCACTGTGATGACTCTGTCCTTTGGTATTTTTCATAGCTTGACATGAGGCAGTAATGGTTCTATTAGCTGCACTGTATCTGCTGAGCTTGCTATTTTCAGGGAGCATGTCATCACCAGTGCCTTTCTGCAGTTTCCTTATTAGCATGTGCCCTTTACTGACTCTGCAGGAGCTATCACCTAGAATTAAATATTTTCTGCTAGACCTGTCCTTACTCTGTGCAAAATGATTACAATCCATTATGCCACCCTTTTGCTGACAACTAGATACCACTGAGATTACAATAAAATCGCTCCACATTTAAATATGATACTATCTTGCTGCACTGAGTATTGATAAAAGGAAATGTTGGAAAAAATCCTTTCAGCTCAGTAACTGGTGATGAACTTCTGAGCAGAAAAATGTGGCTACTTATTAAAATGATCATATCAGCTATGCTGTAATAGTTGTGGTAACCATAATAATGGAAAATGTAAAGTATTCCCATACCTTTTTGCTTCATTAGGAATGTTGTATAATAAGATGTAGAGTAGCATAGACCTTTAGAAGATACAGAAGAGTTGTAATGGAAAACAAAATCTTGAAATTATTCATATTTAATTTTGTCTATAACACAGAAGACAAATTAAGTATTCTTCAGCATTTCCTAGTGCAACATCTTTATGTGTCAAAAAACCTCTATGTACAAACTATTGTTAAGGTTTTTCATTGGAGAAAATGGAAACACCATAGTTGTCATTGTTGATTTGAATGTAAACATGTTCTTTCTTTTTGGGACATACTTGTCTTCCTTTCAAACCCTATTCCAATAGAACCTTAAAAGTATCTTTGTACAGTTACCTTCATTTTTACCAAGATACCTCCTCCAGCACTGTAGAATATTTTGGTGTGAGCTACTCCCAGTGGGTGTAATGTTCTTGCTGCAGCTTCTTTGGAGCTTTTAGGAATTGTTGCTGTGCACATAAGAGAATGCAGTTAAGCTCCCCTCAAGTGAGTGCTTTCTGTTTGTGTATTTTGCTTGTAAAAATTTTGTTCCATAAGTAAAATACTGCTTGAACTTAAAGCCTCCTGCATTGTTACACTGCCTTAAAGGCAGGACTATGCTTACATGGCACAGTAAAGTCCTCTTTGTCTGTGAAAGCTTAAGGACCCATCTTGTAATTTTCATGTTTTTTGCTTTTATGAACATGTTGCTTTGCTTTATCTCCATCTCACACTAGCCTAAACCATTGTAAATCAGACTCAGTCCTGCTATTTCTGAAGAATGCCACTTTACAAATATAAGGAAAACTCCCTGCCATGAAGAATTTACCATATAAACATATCAGTACATTCCTAACCTTTATTTTGTAAAATGCTTTACATTTTTAGCCTTGAGGGCTGCCTTTCTTTAGCATCCAGCTTTTTTTTTTTTTCATGTTTTACACATGAATGTGCATGCACCACAAGGAAAGATAGATCACTGTCCCATTAAAAATTGTGTGCCTGCTTCATAAAAGTCATATGCTTCATTTACATGGCATGATCAGCTACAAAGAAATATATTGTTTAATGCATCATTTAAAAATTGATATCCATTTTGGAGAACACCTGTCTTACTATCACATTGCAGCTTATGTATGAAGTGTCTGAAGCAGAGAAAGGGACTGGTTTGAATAGGTCTTCATAGGACATGAAAATGTTTAAAGACATTTTCACCACAGCATTTTTATATTTAAAAATAAAAAAGTGCTATTTCAGAGATTTGCTGAATTTTAAAAGATAATTAAATGCATGTGTTTTCTGCCAACCCTCTTAGCATATGAAGATTGTCTCATGAATCACTGTACTTTTCTTTAGGCTGTGCTTCTGATTTCAGGGGGTTACCAAGATTTATTTCCGTAATTTTTCCTGAAAGTTGATTTGTTTCTTGTTGAAACCACAGAACTATTAATCTCTTTATATTACACTTGCAATTTAAAAAAAAAAAAAAAAAAGAATTAAACTTCACATTGTCATGTCTGAATATAGAGTATTTTTCGAAGTCATACCCTGCATCCTATATTCACATTTAAATCATGATGAAATTAGGCTGAAATAAAGTTAGTCATGCCTACCTTGATTGGGTTGTGAAATCAAGGTTGACAGCAAGCCTACTTGAACTGTAACTATGCCATATATAGCTTAAACTTGCTGAAATGTGGCTTCCTCATAGGACTCCTGTCAATGGTAGGAGACCTGTACTGGAGGAGGGTAATCTGAATCAGTCAGAGAAAGCTGGTCAGCAACTACTCATTAAATCAACTATAACAACTGCTATGGGACCACCCTGATGCTCAGAAAGGTCCATTCTGCACAGGAGCCCCTGTGAGAAAGCCTCT
Organism: Strix uralensis; assembly: GCF_047716275.1. Lineage (NCBI taxonomy): Eukaryota > Metazoa > Chordata > Aves > Strigiformes > Strigidae > Strix > Strix uralensis. The sequence goes on from NC_133975.1 coordinate 22,958,070, forward strand.
CAGGAACTCTTGCTACCTCGTACCTGTGAAATACATCCAGAGCTCCACCTTGACCACTGAATAGGTATCATGCGGCTCTTGACCATAAGGGCATATTGTTATGCAGTCTGCAAGGTATGGCATAGCATGAGATCTGTTATCATTGAAGTCCATGCAAAAATGCCATTAAACTCATGGATTGTATATGCAAACACTGTGTGTAATATACTTGGAAAGCCTTTGTGTGTGAGCTAGGATTTCATATCCTTTTCACCATATAATTCTGTAGATCTAGGGTCTGTATGAGCTCGTGTCTTGTATGTGAACTGATGTGAACGTGCACAGCAATGGAGTTAACTGCCAGAAGGCAGGCAAGGACAGAAGTTGGGAGCTGCTTTCCCATTATGCTTTCTGGCAGCTACTAACAAATGTCTTCTAAGTGTGTGGGAATATATGTGTGTGTATTTATTTATTTTTAGCTGTGCTTGTTTTGTAGACCATTTGCTTATATCTGAACTACCAGTTATCTATAGATCAGAGCTGGAGTAAGAATGCCTTAGTGGAGTTTGGTGTAAGTACAAAAAATGGGCATGTATTATATATTAGGTCTCAAATTATTCATTTTTTTGGGTAAAGCAGTGAAATATGTTCACCATATTGAACCACTAGAGAGAAATACATTATTAAGACATTCTGGGAACCAACACTAGTCCTAAGAGCCCAGATCAGTTGAGCTTCAAGTCCTTCCTTCACTGAAGTGAAAGCAAGGACAAAATCTATACTAACAAAAAAGGCCAGTGAACCTGGAACAAGGAATAGTGTTTGTAGCCAATTTACACATAGGGAATATGTAAGCATATGGGTCCAGCATTTTGTGACTCAAATGTAGATGACTGTCCAAGTCAGGGAACTCCAACAGAGCTATGTAAGTGCCCCCAGTTATTTCTGTCAAGCTGCCAGTACACAGTGTATTTCCTTGTTCCTGTGACAGAATAGCTTCACCTGAATCTGAAATGGTTGTCAAGCCTTGCCTTTATTAGAAATTAAATTTTTAGCTCCAAGTTTATTTTACCATTCACAGGTACATTAGTCTTACATATAGTCTTTTCAGATTATTAAAGCACAGGCTTCCTGGAGAAGGAAGGATGCATAGGATGTTCTGAAACCTAATTATTAAGTGACAATAGCTCTTCTGCTTCATTCAGTTCTTTGCTAAATATCTCTAGCCTGATAACAAAACTGAAAGTTTCTCCAGGGTAAAACACTTCCTGAAATATGTTATCATTGCCACTTAAACATGCACATTTAAAGATATACGCTTGTTTGTGATTTCCTCTGTTTTTTTTTTTTTTTTTTCTTCAAAACACAACAAAAACTGCAAAAATATGATTGATTGCATGTACTTCATTAGGGCCTGTATGTCACATATTTTGTGATGTGACAGTTGCTCCACTGATCAGAAGTTATTGATCTCTTATATATCTTTATATACACACACAGGCTAATAGATAATTATTGTATATCTACCCAGTCAGAAAGTGTTGTGATGATGGGTGGAAGGTTCTGCCTTTTTTTGGTTTAAATTGTACATGTGCTACATGGAAAAAAAAAGTCCAAGATCAGGAAGGTAAAATTTAGGAATAAGGAGAGACAAATCCAGTAAAATTTCAGATATTGAAATAATTGTCTTAAAACTAAAAGAGTAAAGAAACTGCTGTTGATTTAAATAAGAGTTTTATCTGTTGTATCTGTTACATATGGATAAATATGAGAATTGTATCAAACTATTCCTACTCATCTCAAATTACTTCGCTTTCTAGTCTACTCAGTTGTTTTAACATTCCTGCACTATCCTTAGTACTAGTAGTTACATTCAACTACACAAAATTTTCATGTACAAGTGCATCCTTAGCCAAAGGTTCACACAAAAGCCAACAGGCAAAATTTTCAGGTTATGGGCTTCTACTGCCATGTTTAGAATTAGGAATACTAAAAGACATTTTCCATTTTCCATTTAAATATACTGAGTGCTGCAGAGATTCAACTCATCAATCCATGAGTTTCTTTTTGTATTTAGCTGTATTGACCTTACAGCACATAAAATGTGTCTTTCTGCCCCAGAAGCAGGGAGCAGAAATTGTGATTGTCTTCATATTTTTAGAAAATTTACAACAATAAGGTTTAATCAGAAGGTACTTCTGTACGTTACCCTAAATATTGCATCATTTACATAATGGATGAACAGTCTATTTCACACCTTGCATTTCCCTGCATAATTTCGATTTGAAGGTTTAGAATTTTAAGTAGCTCACAACTGCAAATACTGTGTTCCAGAGGTATATACATTGTGTACACTGTATAGAGGTTCAAAAGAGAAGGCCTGCTTTTGTTAGTATTTCCTTTAGTTTCCTGCTTTGTGTGTGTGGATAGTTTCTATTCAGAGTTTCTCACCTTTTACAGGTTCTTTTCTGCTGAACTATATGTTTCATTAAGAGTAAATAAATTGAACAACACTTAACTAGGAAGAGAAATGAGGCATGTTCTAATGACTAAAATCTAACCCAGCAAATAATGACTTTTGGAAAAGAGGTAGTTTGTAAATAATTTTAATCCTAAATATTTGGGCTATTATTGTACATGATATGAGGTCCAAACCTTATAACAAGAAGCAGCTGTATTGTTACAGTGTTGAAGATACTATTGTTCTGAAATGAATATTTCTAGCCCTAAAAAAATAGAATTTCTCTCTTTAGAAAACACATTTGTAAAATCTAAAAAAATGCAGCAATATGTATGTGTGTATAATCTGTATATTTACATGCATTAGAATTTAAAGTATGCCATTTGCTTTATGTTACTTAAACAAACAAACAAAAACCTTATGCATTTCCATTTGCAGATTTAATTAATTTGTAAGTACCAAGGAACAAGCATAGGGGTATTTAGAAATCCAGATTTTTATAATACTTTTTTGTATACAAAACACATTCCGCATCTTTTAGCACTTTTCAGCATCATGCTGCATGAAAGAATATGTAGAGTAAAGGGAGTGCTAGTAATGCTGAGTTATTCATAGAAGAGAGACTGAGAGAGAGAGAGGGGGAGCGAGAGAGCGCGAGCAGAGCATAATTAGCTCTTTTGCAGGGTGTTCAGCAGCAAGGTAGCTGCTTGGTGGCTACCGTGTATCTGTGACTGCCAGTATTGCCCCTAGTTCAAAGAGTTCTAACATAGGAGTAAACAAAGCAAGACAGTTTATTAATGTGTTTTTCACTGAGGTTTGAAGTCACTCTTAACATGTGAAGGAGTCGTTTTAATAGCTCTTATTTCTTTTTCTTAAAGCATATCAAAGGCAAGACATTAAACCCAGTACAGACTGTAATGCAAAAGATTGTTTGTCATTTCTGCAAGCAGTTTTGCATTTTCCATTGTGCTGATATGTCTCTCCTCAGTAAAACCTGCTCTGTAAATTCTGTAGATTTATAAAAGTGGCTATTATTTCAGCTATTAATCCTTACTATTTTCCTTGGATTTGTTTAATTTACTGGGAGGGACAGGATTGTTTTAGTACATTTGTATAGATGTATAGTTGTTCAGCTGATCCATGAGCTTAATGAAAAAACTATCATTCCAAAATAGTGATTTTAAAAGACTGACCTTGAACTCGATGCCAGACAGCATTTTGTTGTCTCAGTGTTACCTCAATTGGAATACACTATTATTGTGTACACGCAGCTCTTGCTTGTGTACAAATCGTGTGAGCGATGGACATACGGAACTGAACACACCTCAGTGAAAGACTGGACTTTTTTGTAGTGAAGCCTTTCTTAATCCGTAGACAACAGAGGTAGTTGTTTTTCCACTATATGAATTAGAACTTAAGCATAAACTCAGTAGTTATGATTGGAAAGATTCCAAGACAAGTGAAAATAAAACAGAAATTTAACATCTATCCAAAAATTTCTCCTTGATTGATCCACCAACTAATGCTTCCTTAAACTTGAACCATTTTCTAGTTATTTCTAGTTTAATTCATAAAAAAAAGATATTATTTTTTTAAAAAAAGCTTCAATGAATTGCACCCAAAAAGTAACAGAAATTGACATTTAAAAGTTGAAAAATCCCAATTTTATACAATTCCTCATCCAAAAAGAATAGTAGAACAGATAAAATCATCAAAAGGTGGAAAAGAAAGAAAAAGTAAAAAGCTCACCTACTTTCATGTCACGTCTTGGCAACATCTTCTGAGTTCTGAAGGAAAAATATAAATTCTGTCCTCAATATCTATACATCTAAGGAACTTCATTAACATGCATCAGCTGACAATATCAATGTGGAACTTTTACATATATTTACAATTAATCACAGTATTTGTAACAAGCAACTCTTTTATTTCTTCATGAACTTTGTATAGTGAAAAATTGACAGTCCTCAAACAGATCTACCACAGAAATACATGGCTTTGTCAATAGTGAGCTGTTCATTTAATTTTTTCCCATTTGTCTAAAAAAAAGAAAAGCAAACAGGTGTGTGATCAAACTTAGTATTTTATGATACTGAATTTTAATTTGGAAATACTACACTCTGTTGGAACCAGAGGGCCAAGGATGTCTAAAAGAATTACTGCAGCTGATCCTTCATGCTTATCTCAGCTGTTGGATTTCTTGGGTGACTGAGAAAAATTGAAAGACTTTGGGAATGTCACTTTCTCCAGTTTATTGTCCCTAGTGCCACCAGTGAAAACAATGCTTAATCAAGTGGAGAATAGAGCACATAAATTGGGAGTACTCTTTTATCCCCAGTGTGGATCAGTGCTAAAATTTGAATTTTGGGGGACTATGTCAGTTGAAAGAGGAAGTTTTGGCATGGAATCTCTCAATCTCTCAAGTAATTATGAATTGAGGATCTATGCTTATAAATACAAGGTTATTCTTATAAAGATGCAGTAAGCAACTCTTATATCTGCAACTTTTTCACTGAGTTGCGCTGAACTGAGCTGAGCTGTAGGACTTAGGCTGCCACTGTAAACAAATATTAGATTAGAACATATATGTATAGTCTTCTTAAAATGAAGATCAGTGATCAAAATGATATGCGTTTTGCATTTTTTCTTACTATTCAATACAGGAAAAATTGAATACTGTTGAAATTGTAATCAACAGTTACTCAATATTTTTTTGTGTTTTCCTTGCCATAGAGGGGATACTGTTATCAAAATATCCTTACATATGTTTTAATCTACTTAATCAGTAACGTGTTGTTTATTTCTCTATTTAATTATTTGTAATTTTAACCAGAGTCATTACTTGTCTTTTTTTTTCCCCTCGACAGCCAACCAGTGCTACCACTGTAGTACATTTTGCTTAACATGGGCGTTTTAACAAAAAAAGCTGCTGTAAAGCATCACGCTATAACTGTCAAAATCATTTGGGTTGATTCTTGCATTCTTACTCACTCTGCATAGTGTCTTACTCTTTAAAAAGTCATACCAATTTCATTGTGGAAAGATTCTGAAAAATAACAGTCTGCTGCTCAGATTTTAATTTATGAAAAATCTCTGAGAAATTTGGAAAACAAAATGAATCATTAACACTAGGAATAGAATTATAATTCATTTAGATTTTCATCCAAAATAAGCACTCCAGAGGACACCTAAAACTTTGAGCAACCTTGGCATGTATTTTAAAACATAATGTAGAGACTGCAATAAATAAAACTTCCAAAAAAAGCAGCACTCTTCTGTCCTCCCACTCTCTAACACCCCATTTAATTTCTAGTCATAAGACCATGCACCTCCATCACACCTTCCCACGAGATATCCCACCCATTACTGCCTCAGTCAGCTCACACAGATGGACTTTGTAGCATACCCAGAATGTCAACAGTTTATGGCTATTTTAGACCTTGGCAAGGAAAAGCATTCCAGAGGAAAAGTCCTTTGCAAAAGAATGCTTTGCCAGCAGCTCTGCAGTCTTTTACAAAGAGGGGAATCGAGTTTGAGGGCATCTGCAGGTGTCAACAATGGCAATGTAAATTGTGCAGACAAGCGCTGACCACAACTCAGATCAGCATTTTTACAAAAAATCTGTCTACTATATTGACTCAAGATGCTGGTTTGTTATATATTGAGAAAAATGGTCTCATTTTTTATAATGACCTTCCTGTACCTATGCTTTGATTACTACCGGCTGCTTTTGATTACATTTAATAGATCATTCGGTTTTGCCTAGTATTATCTAATATTATTTCCATGTGTGATTATGTTAAGCACAAATTAATAATTAATTGATTAATAAACTATTCTAGTCATTTGCATTTTCCTCTAGATTGTAATTGTGATTAGTTTCCTATTGTTTTTCCCCATCACAATACAATTTGTATTCGTTATAAAATTCTCCTAAATCATACGCTGCAGTTTGCTAATACTTGTTAATTTGTAGTTAAATCTAAAATTATATGATAGAATGAGACTATGATCCTTCACAGATATATATATAAGCTTTGATAGTAAACCCTTAGAACTGAATGTAATGCTTAAGCAGGGAAATTTTTTCATGTTCACAAGTCTATGTAGGATTTTATGTTAGCCTCATGCATGTAAAGAGTTATCATTCTGATAGTAAAGCTCTGTGGAAGACATCAGACCAATATATGTATATTGTGTAGGTCTGTACGCATTTTATGTGTGATTGTAAGATAAAGATCCTCAAGATCCCTGTGTGTGCACATATATATTTTGGTTTTGCTTATGTTTTCCATAGTCATTAAAACAACTTATAAAACAGTACAGAATAATAACATTAAAAGAACTGAAAGTTTCATCACCAAAAATTATTTCCTTAGTCCATCCATATGAGGCTCAGTTAATTTTAATAAACCAAATAAATTTTAATAAAATCAAACATTTGATTGAAAAGCTTAAGCACCTTAACTCTTTTTAAAGTTGTATCTGTTGTATTTCTGCCTCCCACATACTGAATTAAGAAATACAAATTTGGAGTTCAAAGGAGTAAAATGTCCATAATTTTTTTGCTGCATTCTTTAAAATATTGGTCATGTATAGTGCAAAATGGTATTTTTTGTTAATTAATTTGTCATTAATTTGCACTCCATTACAGTGTCAGCACTGAGAAACAATAATTACCGGTAGCTTCTCATTAAATGTTAAAATGCAAAATGTATGTATGTATTTAAGAAAGGTGGAACTGTATTTTGATTCATGGAATTCTTTACTGCTCTGTCTATACTAGTATGATCACTTTGAGATTCTCCTAGTTGAAGGGGAAGTCAAAGAAGCAAGTCATTCAAAATGTCCTACTGCTGGAGAAGCAAAGGACCAGCCTATCTGAAAGCTTGCAGCAATGTGTGGGCTTTTGTCAGGCATCCTATTTAACATACAAATCCAGAAGAGGGCCACCAAAGTGGTTAGAACATATGACACCCAAGGAGAGATGTTGAAAGAAGTGAGTTTTCTGGCTAGATGGGGTTCATGGATGCTATTTTCAGCTCTTTAATAGGTGGTTGAGCTGGGCTTTTCTCAAAGGTGGACAGTAACAAGAAAAGGGACAAGGCTCACAAGCTGCAACAAGATAAATTCTAATTAGCTATTGGGTAGAAAAATTTCACCATGAAGGTGGTCAAACAGTACAACAGATTGCCCAAGAAAGGTTGTGGAACCTCCATTCTTGGAAACGTGACTGGGCAAGGCCTTGAACCTCCTGCTTTTAAGCTGTCCCTGTTTGGGGCAGGAGGATGAACCAGAGGCCTCCTCCTACCTAAATCATGCTATGATTTACTGTGCAATACACTTCATATTCCACCTGAGGCAGTTATTGGTAGTTAGTGTTCACTACAACACAAACACAAGATCCCCAGAAAGATTACGTTTATGGATAAGATTTTCGTCTGATATAAATTGGCATAGCTTATTTTAAGTTGTTGAACCTTAACTAATTTAGTGTAGGTGAGGGTCTGCTCTTGTATTCTTTAAAATATAATTTGTGGGTCATATTTAGTTAGATCTCTTTTTTTGCTTCGAAGTGTTTAATCTAAGGGCTTCAGAAATACTCTGTTCTCATCATGCTGTAATGTTAGCATGCTGTTCCACATCTGCCTTTCAACTATAGAAGGTGGGATTTACCCATGAACAGTTATGCTAGCTTCTTATGCTTTGTCTCTAAGAAGTCTGGAATTTTTAAAAGAACTAGGTTGATGCTCTGCTTTGACATTTCCAGGCCAAGTTCTCCTGACTTATAACCTATTGATTTAATTGGAAAAGAGTTGGGCCTTGAGTTTCTTGGCATCAGACAATGAAATTAATTAATTGCCCTTTCCCCTCTCTCCTTGGACTCAGTAAAAACTTTTGTTTACTGCCCTTACTCTACTACCACACTTAGATTAATGGTGTATCACATTCTGACTTTTATGTTGTTTAACAGAGGAATCCTTTGTCTTTAGCTTCACTGTTCCTCTATTATGGGGATTCTGTCAATCTAGGAAGCAAGAACTATAAGGGAAAAACTTTTCTGCAATAGGTTGGATTTTTTTTCAGTTGTCACTGACACATAATGAGAGATGTGTGCACTCTATGTTGTCTGGGCAAAACAATACCTAAACAGTTAAAATGTTATTATTCTGTGTTAAAACTCAGAATTTATCACAAACTCTGGAAACAATTTAAGCACCAAAACAATCAACAGTTAAATTATTTTAATTCACTCATTCAGATTTTTATTACATGGTATCAGAGATCAATGCACATTTTGGGGAGCTACTTTTGTGCAGGCCATTACTACACTGTTATCAGACATTTGTGCACAGAAGTGGATACATTGTACTAATTAGCTCAGACAGTTTTACAAATGTATGTCTTGCCACTGAGCATGCAACAGTACTCATGAAATTCAAGTCTTACAGTATGAAAAGCTCATCATTAAATTGTCAAGCATTAGGATTCACCCAACATAAAAGCAGAAGTACAATTATCATCATTTTTATAGTAATAGTTTCAGTCTGTCTACATAAAAAAAAGTCATATCGTAAGAAATTCAGCATAAGAAATATCTCAGTTCTCAAAACCTAATTAAAAATTAATAATAAACTGTGCAGAAACTGATGATAGCAGAAAAAATGGTGGTACCATTTCATTACAGCCCCTGATCTGGAATGACAAGAATCTCTGGAGTGATGGTATCTTTTAGCTTCCTTCCTGACACAGAAGAATATCCTTGAGGATGTATGTAGAGGGTGCAAAGTATAAAAGGAAACCAGAGCTTTCAAACAGAGTTTTTCTGCTTACTTAAGAGTAGGGGGATTTGTTATGACATTTCCTAGTTATAAAAGGCATTTCAGTTCACAGACATAAGAAATGGGACTGGAAAAAAACTTATTGCACCATTAAATCCAGTTCCCTTTTTTGAAGCCCAAAATACAATTTCATTTACCAAAGTCATCAAATACCATCTTAAAACTATTGTTTTCCCTGACTGTTCTTAGTGGAAATAACCTACTTTATTTGAAGATTTGTAAACCTTTCTGATTTCTGAGTCTTCTTCATGGTTAGGTTGTAACCATGTAGGTCTTTTGGGCAAATAGCTTTTTTATTAATCTTTTCTCTTTTCCTATTTTTCCTGATAGTTACAGAACAGTCAGTAACTATTTATGTATTATCAGCTTTTATATGAAGCAACTTGTTTGACTCTGAGGCACATATTTCCAATAAAAATATTTTTCTGAATGATCCAGCAGTATACTTTTTATGCCTGATTTTAAAATAGTGTGAGTTTTGCCTGCTCTGGAAATGGAACATGATTATTTGATTCCATAAAGTTTAAGGAAATGTAACTCAATGAATTCAGGAGACACTGTGGTTAATCTAAGGATTCTGTTCTGGTTTACTTGATTCAAAGTTTTACAGATAATCTGTCTTGATTCTCTTTAAGAAACATGTCAGTCTGCTCATCGCATGCAGAAATACTGAAAGAACAGTATTTATTCAATTAGCATTAACTACGACTATAGCATTCTGCCATGCATTTAAGGGAAAACAATAAAAAATCAATATGCTATAGCCTTTGAACCTTAAAGGTCCACAGCTACTCTCTGTCAGTTTGCAAGTCATCCATTGTAGAAGTAGGTTATTGCAACTTTGCTCCTGTTGTTTATGGCAGGAACACCTGACAATAATTACACCATTGTCAGCAATTTCTCCTGAAATGATTTTGGTTGTAGTAACTCAGATGAAACAGACTTGGATTTAGCACAACTGATTCAACTGTACCTTGAGAATGATGAACTGAATTAAAAATACATGTCCAGATTTTCCATTATGAGATTTTTTTTTTTTTTTTCCACTTTGAGGCTAGAGACAATTTTGAAGTGGATAACTAAGATAAAAATTGACCCTTGTACGAGAATCAGTTTGTTAGAAATCTTTACAATTTTGTGTGAATGTGTGTTGATACTGTTTATTATGAGAGAAGAAAGCAATGCATGCTAAAGGGAAAAGACTGTTTAAACACTGGTCCAAAAAGCTTTAAGAATTATTTGGTAAATTATTACCATTGAGGTTACAGCTGACCTTAGGGTTTTTTTATCATATGACTTCTATTTCACAAGAGGTCTTCTGTTCTGCTTCCTCATATACAGTATTTCTTCAACTGCTTATTTTACTTCAATTATCTTCTTAGATGCATACTATAGTGAAGTATACTTGTGCTCAGCTATGTATATGTAAAAGTCCATAAAACACAATTTCTTGTATTCATATCTGGGCAAAATTTGGCATCCCATTTATCGTGGGAGTACAGTGGATTTGTGAGGTTGTTGATATCTGGCTTCTGTTTCCTTTATGAAGCCAAACATTAGCCTGATTGAGTTGATAAATAGTTCCACATGCTTCTGAGATTTGTGATCAACAACCACTATTTACTCAACACAGTGTGCTAATGTGATCTTAAAGATGACAGCAAAGGCCGTTCTGGTTGAGAAAACATCTAGTTATTAACACTAACTCTTTCTGGATGCTGCCTCTGTGACTCTTTTGATGCTCCTATTACTGTATCTGTACACTGTAAATGAAGTTGTAATAATGATATTAATATTCAGAGTAGTCTTATTTGTTTTCTTCTTTCTTACTGTTCAGTATGTTAGTCCTTTTTTTCCCTGTTTGGATTTTCTTTTGTTCATATTTATTTGACTGTTTGGTCAAACATAGTCATTATTTGAAAAGATATCTTAGAAAGGCTTTAAAAAATACAGATTATATCTTTTTGTCTGAATAACAATTTTGGTCAAAGTTTAGGATTCCAAGAAAAGAAAAAAAGTTCTCCAGACATTTGACTTGAGATAGAATATATTTTCCTTATATTTATCAAGGTAAGTGTTTCTGAAGACAGTTATAGTCAAAGATACTTTGAGTAATCTCTCCAGATGTGTTCATGTGTTTCATGACTCTATGGAGTGGTACTTGCAAACCACAGTATCAGGTTCCAGCTTTCCAGTTTTAAAATTGTTAGGAATGAAGTTTCCAATGTAAGTAGCCAAATTAAGCAAAATTAAGCCAATTAAGCCAAATTAATCCTCCTCCAATCAGCATGAGGAAAACTAGCTTTTATATGCCTGCCTTGACTGCACAGATACAAAGATCACCTCCTTTTACACAGAAGTGTGTAAATAGAAGAAAAAACAAACTGTATAAATCAATTACCTTCTGGAATCATATATCTTAAAGTACATTATTACACAAGTCTGTACCACTGCTGACTGACTGTGTCTCTGCAGTAGTGCCAACTCTTCTGAAAAGTTTAAATCCTGTTCTGAATAATGGACAAAATAGTATCAGAGTCTCAAATTCTGCAATAGTCTTTAGGTAGTTTATCAGCTTAGTACTGAGAATAGGAAGTGTCCTCTCCTTCATAAACCATCATCAGTTTTCTGGTTTAAATGCATGAGATTCTTAAGATTCTTTCAATTACTAGTTTAAAAACTAGCTTCCTTGATGCAATTCCTGCTTTTTGCTGATCAATATATATCCTATTGAGATAAGTGTGGAACTTACAAAGGTAAGAATTGGAACAAATGGCCATCTATTCCTACAGAGCTCTGACAAAGAGAAATATATTTCCATATTTAACAGGAAGTTAATTCAGGAAATGGAAATACATATCTAGAAGATTGCCACAGGAGAAATTGTCAACCGATACCTTGTGTTAACTGATTTATGGAAACTTTACCTGAGGAATAACTAAAATTTTGCTTTACTTATAAGTATCTTATTTGGCTTTTGTGCCATTACAGGATAGCTCTGAATGCTATTTCTCAATCAACAATTAAGGAAATAATAATAACAATGATAGTATATTTATATTCTTTATAGCACAAACTTGTTGGAGAACTATAAGTGTAGAAAAAATAACAAGCTAAAAAAATGTAAACATCAGGAAAAAACCCACAAAATTTCCGACATTTCAATGTCTTACAGCAAAAAAAAGTAATAGGTTTTACTTTTGTGTTCCTCTTTAGGAAGAAATTATGTATTTTTCCTTATTCTGCAGCCTTTCCATAAGTAATATAATAAAATATTTCTTAAGCACCTAAAAGCCTCTATGTTTCTCATTTAGTTTATGGGACCAAACACAGATATCACTTTAGGGAACAGGTCCCTTTTGTTTCAAACAAATTCCTTCTTCAGTAGTCCTTAGAGACAATACTTGACCTTTCCTGCTCAGATACCACACAGGTTTAGGAAATAGTTAATGCTAGTTAACAGCTGTAGACATCAGGGAAACAAAATCCATCTCTGTGACACAAGAAAAAAACCTACCAAAACCAAAAATAAACCAGAAATCTACCAAACTATCTGATCTCTTGTTAATACTCTAGGCATTAGCCTGAGGAAATAATTTGCAATCTATGTAAGCCTTAATTTTTCAGTTTGTTACATCAGTTTCATATGCTGCATCTCCACTGAAAATGAAAACAGTGCAATTAGTCAACAAAAGTAATATAAACAGTTGTGTATATCTTACATTAAATGGATATGCTAATGAAGAAGCATTGATAAGTTTTATCAACTCATTACCATGTTAATTAATTGTTATATCATCCAGTGGAGTAATTCAGTTGTTACCAATGGTGTTTATGGATCACCTGAAAAGGGTGGGTAATTTATCAGCTGGACTTCTGTAGTTGTTAGTATAGCTACTTGTATAATTGCTCATATTAGTGGCACCTATAATTCAGTTACATATTTATAATGCACTTATTCACAGTTTATATTTCCAGCCTTTAATTAATATAATCAAGAGTTCACTTGAACCTTGAGAGAAAATTCATTAAAAAAATCAATTCTATATTTCTTGTATTCAGAACACACCTGTATTCAGTGAGCTAATTTTTTTAATATTTTTTGCTAGTAGTTCAATTCTGTAATTCTATTATTTATATATATTCTATGACAAGGCTAGTTTTGTCAGTATTGCTTATCAGTATTGTTTATTCATGTTCATAGGCTACCTACTGACATTAGATTCTGTATCACTGATCTAACCATTTTGTTTATCTTTTGCTATTTAGTTTGTTTCTGTAGGAAGTTTCAAAATGTCAGACTCAGCATGATTCTTCTCTTAATTCAGCTGTATAGTAATACGTAGTATAAAAAAAAAAATTACCTCCCAGCAAATTCACTGGAGATTTTAGAGATAATTTTATGAAGATTTATTATCTTTTTTTTTTTTTTTTCATGAAAAATGCAGAAGTGTAGACTTAACAAAGCTCTGCCAGTGGTTAACCCTTCCTTGCTACATGGTCATTCTCACAATGATTTTTTTTTTCTTTGTCATTTTACTGTAGAAAGAATGCAAATCATACAAGAAATATTAAAAATAAAGAGTAAACTTTTTCAATGTGTTTGGAATACAAAGGCTCTTTTTTACTTCAGCTCTTCTTAGAAGTGTTGAAATAGGAATTTTAATTTTATTTTCAGAGCTATGTTGAAACATGACCAAGAGCCATTCAAGACACTAGAGATAAAGTCTGTCAGCAGTTCCATTTATAAGCTACCTCTGTTTCTCCACACTGTTTTAAAATCTTTTTTGAATGGATTTTGGCAGCAACAAGCTTAGCACTGTTTATGTACAACATATAAAAATAAAATTAAAACTTAATAAGGTAGGTGATAAATGAACAAGTCCATTGAACTTCACAGAACAGTGTGTGTCCTTACAGGGTATTAATAGCAGCTTCTCCTTAAACATCTGTACATTAAGAATACGCTAAGGCCATCAACAAAAAGTTTATCTGAGGTCAAAACAGATTCAGAAATTTATTTCGGAAATACATATATATGTGTATAGTTACCATAGACATCTCAGTCCTTTCTAGTGAAATTAAGTTTAAATTTTATATAAGGATCTCTTTACCCTCAAAGAGTTTAGTGAAGTCCCTTGGAAATAGAGATGTTTATGACTCATACAGTACTATATTATGGTAAAGGTCTCACATGATTAACTTTTCAAATTTGTCTAGGAAGACACACAGGTTTTATGCATTTTTCTGCTTAGCTCAGAAACACAGCAAAACATATATTCTTAGATATGCCTGTGTCTTCAGACTCCTGTGGAGTTTAGGATCTGATCATAAAGCATCCAGGATGGTACTTCAATTTAAGGCATTCAATGCTTTGTATTGATTTTAGACGCTGTCAGAAAGTAGCTAATGCTAGTGAGTAAGCAGCCTGGATCAGTCTATGAGATACAGTGATTTGAAGTCTGTCCAAAGTTCCAGGTTTGTTGCAGAATAGCTAAAATGTGACTAGTCTCATTCTCTATCTTTGAAACACAGATAGAACTAATTTGATATATAAAACCTGTGTGATGATTTTAGCTGGTTTTCTTGTGAGTTGTAAATACACTAGTCATTTGTACTTGATTATAACAGGAGGCAAGAGCTGCAGAAATTATATTTGATGCAAATTATATGGCAAAAACGATACAAATTAAGGATTTATAATTGAAAAATATATTGCATCCCTTAGCCAGAATTTTGGTTTTCAAGGCGCTGACAGTGAATCACTTAATACAAAAGTGCTTTAATGCAGTAAGCCAGAATCAAACACAAACCAGTAAATTTCTCATTTAGAGAAATAATTAGAAAAAACCCCACATCAAAATCAGGTGTTCATTTAACATTTACCCTATCTTTGTAATTAAAACCACTTTATTTTTTGCAACAACGATTAATGTATTGTCTCCACAGAGAATAAGAAATTTACATTTTTACTTTGGCTTTTCTTTAATTTGTGTGTTTTTTCAGATGATACTGCCAATAAATCATACTTTATCCTAAGTGTTAGTTCATTGCATTTTTCAGCAAAGCAGTGTGCAAGGTTTTTCAACAGTGCTTGAGAAGGTAAATGTTTAGATGGAATTAATTTACATAAAACATGGGAGAAAGTAGTTATTCCAGATGTGGGGAGAGATTCCAAAGGATTAGTCAGCCTCAGAATTGTGCTAGAGGAGAATATGTTCTCCAGTGTCACTGTTCTGTCTAATCAGCTCCAATTCTGACACATCTCTGAGTGTACTTGAAATGCAGTAAACTTTCTGTGAGTACCACAGATGCAAAATGTACGGAAATAGTATCCTAGCAAAAGAACAGAAGGTGATTAGCCAGATAAATGCCATTGGAGAGAATGTAAAAAAGCCCAAAGTATTATAGATTTTGCTTGTAGCCAAGAATATTTGGCAAGTTCTTTTAGCTACTGTTCATAAAAACAAATAAGTAAAGCTTGTAAAGTACCAGTATTATTACCATGACCACAAAAATTTATAAAGCAGATAGGGGGAAGGATATAATACGTTTTTGTTAAACTCAGTCATGTTCCTTATGTTTTCATTATTGTAATTAGTTTCTTTTAAAATAAGTATAAGAGAAAGGATTTTCTAGAGATAAGATTTTTTTCAAGGTTAAAAGTTGGCTTTCTTTTAAATGTATTGGAGGAGAAATTATTTCTGTCACTCAGAGCCAGTTCTTTTACAGATGCAAAATATAAAAAAGATACAAGGATACAAAATTATCTTTCATGTCCTCAATTTCTGTGAATTGTTACTATTTTGCAGAGAATCAAATACTGGTGTATGATTTTACTAAGCAAACAGTGACGGGTGCCAGAACCCAGGTTCTGTTGCAGTCACCAAAAGTAGAACTACACATTACTTCCAGTAAAGTCTCCAAATATCCTTATAACTTGCAACTCTCAAGTTGTTTGGGGATCCATATAGTTTGTCTCTGAAAAGACCCAGATATTTCAGTATAAATCTCTGACGTGAATGTAAATTTTAAATATACTGGTACAAATTATAAAGAAAGACAGATAGCAACCCAAAATGAGATCCCTAGGGAAAGTCCAAAGAGCAGATAAATCTTTATGGCAAAATAAATTAAATGTTTTCTATGTAAAATTATAATAATAATACCTTTATTATATTTTTGATGGGAAAATTCTGATTCATTTGAGCTTGAACCATTTCTCAGTCTGCTTCAAAAATCTTATATTCTTTTTTTTAACATACATTTGAGAATAATGACATATCCTGCTTTTCAGCTTAGAAAATGAAAGTTAAATGTTTGATTTCAAAATGACTTTTCATTTTGTAAATGTGTTAGTAATAGTGGTACAACATACAATATAATGATGCACTTTGAA
This sequence comes from Strix uralensis, assembly GCF_047716275.1. Lineage (NCBI taxonomy): Eukaryota > Metazoa > Chordata > Aves > Strigiformes > Strigidae > Strix > Strix uralensis. Next base: position 22,974,751 of record NC_133975.1, read on the forward strand.
TATCTCAGCAAAAAGATTGACCTGTTTTTACTTTTTTTCCCCCAGTTATTATTTTGTAAGAAAAATCTGAATTATCAGTTTTTCATTCTAACTTGGAATGGGAAAATTATATCAAAAAACATTGAAAAGGAAGAACTAATTAACAACATCATGCTAGATTATGGCCTACATCTCTCTGGAGAAGTATATCAGTTTTACCACCTTAAATTATATATTCAAAACATATATAGTAAACTTAATATTTTCAGTGTATTGCCTCAGAGAAAATCTTAATCAAGGCAAAGTAACTATAAATGAAAATAATCCATGAATTTTTAACTTAATTAATATTTCATGATAAAAGTGTCATAAATTTAAGTAAAAATTCCACAGAAATTTTCACATTACATGTTTTCATATAGAGTTTCTTTGAGTAGTATACTTTTTTAAGTGTGCTGACATTCCGAAGGCCCCTTTGTATAAAAAAATGCAATTTACACTTCTCTGTGGTTTATGATAAAATACTGAATAATAGCATGTGGCCTCAATTCATTCAGCCATTTTTTCTTTTCAATAAATGCTGATTAGATCAAATGCATTTGGATTACTCTCTGTGCTTATGCAGCAGTATTGCAGGATAATGCAAGCTTTTGACTGAGTCAAGCTATCATAACATAAATACAACACAAATCAAAATCTATTGTACTTGATAGTGGTTTCTAAAGGTTTTTTAAATGCCTTGGTCCTTCAAATCAAATAATTTTCCTATGTAAAGCATTGTTTGTACTGATTCTTTTTACAACTTCTCTTATTCCCATTTCTCATGAGTGCAAAGGGGAATTTGATAACACTTTTTCACCTTAACCTGTAGGATGCTTCTGATTTTCACAGCTAGCATCTTCCTCCAGAAGAATGAAAACTTTAATTCTTCAATAGCCTTAATTACTTTCAGAATAAACCCTTCCAAGAGGCTGGTTTAATTGTGATTTGCAGTTTATAGACCTTTATAAAGAAATCAAATGGGACTATATAGTAATACACTTTTAATTACTTTTAATACTCTAAATAAGATGACGTTTAACTTCACAGTCTTTGGATTATATTGGTAAACTTGGTTATGTGTCAAAGTGATCTGCAAAGATAGGAGTCTTTTAGAGCCCAATTCTACTAGTTTTCTACTTAAAGCAATGGGAAAGTAATTTATTATTTGCTTTTTATAGGTCAGAGGCAAGAAATATCTTTCATTTAAAAGTATGAAGATATTATGAGGTTAAATCTACAGAGTAACATCTTTTAGACAGCCATTGTCATCAGTAAAATATGTCAGCATTATTAATGTTAGAGACATGAATCAGGTAATCAGCATCTGAAAGCAGTGACATGTAATTTTACATCAGTGTAAACACAAAATTTAATATATGTGTTTGTAGTTTTTAAAATATATTTATTCTTCCCCTTAAGTTCCTGTGTTGCATAACTGATTCAGTTATTTCTTCTTACCAACTATGATTATAAATAAAAAACACATTAGAATTTGATATTTCTAATGATTATTCTCAGTCATGTCCATCACACTGATACTATTGTAACAGTATTTACATGCAGACAGATACACTAAATATCATACATGTATCACTGATTGTTGTAATTACTGGTATTTTAAGAACCATCAAGATACAGGTAGATTCCCAAGAGACGTAATACTGATGATCTTGAAATATCACTAAACTCCCTCATCATAACTCCTTTTTTATCCCTTTTTCTAATTACCATTTTGGACTGCTTTTACTGGCTGTTTTATTGGGAGCTATCAGAAGTTAAGGTTGTCTTAAAGTGCAGAGGGACAATATGAAATGATATGAGATCAGCAAGATTGTAACAGTGGAGTGGGAGCAAATGAGCAAAATGAGAACAGTTGAACGACTTGATTTCAGAATGGTTGTCACCAAACATTCATTTTAGTGTGAAATACTACTTGATAAGAAGATTTGTCTTTAAAAGAGAGTATTTCTATAGTTCTAGCAATTATCTATGTCTATAAATCAGGCAAATTAATGACAAGCATACCTGATGGGTCTTTCATAATTTTTTTTCCATTAAAGTAAGTAGAGAAACTGTTCTAACTGGGTAAAGTCAGCATTGTATCCACAAAGTTTAATTATTAAAAAAAAAGAAAAAGCCCTTTTTTTTTTTTTTTAAATATTACTTCTGATATCAAGCTTTGATCTTGTTTTAATGTTATTTACATTCCACAATAATAGTGGAAAGTGAACGTGTGTGTGTGTAGTTTAGAAATGTATCTGGAATTAATGCTTTTTTCTTATCATTAATCTTACAATTTTTTTTCTCCAATATTTACTTTAATCACAGAGGTCTTTCCAGAAGAAAATAGGTCGATTTCTAATCAAACTCAAAAATGTGAATATGAACATGTAGGCAATATTGCCGAAGTGCTTGTAGAATTTCTTTCAGACCTGTCCCTGAGCACCTAGAACTGCAGGGAAAGGCCAAACTGCATGAAAAAGTAGAATAGGCTGGTGGTTAGCGTAATTAAATCTCAGGTGTGTTAGTTAATTCTGAGTTGGATGTGAGATACAAAACAAGAAACACTAAACGCTAATGGTTCTGTTGCTTCCTTGAAAATGATAACACACAGCAGGGTGTGTGATTGTTGATTAATAAACAAGCACCTAAAGTGCATGATGAGTCACAGGGTAAAGACAAATGTTTTCAGACACCCTTGCTAGGCAGTTGCATGTACAGGTGCCAAGATACTGAGGATACTGTAGTTGAAATTGTTCCATAACTAGTTAAGAAAGACAAAGCACCCATAAACCTTGCTCTCCTTTAAGATATGTCTGTGTAGAACGTTGTAAGAAAACATTCAACTCATGTGGTAGACAGTGTTTTTTTCAGAAAGTGTTCACTGGGTCTGTACATAATGCTTGTGAGTCTTCAGGCTACTCATGACATCAGTCTTTCTCTGTTACCCATTGGTGCCCATACGAGTTAGACTAAAGCTAAAGGGTGTCCAGTATGCTACCTTTCATTGTTCTTCAAGACAGCAGAAGACCTCTTGTGCTCTGCCCATGCAGTCATTCTTTTATTGCTGGCTGTTTCAGGTGAAATGTGGCAGACATAACAGTGGGGTTTTTTTCATTGAAATAATGTGTCTTTGTAGGTAGAGCCTTTGTATCTGTTAAAGAGACATCTCGTAATATATAGCTTGAAAGTTGTTTTTTCTGAGCTCATGAAAGTTTAAAGGATATCTGTTTCAAAATTTGCATGGGCAATTGTAGTTTCTCATCGAATCTGTGAAAAAACAGGTTTTATGCAATGAGAGGAGCAAAGTCATCAGTAACACTAAATCCTAAGCACTAGAACAGCATGCTCTAGTTGATCTGAAAAAAAACATGGGCCCAGGAGCTCCATTTCAGCTCAGACCTGGCTGTTCCTGAATTGTTGGATTTCTTGGGTTGACCTTGAAGCTGGCTTATTACCTTGCTTTAGTCTGATGCTCACTAGGCTGTTGATAGGTCCTGTTGGTGTCACCACCCCACTCTGTTTGCCTGGCTGAGGTGCAGTGGGACTGCTCCCTCTTGGTGCAGTCATTGCCTGGCCTGTGTCATAGCCACCCTGGGTTCCTGGCTTACTTTCCTGTAGGCATCAGCCCAGCTCTTGCTCCTCTTAGATATTAAACATCTTTTCTGGCATTGGACTGAGAGGTTTCCTTTCTAGTTGTCTTCAGATATTCTGGAGTACCTTCTGGACAGAGTTGGATAGCATTGTGTTCTTTAACCTTAATTACTATACATTTCCTAATGGGACTTGGCAAGCACTAAAGGAGTGGGAGGGATTGCAGTATTTCACTCTGAAGCACTGACTCAGCATAAGAATAAATCACGATAGCTGACTAGCCAGAATTACAATGGTATGCATTCAACATGTCACTATATCCCTATAGATCCTACAGAGGATACTTACCCTATTTATCCTCTTTGTGGTTTTATTGTCTGTATTAAGCAGGGGAAGACCTGTATTTAGTTTTTAGATCATTTAGATCATTGACATAGATCATGAGGCCCATAACCAATGGTAACAATCTCAACCGAAAAACCCTATTATTGTGTGCTAGTACAGCGCAGTGAAAAATTGCGTCCTTTTTTAAAATGCAACCTACAGTTTCTAGAACTGATGTCACTGGAGTGAGACAATACTAATAGTCTTCACCACCTGAGGAATCAATAGGACTCTAGAAATTTCTGTAACAAGCAGTGTATCCAGCCACAAATGACTGTCTCTGTCATGGAAATTAAGGAGTCTGTTTGTTTGCTTGCTTGTTTTTCAGGAGTAACTCTGGATTTCAAGTCCTTTATTCTAGGGAGACATGAAATCAGTCTGGCTGTTTTATCTCCACAGGAGAATAAGATCATGTACTCTTTTCTTCTTGTTTCTTCTGGTTTTAACATAATGATCAAGGTTTAAAGAAAGAAAAATGATAGTCTTTATGGGAATAATGACCAATGAAATTTGTCTCAAAGACAAACTTCTGGTATTTGTTCAAGAACTGATCCTGCTTGCAGCCATTAAGACTCATGATAGCATCTGATTGCATGAGTACTGAAACACTCAGAACAGAGAATGTAATTCCTTGGATTCTCTTATGAATCAGGAAGAGCTGTACCAGAATGAATATTTTTCAAGTGGAAGAGGTTCTTGATTTCTTCTGAAATCTAGGCAGTCTGCATAGGCCTTGATACTTAAACATTTTATTTCATCCTGCATTTCAAATACGTCAATATCTCATTAGCTCAACTGAAGTTTATCACGAAGCAGTTCCAGCTTATCACCTGTCAGTGCAATTTTATACTGCTTATTCTCATTGTGATGGTATTATTTCTTAACTTGCTATTCCAGTTTTACATGCTGGTCAGACTACCTACTTTTGATAAATGGTTTTCCCAGGATGCATGAAACAACTTTTTGATCTTTCTCAAAACATTCCATTCTTCTCCTCATTTCTAATTGACTTCAACCAAGAAAATAAGGGAGGTTGAACATTCAAAACTAAATTTTTCTTATACGATATTTTGTCAGGACAGCATGATGCTGAAACTAGATTTTATCCATAATATGATTTTAGAATTCCAATTGATACCATCAATTTACTTGTCCTTCTATATTCTTTATTTTTTTTGCTAAACCCCCACAAGACATTAGAAAAAATGATTAATCACAGAAGTTCAGGTCTATGCTTTATTTTATGCAGAAGACTTAGTCATTATGATTTCACACCATCTTCTTTCTAAAGCTTGATATGCAAAATTGTCTAACTATTTTATATCAAAGACTGATGACATTGATCATGTAATGTACGTTTCTGGGTTATGAGCTAGCTGGTACATGTCTCCTACATATCTGGCTTGCTTCACCAGAGTTCAGATGACCACAATTGCCTATGTCAGAAATCTGACAATATAATTCAGTAGCCCTTAACAAATATTAAGGCTTAGACTCAGTTTCTGGGTTCAGTACCATGTACGGGAGAAGGTATTACAGCTTCTGTTTACCTGAAGAATCCTGAGTTCATGTCTACCATCCCAAATGAGTACTCATTTCTGTTCACCTACAGTGTTCAACTCAAACAAATACTTGATCTGACATGCATTTAAAATACAGAGTAATTTGCTTTACAGTTCACAATTGTTTCTATGATAGCACATGTTGTCAATATGAAACACATTTTTAATACTGTTAAGAATCCTGAGCTGCTGTGGTCTTTGAATGAGCAAGTAATGGAGGTCTTTAGATAGAGATGGCTATGGACAGTGTTACTGTTCTCACCTGCCCACTATTTGTGTTTTCCTGTAAGACTGTGTGGAAGTACAAGGTGTATGGGTGGCTCTGATGGATTCTTTTGTAATAATAAATAAAATAAAATTACTTTCAGTTGCATGTAGCAATGTAGCCTGTAGCATGAAAAAGAAGTTACATCATGTGGAGTGTTTCCAGAAGTTTCCACATGGAACGCTTTTCTGTTAGAAATGTCCTTTGTCAAGTTTAAGATAGTTTGAAGAAGTGTGCTAATATTTAAATTTTTTTCAGGGAAACAAAAGGTTTATTATTATTGCTACTATTGAAATAGATTTTTCCATTTTATTATTATAAATAAAATAAGAAGCATCCAAGCCAGCTGATTTATTCAAACAGCATGCTTTAATTGATATGAATCATGGCAGAGTTTTCCATGGAAACTTTATTCTGAAAGGAAAACATGGTATGCAAATCAATGCAAATCTCTGCTATAGTTAGGACTGGGTCAATATGCATGTAACAGAGATCTCGCATTATCACACTGAAATAAGACAGTGAGACTAGAAGCAATACTTCAGTGACAGACACTTGCAACAATTTGCAAAATATTTATTGTAACTTCTTCTAGATTTGTCCTTTTAATGTTTCTAATGAAGACCATAAAAAAAAAATTACTTCCATAATTCAACTTTATAAAAGATTTTCAGGTCTTCTGTAGGCCTTCTGGGCTGGTTTGAGACAAATAGCTCTAAGGATGCCAGGACTCTCTCTTGTTCTATCTTTGCATCCTGTGTGCAACCCTGCTTGCTACTCTTTCAGTCATATTTTTTATTCTGCTTTACCCACAAATGTCCTGTTGCAGATCTGGGAAAGAATGTGTGTGCTAATTTCTCCACATAATAGTACAAGAAATCAATGTTACCATAAAATGTGCATGAAGAAGGAAATAGAACTGAGTATGAAAAAACCCACAGGAAAAAACCTGTAAAATTACAGCAGATAGAAACAAATAACTTAGTGCTGTTCTTACTCACTCTTATCAAAAACAACAAAAAAAGATAATTTCTGGAGAAAAATGATTGACTACTCTTTCCATTAAATTTTTTTAAATGCATCTCCTCCAGTACTACTTATCTTTGAAGGTAAAGTAGTTTTTCTTAAGGGCTAGCACTGAGTACCTTCACTAAATGCATGTACTTCTTAGCATTGTCCTTTCTTCCCCTTGGGAGCCCACTCAGACATGCACCCACATACAGATGTTTTCTGACCTTGTGAATTTTAAAACATTCATTCTAAATAGCAAAGAATTGCAGTAGCTGAGGTTAATAATTAACCATGCCCCTTAAACCCCTAGGAGGCACTCACTTGCTCACTTACTGGAGATCCATCATCTCCAGGAGACACCTGTTACTGTGCTTGCTCACTTCAAATTTAAGTGTTCCTATTTCTGTCTCAAATGTTGGAGAATAGGTTAGTGCAGACTCAAGGCATATTGCTGCCAAGGGTTTACTTCCAATTTACAATGGCTTGAAGAGAGAGAGATCTGGAAAGAGCAAGTAATGTACCAGCTTTCTACTTGAAATATATTTCAGGAATTTAAAATTCAGTTGCTCATTTGGTTTTTTTCTTCCTTTTTTTTAAACATCATTTATAGTTATATTGAGAGGCAGAGCTAATAGTATATATGTCAAACGCCAATAATTCCCTCTAGTTGCAAAACAGCTAGAGAGGCTTGAACACATGTAGGTTGGCAGACAGAACAAGTTTCATTTTCATCCTAACCTTTTTCTCTATAAACAAGGTAGCAAAGATTGTATGATTATTTTATTTAATTATTAATTATTAGTTATTAAGCTGAGTATGACCTGTACTAAGACATCTCAATTCTAATAGCCCTCCATGGTTGTTCAAAGTCTTTGTAGCTCCTAGAAATATGCTCGTATTGAATATCTTGTGAGGTGTGAGTCTAATTCACTATTGGTTACAATGTGCCTCTCATTTATAGCCTCCAGAGGAAATCATCCCCCTTTAGCCATTATTCCTTCCCTGATCCATCTCTTCTGCACTCTAGATTGTTCTTTGATACCTTTGGGAAGTACTAGTTGTACAGCTCCTAACACTCCTGTGACATTCCTGAGAACTGCTTAAAGAAAAAAGAGTTCTTGTAACTACCCTTTCAGTCTAGCACTGCCTTGTTTGCACAGACCACAGTTTATTAGGAAGACTGTTCTTGGTATATATGGGAGGTCAAATAAAGTAGAGATTCTTTGCAGTTTAGAAGACTGATTTTGACCTCACTCATGCTCTTGTAACACCATCGTAATTTCTGTGAAGTCACCCTCTGATTTAAAATGCACTGAATACCAGAATCCCTTTCTGAAACTGTCTCTGTGTCACATTTCTGTCAATGATCTTAATTTAGGATCACAAAGGGATAATTTTTGATATTTATCTTAACTAATGATGCCACTAACTGAACAAGAAAAAAGATGTTATTGACCATCTGTGAAAGACCACAGTCAGAGCTAAAGCTTGACTGTTTATCAACTGTCCTGGAGAGAGCAATGCACTGTGATACCCTTGTTATGAGATATGAATGAAAGTGAATTAAAACATCCTCTGTTGCTCTGAAGATTCATATATCTTGTGCTTTTTCTTATTTGATATGGTTACTTACAAATAACAGAACTTACTGGTAGTCATTCATATTCTGAGTTACTTGTAAATTACAAAGTCATAGCCTAGTCTAAAATTGTAACCTCTTGTTCAGAAAAGTGAAGTATTGACAAATATCTTGATATCTTTGAAGTGTGGTACTTATTTACTGCAGAAGTGTTATGTCCAAGAATTATCTTTATGCTAAAAGACTGGACAGCAAAAATGTTGGACATAAACTTTAAGAGGAAACTATCCATGATTCTGCTGTTGCTGAGTAAACAGGTAACAACTTCAGTTGACAAAATGTCTGGAAGCATACAAGTGACTTACGAGTCTCTATTCCAGGACTATGAAAAGCATTGGAATGATAATGTGTTTTCTGAGCTTAGTTCCTACAAATCTTTCTGTTCTGATTGAATGTCATTGTAGCATTTTTAAGTATATTGACAGCAAATACAGCCATCTGTGTTGTTAACATATGTGCCCATAATACCAATTTTCTGTCACCACAGTACTTTCTTACCCTTTTTTCAAGTCTGAAAGTGATTGAATCTTCTACTTCCTTGTCAAATGTAATTCCTTTTAAAGTAAAAGAAGTCTAAAATCTGGGTTTGGTTGTGAAATATCAGTTTAGGAGCATCCACAATGGAGATTAATATAAACCAATAAAATAGCTATGGAGTTCATTGGTCTTAGTTAACAATTCAAATTTAGAATAATATTCTAAGCTTCATGTTTCTCCCGCTCTGATAAGGTGACTTGTAAATATGTGTATATGAAAGAAATCTTAACTATTACAAAATCATAACTTCTGTATGCAGGATTAACTACTTGTTTACTGAAATATCTCCATTTATCATGTCATTGGCATCACTGTATAGGTATTTTAAATTTGATATATGTATTAAAGAGTCATTAGCAAGCCAAATAATGCGGTCTTTTTTTCAGTACTCTGCATGAACATTCCTAGAGGCTTCAGGCAAATTTTTAATTTTACAAGTTACATTCCATCCTAACTGTTCCATCAGAGGAATCTTACATCCATCCAGACTCAGATAAATATGTTTAACTAGTTGACTGCCTTAGTAATTTGCTACATTTCTTTCTATCTAAAATCCATAGGAAGCAATAGTGGCAAAAAACTCCTTAACTGTCATTAAAACTTGATTTTTCATTACTGCTCCTTCAGATTAGAACTTTTCAGAGTTTGTTTCCAGTTGTTCATTACATCTTACCTAAACTATTGAAATGAATGGTACTGGGCTAGCCATGAGAGCACTCCCTTGTGCACCAGCTGTTATAGAATGTCACTTCTTGTGTTTAGTTGCAGAATGTAGTTTCTCATCTTTGTATTTTGGATTACATGTGTTCTCTATAGTTTGCAGGGGATACAGGTTAATTTCCAGGTTTTTCATTATGAATTGCAAACCCTAGGCATTATAGTAAAAATAATTTTCTTGAAGTATTATCATGAACTTTGAAATAAGCAATGCAACTTGCTTATTATTTCCCAGAGATAAATTCATAGATGCCATGGTCGTCATGTTCTTAGCAATCACCTGGTAATTCTGGAGTATGTTCTTGACAGTTTGAGCTTTTGATACCCATTTGGTATTGTAATTCCCTTACCAATGGGTATCATGACTGGTTATCCCTCTGAATCTGTTTTTTAATCAAATGTGGAAGGTAAAGAAGATAAAGTTGGAGGAGTGTAATTTTAAGAGAGTGCAGTATAATTTTCATTATGTGAATTATATTCAGATATTATGTGACCTTATAAACACATATTGTAATAACAGTGATCACAGCAAGTGCTTTAACTTTCCTGAAAGTCCTCTCCACTATTATTGACTTCTTATTTGATCTTAAGTGTGAAATGAGCATGAAAAAAAGAATAATTTGTCCATTTGATCAGCAGTGGTTTTAATCTAGTTACCTGGCATCTTGACTTACTGACAACATTAAACATTGTATATCACATATATAGTGAACTGAATTATTCTGTACTGGAGTGAATTATTACATGGTAGGTCATTCTTCACACCTGGAAATGTTCCATATGTCCATTAAATGTGAGACTTATCATACCTCAGTGACCTATGCACACCACCCATATACAATAGGTCATATGTACCCAGATTTTCTGGAGAGAAAAGCACGAACCTTATAGTTGGGGATATCACTTTACTTTTCTCAGCCTGTGTTTATTCCTTGGTAAAGTAATCTGTAATGATTTATTTATAAATAATGCTATATAGTTAAAATAACTTGTATTTCTGAAGTACTCTGAGCTTCTCAAGTAAAAACATAGTGTCATTGCATTATTCCTAGGAAATATATGAGCTTGTTCATATTAAGCACTTTTTATGTCAGTATATTTACATATTTAATATTGCTTAGTATTTTCTGATAAATCTCAGAAGAGATTTTACTTCAGTTCAAAATACCAATAGTCCATAAGTTGTTTTATCAACAAAACACTCTTTGGCAAGAAATATATATATGGATACTCAGACATCTAGTTTACTCTTTTACTGATATCCTTTTATTTTACGCTTTTTTCTCTTATATTAAATTGTACTGGGAAGCCCAGAACTGGACACAGCACTCCAGGTGTGGCCTCACCAGTGCTGAATATAGGGAAAAAATCACCTCCCTTGACCTGCTGGGATCACTCCTCCTATTGAGTTCCAGGATAGTAAGATATACTTGACAGGACAAAAGGTAATGGACGCAAACTGAAACACAGGAGGTTCTCTCTGAATATCAGGAAGCACTCTTACTGTGAGGGTGACTAAGCACTGACACAGGTTTCCCAGAGAGACTGTGGAGTTTCCATCCCTGGAGGTATTCAAAAGTTGTCTGGACATGGTCCTGGAAAACTGACTCTAGATGACCCTGATTGAGCAGAAGGATTGGACAAGATGACCTCCAGAGGTCCTTTCCAACCTCAACCATTATGGATTCTATGATTTATTACAACACAGACCTGAGGTAGCAAAAGCACATAAAAGCTAAAGGAACTCAGCCTTCTCATATTTTTGTTCTTGATATTAAGCTACAAACTAATCTTAAATTCTCTCTGACAGATATGTCCATCTGTCAATAGGGAGCAGGGCACCAGCTGGATTATGGCTTTTGTAACCTCTAGCACAGTCCTATCAGCTGACCCAAAGACCAGCATGTCAGACATACACAGGAGGTTTCATATTAAAGAAAGAAGACGGGAAGCATGAGAACAGTGAATGTGAGAAAAGGGATTGCACAAATGATTCTTTGTGTAAATACACTCATGCCCAGGGTGTGTGTGCAGATTTATGGAATTTTGTAAAGTTTATATATGTATATTTTAAATAATGTTGTGTGAATTATTGTCTCTGTAGGATTCAGCAGAGGGTTTTTTCTATCCAGAAGATCTCAGTACATTAATCTGTTGCATGTGGGTTGTGTGCAGGGATCACTGAAATATAATTGTTCTGATACCACATAAAACCTATAGGGTTTTTTTCCACTTATGATAAGTAGGGAGAAGAAAAATACAGAAAAGAAAAAACATCAGATTTATCTGAAAAGATACTTTTTTCTTATCAAAATGAAAATTTGTGGGAGGAAAAATGGAATTACAAAGTAGTTTTGGAAAATATCTCTCTTTTATAAACATGTATTAAAAACATATATTGCTCATTTCAACTTAAAATCCAGCTAAATTCTGAAAGAAAAAATAAATATAATTAATTTTAAAATTAATTTAATGTTTTAGATTCTTTCAAAATCCCTTCCCTAATTTTTTACAAAAATCTGAATTAAGTTTGACCTGAAATGTCTTTGCCCTGAAATGATACTTCTGGTGTCAAACCACTTGTAGCTCACCTTTAATGTATTTAAATATCTCAGTGTTATCCAAAAATACTTTTTTAAAAACAGACATACTTTAAAATGTTTCAGGAAAATTTATATTTACCAGAGGACCATAAGCATTTTTATCTATATAGGAAATATTTCAGATATTTGCATACCTAAAAGGATAATTTCTCCTTGTGTGCATTAAAATGGGATAGAATAGTAAGAGAACATAAAGAAAATATCTTATACAGTTTTCTTGTGCTTTAACAAATTTTTAAAAAGAATAGTGTTTCAGCACTTTGAATCTTGTTTTCTCTCCCTGTGGATTATTTTTGTATTTTTGGTATTTTTGTATGTGTGTCGTAAAATGTCTACTTGTGCCATGTTGTTAGATGCTTATCGGGACAAATTTAGATGATGAAGTTAAAGGGCAGTGCCAAAGAATATCTATAAACTCTTAAAATTAGATCTTAAAATTAGAATTTGAAATATTAGCATAATTGTGCAGCTACAGAAACTCTAGTTTTAGCTATTTTAGTTCAGTGAAGTTGAGCTTTTTCGAAAGCACATATATCCATTACAAATTCTACCGTGGCAGAGTAACCTCAGAATATATTCTTGAAGGTTGGACACAGTCAATGTTTGTGTTGTCTTAGTGATATGCCCCTCACCCTCAGTTATTTTTGCTGTATTTATTTGCAGAAGCTTATACTTTGGAAATAATTGAAAGATAATTTGTATAATGATATGCAGTATTGGAAAGATTATGTCAGTGATATGTTTACATATTTATAGTAGTGTTGCTGGCCAGAAATTTGCATATGTTTTTGTTCCAATTTCCAAGAAGATACATGGCAAATGATAAATATGGAAATCAGCAGTATCTTCTGTATTCTGGATTCTTAGGGTTGTTGTGGCCCCCAACAATAACTTCAGTTATTTGAAATACTATTACATTAGCCTGTGAAGTTTTTCCCATCTGTGCTCTCAACAGTCTCTACCATAAACTGGGCCTACTTACAAGGTCAAGGTAATCATTATAGGAAGGTAAAGAGTAATCCTTGTTTTGAATCTACTGACATGTGAAAGACGTTGCCAAAGCAAAACATTACATTTGTACTGAGCCAGGAATTAAATACAGACCTTCCAAGATCCTTTTCCTTTCCTTTCAATTCCTTCCTTCTATCTGGAGTGCTGTGATAAATGTAATTACATGAACACCACTTAATTATTATACAATTAGAAAACTGTATTTTCTGTTACCTTTTACATAATGCTTAAAAAAGGTACAACTTCATCTTTTAAAGAATGAAATAAAAAAAAATAAGTTAGGGATTTGATCTAACTACCCTCAATTTTGTTCCATTTGCAGTTCTGAATAAGAGTTGTACATTCAGTTATACACAGACTACAACTTTACATCTATTTTGATCCAATAACCTATTATACGGAACAATCCAAGAAAGCAGTATCACTTAAGATGAAGATATCAGCATAAAATCAATTATAATCAATTTATTCAAATCTGCCTTGAAGTAGTGCAAGTATTAAATTCCCTTTTCACTTTAAAGTTCTTGAATTATTTTTTTTGGAAGAAAGTTCTGCTCAAAGATTCTTTCCCCTACATCTGCCCAGAATTTCTGCTTTATTTGTCCTGAACTGGAGAGAGAAACATCTTTTTCTACCACTTATCTAGGGGAATTTTTGGACAAGCCTCAAATGTAAATATTTGTGCTTTGAAAGTAACAGACATAAAACTGATACAGTGCTAAATAATTTTGTTGGCCAGATGGCATAGTGGCAGCTATAAAAGCAGCCAAATGAGAGAGCTACATTTAATTCTGGACTTTGCAATATGGGTCTGCTGTTGGTGAGATTGATACTTTTTTATTTTTAGAGGGCATTGACCAGAAAGTGTTCTTGCTAATGCCAGCTGGCTTTATGAAGTGCATGCTGCCTCATCCAATCAAGATCCAAGACTGCAGCCATGACAATATTGTTGCCCATTATGTTGTTTTGTTTGGAAAAAGCAAAACATCTTGGTATAACTAGGGAAAAAACAGACGCCTAAAGTCAAACAACAAGAGTACATTGATTTATATCAGCTGAGAATTTGACCTCTGTAATCTTGTTCATTCACATGAAGTAAATGAAGAATAAATAGTGAAATCAATCCCCAAAGTTCAAAGTGGAAATTGCACACGTTCATCTATATAGTGCTGTATGAATAGATATCCAAAGTACTTAAGAAGCTCACAAACAGCCTTCCAGTGCCATTCATTTAGAGTTGGCTCAGGTGACTTTGCATGGCAACACAATTTGTAATGTAAATATAAAGCAAGGTTGAGACTTAATCCCAGATTCCTGTGCCAGGAAGGTTATTTCTGTTATATTCAGAGACAAAACTGAAGAGTTGTACTTTCCCTGGTGAATCATAAGAATGACCATCTCCTATGAGAATCCCAGTACTGGCTAACAGTGCAGTTCATCAGAACCTGCAGACCAGCCTGATCCTGTGGAAAGTGGCCATGCTATTTAGAGAGCATTTCTGGTGGAGAACTTTGATATTTTCATTATGTGATACTAATTTCTTTCTGAATGAGAATATTGTAAAAACTAGGGTTTAGAATGAAAAAAAGCTCACATTTTATTTTAATTATCTTTTGACTAAATAATATCAAGCTGCTATTCTTCTGTGACGCCTAATTATCCTAAAACCTACATTTAATGTTCTGCATGACACTGTACAATGAAAGAATAGTTACATTAAGTGACCAAAGCACTTTTTGCTTTTGGTACTTCCCATACTTTGGTATTGGAGAGAAAGAGAGGTGGTTAAGCAAAAACATTACTTATTTATGTGACACCAGTTGACAGTAGAACAGATGAAAATTTATTTCACATTGGCACATTTTTTTAATATCTTATTATTTAAAACTTCTTTGGAACTGATAATAAGCATCAGAGTGAGTGTCTTGAATTACAGTCACAGCATTAAACACATTCTTAGATGAATATTTGAGAGAGTGCAAAATAAGAATGAATTTGTCTGAAAAGACAATGCGGACTACTTTAATCATCTTTCAATCACAGTACACTTCTGTGGGCCTTTGTTTTTTTCCAGGAAATCCATCAGGCTGTTTTCTCCTCGTGACCTTGAAAGTTACCCATCTGGTCTATAGCTGTGGAATAAAAACATGAACTCCAGTTTGTGAACACATTTTAGAACTTTCTTGAGTCTTAAACAGTGTATTCATGGAAATGTTGATAATGCTGTTATGATCAAAAAATATCTGTAAACATGTGATTGACAGGGATGACTATGCAGTGACTACTAAAAATGTAAGGTTTAGTGAACTGTAATTTGAACTTACCCTTCATCAGTCACATAACAAAAAGTATCATAAATCCTTTGTTGTCTGTTGTATTTATGTGAGACGAGCAACCAAAACCAGACATTTCTAAGCCTGGAGTATTTTTCTTTCTACTACCTTATTTTCAGAATGCCTTAAAGAGACCAAAGGAACGTGAGCTCTAGCAAATACATGTTCCTGATAACAAAAATTCATGCATCTTTCTCACAAGACAAAAGTAGTCTGAAGAAATATCCATGAATATTTGCCACAGTTGAGATGTGCTGAAAAGAGCTTGGAAGGGACTGGAATCTTTGCACTAATCTGTAGTTCTCATCATTGAAATACATGCTGCATTCACCAACAGGAGAAAGTATTTCTCCATATTTAACATATTGTTGCATATTGATGACTATTACACCTAAAATTTTGCACTTCAACTTTGTTAAATTGGTGATGAAATGTTACATGTGTACCCATGTTTTTAATTGAGGAGGTGTTCTTTTTTATGCTAACCATTTCCAGAATACTTCAGATGGCTTGACTATTGAAACCTATCTACAGTAAGTTTCTACTTATGAAAATAGATATATAGTTTTAACTATGAACACTTTAATTAACTACTTATAAGCCATGCTTTTCTGTTTATATTTTATGCATAATAATTTGATTTTTCTTCAGATATACAACTTCTTTCATGATTTTGTTAAGTGTATGATGAAAATCTTTTAAGTGTTTAACAGATGTCTTTCATTTTTGGGTCCTGAATCTGAAGTGAAAGATAAGAGTGATTTTGATTTGGAATGAAAAAATGAAAATGAAACAGTAAGTGTGGAAATCAAGTCTTAGGATAATAAAAGTAGGCATATCCAAGAAGTTAGCAGAGTCTCCACTGTTGTTTTCCAGGCAATCATCTCATTGCCTCCTTCAAAAGTCATGCTTAGTATTAATTGGCTGGAGCATGTATTGACAAACACATGCCAGGTTTATTCTATTATAAAACACAAGTTAAGATCTATTTCCATAGAATTTCACCACTAGACTTTTGAAGGAAAAAAAATAATCAAACCACTAACAGACATGTTTTTCTGTGACATTACACTGTTTTCTCATTCAGTAATAATTGTATAACAAGTTGATGGTTGTAATCAATTCCACAGATAAATATGCCAGTACTTTTTATGAGGCTGTACATTTAAAGCACCTTTACTGTGTTAACTACAATCTCAAATAATTACTGACATTCTGAGTCAAGTGTAAAGTAGTACTTTCAGATTTCAACAGCTCTTACACTTAAGCAATTTGCTTCAAATGACATCACTGACAATTACAATGTAACTTTTAATCTAAAGGAACAGGCACAGTGTTGCACAGGGCCATAACAGGAAATAAGCACCAATATCTATATATGAATAGGTTTCTAATTTATGTAACTATTTTTTAAATATATTTTTGTTTGGGTTTTTTTGGCATAGTTTTGCAAAAATTAGTTTACTATCAGCTAAATGTCTCCTTTTAATTAGTGTTTTAATAAAGGTATTAAATTCTATGTTGTTTTGTGGACCACTGCCCTTCAAACATTTTCCTACAATGGAAGAAAAACTATATTCTAACTTTACAGCAGTGTTTCAGTACAAAATGTGAAAAACCAAGCAAATGAAGAAAACCCTCCACATCTTTGGCATGAGTTTTAATTATACAAGGTGGCTGTATAGATAATTAGCCTGGAGTATCTTTCTGGACATGGATCTCATCTGTTATTTTGTCTGTCATTACCTTTTTATCAGTTCCCACCTCAATTACCTCTTTTAAATATATTTCTTCCAACAATCTATTTGTCACAATGAAATTGTATGTAACCCTGATTAAAATGAAGTAATGGAAAAAATTGTATTTTTATGTGCATTCATGCCTCTTTTTTTCCCATCAAATCTATAATGCCTTTTCAAATATCTAATTTCTGAATAAAATTAACTGTTTTCCCTTTCAAGGCCTTGTATTTTGAGCCTGTGGCATGTTTATTATTATTATAACTTGTGTAGCTACATATTCACCAAGTATAACATTTGTTTCATCTAACTTGAGTGATCTAAAATTTATGTAGCTAGTTTAAAATCCTCAACATTTAGTGAAGAATGTTTCCATTCTATTAAATATCTTCCTAGATGCGATACATTTCTATAGTTCCATCCTTCTACTTGTAGAGAAGCTCAGTTGAATGAGATTTTATGCCTGAGTTTTTCTTGTCCAATTTATAAAAAATGTGTCAATGCTTTAAAAATCAGTATGTCTTTAAATTTAAGATATTTAAGTTTAGGGAATAATTTGGACAATTTAGATGAGTGAACAGTAAACAAACATTGAGGACTACATGGTACATAAGAATAATATAAAATATTGAGTCTATTACCTGATTTTGGAAAACATTTCAACTGCATATTTTGGAAGATATGTCATCATCCGTACAATTTTGGTGACCAGTGCAAAAATCCTGATTCCTGATCACTCACAAAAAGCATGAATATTTCTATTTGAATATCCGTCCTCTTAGACTTGAATTGCCTCATTTATGTACTCAGATACATTTAGAATTTGATCCCATTCTTCCAAGAATTATTGCTGAATTTTCCTAAAATTTGATTCTGTGATTCTCCCTGTTCATATTGGGCTTGTCTTTTCTTGTGAACAGCTACTAAAAAGAACATGTGCTCAATAGTATTAATAACCTTTTTAACAATGACAGTAGATAAAGTTAATCAAAAGGTGAGACTTAAGACCCAAAAAGTTTCACTTTGATGCAATGTGTGCATTAATAATTCATATATTTATGGATAGTTAATTTTCCCCTGTTTATCTAATGTGTTCTATACAGAACACTGTGGTCTATTAGCAATATATTCAACATGTTTCATCTAATCTTAGCAGCAGGAATATTTTTCATTAGTTAGAAGATGACATTACTTCTTGTGCATCAGCGTTCTGTTACTACTCAAGCCTGATGGTTTGAAAGGTTCATATATGCTTTAGCTATCCGGACCTGTGATTTCAGTGGCATTCTGGTAGATCCCTTTGTAGACACAAGCCTCTCTTTGTGCAGGAAAACAAAACACAGAGAAAGCAATTTTTATAAATGGCTATGCCTACATTAGCAAATAGAATGGCACAAGAGGAATTGATCTGTATGGTGAAACAGCGGGTGCTGAGGCCAATTTTCATACTATATGCATTTTGTGGAGATTTACTGCAAACTAGCTCTAGTCTGATCCTGTGAATTGACCTCCTGTTAGTTCAAGCTATCTAGGCATGCTTTTGGATCATACCCTTCATTTGAACTGGCTCCAAAAAGAGTCCAATATATCTGCTTAAAGATAGTTCTTCCAAGGATAGCAAAGTAAAATTATTGGGGATGATAAGGGGATTAACTTTGGTAGCTCATACTTTATGTGAACTAAAACATTAATGTAGATTCACCCAAAATGCCATATAGAATATGACTATTTATATCTATTGTGAACTATTCTGTAGTTCTAAAATATTTTTATTTTATATATATATAAAAATTGAAATATATATATGAAATAAAATGCTGTCCAAGAACCTCAAGTGATATCAATGTACGTATGTGAGTATTGCTTAATTGGATTAATTTTTTCTATCTCATCACATTTTGACCCACTTGGTCTACAGAAAACTAAAGGATCATCATTCTATAGCCCGTGAGACATAAGTGTGGACAGTCTTTCTGGTTTCATCCTTTCCCTAGGGGCAATTTTGTGTAAATTACTTTGGAAGTAAGCTTATGAATGTATACCTCCCATTTTAGGCTTTTTTAGTGCCTGATACCTAGGGTAAAGGATTATATTCTTTTTCCTTTCAACACATTAAATTAATTTAATAATGTTCCAGATTCAAGAGAAGCTGCTGAGGATCTCAACCCAAATATCTGGGTGATTGAGCTGGTAGGAATGAGGGTTTTGGTTGTTTGTTTTGGAGAATAATATCTGAGTCAATGAGAAACTTAAATGAAACAGTGAGGAAATAGACAAAGATAAAAATTTCTCATACTTATGCTGAAAGACAGGAGTTAACAGATAACTACTATTCCTGTGCTAGATTTGGGCAGCAAATTCTCTGCTGAAAAGCAGAAGGAAAAGAAACCCAAGCATACCCCTCCAGAAAAGACAGACTCTCCAAATATTTCAAGAAATCACATAAAAATTTGAAAGTGAAGAATGTTAGCTATTGTGAAGGTGTAAGTAGTGAGTAGTATAAGATACTGGAATGACATTTAGCTAAATGAATATTGTTCCAGTGCCTTCGTAATAGATTTTGGTCAAACAAAAAAAGTATTCAGAAGATTTTAATGAAAATTATTAGAAAGAGTTGGAGTAGAATACTGAAATCTGATGCAGTGAGTTCAGGAAAAAAATACTAGATTCATTGAAGTTGTGTTTAATCTACATGAAAGATTTAGGACAAGCTTTTTTTAAAGAAAATAGAAATATGATAAAAATCTTATTTCACATTATAATCATTCTTGGGAGGACAAAGTACTACTTCATCTGTTTCTTTCTTGGAGTAGAAAAATAAGAGTACTTCAGGGTTGTAGATGCTTGGTTCTTATAATTCTCAAACAATGAGACACTGAAGTGATAACAAAAGTATTTTATGAACAGGCAAAAGAGTATAATCAAATTATTTTGACCATCTCTACTACAGATTCTCATTTATTCTTGGTTTCTTTATGCTCATCTTTCAATAGCTACCAAGAAGAGCTCTTGTGAAATGCTAAGAATACTGGCTTTATTTAAAAGCCTTGTAGATCTTATTTAATTTTTATAAATGAACTTTTGTGTTATATTTTGATATGAAGATTATGTCACAGAAAAGTATTGTATCTTTGAGAAAGGGATGTTCTTCATATTATTGATGTCTTCTCTGATGATATTCACAGAAATAATAGGCATGCCTTTTATTTGTTTACTTGTAAGAGATGAGAATTATTAGGAATCTACTTAATGAACATAGCTAGGTGAATGAAAAGAATTTTGGGCTGCTCAGAAGTCATCGTTATTCAGGAAGGCAAATTTAGATAACAGGCAAGAGAGGCTATTTGAGAAAAGCACTGAACTCAAAAGGAAAAATGTGTGTTGAACGTTACAGTAAAGATGCCGATAATGTAAAATGCATTATGAAATATTCCTGTATTTCAAATCTCAACATGTAGCCTTAGGTTTAAGCAAATATATATTAGTGGATTTGTATTTCATATTTATACAGAATAAACAAAATATGTTTCTGGTTCATGACCAGGAGCTCACTACTGCAACTAAAATTAATAAAAATCCTCCCAAAATAATTGGCAATAATGGTGGAGAGTCCTTCTTTTGTGTGTAGAACTATTACCTGATAGCCGAGCCAATCACAGTTCATCCCAGGTGATGACTGCTACAAAGTTGTAATATCAGAATATTTTTTACTTTATTCAACTCCTGCTCAAAATTGCAGTTGTTACTACTTTTTGCCAAATTTAATAGAAAAACTTGATTATTCTTATCAGTGTGTTTCTCCTCTTTTCCTCCCCTGTTATAATACTTCTGTGTTCCAGACTTCTCATTGAAAAATAATACATGTTTAATTTAATTTCCTGTTAATTTTATATTAACCACAATGGTAGAAATTTAGAACAGTAGAAATATGTGATTTGAATGGGAAAAAGAGTTGTGTGGGTTGAAACTATTCATTCAGAATATCAATTGTTCATTAATATTTTGTTTGTCTTCCAACAAGCTTCCAGCAATTAAGAATGAATAGAAAGAAAAGGATAATGGCATGTTTTATCAAACTTCAAGTGCTAAGAAACACTTTGAATTTGTCTGATGAGTTGATGTATCTCTCCTGCCTATTTTTCAGATCTACCCTATACATATCTCAGAGTCACTGTGTTAGTCTTACAAGCAGCTTGACATTGATTGACTTTCTGATGCTAACAGAAATTATAATATGATTTAGGTTTGACTCATCACCAGTGTTTTTTATACTTTGGCACAAACTGAAATGCAAAAATTCCATTCAAACATAAGAAATATCTTCTTTAGTATGAGAGTGGCAGAACAGTGGAACAGGTGGCTTGGAGAAATTGTGGATTCTTCATTCCTGAAGGTATTAAAAACCTGACTGATTACAGCACTGGGTAAAGTTGTCTAGGTGACCCTACTTCAAGCAGGGGGGTTGGACTTGGTGATCTCCAGACTTGGCTCTTTGGCCAGCTTAGATCCTAGTGAATAGCCCAAGATATTACATGTTGTTAGAGTGGGAAGTCATCTGATTTGAGAGTGAGGGAAAAATAAGAACCCTAGTTCGTGATCTTCCAGGGTTTTGGGTGGTGTCTAAGGTAATGCTGAATGAATTAGTAGAAATATTTAAAACAATGTAGCTTGGTTTTTCTTGGTACTCAGTTTGGGCTAATTTTTTATGCTTTTCAACATATCAAGTTACTTCTTGGATTGCATTTTACAGTTGTTTAAAATGTTTTCAAAATCCTAATTCTTTTGAGAAGTAGGTGTTGTGACAGCAAGAAGGCCTGACACAATCTTGCTATTTTTATCCAAGAGCTGAGTAATTAAAAGAGAAAATTGCTCACTCTTCCTTGTTACACTTCAGTGCATCCACTTTGTATCCAGAATCAGTTGTGAGGTAACTGGCTGAGAAAGGGTTGATGGTTGCAACCCTACCTCTCAATTAAACATAAGAAGGATTCAGTCTTCCACACCACATTATAGTCCAAATGCACCAGGTTTTGAACTGACAATATTTACAAAGTTGCAATTGTTATACAGAAACAATGAAAGAATATAATCCATAAATAATGTGAAGTTTAAGGAAATACAATTCAAAATTAGAAATTTTAGGAAATTAAAGGAAAATCCCTCACATAATGGTGAAAAAGTGTCACAATTAAGCCTCATGCAGCTATATGGATGTATTGCTTTTCACCAAGGCTATCCACAGTCTGTCCCTACTGCCAAGCTCTGAAATTAAGGTTCTTCATGAATTGAAAGTATAAGATGATTTTACTTTCTAGCCTGGATAGGGAAGACTTAATGAATACATGCTAAGATAAACACTGTACCATAGAATACGTTAATAAGGCTCAATAAGTACAGACTGAAAGAAGTATATGTCTTTGGCATTGCAGTGATTTTTGTTCTGCTGGAGAATGGAAAAGAAAATATCTGGTTTCTGAAATACAGTTGAAACAAGGAAGAAATGTGATTTACCTTTGGGGTATAGTGCAAATGTATGCTAAAGAATGCTATGAGATCTCAGAAATCAGATATAGTGATAACAGGGTTGAGAGTGTTTGAATTAGGTTAAGGGCCAATAAAGCAGATCTTGCTGTGGGAGTCTGCTACAGATCTCCCAGTCAAAGCAGTGAGGTGGATGAAGCTTTCTATAAACAGTTGGGAGAAACCTCACGGTCACTTGTCGTTGTTCCTGTGGGGGACTTTAACCTCCCGGGTATCTGCTGGCATCACAACACAGCAGAGAGGGAACAATCCAGGAGGTTCCTGGAATGTGTGGAGGATAACTTCCTCACACAGCTGGTGAGTGAGCCAACCAGGGAAGGTGCCCTCCTGGACATGCTTCTTGTGAACAGGGAAGAGCTTGCGGAGGAAGTAAAGGTTGGAGGCCATCTAGGGTGATGATGATCAAGAGATGATTGAGTTTTCGATCCTTGGAGAAACAAAGAGAGGGGTTAGTAAAACTGCCACCTTAGACTTCCGGAGGGCAAACTTTGACCTGTTCAAAACACTGTTTGACAAAATCCCTTGGGAGGCTGCCTTGAAGGATATGGGAATCCAGGAAGGCTGGACATAGTTCAAGAGAGAAGTCTTAAAGGCACAGGTGCAGGCTGTTCCCACGTGCCGAAAAACAAGCAGGCAGGGAAGGAGACCGGCCTGGCTAAACAGGGACCTTTAGCTGGATCTCAAGAACAAAAGGAGAATCTATGACCTTTGGAAGAGGGGGCAGGTCTCTCATGAAGATTATGAAGATGTAGTGAAGCTATGCAGGGAGAACATTAGGAGAGCCAAAGCACAGATAGAGCTCAACTTGGCTACAGCTGTTAAAGATAATAAAAAATGTTTCTATAAATTCATTGACAACAAAAGGAGGATTAGGGAAAATCTCCCTCCTTTATTGGATGCAGAGGGAAACATGGTAACAAAGGATGAGGAAAAGGCTGAGGTGCTCAACGCCTACTTTGCCTCAGTCTTTAGCAGTGGAACTGGCTGTTCCCTGGACACCCAGCCTCATGAGCTAGGAGATGGGGAGGGGAAGCAGAATGAGGTCATCATAATTAAAGAGGAAGTGGTCAGAGACCTGCTACACCACTTGGATGCACACATGTCTGTGGGACCGGATGGGTTACACCCAAGGGTGCTGAAAGAGTTGGCAGATGTGCTGGCCAAGCCCCTTTCTATTATTTACTTGAAGTCATGGCTAACCGGGGAGGTCCCATTGGACTGCAGGGTGGCAAATGTGACACCGATCTACAAGAGAGGCAGAAAGGAGGATCCAGGAAACTATAGACTTGTCAGTCTGACCTCGGTGCCAGGGAAGGTCATGAAGCAGATCATCTTGACTGCCATTAAAAGTCATATAATGGACAACCAAGGGATCAGGCCTAGTCAGCATGGGTTTATGAAAGGCAAGTCCTGCCTGACAAACCTGATCTCCTTCTATGAAAAGATCACCCGACTATTGGACGAGGGAAAAGCTGTGGCTATTGTCTACCTGGATTTTCAAAAAGCATTCGACACAGTTCCCCACAGATTTCTTATAGAAAAACTGGCTGCTCATGGCCTGGATGAGCATACGGACTGCTGGACCAAGCGTTGGATGGATGGATGGTCCCAGAGAGTGGTGGTCAATGGGGTTAAATCCAGCTGGTGGCCGGTCACAAGTGGTGTTCCTCAGGGCTCGGTGTTGGGACCATTTCTGTTTAACATCTTTATTGATGATCTTGATAAGGACATAGAGTGTATCATCAGTAAGTTCGCAGATGACACAAAGTTAAGCGGGAGTGTCGATCTGCATGAAGATACGGAGGCTCTACAGAGAGACTTGGATAGATTGGATCAGTGGGCCAACGTCAACAGGATGAGCTTCAACAAGGCCAAGTGCCAGGTCCTGCACTTGGGCCACAACAACCCCATGCATCGCTACAGGCTTGGGGAGGTGTGACTGGAGAGCTGTCTGGAAGAGAAGGATCTGGGGGTTCTAATTAACAAGCAGCTGAACATGAGCCAGCAGTGTGCCCAGGTGGCCAAGAAAGCCAATGTCATCCTGGCTTGTATTAGAAATAGTGTGACCAGCAGAAGTAGGGAGGTGATAGTCCCCCTGTACTCTGCACTGGTGAGGTCACACCTGGAGTATTGTGTCCAGTTTTGGGCACCTCAATACGAGAGAGATATCGAGGTGCTGGAGTGAGTGCAGAGGAGGGCAATGAAGCTGGTGAAGGGCCTGGAGAACAAATCCTATGAGGAGCAATTGAAGGAGCTGGGACTGTTTAGTTTGAAGAAGAGAACGCTAAGGGGAGACCTCATCACTCTCTACAACTACCTGAAAGGACATTGTAGAGAGGTTGGTGCTGGTCTCTTCTCACAGGTAATTAGTGACAGAACAAGAGGGAATGTCTTTAAACTGCAACAGGGGAGGTTCAGACTGGACATTAGGAAAAAAAGTTTCACAGAAAGAGTGGTCAGACAGTGGAATAGGCTGCCCATGGGGGTGGTGGAGTCACCATCCGTGGATGTGTTTAAGGGTCGTTTGGATGAAATGTTGGGGGATATGGTGTAGGGGAGAACTTGTAGAGTAGGGCTGATGGTTGGACTTGATGATCCGAAGGGTCTTTTCCAACCTGAATGATTCTGTGATTCTGAGTAAAGGTGTATCTTTTGTCTGTGATCTGATCATCTCCATGATCAGATATAATTAGGAAGAATTCCGTATGGTGTTATCAGAAAATATGATAGTTTTCAGAGAGAAAATTATCAGATCTATTGCATTCTTAATAAATGTGAATCTAGTAAGGACTATCCTTACTAAGGTACTAGGAAAGACTTAGGGTTGCTGTTTTGCTGAGATGGACAAATTGAACAGCTCGTGGGCTTATTTGGGTAAAAGCGACTCTATCATGTTAATTCACAGTGCTGGCAGATGGAGCTGTGTTAATGTTGTGCACTGAAAATCAATAAATCTAAACATAACCCTCTCCTCTCCCTTGTGGGTATGTGCCTTATTTTTTCAGCACTTGGAAATTTCTCATGTCCATTTTTCTGTGAAATGTTACTGATGTAATTTTATCAACAGAAACACAAAATTAAGGATGTAGTATGTTTCTTCTTGTCAAAGTGTAGCTTATATCCTTACGTAGGGCATTGCGATAAATGTATGAGATAACCAACATTTTACCAATAACTTTTTGGAAATATTAATCCTGGTATTCATCCTCCTTCCCTCCTGTTTGTCTCATTAATATGCAGTTTTCTTTGAAACTGCAAATATTTTACAGATTAGGATCTAAATGAAGATCAGAGTACATGAAAAAAGTTCTTGTTTATGGAGGGTTTTTTTTTGCATTCATAGTAACTGATCCATAAATAGCATTTATTATGTATCAGCATTCTAGTGCTCATAATGTTCTTGATAGGGATTACATCTCATTTAACTTAAATGTTCTTGTTAGTAACAATTAGAAGACTACTATGAGTTACATAAACAGTAATATGCATACACGTGCACAGGGGTTTTTTAAGGCATTATATAGCAATCCCATACTTTTATGTTTTCATCAACTTTATCTCTAAAATGGGTGTAAAAAATAGGTGCCATAATTAATCTACCCTCAATTTTCAAAGTGTATAAAACCCAGTATTTCTATGACTGATGGTTGTTATGACTACGGCTATGTTTATTCAGATTATACTGTCTAAAATATATGGTGTTTTATGTATCAAAAAGGATGACATGTCAGAAAGAAGACAGTGAACCACAGTGTGGATATCCAATTTCTTCTGTTCTTAAAGTCCATTAAATTAATCAAATACAGTGTTCCCTAACTATGCAGGTAACAAACATATATTATGATCAAGGTCTATTTCTTTTTATCAGAAAAGCACAGGCCATGATGTTATTCCACAAGCCATGATGCATTCAAAATTTGCAGTGCATTTGCTTGAGAAGATCTGGGTCTCAGAATGCAATATAGAGGTCAGGATTCTGATGTTTGTACTGGAAGTAGAAGTGTAATAAATGCTGCAGAATAACAACATGCACATCATTCTTTAAGAAAAAGTTTCATCAGCATTATATCATACTCATTGATATTCTGTGTAATGGGCTGAATTGGCTCTACTGAACTAAATACTATGTGTTTTGTGTCACATAATTCCTACTCAGTACAGTACTGAAGAACAAAAGCAAGATGAACACCTGGATTTCTTTAAATAATCATTATTAATAATTTAGTAAATGCACATCGAATTTAGTTTAGAGGATAAATAATCTAAGGGATTTTCAACATTAGCTGTAAACCAGTCCAACTTCGCATCTGTCACAGGTATTCTTTATATGCCATCTAGGTAAGACATATATCCTTAAAAGAATATGGGAATGGGAACAGGATAGTCCTAAATCTTTGATAGTTCTTTCCAAAACTTATTTTAAATAACATTACTATCATTCTTGTAGTTACTGCAGATGTAATATCCAGGTGTTCTATGCTTGTGATCTAGTTGGGACTCATTTTCCAAAAAAGGGGGAGGGGTGCACCAGAGCAAAGACTCCCCTGTATCCCGTGGTGAGAGGGCAGGGCCACCCCCCACTGCCACCCATGGAGGTCTATGGTGAAGCAGATACCGATTTGTGGCCTGTGGGGTGCCCCACGCCGTGCCAGGTGACTGCCCGAAGAAGGCAGGGACCCCATGGGAAGAAGGCCCTGCTATTGTAGTCCAGTGCTGGGAGGATTGCAACATGCGGGGATGACCCATGCACCTGTGGAAGTGACCCATGTCTGAGAGAGTTTGTGGTGGACTGTCTTCTTTGAGAGTGGGACTGTGCTGGAACAGGGAAGAAATGCCAGAAGTTCCCCCCACCCTGAGGTGGAAGGAGTGGCAGGACTGACTGCACCCCCCATTGCCTTCCCCCTACACTTCTGGGGAGGGAGGTAGAGAGATTGGGAGCAAAGCTGAGTCCAGGAAGAAGGGACGGATGGGAGAAGGTGTTTTCAGGATGTGGTAATGCTTTTCACAGTCCTACTCTGTTATGTGTTGTTGTTAGTGTCTGTATTAAATTTTATGTTCTTTTTTTCTTCCCCTGAGTCTGTTTTTTTGCTTGTGCCATAATGGATGAGATCATCCCTCCCTGTTCTTATCTCAGATTCCTGGGTCTTTTGCTTCTCTCCTCAGTGCTGTGGGGAAGGGGGGAGTGAGGAGCTCTGTGGTACTCAGTTGCCCTCTGAGCTCAAACCATGACACTCTGTTCTTGTAATAACTGTAGATGATGCAAAGTGTTTATGGTGCAGCATGTCTTTGCCACAAAGTGACTTCAGGCAGATGATTATATCTCGAAAAGTAGGAATTGATTCATCACAATAATTGAATAAAACCTTATAAACCCTTTTATCACCAGGGAGGGAGTGGTAATATTTGTCTTTTCAGATGAAATTTCTAACGAGAATTTTCAAAGAGATTATCCCAAAGTGGTCTTTGGAATACTTTCCAAGTAAGAGCAACATGTAGGTGTTTGGTAACCATGAACTATAAGTTTTGCATCCCACCTTTGAATTCTGCAGGCCTTCTGGGCATCACTAAGTGTCATACTCTCCAGTTATCCACGGTCAGAGCTGCAGGTGTGCTTTTCCAAGGATAAACCTGAAAAAGGGGCAGGGTCTTCATATTTTAAGGGTAGGTACCATTGAGCTTAGGTTTGAATTAGAGCGTCACTTTTACTGCTTCACAGGCAATCTGTACCCAAAGGTCCTCAGCATCTTCTAAAAAGTGCTTGCTAAACTGTGGCCTGTGGTTCCTTGGGAGTTTGAGAGTTACCAGGTTATCATATGGTTATCAGGTCAATAGGGCCTTTCAAATGTAAATTTTAATGTTTCCTCTTGAAAGTTTGATAACAGGCAAGCATTACAGTCTATGGGAAATTATGGGAATTGCTTCCTTAATTTTCACATTTTCTCAACTTATCATGGTATCTCTAGCAGCTAATTCCTTCCTGGACAGGTAGGAATAGCCTATGGGACAGGGTCTAAGTAAATCCAAATTCTGGGAGATTCACAAATTTGGTATCATTGTTCCAGAACTTAGTAGTAATTGACGTATAGTGACAGAATAAAGGAACTGATTGCATGAAGTTTTGGTCCATCAAACAGTTCACACCTTAAGTACCGATCTAAACAAGGATTTATGAAGTTAGACTTTGTGGGGTCCATAAGATTAGTTATGATGTGATAAAGATAAATCCTTAAGTGGAAGTTAAGGAGCCATTTTAATATATCCATTAGATAGTAATAGCCAAGTTCTTAAAATGAAACTTCACTAAACTCCATAGAAATTGGTGGTCTTGCACTATTTATACCATGTAAAATGTGTTCCATTTTTTCCTTTAAATGTATATGTTATGTATGTACATACTAAGTATGCTTACTAGTATGCTTAAATATTTATTATGAGAATGTACAAATTACTCTTGCTTGTTTGTGTGTGATTCCACAATATATTTTACCATATATTTTCAAAGTATGATTTACACTAGATCTTGCTTTAAAGCAGAATACTGTTTCCCATCAGAAACTAGTATATGGATATTCCTTACATACCCAGCTATTTTAATTCAAAGTAGATTTCTATTCCAAGCCTGTATATTTATTTTCACTAAATACTATTTAGCACACTAGTATAGTATATATACCCATACATTTACCAATACATATACTCATATATCACCCATGCAGCCTGTACCTCTCACTGCACAGAAAGAGGAACAACCAGAGGGTGTGCTCACTTGAAAGACTCCCAAGATATGGGAGTGTAGGCTCGTGATGTCTTGCAACATGGCAAACAACTCTTTCACCTACAGATTTGCAACTGCAGAATAAGGTCAGTGCCCTGGTAGCAGACAGTAGCATGGAAACTGCTTGAGGAAACATCAGAGTAAGAGACCCTCTTCTAAGTGGGGGTGGAGGCCCCATCTGCTGACCTGGCCTGCTGTTTAGCGAGGTTTGTGGTGTGCCAGGTGCTCAGGTGCAGGATGCCTTGCAGAGACCCCTGAGGCTTATTCCCTCTTTGGACTATTATCTGCTGCTCCTCATCCACACAGGCACCAGTGGCACTGTGAGGATGTTGACTGTATCAGGGCTGACTACACAGCTCTAAGGAGAGAGAGTGAAGGGCACAAGGGACTTCATGGTGTCTCCTCAGTTCTGACAGTGAAAGGCTTGGGAAGGAGCAGGTAGGTCCTGTGGGACAAGGATTTTGCTTTTAGACCAATGGACCCCCTTTTGGAGGACTGAGGGCATCTGGAGAGAGACAGGATCCACCTGACAAAGCTGGCAACCGCATCTTTTCCACCAGTCTGGGCATTTTGGTGAGGAAAACTTTAAACTAGGAATGGCTGTTGAAGGAAATCACAACCCACAGTCAAGTAAGGAAGTGGTGGGCAGAGGTGGACAGCAAAGCATGAAAGGTGGTAGGTACAAGAGAGATCTTCAGAATAATAAAACAGAGTGAAAGAGGGTCCACCTCAAGGATGTCATATATACAGAAATAACACAGCCTGGGAAACAAGCAGGAGGAACTGTAGCTCTGTGTGTGGCCTCAGAAATATGACATTGTTTAAATTACTGAGCTGTGGTGGGACAACTCATGCACCTAGAGTACAAGCTCTTCAGGAAAGATAGGTGAGCACAACAGAAAGTTCTGTCAGCGGCGCTAGTTCTAGGAGGAGGCAAAACTTGATCTTAGGATCCATCTGGGCATTGCACCAATGAGTTAAGCGTGAGTGAAGAGAAATTATTTTCTTATGTCCTTAGGCAGTTCCCTGAGCTGTTTCCTGAATAATAGAAGTACAATTTAAACTGTACTAGCAACTTTCTCATACATAATAAATAGTGTATCCATATTTTCCAAACAAAAATATCTCATTTCTAATGTAAGCAGAAATGGCAGCTGGTCACCTGACATGGTAATAATATGAAGAAATAAATGTAACTTCAATATCAAGACAGTGGAAAGATCCTGTCAGTTTGGTCACTGTAATGAGAATAATAGACTTCACTGGACTAGTGAAACCTTAACTTCTACTTGTACATATTCTTAAGTGATCTGAGAATAGTCATACTGGAAAGAAAGAAAAGAGCCTGTTTATAAGATATGAAATATTGTCTTTGTCATCTTTTTATATATTTAGAAGTCCTATGGAAAGCACATTGTCCTGGTTTTGGCCAGGATAGAGTTAACTTTCCTTGGGCTGAGAGGGAGCTCAGCTAGAGGACTGGGTCCGGATCGATCACTGGAGCATTCCATACCATGTGACATCATGCTCAGTATATAGGCGAACGCATGCTCTCTCATGCCCCATTTCTGTTTCCGGGTCAGCGTGGCGGGATTTTCTGGTGTGGTTGGATCGCTGCTGGCGGGGGCGGGGGGCGGGATGCGTACCTGTTGCCGCGCTCGGTAAGCCACTGCTGCATTTTACCCGTTTTGGACCTACTATTGTTACTGATGTTTTTGTTACTATTACTAATTTTTCTTTTTATTCAACCTACAAATTTCCTCTTTTGTCCTTCCCCTATTTCACCGGGGATGGGGAGGGGGGAAGTAAACGACTGGGCACATGGTGATTGGCTACCGGCTGAGTTCAGGTAAAGCTCAGGTTCAGAAATTCAGGTATTTCAAATATCCTTGGAATGTTGACATTAACATGGTCATCTTACTGCTAGGAGCCAGTGTGTTCCTGCATGTGGTTCAGGCTTTGTTCAGGGTTAAGCAACTATTTAAGAGTATCACCTGGAGATCTACCCCAAGGTTGGAGAATTATGAGTGGCTGGGGGTGTGGCGTAGCATGGGCAGGTACCTAGAACAGTGGGCACCTCTGGTGTATTGGAACTTCACTCCTTCACAGGTGCAGAATCCTGAAGAACTAGTAAAATATTTGGAAAAAATATGTTGTCACCCGGGTAATTCCAGAGAGACACAGCTCACTGCAATGTGCTGGGGCATAGCCCACGCTTACCAAGTGCTATTAAACACTGTTCAGCACCCTCAAAAGGAAGAGAAGGGCCCTGGATCTGGAAATAAAGTAACAGAAACTGCAGCCACTACAATCCCGAGGACAGGCGCTGCAGCTGAACCAGAGAACCAACCCATGATGGTGTCAGTTGCTCCCATACATAAGAAAAAATACACAAGAAAATCCTCTTGCAGTGTACAGGGTGGCGATGAACCAGGCTCATCACACGAGCAGGAGGAGGAGGCAGACACAGTGATAAGTCACCTGATCCTTATCCCTGAGTGAGTTGCAAGACATGAAAAAAGATTTCAGCCACCATCCAGGTGAGCAACTCCTTACCTGGCTGCTCTGATTCTGGGATAGCGAGGCCAGTAGTGTGGGATCTAGAGGGTAGAGACGCCAGGCAGCTGGGATCCCTGTCTAGGGAAGGGGGTATTGACAAAGCCCTTGGAAAGAAGACACAAAATCTCAGTCCCTGGAGGCAACTTCTGTCAAGTGTGAGGGAGAGGTATCCCTTCAAGGAAGATTTTGTATGTCATCCAAGTAAGTGGACCACTATGGAAAGAGGCATTCAATACTTGAGGGAGCTAGCCATGTGGGAGATGGTTTACTATGACCCAGATAATGCACGGCTACCCACAGATCCAGATGAAGTCCAATCCACCCAGCCCATGTGGAGGAAGTTTGTACGGAGCACACCCTCATCATATGGCAGTGCATTAGCAGTAATGGACTGGAGAGACAAAGAGGGACCAACAGTGGAAGAATTGGCTAGCCGACTACGACAATATGAAGAAAGTCTCTCTTCCCCCCTCATTGCAGGTGTGAAGAAATTATTTCAAGAATTCCAGCAATTTAAAGAGGACATGTCCTACTCCCCACCTACACGGACTAGGATCTCGGCTATTAGGAGCAGTCGTTTCTCTACTCAAGAGAACCAGTACACACCACGGGGGAAGCTGTGGCATTGCCTGCATGACTATGGAGAAGACATGAAGAAATGGAATGGAAAACCTACCTACCTCCTAGAAGAGAGGGTATATCAATTGGAAGGAAGAACAAGTACAAAATGGGGTTCTTTTAGGAGAAATGCTGCTCTGGTTTCCAGTAATCAAGTGCCCAAACAGAGCAGAAAGGTCGACTTTGTTCATGATCCTTCGAGAAGAACTTCTGATTTGTATTCACAAGAAGTGAGTGATCAAGATGACACTGAAACCCGTGCACACCACACTAACCCATTTGTCGTTAGCGGGTATTATGACCAATGTTAAAGGGGCCCTGCCTCCAGCCAGGTGGAGGACAGGAACAACCAAGTTTATTGGCCTGTGTGGTTTCGATGGGGTGACACATCTGACCCCCAGCAGTATAAGGCTTTAGTGGACACTGGTGCTCAATGCACCCTAATGCCATCAAGTTTTAAAGGAGCAGAACCCATCTGTATTTCAGGAGTGACAGGGGGGTCTCAACAGCTGACTGTATTGGAGGCCGAGGTGAGCCTAAGTGGAAAAGAGTGGGAAAAACACCCCATTGTGACTGGCCCAGATGCTCCATGTATTCCTGGTGTAGATTATCTCAGGAGAGGGTATCTCAAGGACCCAAAATGGTATCAGCGGGCTTTTGGTATAGCTGCCTTGGAAACAGAAGAAATTAAACAGCTGTCTGTGTTACCTGGTCTCTCAGAGGATCCTTCTGTTGTGGGATTGCTGAGGGTTGAAGAACAACGGGTGCCAACTGCCACTACAACAGTGCACTGATGGCAATATTGCACCAATCAAGACTCCGTAATCCCTATCCATAAACTGATTCATCAGCTAGAGGGTCAAGGAGTCATCAGCAAGACGTGCTGCCCCTTTAACAGCCCCATATGTCCAGTGTGAAAGTCTAATGGAGAGTGGAGATTGACAGTAGACTATCATGGCCTGAATGAAGTCACATCACCGCTGAGTGCTGCTGTGCCAGACATGGTAGAAGTTCAGTATGAACTAGAGTCGAAGGCAGCCAAGTGGTATGCCACAATTGATATTGTTAATGCATTTTTCTCCATCCCTCTGGCAGCAGAGTGCAGGCCACAGTTTGCTTTTGCCTGGAGAGGTGTCCAATACACCTGGAATCGACTGCCCCAGGGGTGGAAACACAGCCCCACCATTTCCATGGACTGATCCAGACTGCGCTGGAACAGAGTGAAGCCCCGGAGCACTTACAGTACATTGATGACATTATTGTATGGGGTAATACAGCGGAAGAAGTTTTTGAGAAAGGGGAGAAAATAATCCAAATCCTTCTGAGAGCCGGTTTTGCCATAAAGCGTGGTAAGGTCAAGGGTCCTGCACAAGAGATTCAGTTTTTAGGAGTAAAATGGCAAGATGGATGTCATCAGATTCCAATGGAGGTGATTAATAAAATAACAGCTATGCCCCCACCAACTAACAGAAAGGAGACACAAGCTTTCTTAGGTGTTGTGGATTTCTGGAGACTGCACATTCCAAATTACAGTCAGATTGTAAGCCCTCTCTATCTAGTGATCCGGAAAAAGAATAATTTTATATGGGGCCTGGAGCAATGACAAGCTTTTGAACAAATGAAACAAGAAATAGTCCATGCAGTAGCTCGTGGGCCAGTTCGTACAGGACAATATTTTAAAAATGTGCTCTACACTGCAGCTGGAAAGAATGGCCCTACCTGGAGTCTCTGGCAGAGAGCACCAGGGGAGACTCGGGGTCAACCCCTGAGGTTCTGGAGTTGGGGATACAGAGGGTCTGAGGACTGCTATGCTCCAACCAAAAAGGAGATATGGACAGCACATGAAGGGGTCCGAGCTGCTTCAGAGGTGATTGGGACTGAAGCACAGCTCCTCCTGGCTCCCTGACTGCCAGTACTGGGCTGGATGTTCAAAGCGAGTGTCCCCTCTACACACCATGCAGCCGATGCCACGTGGAGTAAATGGGTTGCATTAATCACACAACGGGCTCAAATAGGGAGCCCCAGCTGTCCGGGAATACTGGAAGTGATTACAAATTGGCAGAAGGCAAAGATTTTGGAATGGCGCCAGAGGAAGAGGTAGCACTTGCTGAAGAGGCCCCACCATATAATAAACTACCAGATAATGAGAAGCGATATGCCCTGTTTACCAATGGGTCTTGTTGCATTGTGGGGAAACATCAAAGGTGGAAAACAGCTGTGTGGAGCCCCACACGATGGGTTACTGAAGCTGCTGAAGGAGAAGGTGAGTCAAGTCAGTTCGCAGAGGTGAAAGCCATTCAGCTGGCCTTGAATATCGCTGAGCAAGAAAGATGACCAGTGCTCTACCTCTATACTGACTCATAGATGGTAGCAAATGCCCTGTGGGGTTGGTTACAGAAATAGAAACAGAGCAACTCTCATCTCAGAGGCAAACCCATCGGGGCTGCTGAATTATGGCAAGATATTGCTGCTCGGGTAGAGAATCTGGTTGTGAAAGTACACCATGTAGATGCTCATGTACCCAAGAGCCGGGCCACTGAAGAACATCAGAACAACCCACAAGCGGATCAGGCTGTTAAGATTAAGGTGGCTCAAGTAGATCTGGACTGGCAACATAAGGGTGAACAATTTATGGCTCGCTGAGCCCATGACTCTTCAGGCCATCACGGAAGAGATGCAACATATAGATGGGCTTGTGACCGAGGGTTAGACTTAACCACAGTTGCTGTTGCACAGGTAATCCATGAATGTGAGACGTGCTACGATCAAGCAAGCCAAACAGTTAAAACCCATTTGGTATGGAGGATGATGGTTAAAATATGAATATGGAGAGGCCTGGCAGATTGATTATATCACACTTCCACAAACTTGGCATGGCAAACACTATGTGCTTACAATGGTGGAAGAAGCCATGGGTTGGTTGGAAACTTATGGGGCGCCCCATGCCACTGCCCGGAACACTATTTTTAGGCCTTTTAGGCATGGCACTCCAGAAGGGATTGAGTCAGATAATGGGACACATTTCCAAAATAACCTCATAGACGCTTGGGGCAAAGAACATGGTATTGAGTGGATATGTCACATTCCCTACCATGCACCAGCCTCTGGGAAAAATGAGCAATACAATGGGTTGCTAAAAACTACACTGAGAGCAGTGGGTGGTGGAACTTTCAAACACTGGGACGTGCATTTAGCAAAAGCCACCTGGTTAGTCAATACCAGAGGATCTGCCAAGCAAGCTGGCCCTGCTCAGTCAAACATCCTACATACTGTGGATAGGGCTAAAGCCCCTGTAGTGCGCATTAGAAATGTGCTGGGGAAGACCGTCTGGGTTACTCCTGCATTGGGTAAAGGTAAACCCATGTGTGGGATTACTTTTGGCCATGGACCTGGGTGCACTTGGTGGGTAATGAAGAAGGACAGAGAAATCCGATGTGTGCCTCAAGAAGATTTGATTTTAGGTGAAAATAACCAATTAATTGAACTGTTAAATAATCCTGTTATTGCAATTGGGGCCTCACAACATCCTCCTGCCACATCCAAAGCCTTCTGCTCCACCGACTGAGCCAACTTCACTTCATTCTTCCATGCTTAAAGACTGTCATGACAGATGGAACCCAAAGTTATGGACTAAATGAACTCAGTAGACATTTTGGAAGGATGGCCCATAGACTAAGGGAATGATATCTGTGAGACGTGGGAAAAGGGGTGGTGATTCCTTAGAATGTATTTGAAACCTGAGCATAATGTAAATGGTATGGAATAAAGGGTGGAGACTGTCCTGGTTTTGGCCAGGATAGAGTTAACTTTCCTTGGGCTGAGAGGGAGCACAGCTAGAGGACAGGTCTGGATCGATCATTGGAGCATTCCATACCATGTGACATCATGCTCAGTATATAGGTGAACACGTGCTCTCTCACGCCCCGTTTCTGTTTCCGGGTCAGCGTGGCGGGATTTTCTGGTGTGGTTGGATCGCTGCTGGGCAGGGGCGGGATGCGTACCTGTCGCTGCGCTCGGTAAGCCACTGCTGCATTTTACCCGTTTTGGACCTACTATTGTTACTGATGTTTTTGTTACTATTACTAAATATTTTTTTATTCAACCTACAAACTTCTTCTTTTGTTCCTCCCTTATTTCACCAGGGAGGGGGGTGGGGGCAGGAAGTAAACAACTGGCCACGTGGCGGTTGGCTACCGGCTGAGTTCAAACCACAACACACATGAAGAGAAACCACTACTTCCATAAGTTAAAAAACAGACAAAAGAAAATTGGTTGCTCACATCTAAAACCATAGCTTAGATAAAGACATTTTACCTTTCTTTACATTTATTTAGTTACTTCTTTGAGGGAATTAGTGTGTGTGTAAATTAGTAATAACATGATACAGAAGGTATTATTGAAATATGAAAATACAATAAAAATGACGCAGACATTTTGCAAGACAGACTACTGCTAAAGGGCTTTATACTTCCTGCATGATTCAGAACCAGGAGGAAAGCCTTTATAATTCCTGTGCAGTTCAATGAAGGGATTCCTTCTGAATACTCCTGGAAGGGAAAGATCCTACTGAGCATCTATGGGGAAGATATTCAAATTGTATATTGTAGATAATAGCGTCTTAACATATCAGTGCTAATCCTCCTCTATGCTTTCTATTATTTCCACATTAGTGAAAGGAGCAGCAACTCTAAACTATTTTAATGTGCTCTTTTAACGTGCATTATTTGTGCTCTTCATTCTTATGTTTTGCTCCTCTATTCTCCTTGCATTTGAAATGATACAAAGCTCTAAATCACATTGGTATAAAAGCACTCTGCAGCTGCATAATAGAAGGAAACTTCAAAAGGTCAAAAACTCACCATGAGAATACCATGACTCTTCCCTTAGAATTTTCTCATATTTCTAGCAACACTCACATTTATAAACTTTTGATCTACTTGTGCCAGGAACACTTACTGTTACATTTGTAGTCCAACCTATTTCTCATCATCACTATCTATATGTTCAAAACATTTTATCTTCAAAGAAAATTGTAAAAACTAACTGAAACTTCACCCACCCCTCTACTTGTAAACCTAATGTGGACTTCTATTTTTCTGGGCTTCTGAAAGGGGTTGTAGTTTTTGTTTACTCCCTTCTGGCCTGCATAGACGTTTCCACCCTATAGTGACCAGAGGTGCCAGTGGGGGTGATGTATGCCTGTGTCTTGTTTTAACATGGGATTGAAACACATTTGATTCCAAAGGTGGGCAGCACTCTCCGACCTCACATTTTAAGCGTAGGAAAGTCTGCATAGTGTCTTATAAAATGGATCTATTGGTGTTTGTTTTAGAAGGTCCTTTCTAGAATATCAGATATTTCTCTGTGGTTTTCTAGCCATGCAAATAGTAAGATATTTCAATTGTATCATTAAAATATTTGAAATGTATCATTGCTGCTGAGTATAGTTCAAATCATAGGAGAATCCCCCAGCCTCTTACTGAGAATTCCACCTGTCCTCAGTGTCCTCTGAAATGTGAAGGATCACCTCTCCCACTTCCTGGATGCTCACTGGTGCCAAGGTTCAGCATGCAGGCTTTCAGAGCAACAGTAATATCTGTCATTTTGAATGAATACAAATCTTTAACAATCTATGTTTGTACAGTCCCAGTGGAAACATGTGGTGTCAGCTGTGCTCGCAGTACTTTAAAGGCTTTATTAAGTCAGCTGGCAACACACCCTGTCTCCAGGCACTGAATTTTATGGCAAAGGAGCTAACAGACTGAACCCTTTTCCCGCCCCCCCCCCCCCTTTTTTTTTTTTTTTTCTCCTTTCTCATGTCAACTAGCTTTCAAAACCGCAGGAAGCGATTTTTAAAAAGGCTTATGGGTGTGCTGCTGTGTTGTTAATACCCACAATACAGTTTACAGGTGAGCATTTATAACCACCTGCACAATCTTACACATACACACGCACACACTGTCAAGTACCTTTATGCAATCCAATATAAACTCCATTCAAACTATTACTATTGAGTAAAAGAGGAATTGTACAGAATTTATAAATAATTATAAGACAGTTTTCTTAGCTCATGCAGCCATTTGAAAGGCTATGCAAAACTGTGGGAAGGTTCTGGACCGTATATCACAGTAAAAATCCACAGGTCCAGTGGCCTTTTATGGACTGTACTTGCTGTTTGCTTTAATTTAGACAAAACTGTTTAATTGGTAAATGTTAAAATATTAGTTTGCTTAAGTCATGTTTTGAGAATCAGTTGTTCAAAGACCGAACTTTTCAGTGACATTCAGAATCTTTTCTCTTGCAGCCATTTCGTAGAGTGACGTTTTCTGTTGTGAGTCAGCCTCAGGACCCGCATCAAGGGTCATTGCAGAGTTGCTATGACAGCGGTCTGGAGGAGTCAGAAACACCAAGCAGTAAGAGTTCATCAGGGCCAAGACTGGGTGCCCTTCCACTCCCAGAGGACAACTACGAAAGGACTACGCCGGATGGCAGTGTTGGTGAGGCAGAGCATATGGAAAATGGTAGGGGCAAACACGACATTCACACACATAATCTCACTAGCAAGTGATACTAAGTAGACTTTGAAAGGTCAGTCCACAAACATAAATAAATATATTAAATAGCTAAAATTGTAATTATTATTTTATTTTAAAGTTTGTTAAAATGTAGATATACAAAATAATGGAACATAACACTTGTAATAAACCCAGCACTTTCTTTTCTTTACATGATTTAAAAACTATACTGCAGAAACAGTTAAAAGACTGAAAAAAAAAAATACCAGTAGAGGGCTGGGGAAATGGTAATTGAATTAAATTCCATACTTTTAATTTTAGATAAAAAACCATAAAGGACATGTATTCTCTTTTCCTTCCATTTTTGGTTCAACAACTACTTAGGAAATTTCCCAGAACGTAGTATGTACAGCATCAGCAAAAGAAAGCAGGATTTAAAAACCCCACTCTAGAGAATTCCCTTTTCTCCCAAAATGTTATATAGTCTGTTTTCAAAATAACACTGAGTGTCAAGTCCATTCTTCATTATTTAGAAAAAAGAACATTACTTTCCTTTTCTTCACTGTTTATTTTGTATAATACTTTTAAAAAATCTCATTTAAATTCAGGGTCTATTTCTGTAGAAGGGGAAAATGCTGAATCTTTATTTATTCTATAGTAAATCTCCAGATATGACAAAATAAAGGTAATTTAAATCTCAGGTTTTGTTTTCCTTTCTATCTAAAGCTATATAAAATTTAAAAAAATCTATTCAATTTGAACTGTATTTCATAAAACCTGAATGTTTTACTGTTCTCCATTTATTGGCCTTCATCTAAAATTTTATGAAGTCAGACACTGACTTCATTGTCTTTTCATTTGCCCATAAACAATAAAATAAATTATTCTATGTCAAAGTGTATAGATTTTTGATAACCAATGAAATAATGGGTTTGCTAATCCAGTTGGAACTGGGGGTATATGAAAGAAGGGTGGTATGCTTTCTGCTATAGAATTAATTAATTAGTTTGACTAAGTGCATGTGTTAGTTTTTCAGACATTACAGCACTGGATAATTGTTCTTTGATTTTTGTCTTTCCTGAGATAGACTTGACCTAATAAAAATACATTATTCTTCATGGTAAGATATTGCCAAATCTAGTATATATGACTGAAGAATGGCTACAGCAGTCTACATATGCTTATAATGCATATCCCAACAGCAAATGACTAACTGACCAAAAAGGAAGATGGTATTATCCATCTAAAAAGAAGATATATTAGTTTATGTATGTGTATAAGTGTGTGTCTATATAT
Organism: Strix uralensis; assembly: GCF_047716275.1. Classification (NCBI taxonomy): domain Eukaryota; kingdom Metazoa; phylum Chordata; class Aves; order Strigiformes; family Strigidae; genus Strix; species Strix uralensis. The sequence continues at coordinate 23,015,471 of NC_133975.1, forward strand.
TCTCCTTGGTTGTCTATATGAATATATCTCTTTACATTTCATTTTTCTGGGTGTGTGGGAGGGGAGAAAGTGATACTGGTATTACTAGAAAAATGTCAGAAAAAAATTTCTAGACTTTGTACCTAAATTGGGATGATTATTTTATTGTCTGTTTTGCAGTGAGATTTTGTGGTTAAGATAATGAAACTAAAAAATTTGTTAATTTCCGTGGACATATATCAGTGCAGTAGACATTAAATTCTGAGTTCAGAAAGTATACTAAAATGGAGTATGCCTAAACTGTATTGGGAAAACTATAGAGCCACAACTGAATATAATTTTTAATATATTCAGTAGCCAGTGAAAATCATCACACTTACTGAAGTGTAATTGAAAATGAAAAGTGCTTGAATGGTGTCAAAAATTAAAGCAAACCAGTGTATTTAAGTTTTTATGTTGATGCAAAAACTGGCATTGCATTCTAATATTTAAAGCATGTTAGACAGTACTTTGATTTTTTGAAAGATGATAATTTATATTTGGTAGGATGAATTTGTTGGATTCAGTATTGTATAGGTAGAACAGATAGAAACATAGAGCTAGACAAATATATTATCCCATGAATAAGTGAATGAAAACAAAATTACCATGAAAAAGAAAATTGCATGGCAGGATTTGCATATAGTAATCAGGAATTCCTTCTCTTTTATAAAACCTTGAACTGAGACCTTTGAAAGGTGGGTGACACTGTGATGAAAATTATACTTCACATACTTTTGGATTTTGCTGTCACATTTTAAAAATAAGTTTTCAACAGTGGCATATCATCTGCCTCCAGAAATTTTTGTTAACATTAATCTATAAATAATGAAAGAATAGGGTAGAATGTACTTTTGTTCCTTCATATGTGCAATATCTGACATTTGAATGAAAGTTTTCTGTGATCTGATTCTTAAGTCCACTTATATTTTAACTATTTTAAGCACAACTGTATTGTTCAAATTCTGATAATGTAATCTTCAATATTAATGGAACATTCTGACAGAAATAGAATTGGAATTGAAATCTGTCAAGTGTTCATTTGTCACACTTAATTTGAATCTAGGTAATCTGCAGTGTTTAGCTTGGTTAGGTTTTAATCAGAATTTATACTGGATTTTCATGCAGATTTTCCATGGAAACAGCAATTTGGAAGCTTAGTTATTAATTGCTATTGCTTCAAATATTTACCATTTAATTTCAATTGGTGTGAAACAATGCAGTTATAACTAATTGCTTTGGATTTCCTTTGATTTTAAAGTTTGAAACGGTAATTTTCAGCACAGTATGCTCAACCCTCCGATATATTTGATGCTTTTATTTTTGCTAGCTGACTAGGGAAAACAAGTAATTTTTATAGTTAAGGCAAATGTAAGAAGGTTGAGTTCACAGTCAAAGTAAATAGGAAATTCAGCTTTCTATTTGCTGGTAAGAGGCCTCTTTCTATTTTCTCAGGAGAGGATAAAATGCTGGAAAGAATATAAAGGGTAAGGGAGTTAGTTTTTTTACATTACCTACCAGCCTACATGACTGTCAGATGTAGATTGAAGTTTTGTTCTGATGATTAGCTGTGGTATCAGATGCAGGAGAAAAAAAAAAAAAAGGAAGAAAAAAAGAAATGTTAGCAGATTGACTGTGAAAATTCAGCATGCAAAGATCTTGTTAATTAGTAAAATCTGCAGAACCAGAAGTAACTTCTGAGTTAATTTATCCCCTGCCCTTGGAGCTTTCCTTACAAGGAAATTCTGCTCATATGTGCAGCCTTCTCTAATTTTGTTGTTAGAATGGCACTGTCGTAACATAAATTGCACAATAATTTTACCAAGAACATTTTTATTACATTCGTATTTGTAAATCAAGGGTAAAGACACTACCATGGTAAATGAGCTTCCTGGTCTTTTAGTCATAGTCTTCTGTTTTTGACAATGCCTAACACCACATATCTCAAAGGAAAGTTAAAAAAAACCCCCTGTGTCAGATACTTTCAGAATTACCTATGCTCCTGACTTTAGCAGTTAGTAGTCAGCACGTGCTTTAAATTGTGTTTTTCTAAATAGTAATAATGTTGATGAAGATAATTTATCACAAGTCATTAACCCTCTTCAAGTTACTGTCCTGAAGGGTATCTTTCAATAGGAAAATCCTCTGAAGGCTATCAAAATGGTTTTATTTTAATTTGCTTTTTCCTTTTATTTAATAGTTTTAGTGACTGTTTCTTTTTATCATTACGAGAAAGATCATGAAAGTATTCCATTATACTTTTAAAATACTATGGATTATTATGTTTTCTTATAATTCTCTTTCCACTAAACTATACATATTCCCAGGTTTTTTAGTCTTTGATCATGATATATCTGTTGGTGTTTTTTTTTTTTTCATGAACTTCTATTTCTCCTAATGTACGTAGGCGTAGCTGGAGATGTATTATCGTCATTTGGGGAATGGACAATGCAGACTTTTCATATTAATTCCTATGTTATTAATTAGACATGCGATCTCTAAGCCGAGATTTTCACTCTTCTGTTTCATGTCCATTCAACTGGTTCTGTCAAGTCTCTCTTATGTTTCTTGCGGCCTTCTTAGAAATATTCCATTATATTCTTTTTTTTTTTTTTTTTTTCAGATTACTGTATACTTACTATTTTTTTATAAATGTATTGGCCTAACCAGTTTTATTTTTTGTTTAATTTAGCTAGAGTACCTATAGCAGTGAAACTGGAGTACTGTAGATTTTGTCTCACATGTTCTTCCCTGGAGATTTTTTTCCATGCAGTCATAATTAGACTCTTTGCCACACCTGAGATACCTGCATTAAAGCTAGCTCAGGTATTTCTACAGGAACATATCTTTGGTCTGCAGCACAGTACTTTAAGTTAGCCTATGTTTTGGTATCAAATATATAAGGGTTGGAGAACAGCAGTCATATCTGAAAGCAGGAAAATAAAGGCATGGTTTACAGCTTCCATTTTCACAAGGGGAAATGGAGTAAAGAAAGATTAAGTGACATGTCTGAAGTCATAGAGGAAGTAAGGGGCAGAGCTTGAAAAGGAGCTCAGATTTTTTGCGATTCAGTTACTTGACTCTCACAAAGAAATCAGTAGATAAATTACACTGGCTGACACATGAAAAACTAAAAAGCATGGAAAAGAAGTGCATTATCTTGGTTCATATATTCTAATAATAAGCTATGTTCTCAGTGACAATTCCAGATTTACACCATAAGTGTCAAATTTCCACTGTCAATATAGAGAAGGGGTTCATGGTATATGAGATGATGACTTGAAAATGTGAAAGGAATTTTGACAATTAATAAATGTAATTAATTTTATTTATAAGAGCACTCTCTCACTTTTACTTCTAAGATAGAATATTAATCTGTTCTCTGGACCAAAGTGTAAAATGAAAAAAAGAATCCATTAGTTTAGAGAATCCATGTTTTCAGAATCCGTTTCCCTTTAGCTTTTTGTAGTGCAAATAAACACAGGTTAATGTTCTTGAAGACCTAAATGTCCTTGTTGTAAACATTGTAAACCAGACATTCGTTGACTTATTCCATAGAATTACTGTACTATTGCAGTTCCCATTATTTTCAGGTGTTCTGTTCTCTTGAATTCGGGTCTTAAAATTGCATGTGAATAATTTTGCTTTTAAAAGTGTGTCCTGAAAGTGTTGTAAGTAGTCCATCTGAGAGGTTGAGTCAGTAAAGGTTTTCAGTGTAGTGATTACATGCTAATAGTTCCTTTTTCAGTTTGTTTCTTCTTTCAATGCTGGTACATCCACCTTTTCTTAAATGTTACCCTGCATGCATGAACCCAAAAATGCCAGAAAATGCTGCACAAATTATTATTTAATACATATACATAATAATTCTTATCCTTGTTTCTGATAAATCGTAACCTATAATTAGGCACACAATGATCTCTGGATTCTGTATACCTAGCAACAGATATAGGTAATGTTTTGGAACACATACATATTCAGTGATGGATTATGTCCCAAGCCAGTTTGTTTTGAGAATGGAGCATTCTGATAAAATCTGTAAAAAGACATTTTATAAGAGGAAAAAACCCCCAGTTTCTAAGACAGAAGACACACTCTGCAGGGATCCCTGTTATACTAGTGTAATCTTATATAAGACAATGAACCTGGCTGGGAAGAACATTGGCTGTTTTCTTCCTTGAATTTTTTTCCTTTTTAATCTTTTACCATGTTCCTTTAGATGACCTTACCCCACATGTCTGTGAGTTTCTTTAGCAGAGGAATATGTGGTTTGCTAACTTATATGCACAGTAATACCCAAAATTTCAAACCTATATGGTATTTGTTCTTTTAAGTTATTTGCATTTTGAAGTCTTATATGTATATACTTACAATAGAAATGAGGGAAGTGTATTTTGATTGTGTTACAAATTCCTAGTGCTGATATATATATTTTTATATATATATTTATTTTATTAGGTTAATATTATACTACAGAAAGATGAGCAATTATTTTAGGTTGTGCATTGTATGTCATTGCACTATGCTTATTATATCTTATCTACTATTCTATGTTTATATTGTACTTCAAATGCATAATGCAAAGTAAAGGACCAAATATAGGTCAACTGTGAGCAGAAATAACTCTCACTGAAGCCACCAGAATAGTATATTGTTTATGTCCTTTCTCTTTACCTTTTTATTTTCTAAGACTGTCCAGAGAAATACCAACAAATTCTGTATGCTACTTATTCATGAAGTATACCTGACTACCGCTGTGATTGTTTTCAGCTTGATCAGGATTTTGACTGCTCAGAGAACATATGCTTGGATCTACTGGAATCAAAGAAGGAATGTGTATTTCTGTATTGGAAATCCACCCCTACACATTGATGGCAAATTAGTCAGCATTTTTCTGATTTTCTGAATAGCATTGTTATTTCTCTTGCTGTTCTCTGTCTGGTGCTTTCTCATTGTATTTGCTCTAGATCTCTTTGCACTTCATAGTGAAGAATAGCATACGGATCTTTTTTTTTTTTTTTTAGCAATATTACCAGATTGCTTCCTCCACTCTGAATTTTGGTATCCTGCTCTTAAAAATAAAATACATGCAACAATAATTGTTCTCCACTCTAAAAAGCAGTATATTGATATCAGACAACTTGAACTACCATTTACTAAAACTCAGCTTTTTTTTTTATTATCTTTAAAGAATGAAGTCTGTATTTACATTCCATCAGTTTTTAATCAATAATTTGAAAATGGAGAAAGACTTTGGATTCTTAAAGAGCCATTCCTACAGTTATATCTGTTACAATGAAGCAGTGAGGGAAGGGTTTATATGTGCATGTGGGTGTGCACACATGTACACATCTTGGTGAGTCAGTTCTTACTGCAAATACTCATGAGATCTAGACAGTTGTGCTTACATAAATTGCCTCATATACGAATTTCAAATCAATTCACTAAGGTGTATATGAAAGAACATATTAAACTGAGAAGTGGAGAACTAAGTTGTCAGAAAGTGGAGTGGTGTCCAATGTCATGCTATGAATTGATCTTTTATCCGGTAATTGATCCAAACACTGCCCACCGCTCAAAAAGTAATAATTTGGACACCAACTTCCAGTTTGCAGTCAAGTTGATGAGAGTTTTGCTATTGACTTAGTGGAGTTAGGCTTTTGTCCAAGTCCTCCGTGCCAGCTGCTAGCTCAGGCTGCCTCCCACTGATGCAGACTGCAGAACTCCCTTTGATACTGTCAGACTCCTGAATGTAGACAGAGGACAAAATGCATTCCAAACTTCACAGTCTCAAGGAAGGAGAGACATCTGGATTATGAATGGAATATTTAGCAACCTTTGCATTCATGGCAGCCTCTTTCTTGGAAAAAAATCTAATATAGTCAGTGGAAATTTACTTTTTCTCAATTCAGAGGAGCCTTTTCAGCATACTGTATTTTCCCAGTTCTCTATTTGTATTTAATGACAGTTTCTTTAGTTTCTGGACATAATTAGATCTTTCTGTCCCTTCTAATCATTAAGTATAATGAAGATCCAGAAGTGCTTTAGAGGGCTCGCTCTTCTCTACAGTTTTGTTCTCTACAGCTGGTTCCCAACTACTGTTATATTTATTTATTTATTATTCATTGCAGCAAATGTCAATATTTTATTATATATTACCTTTATAAAACACATAATCTTACTACTTTTGTCTTTCTCATACAAGTTTGATGCTTTGAGTTTGATGTTTTTAAAAGTTGTGGTAGTTTTTCCTATATGCAAAAAAAAGACTGATGAAATCAAGAGAAGAAACTGTATCTTTTCCTGAGTCCATTTTTAAAAATACCAAGTATGAATTACTGATTCAGAACAAAAATATGACTGTATTTTCAAAATGGTGTACTTGGACTGAAGAGCATGACTAATTGGCCACACAGCTGAACCTAAATGAATCATAGCAGTCACAAAGATCTGTTTTTAAAAATCTGCAAACAAATTCAAATCTCAGGCATATTAAACTGACATGTGCCCATCTATGTCATAATTTAAATGTTAACTACCCTTGTTATATTAAGGCTCTGAGTAAAAGTGGAGTGCAAGTATACAGAACAGATAGGTATTACCCCAAGTTATTGATATATACAGTAATTTCATAAGTTGTTGCATTTTCACATCTAAGTAACTTCTTAGTGTTCTCATTTGTTTCTTTTAAAATAATGTAATTTGTAATAAAGATCTGTAAAATGTAAAGTTCACTGTGACAAAACATAGAAGAACATATAAAAAAAAGATAAAAAGATTCAATCTTGCATTTCTTTTTACATCCCAAACTGCAATTTTACATTCTTTCAGCCTGTAGCTTTATCTATGCAACTCAAAACAGTTTCCTGAATGCAATATTTTTTTTTACCTAATTGCTACATAACTTAATTCTCCAAGTCTAATCATAATCTGGAAAGGTTCATCATGCTGGCAGTATTCCTGTGTGTCAGCCTTCCACAGATTTATTAATGAATTCCATATATGGGAAACCAAACCAATGTATAGGGTCAAACCAAAGATCATCAGGTGGCCAAAATTGGTGCTCAGGGAAGAATACAACAGGGCAAGTAAATTGATAATCTTTCAAGTATTGTCTTATATATCAACAGTTTGTGACTTAGATTCCCTGAGCCACATACAATGAATGTAATGACCTTTATGGATTTATATACACAAATTTGTCCAGTTTCCATTAGAATGCATGCGACTTTTAATACCTTTTTTTTCCTAATGAGGGTTTTTAAGTGATTGTGTGTCCCAATAATTTTGGATTGGACAAAGGAAAAATGAACTGGCTAGCCTGTTATCTCTGGAAGTACATTTTTCTTTTATTATTTCATTTCCTGAGAACAGCAAGTAATTTATACAGGAAAACAGAAAGAAATAAGGTCTGAAAAACAAAGACTGAAAGGAAGTGTGTGTATTTCTTATGTATTTCAGCAAATATATTAATGTCAGGCTAGTATGCCAAAATCTACAGAATGGTATTTAAAGGAAGTAGAAGACCCAGTATAATATGTGATGTCTGGAGTTCTGAAAGTTCTATTTTATAGGAGCTAATTGCTTTTCAGAGAAAAATAACTATTTCTTTAATGACTAGAGGATTTCAAGGCCAGCATAATATAAATCCAGGCATTTAAGTATTTCTGAATTTTACTACAGTATAGCCTATATGTGCAGCAACATAACATTCAATGTCAAATGGTCATTCAATGTCAAATGGTTGAATATCTAAAAAAATGATCATGGCATATGCTAGACCAAGATGAATATTAGGATTTTAAGGAAACTATACCAATTTATTAGTACCGTAGTTTAAAGTAAAATTCCAGAGGAGGTTGACTTGTTTTTGGCAAGGAAAAATGATAACAACCAAAACCCCCAACAACAAAAGAAGGGGTTTAGGCTCCAACATAATTTTTATGCACAGATAAAAGCAAAAACAAAGTCAACATTTATTATGTAAGAAAATGTATTTTAGCAATCTGCCTTTTATAAAGGTGGGGTTTGGGTTTTTTTTTTTTAACTTTAGACTGGAGTATTAAATTCTAATAATACTAATTTCAAACCTTATATCACAGTTAACTTGGAACATGCTATTAGAAATAAATTCACATCAGTGATTGGCCCATTCATGTTTAAAAGAGTCATCCATTCTCATGCTGCTTTTAAGAATTATGGAAAGTACAAACACATCTCAGAAAATAATAATTTAAAAAAAGGGTTTTTTGGATATGTGATTAAAATCTCTTCTTCTTTCTACCACATAAAATAATTGAAATTAAGGCATGTGTAAATTTCTGTTTGGATAGTAGAAGTAAAATCTAAAGATAGTGAAGGAAGAACAGTATTGATGAAGTTAATTTAGTTTGATGGTTGCACGCTCTCTTGCAACCAAACAAACATGCCCATTCCAGCTTTCCAAACTAGTTCGTCTTAACCTGTTTTTTGCTATATTTAAGGAGCAAAATTAACCCTAAAGTTCCCGGCAGGGGCACTTGTTCTTTTACTAAGGACTCTGTGTTATTTCATCAACAAGGGAAGTAAAATAAAAGTGTATCATATCTAAAATTGCATGTAAACAAGACATAGGACAGGCTTGCACCAAAGTGCAGGGTTTTTTTCCTATGCTTTTATGGCAAATTTGTTTTCTTGATCCAAGGATTTTTCTGTCTTTTTTCTGAGATTGTAACAGTGCTATAAAGACCAGTAGTGTCCGTAGAGGAAATCTTGGAAAAAGGCTTTTTAAATTAAATCTCAAGAAACCAAAAAGTGTGCAGTACTTGTGTCAGGCTGTCCTACTATCTTTAAACTGTTTCAGGTACATTGTAGATGGTTTTCTTATTTAGGGTTATTTTGCTCACAACTAGTTCATATTGTCTTTGAAGAGGATAATCTGTGCCCCTTTTTGGGGCAGTGCAATGAAATTTACATTATCACGAAACATTAAAATAACATTTATCAGTGGAATTTGACATTGCCAGCTTTTATGATGAAGAGAAGGCAAAGGCATGTGATGTAATTTTTGCCTTCCACTGATGTTAGCTAATAACAAGAAACTTCTGTTCTCTAAGTGGAGAATAGAAACCTTTCTGTTTTCTTTAACAGAATATTTGAGAAATAAGCATACGTATGTATTATATGTTATTTTATTAATATATTTAAATGTTTAATTCCATTAGCAGTGGCCATCATTCCCTGCTACTGAATTACATAATTTGTGCTAGTAGCCTTTTCATATTCTGCCATGTGTTGCAATAATAATACAGGGATTATTGTGATACGCCAGTAATTTTATAGTTCTGGAAATGTGTTTGTTTTAGCTGTTTCATACACAACCACAGTTTAAGTACATGAGAGAGTAATAAAACAGTTAACTTCAGTTGGTTTCTAGTGGTTTTTGGGGGCAGAGGGGTTAAGCCAGCAAAAGAGGAGCAACTGTGAGTGATACTACTACATATGCTGATTTTTAAAATGCAAGCAATCTAAGTATTTTAGTTGTGTTTGAGGATGCTGATTCAGTGCCCCACAGCATGATTAAGACACTGTATTTAATGCAGTTTCATTATTTAGTTAAAAATTTTTTTGGGGAAAAAAAGTGGGCAAAGATAGTTAAAGTGAAGTCTTCTGCTTAAAATTATGTACCAAAAGTTTTTATGCTTACTGAAAGTTTGTAATAACGTGGTGATAGAAATTTCCTAAGGGCATGTAAAGCATATAAGAAAATATCTAAGCTGTCCTGAAGCACTGAAAAAATGGTGATTGATCCATTTGACAATATGCAAGGAACCTGCAGAATATGCCTTGCAAGTCATACAGAACCTGCACGCATGACTCACATCCTTCCTGAGATCCTGTTTCCAACGTGTAGGTGTACAAAAGTACAATGAACTGTCAGAGGAAAGAAACAGCATGGGCTTTGGTTCTACTCTTAGCATACTCTGGCCAGCACTTTCAGATTTTAGTAATTATCATAGGCCTGAGGAAACCTGAAAGAAAAACAGGATTTAATAATTTTGACACCATATGTTATCCTATTTTTTTTTAAATGAGTGCAAAATTATCTATTCTGGCCATAGTTCTCTACCTGGAGGACACCATGGGTGGAAGGGAAAGCGTGATAGGAAAAAGAAAATCAGATTTTGATCTGTACCAAAATGTCTTTCTGCCTTTTTTGATATGAGGGTCTCAACAACAGTGTGCAAAGGGCATGGGTAGAATTGATTTTTCCCACCCTTTTCTTCCACCTATACTGGAAATGACCATTTCTGCAGAATTAAACTTTGGGAAATAACAACGGCATAAGAAGCTGGCTCATGGACAGACCCTGATGAAGCAAAGTAGTCCGAGAGTCAAAGAGGAATACATACTAGATTTTATAAATGGCAATACAGAGGACAGGCTCTATACTGCCACAGTGCACTGTTCCTAACAAAGGAAGCTCCTTAGAGGCATAGCTCACTTGCCAGAAGCATAGTTATGGAAACCTGAGACACAATCAGATCCAATCTCACAAATAGTAATGGGAGAATACAGAAAAACTTGATGTGCCAAAGGTTTAGATAAGTGAGTATTTTTCTCTTGCTTTTCTCTTCAAAAGGAAACAATTGCCTTTAGCTTTTACCAGGTAGAGTCCCACATGCTATTGATCGTGCTATGAATTTTAAGTGGGAAAACTTTTCCAAAACGTAAAGACCTTATCCTGAAGTTTCTTGATAAATGCTATATTAACTGAGGAATTTAAGTTATAAAACTAAAATATTTTCTCTATCATAGTTCTTCTCTATCTGGTACTGTTTTTCCTTCCACATGTAACTGACTTATAGAAAGTGCTTTTTCAGAAGGGCCTAAGTAAACAAACTGTATTGACAAGAAAAAATTTGTGTATTACTGTGAAGATAAATAGTAAAAGAATTGAATTGAGCCCAGGTCAGTAGTGACAGAAAGTCATTACTCTAAGGTGGCAGTTAAGTGACTTGTGTAGAATAGCACTTGGAGAATATTACCTACTGGAGAGGTGCTTATGCCCACAAAAGCATTAACTAGCATCCTGGTTGAGACTGTCAGCTAAGGAAAGAAGATAGCTAAGAACAACTAAGAAAAAAGGATCTGATACAAAGTCCATTAGTCTTTGAATGGCAATATACTAGTCTTGGTTGGCTTTATATTATGGACAGAGTGTTCTGTCTGCTCACAACCTAGCACTTCCCATCAGCACTTTATGTTTATAGGCTTGAATTTCAACAATGGGTTAAAATAGTCTTAGTCAACAGAATAGTAGTGAAGGAGACTAGTCATAGCATAAGCATCAAAGCAGAATTGGTTCCTATATTTCCTAGCGCTTGTATTAACCTAATTTTAAATATTCTTAAGTGAATGGACTACTTCAAGTTCAGATCACCCCAATATAAAGAGGTTTTGTAATGCTACTACAATTAAAAAATGCTAACTGTTGCCTCCTGGAAAGTAATGGTACTTTGTAGTAATGGAACTCCAGTGTGCTTGCACTAGCTGAAAATAAATTCAGTTGTTCTCTGCCAAGAAAGGGTGGAAAACAGAATGGAATAAAAAAATTGTTTTTACTAGTCTTGAGATTTTCAACCAATTCTGCTTTCCTTCAGAAAGGAACATTTTTTCCCAAATTTTACCATATTGGTTCACTATTTTCTCTCACAAACCTCTCTTGAAACCACCTTGTGCTGTGATTTTCCCAGTGCCTTGACCACTTTGGTAAATAATCCCATCTTTGTCCAATTATATAAATACACATATATATGCATATAAATGTATACAATGTAGTTTCCAAATAGGTCTTGAGAGAGCAATCGAACAACAAGAAATGCCATCAAAAGTACCTTTTTAAATGCTTTTGCCATGTTCACTGACAAATTCTGGGAAGGCAGAGAATCCCCATGTTATACCTCATAATCTAGTCTCAAAATCTCCGATGTCTTGAGCACTGAGAGGGGCTTTCTGGGACTTGTCTGCATCATCTCTTTCACTACTAATCCCAAAGGGATTATTCATTTACAACAATTAATCCATAAACTCATTTAGACAGTCTAAATCTGAGTTATTCTTACCTTTCCACATCTCACACAGGACTAAAATTTCCTTAACAAAATGCTACAGTAATCACTTATTTTTCCACAGGAACTATAATCTGCACAAGGGATAAAATATTTAAGCATACAGTATTTCTGAGATTCAGCTATAGGGAGATAGATTAAAACTCATCCACACTACTATAGCAACTGGGTAAAGAAGGGAATTACAACTGTTAGAAACAGGTAAATATAGTTCCATCCTTAAGGCCCTATATTTTGCAACTGATCTTCACTGAACTAACACTTTATACCGAGACATAGTGAAAACACTGCCAGTAGAATCTATTCAACTAGGCAAGCCATTATTTATAGGTTGCAGATGACTAGATTGTAACTAATGCTATCAGTAGGAATGTAGAATTGTAGGAAATATCTAAACCTGTTATATTTCATTCTTATTTGATTACAGACACTTTGGACCAAATACTAACTGTATACTAGAACACATTGTCTAAATCCTACAAGCCTTGATCTGCTCCCATATATAATAGAATATTGTCAGAAGTCATGGAAAGCCCCCATAAGAAAAACAAACATACAATAGATTAACCTCAAAACAACATTTAAACATGTACAAATTTATGATAGTTTTTATTTACCTTCATATATTTTTGTATTTATTTTCCATATTTCTGTGCTTCATTCCTAACACCTGATGGCTAGATTATTTGTGTGTGTGTTTCTCATAACTCCCAGAGATGTGACTAGCAAAAGTAACAAAATTGTGCAAGCTGTCACTTCCGTATGTGCCACAAGACATTCCTCTAGACGAAAAAAATGTATTTTGTTGAGATGATTATTAAAGATAATTGCATTTAGAAATTTTCTTGCTATAAAATAATGACATGTGTCTATTGCAAAAGGCTGCTTACATTTTTTAATTCTATCAGTCTTAACTATGACTTTCTGTGTTTTAGCATTACATAAAATGCTGCTGACCTTAGTGAGAGTTGTAGTGCTCCTTGTCATGGAAAATCTGGCAAAATATGCAATGTCTGTGCCTTTCAAGCCTCTGATCACTGGAATACAACCTGAAAAGAATGACAAGTGTTAAGAAACTTTAAAAATTATTTTTAAAGAAAGCACAGAGAAAACTATTTTATTTTTCCTCAGCTTTCTAGGAGGTAAGAGTTTTATGAAAGTTTTAATGTATTTTCTAATCTCTCAGATCTGAACTTGGACAACATTTGAAATCTTTGCAGTTACTACTGTAGCTAAATAGATACAAGTATTTTTATCACCTTAGCAGAACTGTCTTGCAAAAACCTTTCCTTTGGTAGAATGAGAGAGTGAAAACAAAAATGTTTTTAAGATTTCCCTTTGAAACAATAGGTTTCAAAATAAAAAGTTGGAAAATTAATTACAAGTAAATAAAATGATACCTTCATTCAAATGGTAAGCAAACCATTAATCAGTGATTAGTCAACAATTCAGGTAGCCAAATACTAATCTTTGTAGGGGATGCAGTTGCATCATGCAGCGTCAGCAAGAAATAAGCTGTTTTCACCTTTGAGTCTGATTTAAGAGTTCATTTCACAGAATGAATGGGAATAGATACTGGGAGCTGGAGAGTCTAGGTTCTGTTTTCAGCTCTGCCGCAGTGTGAGACAATGAATAAACCTGTTAATTACAATACAGATGCAAAATCCATTTCATAAAATTAATAGGAAGTTCTTTGTAAAGATCAGTGATCTTCTCAAAGGGAAAGCTGCTGCTAACTGCAACTTTCAGATGTGTTTCTTCCAAGTTTTAGTTTGATTAAGCTCAAGCTTTACCCTGACTATTGTCATCATTCAAAGAATGTCTATATTCGTGGTGTTATCCAAGCATATATTTGTCAACAAGGGATAAATGAATATTAGAACTGAAGAAAAAAGAGCCACAGTGGCTTGATATGGACCAATACATTCATTTTCCTAAATAAATATTTTCCATCAGCGATGAGAAAATTGTGTTAAATAAGCTAAGCTCTACATGCATGCCCTATTGATTTTAGATGTGAATTGGCAATGCTTAATTCAGAGGGAGTTGCTCTGACCCTTTCCAAGCCTTGTTTGGTGTGTTTTGTTTTTTTTTTTTCCCCCCAAGAGGTTCTTTACTGCTAACAAGTATATCTATAATCGAGGACAGGGGGAAGTTTACAATGTTTCCACTACTCCAGCAGCATTCCTGAAAGGCCTTTCCTTTCTTAACACTGAACTTTCATGCAATGCAGTAGTTTTCAGGAGAATTTGGAGAACTGTTTGTATTTCAGGTACATAGAAAAAATAATCTGTTGAACAATAACTTACTTTTAGTATAATATATAGGAGTACTATTGCTAGTAATATAATGCAGGTTATTTTACTGAATGTTTTAGTAGGCTTAAGGAATAATTACCCTTTTGTTATACGAGAAATAGCTAATACTGCAATTAAGACAATGTTAAATATTCCTTGTGGGGGCTTTAAAAATGTTTTTTGAAGCTTTCTGGTAAAAGTGACAGTCTATTCTCTGATAGTGTTGGAGTTCAAAGCAAGAAGAAATGCCATTAGTGAAGGTGCCTCTTAGTGCTACAGAAAAGTAGATTTATGTTTCAGTTTGGTCTTTTAATAAGTTTAAAGATCCTATATGTCTTCTGCATACTTTTCAGAAACATATTAGCCAACACAGCTGCAGCTTTTTAATTTTTATTATTGTCTTAAAAAATAAAGAAACTTGCAGCAGATAATTATATGACAACAGTAGAACCACTAATGTGAAAACGACTTCAACAAAAGTAACTTTCCAGCATTAATTATAATAAATGCAATTATTTAGCTGGAGAGAATGAAAAGGGCATTTTATATTTATACAAGGATTATACTTAATGTTTTTTCTCCATTTTAAAGTGTCATAAATCTAACATTTTAAGTTATTTATGTTATATTCAATTAAAGGTTAAGTTCAGCTATCTAAGAATAATCATAATCTAAAGAAGAAAAACATTTACATTAAATGTTTCATTATGCAGTTTTTAAAAGAAAATGGATTTTAATGATTTCAACCACATAGATACTTTTGTGTGCACTGCAGTGTTTTTCTATTCCATCTATTCTGCTGAATTAGAATAGTCTCTTTCATTTGAGTGGTAGATAGGGCTCTGATTGCAGAACATACACACTTCCCTTCCTAGTGTATCTTTACCATGAACCTCGCTATCATAGTTATGTATGGAAGTGCTTATAGATTCACAGTCCTGGTGAAAGAATTAAGACTCTTTTAATGTAGATTAAAGCTCACTCACTCTTCTACATTTTTATTTCTTTAAAATACCAACTTACAAGAGTTTCCTATACTCAAGGTGGTATTTTTTAATCCTGTAGCAGGAGGTAGTAAAACTGAAAATAAAATTAATTAAAAAAAAAAAGAAAAAAAAAAACACAAAAAACTTTCCTTACAAGAAACCTGAATTCCTAGGAGATATCAGCATTCTAAAAGTGTTTTTTTAGTTAGTTTGTTTGTTTTCCAGAAAAAAATTACAGAAATTTTGTTTTAGTCAAACTTGATTTAAATAGTTTGTTTCTACAGAATAGAATTCTATGTATGAAACAGATTATTCCTCCTTGATAGTGCAGGCCATAATAACGTACAGTACATTTTTTTTTATAATCTTAGCTTGCTTAGGTATGCATATTGTTGAGGTCTTAAGACTTTCCAATCCTTTCTTTTTTCCTCTCTTAAATTATTTCACTACTAATGTGGAATATTTTTTTGACAAATGACATAATTTTTGGAGTTAACTTTACATTGTATAATTACTTTTAAAATAGTTGTATTGTTTTCCTTTATTTTAATATTATGTGAAAAAATGAAGGGGAAATCCAATTAATATTTAATATACCTTTCTTCTCTGGGAAACAATTTTTTTAAAATTTTCTAGTTACATTTGGTAGCTGTTTAGGTCTGGAAATCCTTTGGATTTTTTTATCCTTGTCTATAAATATTTTGTAGTCAATAGTTGATTATACTAATGGTAAAGGAAATTATTTGAGTTCAAGTATAAATAAATAGCAAAATACTTATGTCTCTTGTGAGTGTTACCATCACCTCATGATGATAATATATCATGTAGCTTATTAGCCTTGCAGGGGTACAAAAATAAAACAGCAGGACATGCTGCAGGAGAAATATTTATATCACTGTATGGTGATTTCCAGACTTATAGTAAAATATCATGCAAACTTCTAGTATCAAATGGAGACACCTGTAAAGAATAATTTCTAAAGTTCTTTTCCAAATTGGTTTAGGGCACTGAAAATGAAAACTTCAGAGTGAAAACTAACATAAAGATAATAGCTTTTCCTTTGTAAATGCCATAACAAAATCTAGTGTGAAAAAGTACTAGTACATATAAGAACTAGTAGATGACCTGATTCTTTGCTTTGCTAGATCATTTCCTAATGTCTATTCTTAGGAGAAAAGGAGGCTGAGGGGTGACCTCCTTGCTCTCTACAGATTCCCAAGGAGGGTAAGTGGAGAGGGAGGTGTTGAGCTCTTTTCCCAGGGAACCAGTGATAAGACACATGGGACTGGTGGACATTAGGAAGCATTTCTTTGCTGAGAGGGTGGTCAACACTGGAACAGGTTTCCTAGAGAGGTGGTCGATGCCCCAAGCCTGTCAGTGTTTAAGAGGCATTTGGACAATGCCCTTAATAACATGCTTTAACTTTTGGTAGAAGTAGATGATTGTTGTAGGTCTGTCCTTTTCTACTGGAACTGTTCTATTCCATTCGAATTTAAAAAAATATTCTTTTCATGTAGAATAATGGAATGTTGAGTGTAGGGAAAAAAGAAGAGGGAAGGAAACCAGTTCTATGTTCTAAACTATTTTTCTAGGTTTTTCCTTTTTCATAGTATGTTTTCCAGATCTGGATATCCAGTTCAGAATATATTTGTAAAGCTCAGATTTTTGTAAATTTCCGATCAAACAATGAGGCTTACTATAACATGAGCTTTTATTTTCAATGTAATCCACAAGTCAAATGATGTTGGAATAAAAACATTCTTAAAAGATATAGGAATCATTTATTTCATTCTGCATAGCTTTACTGAAGGAAACTAAAATTAGGAAAAATGCTTTAGATGTAAATACTCTTTAAAAAAATATTATAATTGAGATTTATTTTTTTCATAAAATAGAGACAGTAGGGACTGGAAGAGGCCTTCCACTCAACAGTCCCATTTTCTCACAGACAATGTTGTCATATACTTCGTGTTATAAATTTGTTGAGCTCCAACTTAAGGCCACTACCATAAAAAGAAAGCCAATTTCTACACCTCTGCTGTGAGATAGACAGGAACTATGGGTTTGATGAGATGAAAAATGACTGTGCTGCCAGTTCATTCCTTTTCGCCCTTATACCTTACACTTCTACATTTTTCCATCTCATAGATATGAGATAAGCCAAAATTTGAAGTACCAAATGTTTTGCCATTCAAGCCTTTGACCAGTTTGGATCAGTGATCTCCAAGCCAATGTTCCAATGTTTTTTCTTTTCCTGTATCTGTGAGATGTAGAACCAAGAAACCAAGCTTTCATCCTTTTTTTTTTTTTTTTTTTTTTCTTTTTTCCCAGCTAATATTAAAATCCAGACTTAGAAAATGGTTGAGAAGGTTGTAGATGAACTGCACATGCAGTTTTCTGAGTTTTTCATAATACGGATGAGTCCATGTGTAATGTGCAAACATATGTGTGTGTATATAGATATGTATTTATATATAGAGAAAACATGTATATGGTAGAAAAAAGGTTTATATCAAATAAATACAAAAATTAGAAAGAAAATTTTTTATCTGGACTGTGAGACAACAGCATTCACCAACTAGTAGCTGAGACTACTACATGCCTGAGTGAATGATTATACTTTGCTCTACAAATGGTTTAAGGTAAATTGTAGTGTTTTAGTTGACAGTTTCTAAAATCAAGAAATTTAACAGAAATTATTAGCAGAACTAAGCGAGTTTATTAACATAGAAAGACACATGACTTTATGGAAGATACTAATCACAGCTGGCTCCTGCCAATAAATGAGTTTGAGATGTGCTGCATTCCAGCTAGACCCTTCACCTGATCACAGAACCAACAATAATAGGCTGGACTGAGCCAAAATCTGTGCTGTGATGAAGTCAGGTTCAACTATACCACTTAGGTAGAGCCAGCATCCCTTTCCATTGTTTGCTTACAGTTACATACTGTCATCTACTCTTTGCTGTTGTTTACACAAAAGCAGGGCTCCTTCTCATCCCTGAACAAAAGCTATGCTCATTACCACTGTTCTTGGCTCTGACAAACAGCAAAACAAAATAGAACCAAACATTGCCAGGCAAGACTTTTAGCCCAAGCCTTTTTTCCTTGGTTTCAGTCCTAGCTTGTGAAATTCATCCCCTCAATACCTATCCCCAGACTACTGGGGCTTCTAGGAGAATATTATTCCTATTATTCCTTTATATTCAATGTTGAGTGTAATGATCCCCAGCTGTCCCAGTGAGTGATCAGCAATTAACATGAAACTCCCTCTAGGCTTCTAGCATCTACTACTAGGATAATAATTTTGTTGTCTTACACCTTTGTGTTTTCTCCCTTAATGAAAAATGTGAGAAGAAATAGTGGCATTTTTCATTTCAGTCAGAGAGTGTAAGAAGACCTCTAGAAGTCATGCAAGTAGTCTTTGTATCAAAATAATGGTCATATTTAAGGCATATTTAAGATATGTAAGGGAACAAGTATCAAGCTGAGCCAGGTCTTTCTGAACGTGGTATTATTAATACCAAGTTTACTAAAAGTAACAGTATGGGAAACACTCAAAAATACATACATCTAAGAGAAGGAGGACAAACTAGGACAGTGGCATGGGAGCTAGAACTAGTAGGAGACTCAGGAAGAAGAGATACTTGTATACTCTTCTTTTCAGGCAACCATCAAGAGTAGACATCCAAATTCATAGCTTTGTGTTTTGTGAATAAATGAACTAACTAGGGAAAACGAAAACAAATACATGTGTTATGTGATCTCTCAAGAACTAGCCAATATCAAACTCTGGACACACCTACAGTGCCTCAATTTTTTAAGCTTACATTAGTAAGGTGGAGTGGATGACTATTTTTCTTTTCATGTGGGATAAAGAGCACTGAGTTTTGTCTTTATGGTAAGTAGATTTTTGGTGTTGGGGTTTTTTTTTTTTTTTTTCCCATAAAAATAAACTATTTGGAAATGATAGGAAGAGAATGTAAGCAAAGACCAAATTTTATATTTTGTATAATTATAATTATATTTTTCTATACTGTTATTATTAGAATATTTACATAGGAAATAGAGAAATTCTATTCGAAGTCTCTTCGAGCTCCTTTTCTTATATGGGAGGCAGTAGGGTTAGATGAAGCATCCATCTGCACCTGAAGGTGTGACATAGTGCAGTAAAGAAAAGTTAGTTCAGAAGAAAAAATATGTAAAAGAAATGTAATTTTGTAGGTAGGATTCTTGTATAGGTGGTGGGAATCCTGATTTCTGAACTGCACATTCAGAAGCTTGTATAATTTTAGTATGCAGAATTTTGCAATTATGTTGAAAGATTTGAAAAATTCCACACAAGAACCATGAAATGTTTTTGTTTTAAAGTTCCTCAGGTGAGAAGGTTCAAGAGCTCAGTATGTCTTGTTCATAAAACATAAATGTCACAATGACTTAGATTTTCTTCTGTTTTAAGAACATACTTCAAATGTGCTTCTCAACCCATAAAAATAATACTAAAAACGCATTCTGGAAGACCAGGAATGACAAAATGTGAACACTTCTAAGGTCATAGGAGTTTCCTTGTAGAACAAACACCTAAAATAATTGGATTCGTATTTTAATTCTGTGGTATAAAATGTTTTATAATCATAAAATACAGCAATTTCTGAGATTACGCTCCAATGAAATGGATACTGTACAGAGGTATTTCGAAAGGTACTGAATAATCTTTGCTTAAAATTGTCATTCAATTACATCTATAATTGAAAGTAATTTAATTTTCACTGCTTCATGGAGCATACCTCTGTAAAGCAAGGAGTACCCCTTACTTCAAAGTAGGAAGTGAAATACAGTTATATGACATAATCTAATTTTAATCTACTTTTCTATCAGTTTTAGCTCATCTTCAGTGCATCTCATGGGGAAGGAGAGCACTATAGGTGTTTTTATATGTTTAAAATATTTATTTTTCCTTTCAAACAGCATATTTGAGCATTTTAGTCAATTATGCTCTCTGAGTAGAAAAATTAAGCTTTTAAACATGAAAATGCCTGAAAAGACTTAATCCACTTATAGAATGGTAGAGAAACTTTCCAATCATTCTTAATGTTTAAAATCTTTGTATTCATATCAAACAGCAGATGTGGTGGTCTGCTTTCAGATGACAATATTTACCAAAAGTCATCCCAGTTTGGTATCAGTGGTAGTTTAAGGCAATGAATCCTGGTGTATAATGACTTTTAAAATTGTACCCAGTGTATATAGATATATATAATGCAAGTCATGTTCCAAAATGTGTGCCCTTATGTTGTTTAAATTGAAGATTCAATGATCAAAGTTTGAAAAGCAAGAATTTAAATTCATCCTAGCTAAAAAGCCAAATTAAAATGCACTTTTTATACTTTTTATCATTTTGTGGAATAATATTTCCATAGCAAAAGGTTCATGAAGTAACTTAAAAGATACAAAAAATAATTCATTTTATCATATAAGTAAACCAAAATGCTTACATTAAACTTCCCATGAAAGGAAAACTACACTGGTGCTTACGATACTTAAAGAACAGAGCTATCAACTGGTAGGAGAGATGACAGCAAAAGGTGCTGCAGGTCCTGTTAGCAACTCCCAGTAGCAAGTTATATGTCCAAGATGATAGACAGAGAGCATTCAGTTTCATTCACAGGGCAGCTGCTCCTCACCCTGGAATATAAATTAGTTACCTACACTCAATTTTGAAGACTTAGTGGGTAGTAAACTATGTATCCCTTTTAGTCTTTCCTTATGTTCAATTATGGAAAGTATAATTTAAAATAAATAATGGTATTGCTATCAAGTATGAAACAGGTATGATGTTTCAAGATAATTCCATATTAGCAGCTTGTTTTCTACTTGCTATAAATTACTCACAAGAATGAGTTTGTCTTTATTGTACTCTCAAACAGCCCAAATATGTTTTTGTGCAAGTTTCTGTACTTGCATGCTCACTAGATTTTTGCCTTCTGATGAATTTCTGATCTCAATGATACATTTAGCACATGCCATGTGTCTGTCTGGAGACTTTTAATGTCTAACAGTCAGGAATTCTGAAAATTGCAACACAACTTCTCATGGATTGTAGCATAAATGTTTTTTCAGATAAAAAGTTCTTGTTCGTATTGGAGGGTCAGACTACTAAATTTCTTCTGTTTCATCTGTAACTTGAACTGTTCAGGTCTCCTTGCAGCATAAACAAGGTTCTAATGATGTAGAGCTGTTTGTCATTTACTCAGATACTCTCAGATTCAAACTGAAATCTTTATGAAAGAGAAATATTTAGATATGCAATGGCAGAAGGCTTTCTTTTCTGCAATGGTTTCAGTTTTGACTGTTGGTTGCGTTACAGGATGAAATATTATGGGTGAGCCATATGAATGAAGATAAAATTTGCCCCGAAATAAGTTTGAAAAGCTTATATTCATACCAGTAATCTGAGTGGATTTTTTGTTTTATTGCTAGCAATGTTCAGCTCTCCTTTAAGGCAGTTGTTTTAATTACATCAAGCGGTTGTCCAGCCATGGTGTACTTGTTCTCTCTGAATTATTATTTATTATTTATTATTGCAGCTATTCACTCTTGGCTGATTTATTCAAACTATTTGTATAAATTCCACAGTAGACCTGTTAATGTAGTAGGATTTTCATGGAAAAAAAATAAGATAAATCTATGCCAACATTTTCTGACTAGAAATCATTTCTGTTGTTTCCAGGTGAGAGACCTCTTTATTGAAGTATCATCTCATTTAACATATACAATTACATTTAACATATACAATTATCTAATTAATTAATATATACAGTTATAACAACTTAAAGATTAATCAAAATATGACTGTGTTACAATGAAAATTTCTGTGCCTTTTAGGTGTCTTAAAGCAAACAGCTTCTCTCTTCTCCCAGCTTCTGATGTAACAATATCATATTGATGAGATACAGAGTGATTCACCACTTCTGGCTTCATGCCTAAACTAGTCAGTCAAGACTAAGACTTCCAAGTGTAGAGTATCATGCCAGATGTTGACTAAGCTTATGTTGTAAGGCTAGAAGTCATTAGAGATTTCATATCATCACTTAACATAGCCAAGCTCTATTTTCTTTTGAAGACAAACATGAAGTAAATATAAACTCTTTTTTTCATGTGCTTTTGCCTCTGTTTAATAAAATGACCTATTAATTACTGTTGAAGATATCTATGTTATTAATGCGATTTTCTGAACTAATGATTCATAAACAAGTTAACTGATTGCATGGTGCTTATAGGTTTCATACTGCTGTTGGCTTTTTTTTTTTTACTCATTTTTCTTACAGTTTTTGATAAATAGAGCTAGACATTTATCTTATCAGGAAAACATGCACCAGTGTATCCTCTGCTGTAACAACTTTACAAAACTTGCCCAATATGATAACAGAGAGGAGAATACGTTTGTATTTTGGTTTGGGTTTCTTGGGTTTTTTTTCTTTTCTGATTTTTATCCTATTAAAAAATTACTTCAGTTTGTTTCCAGGCAGCTCTAACTTACGTGACCCACACTCATGCAGCAGATTGTTCAGGGTCTCACTGCCCTTGGCATCAAAAAAACCAATCATGTTTACATGGATTAGCTCTTTTGGGAAATTTACCTAGCACATGAGGTATCTAGCATATGATTTTCTTCAGAAAGAGACATGCATGTCTTATCTTTCTACCTAACTGTTTCTTCAGCAAATATGTTTATTTTGCCTAGTGGATGGAAAATGGGATTTTTCACTGAATGCTTGAGTTTGCTTGCATATTAGTTCACGTTACTGATTGATTAACTGATCATACACTGTTTTCTTTTGACTTTCTCCCAACTCTCTCTCATTTTAAACTTTAGGATTAAAAATTTTAGAGCTGATAGCTGGTGATATGCATTATTCCTTCAGTGAGTATGCTGATATCAGGATACTGAGTTTCATTGCAACTTTGTAAGTCTAGAAACAACCTACAAACTGAAAAGTTTTCAAAGGATGATTTAGGTTATCTGCCTCCACAGACACACACACCCTCTCCCAGAAAAACCCAACCAACCCACAAACACATTTTTTGGAGCATAAAGGTGTCACCATTAAGAGCATCACTATAGAAAGCTCCTAAACTTCTCTAAGTCTATTTTATTGCTTCTTAACTTTTATATGAACTATGTTGTATGTGTTTGAATATAAACACATATACATTTTGTAATCAAATGCATATTAGAGAACAATTTTTCTGTTGCATGAACACACAGTGATCTAAGATAAACATTCTTTTAATTTCTCCCACTCACATAATTTTGTCTGATATGATTGTCAGAGCAAGATACAAAGGTTTTCTCCACTTTTCTTCTCCTGAACTGTATTTAATGCTCCAAAGCACAGTGAAACTTTACTATCCATTTCTTTGATGTAACACTGTCATATTTCTCTGCTTTAGCAGAGGTGTATATAGCAATATAGCAATGTAAGGACCCTATAGTTTGGGATGAAGATAGACATTTTTTATGTGCAAAGATTAAAACTTTTTGACTAGTTAAAATAAGGAAAAGAGTTTCCCAAAATGCTATCAAAGAATCATTCCTGCTTCGGAGTTTATGACGTTAGTAATAAGAGTAGGCAACAACTTTTCAGTTGTACACAAAGTCCTCAGACTTTGTTAAACTCAATACCAAAGCTCCATAACATAAAAAGAGAGGGAATTACAGTGTAGAACTTAGTAACTCTTTATCTAATCCTTTAGACCATTCCACAGATGTCACTAAAACTTAATTTTAAGATTATTTTTGTCTTACAGCTATGGTCAGTAAAATACATTATTTCCTCAAGTTATTATAAAGTTGGCAGGAAGAAATACCTCTGTATTAGCACCAACTTTTGCAAATCTTTGTTCAAGAACTTTATTAATATATCAATTAGAAGTAGACTGCCCTTTCATTTTATGAAGCTTTTAGTTATTTTAATGATGGTTCAACTATTTAAAAAAAATAATTACTTACCTCATATTCAGTTATCTTCTTTAAACATAACAAACTAACTCCAGTGGGATTTTTTGAGATTTTTTCTGGAGTTTTTGGTTTGCAGCATGTGGTCCTAGTGTGGAAAATATTTGCACTGCTGCACAAGGTTAATACTTACTTCAAATAAACATATAAGATTTGTAAACCAAGTTGGTAGTGGCCATAAAACTTCAAACTGAGATCTTTGATTTAATCTGAAGCAAAGTAATATTAAGTGGGAAAAAAGTCTTTATCTAGGAAGCTGTTTCAAGTTTTCAAATGCTCTCCTGTGTACCCAGTATTAGACACATATTAGTTGAGGCCAGAGAGGAAAAGGAACTTCAAGATAGTCTTTTCCATTAACCTTTATTGGATGAATGTAATACACTGGAATACCATGTACTGTTCAGAGAAGACCTATACTATTCTCCAGAAAAACAAAACTGATCTCAGAACTGTCTACTTAAAATGGATGCTAGAAAAATGTAAGATAAACATCAATAAATTGTTAAATAAACCCTAAATTCTAACAGTGTATTTGTCTATAGAACACAAGAAATTAGTATGAATTTCCCTTTTTGTTTATTGGCATTAAACTTGATCTTAACTGGAGAAAAAGATTCAATTATTACTCAGTTGAATCGTATACAGAAGCACATCAAAGGAGGTTTCTTGCTCTGCACCTCCTTGTGTTTGTATACATTCCTGTTGATTCTTCTGTAAAACCTTGACTCTGCCGATAATTTCAGCAAAATCTGATTGCAGGGTAGAAATTCCAATGATGATGAACAATACACCTGTAAGTTTCATGAAAATAGGCTGCTTATAAAAGAGAGAAATCTTATGGGGTCTCCAGTTATTTACCGGGAAAATGTGCTCTCTTCTTCAGTATACACCAGAGAATCTCCAAAGGGCACAAGTGAGGGCAATCATGTTTATACATTTTGCAGTGACTAGAAAAACCTTTGGGTGAACATTTTTAGACACCATGATGAGTCATATGTGAAATATAGGATAATTCATGTTGGAAGGGGCCTGAGGAGGTCACCTAGTCCATCTTCCTGCTATGAGGGCAGAACAACTTGCTTAGGGCTTGAAGAAGTCTGGTCTTGGAGACCTCCAAAGACGGAGACTGGACTACATCTCTGGTCAGCCTGTTCCAGTGCCTGACTTTCTTCATGAAGGAGGTTTTTTAGTTGGAACATCTTTCAGCTTAAACCTGTTTCCTTTTGTCTTCCCACCATGCAGCAGCATGAAAAACCTGTCTTGAACATCATTATTATAATAAACATCATTTAGTATGATGTGTGACCAAAGACTTTCTAAAAATTATAATCAAATACCATACTATAGAAACAATTTTGAAATAATTATATTAGGAAAAGAAAGAGGTAACAATATACATTTTATTCCTCAAAATAACTGAAGAAAAAAAAAAGCGCTTTCTAATTCAGGAGAGGTAGAGTTGCATAATTTTAAAGCACTTGTTAATCAAGTAAGTTGCAGAACTAAGTTGTGTAGGCACGTTTTAAAAATGGTGATAAAAAAGATTGTATGAAAATGGCCAGGTTTGCAAGACAACGTTTAGAACAGTCGTGAGATCTTTTTTAACTTTGTGAGGCTAAATGACAAAAATAGCTTAGTTTAATGTCTTGAAAATAATCATTCACATGTGAAAGATTTTTGTTCTATTTTTGTTTTTTGTTTTGTTTTGTTTTGTTTTGGGGTTTTTTGTTTGTTTGTTTTGTTTTGTTTTGTTTTTTCCTTTCCAGAAAACTGATAAATGATTTCAGTTTTACAGAATACTTAATTTCAAATATAACATATTAGTAAGTGATATGAAAAAAGCTTGCAGTGGTGGCAGGTATATGAAAAAAATATGTATCTTCTAGGAAACTCATAGAAGTTATAGGGAAGATTGTAAGGCTTGATTTATAATCATCATCATCTTTTATTTAGACATTTCCATAAAATTAGCAATATGTAAGTTTTTAATGAAATATATAATATGTTCCTGGAATCAGAAGAGCCTGGGAACTCAGGGTTTACCTAAAATATATAATTATTTTTTTAAATGCTCTTAAAACTAAAATAATAGAATGCAGTAATTATTTGCAGGCAAACATTAACTTTCTGCCCATGGGAAGATATCTGCACTCCCAGAATTTGGGACAACTAGAACTACAGTGAGAAATTGAGTCAAAAACCTTGCTAGTGCTCCAAATTCAATCCAGTAAGATATAAATTCTACAGCTTTGTTACAGTTTTGTTTTTTTTAATAAATATCTTCTCTATAAAACTGGGTGCTTACTTTATCATTCTCATCAGCAATGTAAAAATCAGCTTGCCCATTTCTGATTTACTGTTTGTCATCTGAATGGTTTTGGTTTAAAACTGGAGTATAGATAAGTGGTTCTTGACATTCCATAACACAGAGCTTGAATTTAAAGGCATATCATTGTATAAATCTTCTCATGTCTGAATTAGTCTCTGGAGGAAGCTACCTCTCTTTGTTGGCTATAGAGGACCAAAAAATTGATTTAATCCCTTCAATAGTTGCTAGATAACCTGTATTGAATTTATGGTTCCTTGTTTCTTTTAAAAATCTAAATTATACATCTATACATGTAGATTACACATCTAGAAAACGGTATTTGAAAATTTCAGAAGCCTTTGGTTGTCAGTCCCTTGTCCATAGAATCAATTCACACTGGAAAAGAGTTTATCAAATCCAGTTTCATACTCAAAGTAGGATCAACCCCAAATTCAGACTGAGCCCTGATCAGGGCCGTGTTCAGCTGGATCTTGAAAATCTCCAAGGACAGATTCCAGAACCTCTCTTGGCAACTTGCTCCAATGTTTGATATCTTCACCACTTTTTTTTTTTTTTTTTTCTTATATCCAGTCAGAACTTCCCCTGTTTTGGTATATAACCATTGCCTCTTGGTCTCCTACTGTGCATTTCAGTAGAGACTTGCACTTCTCAGTAACCTTGTCTTAAGGTCTCTTCCAACAAATTAACTTATGTTTTTAGTAGAGACACTGTAATTCACTCAGTTGTTTAATATTTGCAAGTAAAGTTTTCATTCAGAAGTTCAGGAGGGGAAAAAAGAGTTATATTACGGACTAAAGCATCCTTAACTTCTTCAGTCAAATAACTTGCTGATTTTTTGGTAATGCAATTGAAGTTCAGATGAGAGGCTTTTCTTTCTTGTCTATTCCTAGCTTCTTGTGAATTGTTAAAATATCATCTGTAGCATATTAAGCAGCAGGTGGTCAATAGGCTATGCACTGAAACACGTCATCAGGTTGCTGCAGTGCAGATTATTCTTGGTCATCAGAGAGAACATAGATATCAGAGTTGCTTATCAAAAACCCACACACAATTAATGAACCATGATTCAATTTTCATGACCTTCACTGCATTGATACCAGCTAATGGGTTGCAGCAAATTGTAGTCAGGTTATTTGTTTAGCCAGATCAGTTCCTTTTTTAATATAGTTCACATTGGTTTACCAGTAAGTTCAGAACAACACTAATGTTCTCATTATGTCAGCATCTGTTGTGGTGGCTTTGGTTTTGGGTTTTTTGTGGTTTTTTTCCTGGTTTGTTTTTGTTTGTTTGTTTGTTTTGTGATTTTTCT
Organism: Strix uralensis; assembly: GCF_047716275.1. Classification (NCBI taxonomy): domain Eukaryota; kingdom Metazoa; phylum Chordata; class Aves; order Strigiformes; family Strigidae; genus Strix; species Strix uralensis. Next base: position 23,043,539 of record NC_133975.1, read on the forward strand.
TTGTTTAACTGATGATTATTATTAATAAACCTTCATGTTCTCATACGAAGGAGATATATCAGTATGAGTGTGGTAGTGACCATCTGATGTAATAAATGATCAGACAAAATCAAAATTTCGTGATCTTTGTGTGTTATTCTGGTTTTCCTATTGAGGCCATTAAATTAAATTTTACTATTAAATAGTGCTAGAAAATAGCACTATTTAATAGTGCTTTATGATGGTTCTAGAAAATAGTACTACTAAATAGTGCTTTATGATAGTTTCTCCAGGTTCATAACTAGCTGCCATGAGATAGGCAGCCTTTGGTCTAATACTTCTCTTTACAGAAAAAAAAGGAAGACAAGTAACATCTTTTTTTAGTTAAATTGTAGCACATCCTTGTCTTCCAAGCCAAAGAGATATCATAAGTCACTTTGAAATGTTTTCTGGATGAATATTTTCAGTTCATATGCATGAGAAGATAGGCTTTTCAAGACCATACAATATTGACCCAAGCCTGATCTTGTTAAAGTCACTGTGTTTCACATTTTGTGTAATGTAATTATGTGATTATAAAAATTCAGCCACTTCCTGATTTGTCTTTATGATGAGTTGACAGTTAAGAGGTTTGAAATTAGGTGTGGCAGATGCAAAATAAGTTCTTATAATTAAATTGAAAAAAAAAAATTAACTGCTAAGATTTTTTTTCTTACAGATAAAAAGAAGTAGAATATTCTTGTGAAAGAAGAGATAGAGGCCTTATATGAACATTTCTAACTGTAGAGCAAGGGACATCTTTTGCTCGAAGGCTACTCTGTTAACCCAGTAGGCATTTCTAGAATTAATTAATGATAAATAGTTATATCTACCAACTACTGCTAAGATTTTTCAAAGATATGTAGTTGTTTATCTCATTTAAGTACTCATCTATCATTTAAGTGTCACTGATAGCCTCAAAACAACTCAGCTGAATCTAATCTTTTGAGAATTTACACTCTTATTGGTGGATATATACAAAAGAATTAAATTGTTGCTACCTTCCTGCACCCTTAAGCTCTGCTGTTAGTCAAAATCCCAAAACGGTGAACAAGGATTCTCAGAATAGGTATTTTCCTTCCTTTTTTTTCCCTGATTCCTTTAGCTTGCTCTAAGATCTTCTAAGCCATTTGTATGGTTTTCTCTTATGCCAGCATAAATCAGTGACAAAAGAATTTTGCTGTACAGGCAAACTGGGATTCAAGTCTTTTTAGTTTTAGTAAAGCCTTGAAATTCATACTCCTACAACCCTCGAGAGTGCCTTGACCACCAAGCATTATCCAGTGACTGTCTTGTGTAAAATGAATGAAGAACTGCTGGGCTGCGGTACAAGATTCTCCATCTTTGACTGCTGTAATCACAGGCAGGAGTCCTGAATTGTAGTTTCTGTTCCCAGGACTGGATCAGTAATATGTTCTCGATAATGGTTAGATGAAATATACAGAATTTCCAGAGAACAAGGGTTCTGCCCACCCAGCTGAGTCTAACACTAGGACACAGATTTGCTAAACTCTGAAGTATAACTTACTGACTGCAAAGAAAGCAGAGAGTAAACACCTGGAGATAACAGACTACCACTTTAGATGTCTGAGCATTGAGTTAGATGTCTAATATTGGGGGTGGGGAGAGAAGACAAAAATCTATAATTATACGCTTGCTATTAAAAAAATAAATAAATCTGCCAATCAGAAAGGCCAACATGAAAAAACCCAAACAACTCAAGCTGGTATTCACCTGCTAACCATTGTTGTTCTAGCACCCCACAAAACCTTGGTACTTATGAGCTTCTCTTTATTAATCACACTTCGTTATCTGGCCATCTGCTGTATTTGCTAGAAAAGCAGCATTCCTTTGGTGGTCATTATTAACAGCTTTCATGCTTCATATTTCACTTGTGCTGCCTGCTGTTGTCTACCAATCTTTCATCCTCAGAAGAAAAATGGAGGAAAGAAAAATGGGTGGAAATCCCAACAATCAGTTACTCAAGGAAAGTTAGCCCACATCACTAAAAGATGCCATGTGAGTTATCTAAGAACAATTTTTTTTCCTGTACCTTTATGATCAATCTTTTCAAACTATCTATCTTAGCAGAAAGACTGCCTTCAGTTCAGTGACAGAGAAAAGGAAAAAGATGAAAGAAAAGTATGTATCTTGTTTACTTGCTCTTTCTTATACATCTCTTTTCCAAGGAATCTAAACAATAAGTAAATTCCCCAGGTGCCTTGGCATTTCTAGATGAGCATCACTTACTTTTTCAGCTCTGCTAGGTGTTTTCTGGACATCAATAAAGTGGTAGGTGTACATGACTTGCAATTTCTCCTTCACAAATTTTTTCTGTCATGGGGAGCTCAGCGCACTGGAATACCCAAAGGATGAAACTATCTGAGTATATAAACAATAGTCCATGTTAATGGACTTCTGTGAAAGTAAAGTGTGAAGGAATTTGGCTGCTTATTTGCGGGCACTATTACAAGTTTCTCTAGACCACAGCTAAAGTACAAGCATAATCGCCAAAATGGTTTTCTTGCTATTGTATTTCTTGTGTTATTTCATTGACATTTTATTTATTTTGGAAAAAAAAAAAAATTGACGTTAATAAATGGGCATGAGTATATGAAACATAAACTCCTGTTATGTATTTCATTTGTCCAGTGCAGCTTCCTTCCTGGTTCAGTGTAGGTTAAGCAACTGGGATGTGATATGTGCAGGAAAAGAATCCTTCATGGTATTCATACAGCTGTGCTGTAGTTGCAACAGACAGTAGTTTGTACTTGCCAGCTGGATAGCTAGCAGACAGATTTTGGGGGCAGACCACCCAGTGTGGTTAAGTAGGTAGAGAAAACAGAGTAATTTACTAATCCTCTTTTACAGTTCAGCTGTTTTGTTCTCATCCTTTGGGGGTGTAAGGTGGATAAAAAAAATCTGGAATGTTTTACAGATTAATTATTTTTAAACTGGATAAACTGGTTGGATAAACTAGCCAAGATCCCTCAGCATTTCCTAATGTCTCTGAAGCACCTTGAAAATTCATGCTGTGCATGGCAAACACAGATGAAAAATCTGTTTGGTCTTTATCTGAGTTGGTGACATCATTCCTCCTCTGATTCATTAATATATTAAAAGACTCTTCCCTGATAAAATGCATTGAAAGTGCTAGTCCTCAAGATATTACTAGTATAAAGAAAAAACTGGGTCACTGAATTTGATCTGATTATGTTAGTTATTAAATTTATTTCACTGACTACCATAAATTGTTTTGGAGGGGGCGATGGGCTTGGATTAGCCGTTGGATAAATGACATCCAAATCCGTCTCACTGAGTTTGCCAAGTCTTTCTTCATGCTAAAGTTATTATGAAACAAAAAAGCAATAATATTTATGAGCAGCTCTGTACTTGCGTGTGGGAGGGGAAAGGGGAAGATCTCAGATTATGATCCCTGTTCCCATGGCTATTTTTTTTTTGTGTGTATCTCACAGTTGTTGGATAAAATACTAAGATAACAGGAAACAAGATCCTCTTTCACTTCCATTGCTGCCTCTATGGTAAAGTCAGATGTTCTAAACACTTATATGGAACCATGTTTTCTGTGTTTGCTATTTCTATTACCCAAATAGGCTTGACCTCCTACAGTGTCCAAACTTCAACAAGAGGCAAAGGTCCTAGATATAGACTACATATGGTGTTTGTTTGTCATTGTCAGGGAATAAGGATATACAGTATTTAACACCCTCTGACTAAGAACTGAATCTTTCTCACCCATATTGGAGTGAATGCTTTGAGAAGGCCTCCCTTCTCCTTGTAGGCAGAACAACACTTGATTTCCAGAAACTGATTAGGTGCAGCTTGACACCTAGGTCATAAATACCTAGCCCTGTCAAAACCAATGTAGTTCTGAGCGTGCCTGGAGGTGTGTCTTAAAACTTTCAGGCTAAAAAGCAAAGTTCCTCAAAAGGCAAAATCAATTTAGGTTTTTGCTCTCACAATTCTGAAGTTTGGCTATATCTATATAAGAATTTTACTTTGTGCAAGAGCATGATTTTAAACCACTGCCATGACTCAAAGAGCTTTGCTTCCTATTGCAGAGCAGTGTGGCAGTGTGAGAATTGAATTAATGTTGAGTGATGCTAGACAAAAAGACACATTCCAGGAAAAAACATAACATGCCCCAACTGCTAGCAGGCATTTAGTTGATAGGATCAGCATACATGGGAGTACAGTTCCCCAAATGTATATTGTGTCATTGGGAAGTCCTTATCAGTTATGATTTACCCTTTTACATGACAGCACTTAAAATTTTTGACTGTACTAATTTTGATTCTGGTCTGGTCCACAATTTGATGACTTTTTTCCTGGTTTTGTTTGTTTGTTTGTTTGTTTGTTTTCTGAAGTTTTTTTTTTTTTCCTGAATTTTGATTAAATATTTAGTCAATAAAAGTATCCATGATGTTAGCATCATATGAATATCAGCTGACTCTGGTGATTAGCTAATTTTTAGTATTTTTTAGTATTTTAATATTTTAGTATTTAGTATTTAGTATTTTAGTATTTTAAAAATTCAGTATTTTTAAACCATGTCTATAAAACATACAGCAATATATGAAGTGACATTTCCCTGTTCTTGTTCCAGTCAGTTTAGTGCACATAAATAAATGCAGGTGTTGTGTGTACTAATTTATCAGTCATATATAAAATTAAGTGATCCTGGTTCTTTTATAATGTGATGACTTTATATATTCATCTGCAAATCACACTGGTCTTTTGTTTCATGGCATAAATTACTGCAAATCCACACCTAATTTACGGTGCACTTGTTACCAAATTTCTTCCAGTATTATTTATTTTTCAATATTTTTACTCTTATGTAATTTTTTTTCTGATTGTTTTCTTTCTTTTGCATTTTTATGCTGAATCTTATATTGCAATTTTCTGTTCATGTGAATAATCATTTCCTAATCCCTGTGATTTTTTCCCACATTTCTCTATAAGGCAGGAAAGGGATTATTACTATCTAGCTGATTTAAAATTAAAAAAAAACCCCAAACTGATCAAATCCCATCAACTGACATTTCACTTAAAATATTTTAACTAAGAATAGTTTGTACAATGAAAACTTAAAATCACTGTGTATCCCAGTAACAAAATGGAACATGGATGGAAAGACTGGTTTTGAAATTTTTTTCCAAATCTTAAGAGAACCACATCCTCTTGTTTAGGTAAAGATAGATACTTGAACACAGATTAGTGATTGAATCAGAAATATTTAGAGTTTGTATTTTGACTGCATTGTCAAATATACTGTGTGCATGTCTGCTGCCTATTCTTTTTTTTTTAATTTTGACAATAAAAATATTACTTAAAAGTGCAGCTAAACCACAAGTAAAAGTTAACCAAAACCTGGTTTATTCTATAGTGCTTGTTCCTTATTTAAAGTTAACAGGTTATTCTAGATTTTGACAACCAGTGGATAACTCCCTACAGCTGTGCCAAACAACAAATACCTGAGTATCAGTAGATTAACCTCATCTACCCATTTCTTGTCCAGTAATGGATTACCTGAGGTGAACACGAGAGGTGCCTAATTTACTTTCCTTTCTTAGTTTTTAATACTGTATGTATTTGACAATAGGACTAATCACAGTTTAACACAGTGATGTTAAACCAGAGCACACTGAAATGTTAAGAAATACCTATATATTGCTTTTGAGCAGCACATGGTAATTCAATGTGTATACCCAGTTTGAATTAAAAAGTGACTAGGAGCTCTTCATCAGAAAAGAGAACAGCTGCCAGTCACATACCAGGAGTTGACTCTGTATCTGCCCATCCTTCAAGTACACTGTGGCAGTGGGTAAAAGAAGTAAAAATATATTTATGAACAATAAGTGTATTTACAATCCATCTATGCTACAAATGTCACTTGGCTGTACAGAGACATGAATGTGTGTAAAAAGAGCTAGTAACAGATGCTGATTTAATGAATTATCAGTGGTAATTTAAATTATGAGACCATTTTATTTTTCTTTTTAAACAAATTTACTAAAGAAAGATGAGTGGAATAAATAAAGGAAGAAAGGGTAAACTATGAGATGCTTTTGCAAGATTAAAAGAGAACTCACCATTGTATTTAACTATGGGATATGTTATGCTTACTTCTGACCAGATCATAACAACAACAAAGTCATAGTAGTGTGAATTTGGAAGCGGATAGGCAATATATTGTAAAACAGTGTCTTGGTCTTGGCCTTCTAATTGCTGTATTAAGACAGGCAATAAATAAGGCCTAGAATTTAGATATACAGACTTCTACATTTTGTTTGTTCTGGTGGATTAATGCTACAAACCCTTACTTACAGTAACAGGTTCATTCATTTAAATAAAACTATGCATAAACATGAGGATATTTTTATGAGCAAGTGTCAGTATGATTTGGCTGTAGTACTGAAAATGTTAGATGACCTGTTTCAGTTTAAGCTTAGCTTCAGTGAGAAAGTGAGTACTGAGTGGTAGGTAGTGTTGTGAGTCGCTGAACCAGCAGACCGTGGATATTACCATTCTGTGAATAGCCTAGCAAGGCCAGATGGAAACAAAATAGTTGACTGGTCATCTTTAATCTCTGCCACATGAGAAAATACACAGATGATTGTATTAAACTCATCAGTGTTACATGTTTCAATCCTGGAAAATTATAGATGAAATTGCAAACAATGTGGTTTTACCTATCTGAATTCAGGCTAAAGAACTCATAGTAGCAGAGGTTTGCCTTCATAAGTCAAGCCGCAAGTCTTCTGTCACTCTTTGAAACCTTTACGCAATTTGCATATGAAGAGCAGTAAATAAAGATGCAGCATTCCAGCAACTGAGTGATGAGACTGCACCATATGCCTTTGCAGTAAAGTCCTTTGATATGAATTACATGATAATATGGTGTATGGTATGTTATTTCCATCACTTAAGATTTTAATGAAACTGTCATGAACTGTCATGGAAATATTGTAAGACAAAAATATTTTTCCAGTTAGTGCTATCTAGAAAATCCTGTTCCAGTTCATTCTGCTTGGACATTGTATGACAGTCTTATTTTTATAGGAAGTACTGTAATACACTTCACTACTAGTTGCTATTGAATAATATGACAATGAATAAACTACTCTGACCCGAGTGTTTGATCCTTTCCTGTACCATGAAATATCCAGAATTGTCATGTATTTCAGAATGTGCCCACATCCAGGGAATCTAGGAAAAAAATATTTTCTATGCTGGATAAACATCAGATATAAAAATAAGTAAAATAAATACATATAATCTTACGTTGTTCATGTTGCTTGGGCTTTAAAAGATTGGTGCTCATTATATAGCATTGTGGTAGGACAAAATAACTGTAAATCTCTAAGTGGATTTTTCATAACAGTATGCACTGTTTTTCTTCAGCCTCTTGTATACAAATTGTTTAATGGTCTGAATCTTCTGAACCAATATTGGAGTGATTACCCTTTTATAGTAAAAATGTATGCTGATTCTTTTTCAGAAATAAAACAAACAGCTGTTTGATTAGCTTTTTGCAGCTTCTATATTAAGTTGCACTTTGATCTTGGAGACCTGGGTTCAAATAATACATATTTTTTAGAGAAATAAGAAAAATAATAACTTTAGCAAACTGCATTTTCAAAATGCTGGACTGATATTCATGAGTGTAAGCTTATGGGCGTAACCTAATTGGAGAACCATAATACTTTTTGACATAGCTTTGCAGTTCCTGGGAAGGGATGATAAAAGATGAGTAAAGGTTTGTGTATGTGAGAACTCAATAATGTTAACACATTTCAGTGTTTCACAACACAGTGTCTCTTAATCAAACCAGTATTTTTCCCTTTCCCAAGCACTACCAATTACCTTTCACAATAACTCCTTACAAATCTTTCTGCAAAATGCTGACAGTGTCCTTTAATATTATTTCTAGAAAAAAGTAAGAAATGAATCTTAGTCCAAAAGTTACACCAGACAAAACTCTATTCAAAATACTGATGGTTGATTTTTTTTTTGCCCTTGAATTATTTTTTCAGTGAACATTTCCATAGAATTGGGATAAAAATCATTAAGTAAAACCAGAACAAGTTGTACATTCTAGGCATTTTAAAATGCAAGACTGGTTTACTTTCAGAAAAAAATGGTGTGAAAAAAGACCTGAGTTTTTTTGGGAAGAAAGAGCTTTTATGTTTATACACAATCTTCGTCTAAAATAATACTGAAGAAATTTTACCTGTATGGTTCTTTTGGTTTAATTTTTAATCTAGATTACATAATTAGTACTACTCAATAGCTTGTCTTTTTTCTTTCCAAGATATGCAGTAATGGATACAGTGGAAGGCAAGACTGATATCTCAAATAACTGATTTCAGAAAAGTCTACCCCCCACAGATATCACTAAAAATATACCTAGTTTTATTTCTAGACTTAAGAATAAAAAGATTTAATAGATCTCAGTCTTACTACTACTACTGAAATTATCCACGTTTAGAAAATGTTTTTCTTATTCTTCATACACAAAAACTAGTAGGTTAGTAATTTTATGTTATATGTTTATCCTTTTATTTATTTATCTTTATTGAACTTTGACAAAATTCATAACCTGCAGTAGTTTAATGTGATTCTTTTGATTTTATTACGCCACCTATATTTATAAAGTAGCTGTAATCAGTATGCATTCCATGTGGAACTGTAACAAAACCGACATTTTGAAATATGTAATTTCATATTCAAAAGTGTTACTGGATATGCCATAGCCAGAATAAGATCCTGAAACCAATTATTGTGACTTCATTTATCAAATATAGCAGAGTTGTTATAAATACTTCTAATAGAGTCATAACAGTAGATTTGCATTTGCCTGTAGATATACAGCATTACAGAGTTACACTATACTGCTAATGTAATGAAACTGTTCCTTCTTGTCATGATTTGAAAATAATCACAGCTGTTTTCCATGTTGAGGAAGCTTCTGAGAGCTGTAACATCTTCCAAATATTGTTAAGACCATGAAAGCCAAGGAAACCAATACATAATGTAAATATTCTCTGGCACATAGTTATGTGTATTTTTTCCCCCTTACAAACAAAATTATATTTTATATAATAGGGTACATTTATGTGGTCATGCTAAAGTTGTAAATATATACAGATTTGTACGCTTAATAATAAAGATCATTCACAAAACAAAAAGAATTACGGAAATGCATAAAGTTTTTACTTCCTAGGGAAATAAATAACTTTATTTTTTCAGATAGCTCTTCTATGAGGTCTTTGAGTCACATAATAAAAACAGATGTGAAAGTGTGCCAAAAAGGTCATAGAATCATAGAATATCTCAGGTTGGAAGGGACCCATAAGGATCATTGAGTCCAACTCCCTGCCCCTTGCAGGACAACCTAAAACTAAACCATATGACTAAGAGCGTTGTCCAGATGCTCCTTGAACTCTGACAGGCTTAGTGCTGTCACCACTTCCCTGGGGACCCTCTTCCAGTGACCAACCACCCTTTCAGTGAAGAACCTTTTCCTAATGTCCAGTCTGAATTTAGCGTGATGCAGCTTCATTCCATTTCCTCAAGTCCTATCGTTGGTCACCAGAGAGAGAAGAGCAGCACCTCTCGCCCCACTGCCCCCTTTGAGGAAGCTGTAGACTCTGTTGAGGTCACCCTCAGCCTTCTCTTAGACAAAGTTGATCAGAAAATGCTAACCAGAGTTTGCCAAATAGTGTTTTCACTGCCTGCAAAGATCCTGCAGTTTAATTATTGCTTCTTTGACATACAGATATTGCCCCAAAATCTAGTATGTTTTAAAAATTCTGTAAACAGTTTGATGCATCCTTTCTGTTTCAGTTTTCAGAAATGTGAAGGGCTACCCAGAGCCCATGTACCTCCCTACTGAGTGGATTTTTGCATTAAAGAAGATCTGTTGATTTCAAAGGATTATTGTATGTTATTTCTCAAAGAACAGGGTAGAATACAGGACTTAAATAATTAATGGTCATAATTTACCAGTTAACATATAAAACATAGTATATTGCAGCACAGATATTTAAGAGTAGACTCTAATTTTTATTTCTTCAATTACTGATAAAGTTTTGGGTTTTCTCTTTTGTTTTGGTTTCATTTTTTTTTTAACCAGTTTAAGACTTTCTTGGCATGAATTTTTAGAAGTCCTAGGCATTCCCAGATACTCATTGAGTTAGTGGAGGTTCTGAGAATTAAGAAAACATCTGAAATCAAGCTGAGCTCCCAAATTAGCAAAAATGGGCTGCCCCAGAATTGAAAGTCCTTAAAGTCAGAAACTGTTTAATAAAATTTTCTTTTATATGAATAATACTATAAAGTTGCAATTCCCAAAAAGTTTTAGAATCGCACCAAATCACTTTAAAGGTGTTAGACATTTTAAAAGAACTTGCTATAGGTGAAATTGAGAATGCTAATAGAAGCATTTAATAAAAAACCCCCTGACACATAAATCATATTCTGTTCATACTACTGAACAATTAAAATAAAAGCATAAACAGCAATGAAGTTGTTTGAACTATATAACAGATTATTTCTGACACTTAATATACAGACTGTCACTTTTCTAACTGTTCAGCTCTAACTCTTTAAAACACTAGTCAGAATTAAATTGAAACAAAGTTCTGATAGAAAAGGAAACCTAACATTTTCCATATGCACTGTCATATTCCATCCCTTTTCTAATATTCATGTTCCATTAACATTCAGTATTGGATGAAACTAGGCTTGAGGATACAAAAGACAAAACCAAACGAAAGTATTTCTTACTTGTTTTGATATTTGCTGTATATAGAGTATTTGCTCAGCCTAAGCCATCTTGTTTTATGAAAAAAAAAGTACAAATTCTGAGGCAAATAATCAAAATCTTGATTTATTGTACTATTGGATATAGAACTGCCACAGACGCATATTAAGTTGGCAAGACTGAGATTTGCAAGACTAAACACTACTACAGCTTTGACCATTTCAACGCTAGAACTTAGTGTTGGAAAATCCTACCCTCGGCGTTGAGAGCTAAAGATATCAAATGAGACTGGGAATGGAAGACCTCAGTTTACCTGCAGGCTATCTACAGCAATGGTAGTGTTAATGCATGTTTTTCTGTGGTACCCATATTCAGTCAAATCACTGTCTTTCCCAGAAAAGGTTTTACAGAAAAATAAATGTGTAAGGTGTCTTGAGAGATCAGTCATCTTTCTTTATATGTCTTTGTACACAAGCAAGTTCTATTAGACAATTTGTACTATTTTTCTATTTTTAACCAAACCTGTAACACTTAAGTGATAAATTGATTAATATGAAGCATATTTTCTAATATTCGGTAGACAGAATTTTTGAAAATGGCTATATATACATATATTTCATAAAATCTTGCATTAATTGTACAAAGATAACTCACATGAAAGTCAAGCAATTGCAATTAAAACATGGCTAACATTTTGGTACATTAGAAGTACTGAGCTATAAATTCTTCATTATGTCTCAACTGTAGAAAGCGACAGATATTTGGCAGTAAGAAACGTATTTAGTAGCCATCTAATGGGGCAGCTTATTTTTCTTTATGGTTAGGAATTTTGATTTATTTGAATATTTAATTAGCAATGGATCAATTTATTATTTGCAAGATAAGCTTTAATCATAGCTGCAATACCTACCACCTGTAGTGTGCCTGCAGCAATGCATGTTCTGTCTGTTTTATATGCAAATATTGTATGTCTGCAGTGTGTCTACAACTTGCTGTAATACACCTGTAAGTTTATGTGCTAACTAACCTTTCACAGGTGCCGCAACCAGGTTTACCAGCTCTCCAGATTTTATCATGAACCTCGCAATGTTTGGTGTGTGTGTGCTTTGTTTGATTTAAGTTAGATTTTCAGTCCAGCCTCATGATTATTAGTAGACAACATATATACTTGTTCTAATTCCTTGTGAATCTGTCTTCCATTACTTTCATTTGGGCTAAAGTCATCAAGATAATTGCTATTTCATCGTGCTTTCTGCGTTAGAAGTGAGGTTGCCCTGACCCTGACCCAACATGCTTACCATATTCCGTTGTTCTCAGACCCACCTTTATATAGATCGTTAAATTTTCAGGGAAACAGGGACTGGAAACTGAATCTTCCACAATGAAGGTGAGTGTCCTAGACATTTGAGTAAAAAAGTTAACACCCTTCTGCTCTGCAAACCTAGTAAACAGTTTGTAATTTTAAAAAATGGAAGGATAGAGACATTAAAGCTCCCTCTTATTCCTGTGACTGCTGGGCTGCTAAGAGAGATTCTCCTTCTCTGGCCTTTCCTTCAAAAAGGGCTTACCTCACTGAGCACCTAAGGTGGTCAAGCAAGAACAGCTGCAATGAGAGTAGTCATATGTGAACACCCTGCATCCAGCTTGAATTTGCTGTTAAACCCCAACTTGTCTTGCTGACATTTGCTTCCGGCTTGCTTTGGCAAGTTCTTTCTCAACTTTGTGTCCTCATTAAATAACATCTGTAGTTACCTATCTCTCTACACACACTGTACAGGGTGACATAGTACCACTCTCATTACAGAGGCTGATTAAGTTAACTCGTATTCTGCAAGTCTTCAATGGCCTGTCAAAGGAAGAAATGGTTTAAGAAAAAGAAGTCCTTCTATGACCGATTGAGTTTATGAAGATGACCTGTAGGTTGATAGAACTTCTTTAGTGTCAAATATAACTGATTCAGGCTGTATCCTTGCTTAATATGAGGAATTCTTTTGTCTCTCTCACCCTGTTTGCATGTAAATGGTGAGAATATATAATCTGTGAGATAACTACCATGTTGTCAGAGTAGATGTAGATTGACCCTAGATTCATTAAACATTAAAGCTTACAGAGTGGGCACATAAAATCAACCTCTTCAGGAAATGTTTCCAACTATTTTGTGTGTATGACCAACTGTCAGCATATTCTTTAATTAATGTTAATGTTTTGATATGTAAACATTTAGCCAGAAACATAACATCATCAGTAATGCAAAATATACCTTATTTAGACAATAGATTTTTTTTTTTGCTCCAAACCAGCAAGATAAGAGCAACAAAATAAGAACTTTTAAATTACAGACAATCTGAGTTAGTAATACACTGAAATACATTTTAGAAATTTTTAAAAAATAGATTAGAAATGGCATACAAATGCAAAAACTGGTTTAAATCGTGTAAGAAATTTATGCGAATCAGTTAAATATGTTAAAATGTTTGGCTTTGAACTTTTTTGTGACTGTCATAGTGATAAATCATATGTATTTTGTCCTTCTAGATAAAAGTAAACCCAAAATTTCCTGATCCCTCTGCCAAATTTTATTTTAGTCTTCTATTGATTTAAAGCATTTGAAAACAAAAAAGTATGAGATCCTCTGAGAGGAGGACAAGGAGCTTCACAGGTATACTAATGAGATGTGACAATAGAGGGATTTTTCTGCAGGTGCCTGGGTTTTATTGCTATAGTCATTTGTAGGGATCAAATAAATGATTCTGAAATTTATCTGGAAGAAGCTTTTCTCCAGGGACGAATGCAAGTCTCATAAATATTTTCTCCCTGCCCCTTCCTGCAGAATCATTTTGTTGAAGAATGTGTGAAATCTCCCATAACATGAGTATTATCATTATATGTATCTGGTTTTATGATTACACGTGCAGTCACAGCAGGTGTTTGTAGGCATAGCTATGTTAGTCATGTTAAGAGCTGAAAGTGTTATTTGAACAATATGGTTATATTGACTAAAGTTTATCCTGTAGAGATTGTGATTTTATTAGTCTGATACAACAAATAGTTTTCATGACATAGCATCTTTTCCCAGGGTGTGTTTTCCTGGTGTACTGAAATATGAGGTCACTGTGGATACAATGAAAAAAAAAAGAACATCAACAAACACAATTTAAACAAACAAACAAAAAACAACAAAACCCCTATGCACGTGAGAAAAACTGGAGGCCCTGCATTCCTAGCTCAACTTTGCAAATAAATGGAAAGCTAAACCTTGAAATGTATCAATTCTCATGGTTGGTCTGAAGGAAGAAAAAAGTCCCCCCTCTCTGAGGCATTTGACAACCGTAAGAGACAAATTATGAGACCTTTTCTTTCCTAATTGCCAGTCTTGGAAATATATTTATTCAGTATGTCATTTTAATGCATTATCACCTGTAATAAAGTTTGTTTGGGGTGTGTGATGCTCGATGATGATTAGGGACTATATTCCTGTTTATTCTCTCAGAAACAACTTAGTCCTGTGTGTTTGTGTGTAGCTGAAGAAAAGCACAATAAAAAGTTAAAGCATAAAAGAACTTAAAAAACAGAATTTGGATTGGGATTCCAAATACTTCACATAATGATCAAATAAATCTGATGCTTTGATTTAAGACTACCTAAAGGTTGCAGGCCAGCATAATATTTAGGTTTCTATCACAGACCTACAGATACAATTTTCTCATCAAACTTAAATGATTCAAGGATAAAAAAAGATAAGATTTTTGTTCAGATCCATATTCAGTTACTTATATATTCCAGCTGGATATTTTCTTAATGCAAATATATATTTTTTGATGGAGGAGAAGAATTTGATTTTTGTTTCTCTGAAGTATTTAGCCTTATTTTTTTTTTTTTTTTTTAAATGTCTGTGATGAAATTCACAAACTATTAAAGAAATTTCAAAATATTTGGAATGTGTTCAAGTGTGCATTCTTTTTAAAGCCAGCTGCTTTAAGATGTTCCAGACTTTGAGACGTTAAATATACAAGAGAGGATTTTTGAAAATGTGGATTCTGTATTGGCAAAATAGTTGATACAGTAGAAGAGAACAGTTTTGACAGTTTGAGACCATAAGCAATTTCATGTTTAAAAAAGTAACGGGGAAAAGAGAATAAAAAATCAAATGAAGGATGTTAAAAGTACAGTTTCCCTCCTGTTCATAAATTATAAATGCTAGGCCATAGGACTTTTGCAGTTGCCAGGTATTATTATATGTGTCAGTATTACTAAGGACATTATTATACAGATGATAAAGAGCGATGACATGTACCAAAGCTAAATACAGTATAGTTTAAAACTTAGGCCCTTGAAAATGGATACAAAATAACCATATGACTAAATACCTATACAAAAGAAGCAATGATACGTTCGTAAAAAGCTAATGACATGCACTTTTTTACATTTGTGCATAAACATCTATCCTAGAAAAGTTATATGTGTAGAAGTCAGTTAGGTGTCCATACTCTTATTGAAAATGCTGTGCTCTTTATCTTGGAAAAGTTAATGTCAAGGTATTTAATAAATATAGACTAAGTAAAAAGATGGAGAAAGAAAGGTGTTAAAACCAACACAAAATGAGAAGAGGAGAAGGATGTTTTTTCTACTTAAGACCTGCATAAGATTTCAGGCATGCAATCAATTAAAGAAAAATAAATGTCAAGGGGACATTAAGTAACTGAATTATTTCTTTTATGGATACATTTAAGAGTGATGTCATCTAAGTGTTCTCACTAATGCAAAGCAAGAACTTGCTTCATACACCATATAGGACAGAACCTAGAGTGCTTTCATAGAAGTAAATGCATTATGTGTTCAGTGGAACAGCTTCTGTGAAAGCTGAAACAATTCTAGGACTAAATGCAGGTCTTGATGCTCTCTCTTAGTAGATCTGAAACTGCCAGTGTTATTCTTACTCGTTATAATCAGAAAATTAAAATCAAGGATGATGTATAAGAATTCTGCTTTCAATCAAGTGGTGTTTGATTTTAGCAAACTGGATGTCAGGATTTACAAAACTGGATTTATCTCAAGACCTTGATTATTCACTAAGATACTTTCAATTTCCTTCTCAAAAGTAAAATTAATTTGTTGACATTGCTTTATTTTTCTTAGAGGATGAAGTGATGGTTAATTATAATAATTAACCTTTCCATTTTCCACATAATGATGTAATCTACTCTACACCATGAGACCACAAAATAATTATTCCTAATACATGGAAGTGTGAAACAGGTTTGTTTCTTTTTGCTTAAGTAAACAATTTAAATTATGCTTATATAGTGTTCCTGCCCCACCCCATGACTTAATAAATCTTTCTTGAATCTTGACTTTTAATGAAACTGGCTTCTTTGACCTGTATTTTTCAGACTTCGGATCAACTGCCTATGTATAAAAGAGATGTTTTTGTTATCAGACAAGGCAGATTTTTTTGTGTCTGTAGTTCCTTAGATGTTAAAGATGTGAAGCAAATAAGATAATGTCAGGCAGGGGGAATTTCTAGAACAAGATTTGTTTATCTCTTCTTGGTCTCTTTTCTAGTCCCTGTCTTTATTAATGCTGTGGGTTGATTTCTTCTTTTTTCTCTTTTGTAGGACACTTATGCATGGGCATAAGGGTGAGGGGGGTTGTGGGTGTGAGTTTATGTTTGAAAACTGTGTTCAAAGATTCCTCTGATTAGGGAAATAATGTAAGGTTGGGATTTCTTCATTCTCTACATGTGTAATTTCAGTTTCTACTAATTTTCTTAAGATGACTTTGTAATACAAATATTTATCTAAATAAATTGGAGACATCTTCACAATGTATTTATGTGCCAGGTTAATTCAGCGTTGCTTGAATTATTTTCTCTCTTCTTGCAGTGAAAATGATTTAAACCAGAGCTGGGAAAAAGGTTCAATTATTTTGTACTCTGGCCATAACTATCTGGGTTCTTAATTGCCAGAGAGAACTAAAGTAATAAAATTAGTGATCCCTAAATGCACTGCTATAAATACTGGCACAGTATTTATTTGTTTCATCATGAACACTTATTCAATTAAAAGCGGTTTCATTTTTTTCAAAGCATTCTTTATAATTTTCTTCCCATTCAGCTAACATTTCAAAAGAGTGCTATAGAGTTAAGAGTTACATTTGCTTAAGTAAAATATTTCTGTAAATATGAGATCTGGAAAAGAATACATTTTTAGAATACAACCTAAACTATCTGATTTTAGCTAAAATAATTTTTTATAAACATTGAAAGAATTCACTGTTGAAACACTGGGGTTTAGGCCAAGGGGCATGAAGTGTTATAATTTATTTTAAGGTTAGGGAAACACAACTCAGGAATTCCACTGATACAGTCTTAATTCAACATTAGGTTTGGGAATGTGTTTGTACTGAATCAGCTGAGCAGCTGCCCAGAGAATTATCACTACTCGAAATTTAAGAGCACACTAGCTGAACCAAAATAAAGGATGCTTTTATTTATCCCACAGTACAAAAGACATAAGGAGACAGTTCAGTCTTTTTGAAGAAAAATGGAAGGTGCAAATGTGAAAAAAATTCTAGTTCCCTATGTTGTAGAATTAACACTGCAGACATCTTTTTGTCCTTGTGCAGTTAGATACAGCAAGGTGTCTTTGGCAAGATCTATCTTTTAAGCTACTCCTATGCAGCACATGGCATTTCATAGACATCCACTGAAGTTCTGAATGTAGGTATCAGCTAAATGAAGACTTTGCAAAATTAGTTCAGCAGGATGAATAGAAATGTGATCTATGTTTTAACTGGAACATACTGTATGTGTAAATAAGTAAAATTACTTCCACCAACTACTTTTTATCACAAACAAAAATAATCTACAAGGACAGTTAGCTGTCATACAATAGATGGGCTGCAGGGCAGAACTTTTCCTGTATAAAGGAATACTAGTGATGTGCAACTTACTGGGGGAAAAGAAAATAAATTTGTTCCACAAATAGCATCATGTTGTGTGTGACAGTATTTTGGGATTTTTTTTATTTAGTTGTTTTTAGGAGGTTTCTTTGTTTAATTATTTTCTTCTTAAACAATGGCTTCCTCTGCAGAAGCTGCTTTTATGCAAATAATTTAAGGCAGAACCTGAGATGGATTTCACATCTTAATATATAATAACATGCTGGATAAATATTTTACTCTAATGATAATTAGATTTTGGTAATTGAAAGTAAATTTAGGCAGTTATACTTTCTCAACGTTGTTTGGAAGATTTGACTCTTTTAAATATATTACGTTGTCACGTAAGATGCTAATGATATATTGGTGCATTCTGAACTACACAATTTAAATTCTAATTGTAAAAATAACTCTGATAATATTGACTGAGATTCAGCAAAGGTTGCTTTTGGAAAAGAATCATGAGTAGAAAGCTAGAAAACCCTGTACTGTCATTAAAGACATAAATGTCTTAGTGGTAAGTTTCATGCTTAATGAATTCCCACAAATTTCTATATGGAATAATCAAAAGAATAGGTATTATCAATGATAATAATGTATTACCAGTGATGCAGGCTTATTAAATACATTGCATGAAGTTTGTTACTGCGAGTTAACTGAAGTTGATTGCACAGCTTTTACATTCTGTGCCATAGCGGGTAACTGTAAAATTTGAGATGCCTTTTTACATGGTCAATCATAGGACAAAAAACTCCTTTATTATTCAGATTTTTCCATCCAATTGGATTTTTAATATAATATGTTCTTCATACAATAGTTGCGTCCCCAAAATGATATAACTGAGTGTAGTATCATCATTTTAATGTATCAGTTTTAAATAAAAGTAGCTACAAGTTACCATAAAAGTAACTGCAAAGATGTTATGAGTATCCTCAAATTTTGTGAAACCTATGAAATTTATCTGAACCTAAATCAAAACTTGCTACTTTCACACAGTAGTTTTATATTAAATGCTAAGTCGCAGTCCAATGAGAAGTGGAAAGGGATTAAAAATGCAGTATGGAGCAAATTCACAAATAAATTTTTTAGTTCTCCCTCTGTAATTGTGTCCTCTAATCTGTTATAATGTTTCTGTTTTCATTGTGTTATATTCTAACTTGATTTCTCTGATGCAGCAATTATACCTCTGCCACAGTCAAAAAATGACTGTTACTGGATTGGTATCATATGAATTGTCATGTTTACTCAGAGTAAACTGAGCTGGAATTCTGCAACAGAAATGCCACAGAGAAACCAGACATATAGAGAAAGAGGTCAGCAAATATTTATTAGTGTGTGATTTCTTTTTTCCTGTATGTCTTTTTAACACAAAAAAACTCTACTTAGAGATCAAGTGCTACTGCAGTAAAAATATTTTGTTTAGCTGGGAGAAATTCTTTTCTTTCCTGTGTGTATGAACAGTGCTTGCTTTCTTAACTAAGTACATTCAGACCAGGTTTGGGCTTCATTGTACATTTAGAACATGCCAGATTCAATGAGTTGGTTACAGCTTTACAGATTTTTTTAGTGTAAAACTTACACATAAAACTGATATGCCTAGGTTCAGGATAGAATCAGAGAAGAGTTGAGTTTTGGGGTATTTTGCTTTTGTATTTTTTTTCTTAGGTGCTTTCTAACAAGAATAAAAAATTTTCTTTTTATACAAATAAAGCTACATTTCAGAGCAGTGATACGATAATGCCATACAAAATTTGCCTTAAAGAAAAAAAAGTTTCTATAAAAACCAGGTTCAACTAGATGTTCAAAACTGCACTGAGAGGGAAAGGTGGTGTTCCTTTGGGATACAGTGTGAATCATTCTGACTCACTTTACAGGAAGCACTATAGGAATGGAGAAATGTACAAGAGGTATCATGTTTTGATGAGACGTCTTTTCAGGTCTATGAAGTTTCAAGACTGATATATGCTATCTTTAAAGCAGGCAGGTAATTGGAGAGTGGTGTAAACAACTACAAAGACATAACATGCCTGGGCAAAGGCCCATGAAAACTATGTATGTTGTGGAGTTCCCAGGGTGTAGCAGATGAACTTAAAAGCTTAGCAGTAAAATAATTAAACTGATAGCTAAATATGCCAGCTTCAAGGAACTGAATTATGAAGAAGAGATGGGACTTAATAGCCCCATGAGGAATGTAAGAAAGTTGCTAAATCATCCAAGATATTTTAGCAAGTTGGCAGATGACTTGCCTACAGGCAGAGGCCATTGCTGTGTGGTAGGCCTGGTGGAAGATAAAAGAGCATGCAAACATGCTATCTGGAGGCAGAGTAAAAAGAAAGTTAGCTAAAAAGTTAAAACCAGGACTTGGTTCAGCTATGCTTTTTATGATTAATATCTGAGTAAGTTTTCCCAGGAACAGTATTTTATCTCCTGAAGTGAGGTCACAGAATCACAGAATCATCTACGTTGAAGATCACCTAGTCCAACCATTAACCTAACATTGACATGTATAGACTAATACATTGACAGGTATAGAGATGTATAGAAACTTCATATTTTTTTATGTCTTATGGTTTACCTTTGCTAACATTGCATTTTTTATGTTTGTGTTTTAGAGCATTTATTTCACTTAAGATGGATATGTTTTTATTTATACATTTCTAGTTCAATATCAGTGCAGCACAAGATAACTTTGAGTTGGCTCTGGCTCACTGCTGAGAACAATCTCCTGATTCTGCTAATACATTCTGGCCATAGACAGGAGTGTAAAAAGAGCATAATTAGCAACGGGGGTGGACCTGTCATCATTGTCTTTCAGACCTCATATTTTCAATGCTGCTTCAAATTACAGGAGCTCTGAAATGAAGGATAAAAATGAAAATATAGTGTGTTTCTCATCAGATCGTCTTCTGGTATTAGATGCATGTCTGAAAATAAAAAGCAGATAGAATTCAGAAGAATTTATATCTGTGCTTTGACAAAGAGTGAAATTTCCACACCATGCTGAACCACACTGGGTTATAGCATTCTGTGAAGCAAGTAAATGATTTAGTATCAAAATGTTTCTAAGATTAACGCAACTAAAAATGAAATTTTCAATTTCAGTAGAGATTAAAAAAATCAACACACCAATTGGCACAGTTGTACACAATAAGAACCACATTGTGATATATATTGCAGTGTATACAAACCTATCATGTTAAGGGCATGACAGGGTCCCTTTAGCTTTTACTTTTATTCTTAAACTGCAAAGGCATGCATAGTACTTAATAATCTTATTTTTTCCTTAAACACCTATTTCATTATAAAGTATTTGACATTTATTTGAAATAAAATTTCTCATCATAATAACACTGAAATAGATCAGATTCAAAGAAGCAGGGAATTTCTATTTCTGAAAGATACTGTTTAGACATTAGTGCTAATTTAACCAGGAGTTCTCTATGTAAATTATCTCCTAGTTTCCTAGAGGTCTAGAGTAATGTTTGTGTAGCAACCTTGTCTGTAACATTAATCCAAAAATATTCTTTTATACCTCTTCCTGCAGTTTATAAAGCAGTTTTCTGTTATACATCAGTTTCCAACAGCAATTACATTTTCATATTCTATTTCTTTCCCTTTATACTTAAGCTCTGCATGATCTAAACAGTTCTTGTTGTGCTGATTATCACTTTTAGAACCAAAATTAAATTCCTTACACTGAAACCATAATTTGAGTTTAGATGAAAATGTGAACACTTTCATATTTCTCTCCTGAATCATAGAATAAGTGCAGAGTTATAGGCTGGCTTTTGATTACACTGACACACAAACAATTTCATGACACACCACAGACAGAACAAAATCTATTGCTATGAGGTAAAGATAGATGTGGGGTAAAGTGGTCTTGTTCATGATAAGAGGTACCTTGACTTTTTCTTTCAGTTCTTATGTCCTGTCATCTAGAAAACTTAGACTTTCCTTCTGATGTATTATTTGTTGAGCTAACTCTTTGACACGTTTCTCCAAAAATGGAATTTAGCCTCCAGTGCCAGAGAGTTTCTACGGTTCAACAGAAGAACTAACTAGAGTGTTGATTGTGTTTTGTCTGGATTGTACAACTTCATGTCCCTTTTCTAAAAGTTTTCTCTAAGTTTTCCAAAACCTTATGCTTTCTATCTGAGACATTCCTTGATCCTTTAAAGGAAATTTCTGTGCAAATACGATAGTAGCTGGTTGTCTTACTGGATATGTCTTTTTTGTTTGTGGCATTTTATTTAAAGATCTGCCATGATCAGCAAAGCAGAAAAAATATTTTTAACTATAAATAATCCAACTTTTAGTTCCAGTAGAATACTGCTGAGTTTAGGTGTTTTATGCAGCCGTGGAATAGGTCAGGAATGTTAAAGCAAAAACCTGGATTTTATACCCAAGTGTTATTTATTTTCTTCAGGAAGCCTCTTGAAGCTATAGGCAATTTTGTTTTCAGTGCAATTGTTTCAGCTGTGCATACTTCCTTTTCGCTTTGACTGACTAGTAGTGCTAGAGACACTAGTCAAAAACAACCTTTTTACTTCTGAGAACTGATGGATTCCAATTGCATTTGTCTTTTGCACCAACTCACAGAGTGAGGAAATTATTCTTCTCATTGCCTTGTTTTCATCTCTGCAGGCGAAGCACCATTTGTAAGTTTTCAAACTCTCATTGAATTTTTTTCTAAACTAATGGAATACAGGTGTTATTTCCAGTTGACTTAAAGCTGCTGATATCCATTGGCCAAAATTTAAGCTGGCTTACATTTAGAAAAGCAATGCAGCAACAAACAAACAAAAAAACCCCCACAAAACCCACCATATTTGAGATCACCAGAACTAGCCAGTTTCTTCAAAAGTTGAATCCAAAGCAGTTTGTGAGAAATGGTTTTGGGGGAGTTTTTCATTGGATGTGGTAGTTTTGGTTATTTTTCAAAGCCTACTAAGATATGATTCTATCTGTTGAATATAAAAGAAACTATTTGTGTATTGTATAAACCTTGTATTCCTGATATTAATGTGTGAGCTCTTCAGTGGGACAATATTCTTTTGTTATACTTTCCCTTATTTTCCTTTGCTGCTTTCAAATTCTATGTGTAAACTGTGTGCAGTGTATGTAGTATTATTATTTAGTTTCTAACTTCATCTTGCAATGATTTGAGATTCCAGCCTGACAGGGAAAATTATTGGTTAATTCTTTAAGTTGGGAAGAAAAAAGAAAGACTGGTAGCAGACTCTATTGTATCAACTGTCTAAATGGTCAGAGCCGTGTGCTTGCTTATAAAGTTCCTTTTGTTCTCAACAGTGCTTTGGAAGACAGGCAAATGTGGAGTAAAAACAAAGAATTTTGGGAAAATGGTGGGAAAAGCTGAGAAGGAAAAAAAAAGTTTTGCATAACAGTTTAATAGAAAAAAGGAGTGTATTATATTTTAAAAAAAAGATAAGTTTAAGGAGTTTAAATTCTATATAAACATAAGTTGTAAAAATTGTTAGTTACTTTTTCTGTTAGTTTGTACTTGTGAAAAGTTATTTTTTGGTATTCCCTGAACCTTTTATATGGTGCATTGCTATCAGAATTAATTTCAGATATAAAATATAGCATAGGGCTATTTATATAAAAACTTTTCCAACAACTGAGCCTCGCATGTGATCAGCCTGGGGACAAAGTCCAAATGCTGTCTTTATACTGGTCTTAGCTCATTGACATATAATTGATGGAGGTGCTTGTGTTTCTAGATATTAATATAAAGAGTTGAATCTTATTTAAAAAAAAAAAAAAAAGATTTGTCTTGCCTGACTTTCTCTATTCTAATTAATTTTTCCCCTCTTTATGATCTGGCACTGCTACACTGTCTTTGACCTTAGTCACTGCTTGGGTTTTAAACTGTGTGGTAATTCTCACTAAATAAACTGGCTCAATTTTTCTAATCTTGCATGCACACTCTGGCAGAGCTTTTGCCTCCTGATCTGTCCAGTTACCTTCTGTTGTGCCTGTTTATATATACCAGAAAAAATAATGAATTAATGTTTTTAATCCCTGTTTTCTCACAAGTCTTTCAAAGTCTTTCTCTCTTCCCCTCCACAATTATATTCAGTTATTCTATCTCAGTTTTATTCAGTCGTGAATCCCCCAGAGTCTACTTCTGGAATACATTTCTGACATGCAGATAATGTACTGGTCTAACACATAATTCTATCATCAGCCTGTGCAATACTTCGAAGTTCCCTGGCATTCATTTAGAAAACTAATGAGCAAAATTAATAAAGAAATTATTAAATACTATCAATAAAAGAATTTACACTCAGATAATAACTGTTTCTAGTGCCTGCGATAATAAAGATGTTTTGATATGCCCTTTCTCTTTATTCAAGTGATTCCTGGAGGAGCAGCATAACAGCATGATTTTCATGAAGTTGAGACCCAAGGTCAATCCACCATTTCTGTATGCACAGTTGCTGCAGTAAGAACATTTTAATTGAAGAAATTTTTGCACTGATAGGTATTAAATACGCATCAGCACTTTTTTTTAATGGTTTTTACAAATACATGAAGACCTTTGGCTTTCACCTTTTGAAAATGAGACCCAAAATATCTGAATTGTGATATTAACTGAAAGAGCTGTATAATCCAAATGACATTCTATCTGGTCTAGCACAGTTCCTACCCACTGAAGAAACCTCCAGCAATTCAGAAAATAACTTCCTCTCTCATAGCACAGGTAGTGTTTCTGTCTTATGTGATACTATCAGTTTCTCAAAAAATATCTTAAGCCTGGAGACTAAAGCATACAAATGTGTATCAATATAACACACAGAAGGAGAAAGACATAATAAATGCAACTCCCTGTATTGTAGTCAATAATTCATTCAAGATGAACATCACTCTAAACTGCATCCAATATAGGACACTTAAAAAAGCCTGTCTTGAGAACTACTCCTGAATATTTCAGTGATGATGACTAAGCGATAGTTATGCCATGGGAGAGTTTAAACCTGAAATTTTAAACAGAGTTCAGGATCAGGTGCACACAGGCTGTGTGTGAACTTAGTAGTTACAGATTGGAAAAGTGCCCATGAATTACTGTTAGGTAACATCTCTGCCAAACTGTCTTCAGATGGATAAAGGATGTCTTCTCCTCAATACTGTGTGCATTTGTAGAAGTCTGTTTAGGCCAATCCCTGTTGCTTTACATTGATGTTGATAATTATATACGATTTAGAAATCATTGTGGTCATAGCAATGAGAAAACAATAAGGCCATTTCTATCTGAATTAACTTCTCTAATATTATATACATGGAAATGTGCAAGTAAAGAAAGAACCCTTGGGAGTAGAAAGGATACATCTGAAAAATACTTTGTGATTCAAGCAAAACTTAAAGTAACTTTTCAACCATGAAGCAAGCCATGATAATGGACCAGTAACTCAAACGAAGTGACAGTTTCCGTTAATGAGTTCAATTACTACATTAGATACCTCTGTATGTGTAAAGGTACATTGACAAGTATTCTGCATGAGAAATTAATCAACAGTACCATAGAAGAATTATTTTGTTAAAAGATAGTGTCATTTTTAACTGATATTCTATGATTCAACATGCCGTTTTAAACATTCTCTTGGAAAATTTCTTTTTCTGCTTTTTTTTTCCCCCACTTTGGAAAGAATGTTTGCATTCTTCCATACTGAGCGGAGAGAATATGAAGATATGAGGTATGCCCTTCCTTGTGTGTTTTAACTGGAGGCAGGCATGTTTCCTGGTCTCTTAATTGAACTTAGTATGCCAATTAGGACACACCTGCACTGGAAACAGATAAAAAGAATTAAGAAAGTAATGTTGGATTGCATTTCTTCACAGACTTTGTGCAGAGCATCATCTTTAATCCTCCCTTACCATCTTTTGCGAGGTAGAATCTAGCCCTAATTAGATAGTTCTGTATCTAGCCATGCTATATGAGAGGAGTAAAATTAGACAAACAATGAGACACCTTGTAGAATAAGTCATTCCTAAACTATAAGAAGAGGGAGTGGAGGCTCTCCTTTTTAGGCAAAGAAACTTGGATAAGATTTATGTGCTATGGGGGAAGTTATACTAAATACTGCTGGAAATAGTGGGGAAAAGGAGCTTGTCAAAGGAAGTATGTAACACATATTCTGCATTTCATCTTTTTATCATTAATCCTCCACTTTATGTAGGCTGAGCTAGTTCTGATGGAGTGGTGGTGGCAGGGTGGCAGGGTGGGCTAAGCTTAATGTTTTACCTTCTTATGGACAGTTTGGTTTCCTCCACCACTGAATACTGTAAGTCCTTCCAAAGACTGAGCAAAGTGGTTTTCTTCCCCTCCCCTCTCTAAGGTGAGATAAGTGTGTGTGGAGTATTGATTAGAGCTACATTAGACTATGGTTTCAGGTGCATTTACTTGTACTTTAGAACTATAACCCTCTGGTAGTTAAAGGCAGCTGGAGTGTCTATCAGGTTATATGGAAATGGACTGGGTATTTTAGGGACTGTAGTATTTATCAGCAGGGCCCATGTGATTGTGTTTTTGTATTTCCACTTTGCTGCTTCCAAGCAAACAGCAGTTGAAATAAAATGAAAAGAGAAAAGGCAGCCAGAACTGATACTGTTAGTAAGGGAAGCTTGAATATATAAGTTGCTTTCTTTTGTCACTGCTCTGAAGTAAAGAGGAATATAATACTTTGAGGATCTTCTGCCTGTGACATCAACATCTACAGTTTGCATCAAGTTTTTTGCAGCAACCAAATTATGAACTGCAGTTCACCCAGGGAACAGAATAATTTCCCCACCCCCATTCTTGAACTGGAGATGGAAGGGAAAGTTTCTATTACTTTTTTGTACCTTTGTTTTAGGTTAATTCTATTCATGGTGTAACCTAATTTACATGAAGAACAGTTTTCCCTGAATCTATCAGTTGCATGGGAAAATGGATATTACTCATGCAAGTGGAGCTTAAACCTCCTGAGACTGAAAAATGTTTCTGTGCAACAAATAATACTTAACATGAGCACTTGAAGTCCATGGGAATTGGAACTACTATGCTCCATTTAGAATGTGAATAGTGTTTCACAGAACTAGGACCTCATTTCATTTGTATCCACCAGAAGAAAGAAAAATAGTTTGTATATCTTCATCTGTCATAGTCTGACAGAGCTCAGCTGAGCTTTTGAAATCTTTCACTGCTTCATTATGGTGGACGGTGGACCTACTTAAATTAAACTATTTTCTAATTTAAAAATATCTTCTCCCCTCCAAATCCATGGTTTGTATTTTACTTATTAGTTTAGAATGGGAAGTGAGATTTCCATGACTTCTCAGCATCCATTTGGAAGTGTTTCAGATTTGGAGAAATGTTAGGCCATGACTTTTGTTTCTCTTTTCCTCGATTTACTCAGATAAATAGTACAATGAAAAGACATCTAAAAAAAAAAAGATAAAATTTGAGTTTTATTGTTTTGGTTTTAGAATTCTGCTTCCTGCTACCTACTTGAGTTTCTTTGGATAAATAAATCAATTTATATCAGGCCTTAGAATATAAATTATTCCTGTACCAGAGAGTAAGTTTTGACTAAAAGAAAATAAATAATTGTTTAAAAGCAGAAATAACTGTTGCTGCTGCTCAACTAACTCGAGTGAGAAGTCTGCCTTTTTACATGTCCTGAAGTATTACAATTTATGAATATAATTGGAAATATTTTTATTTTTACAGTAGTACTTAAAACAAATTGTGTTCAGATCTGTATTTTATTATAATTTATTATTAAATTATTAATATTAATTAAGCAATTAGTAAATTATTAAATGAATTTTATTATTAAATTATTATTAAATACTAATCAGTAGTGCTTCTTATAACATGATACATAGTCCTTGCTCACAATGAATTGTGGTGTCTCTTGGTAATATATCATTCGGTGAAGCTGGTTTTGACTGTAAGTATCTGAATCTGAGTTTAAGTGAAATTGTGATGAGAGGAGAGGGTGTAAGCTCCCAAGCTTAAGTCACCTGATGAATTGCATGGTTGTCTGTCTTATAGGTATACAGACTGAGGGAGACAGTTGGCTATGACAAGCACTTTATTTTTCTGTTGGCTTTGGAGTATTTAGAGGAAAAAATCGAAGTGTAAAGCAGCAGCTGGGGACCATGTGAATTTCCAGCGCTGTTATAAGGACAAAAGAGAAGGAAAGGTTATAGCTGCCTTAGTCTCTGTTCTTATTCTGTATTGTCCTCTCCAGTCCCTCATGTACCCAGTAAATCTGTGTGAGCATAAATTAAAGTTGTAATATCTTAATCTGACAATTTCTTAAATCTGTGTAGAAAACGGAAAACAATTATGTATGTATACACACGTGTTTCTATATGTTAATGTTGTATTTTCCAGTAATGTGGTATTAAAAGTGAGTATGAGCAACTGAACTCTCTTTTTCAAAGGAAGAGCCTACAATATCATGACTGGATATTTTGTACTCATTCTGTGCATGGCTGTTGAGGTATGTTTGTGTCAGATTACACCAGCTGCACATAAAAAAAGAAATGAAATGTTTGCATGCCGCTCAAAGGGAGTAACTTTTATTCTGCTTTCTGGTTGTGTTTCTTGCTTTTATCAAATCCGAATATAGTATCCCTCCAGAAGTAAAATTTTTTGTTGAAATGAGAATCCATAAAAGCTAGGTTTTATTCATGTACATGTTATAATGAAACAGTGCTTAGGAAAAACTTTACTTTGTTTTGTTAGTCGTGCTCAGCCGAAATAACAAAAATTGATTCTAAAACCTACTTAGGGAGCTATAATATTTTTACATCATAGTTTAAAAAAACAAAAACCACCACCACCCCTTTTTTTGATGATAAATCTCCATGTCTTTTGATTTGAAAGTGATGCTATATTGAATAAACATTTTTCTTAGGGGAATACATGGCAATGTAAGGATTGAAGATTCTTAAGTCTGCTTATTTTAAATCTTACTAGAAAATGGGTCAAGACCTCTAGTAAGAACATGTTATTCTGTCAAGGCAATAGCTATGATAAAGTGTCATAGATTACATATTTTTTTAAGAATTACAGTATATATAGTACAAGAAACATCCTGATAAAGTCTCTGCAAGAGTAATCCTGAGATAAAGGTTAAATGTAATTAAATGAAGTGAGATACTTGCCTGTTTACAATAATATACAATTACATTGCAGTGTTCACAAAATGTTTTTGTTTCCAAATCTCATCTGAGCACTAGCAATAAACAAATGTATTTCAGCAAGACTTTTGCAAGATTTCCAAAGCAGGCTTTGTTTTGGGGTTTGGAATGAAAACAATCTGAAAATGTCTGTGAAGGAAAAACATTATGGTTTTCCTTCATGTATCAAAGAATTTTGTTTAAGTGTTTTCCCCTTTTTGAACAATTTCATTTTAAAAGGGTAAGTGTTGTGATATATGAAAAGGGTTGTAGAGCAATGAAAAGTTTTAACAATAAACACTGAAACAAGAAATACATGCCTTTAGTCTTTCTCCTCAGAAAGAAATAAAGCATTTTCAAACCTGTGAAATTTCTCATTTATACTTTTCAAAATTAAAGTGAATTGATCTAACAATTCTAAGAAATTCTACTAAATATTTATTACTTCTTCTCTTATGTAAGATTTGCCTAATCATTAACTTCTGTATCTCATAGTTTGTTGCTAATGTTCCTGGTCTGTACTATATCATACAACAATATGATATGCTCTTCTTCCCCAAGAATCCCAGAAAGGGGCTTGGGTTTAGAGAAAGGACCTGGTCTGACCTGCGTGTGCACTGACACAGTAGCAGAGATGAGCTGGAACCAGTTGTGTGATGGTGTGCAATGTTACATGCTGTGGAATATCCAACACACATCATAGTATTTCTAGTATTTCACATATTTTAAGTCAGATTCACCAAAAAATATGCTTGCTTGAAGATGTTGAATCACTGAGGGAACTAGTGATTTTTAAAACTTGGTTTATGTTTATGAAGCTTGCTGAATTAGGTCCATTGTCATTAGCATTAATAGATTACATATTGAGACTGTTAGTACCTCTCAGTAGAACAGAACGGAGACACTTCTGTGAACTTCAGTAGATTTTGAATTAGAACATTTTATCACCAAATCATTTCAGAAATAATAATAAAAAAAAGTAAATGAGAAAATATATTCTTGTGAATCAGGAAGTTTATTATTATCCTTGTTAACAAAAAAAATCTGAGGACAGCAACTTGGAAGCAGTATTTGCTATGTTCAGTACAGTAAACCCCTCCAGTTCCTAGTGAAGTCAATGAAGATAATGTCAGAGTAAATTAGCCTAAGGATTTGGAAGTCTTAGCTAACTCTGATATAACTAGTGACTTGTTGTCATTCCTGTAAAACCACAAAAAAATGCTCAGCTGACAAGAATTACAGCTATGCTGCAGTGTTTAAACCATCTTTGAAAAATGGTATGAAATACTCTTTCTTAAAACTTATACAAATTGGAAGAAATCACGCATTTTATTTGTATAGTTTGGGTGAACTACAGTTTGCTAGGATGGACACCATCTTCACAGTTAATCTGCATAGTCCTTATTACATTGATTTATTTTTCCACATTCTGTTTCAGAGCGAAAAGTTAGTGGTTTTGCCTAGGAGACCTAGATCCTAGTCCTTGTTTCAATTAATGGTTGATTTAAAATTTCTAAAAAGAAATACATCCTTGATCTTTATGTTCCAGGTAAAAGTCAAAATAGCTTTTAAAGCCAGGGCATGGGTTAACTCCCCTGTTTTCCCTGGAAAGCAGAGGTGTGAGCAGAGAGCTATGTCTCAGACTTTGTAACTCAGTGAGAACACTCTTGGAGTTTAGAAGTGTGGATATATGTCTCCTTGGGCAGGGAAGGATTGTGGTAACCCACAGCCTGAACTATATGTCTAGCAATTTAATAGATGAAAAGGACAGTGTTTGTGTGACACTTCATCCTCAATCCTAAATCCTAAAGGCAGAACACAGGAAGATTTTAGGTCCCTTCATGCTTAAATTTACCTGTTTTCAGGCTGTGACTAGAGATAGGCATTGAAGCTGCTACCAAACACTTTTAATAGCAATTTAGGTCACAAATGACTCTTAATATCAAATTGCATTTTTAAACATTAGATTTACTTTACAGGTGGTCAGCAAAGACCACTTAGTCCTTTTATATCTCATGGTTTTGCTCTCTTGAAAGAGCTCAACGTATCTTAGGTACAAAATAATGAGTTATACAAAATAAGTGGACTTTGAGGCAATGGAAATCTTAAGGAATGTGATAAAACATGATGAGAGTGATGACTCAAAAAGCTACCTGAGTATACAGAGGAATATGTATAATCTGCTTTTTTAATTTTAGTGGATTTTAACAGTGGTAGACACTCTTTCCATACTTACATTAATTTTAAATTTTCTTTTCATGGATTCTCTTGTTGATGGGATATTTTTGTTCGTATATTTCCATTTTGTTTTATGGATTAATAGAAGATAAGCAAGACATGTATATGATTACTTTAGGAGAACAGTATAGCTTAAACTACAGTCATTAAATAACATGAAGGATATTCATTAGATTTCTGTGCTCAGACCTATGTTTGACTGAAGCTTTGCTTTTTCTTTTAAGGGTAGGTAATGTGTTTTCAAAAATCTCAGCCAGTGAGTTTTACTTGACTGGTATTCTGCAATCAGCTCTGCACAGCTCTGCTGTGTGTTTGATGGGAGGACTTGCATGGATTGCATCAGAAGAGTCTTCTAGTCAGGTTAGCATCTCTATAGATATGCAGAAGATCTTGACTAACTGAAATCTTGTCTCAAGAGTACAGAGTGGAAATAATCTTTGAGCTGCAAAAATGAACTAGATAGTGTTCATTGAACCTCTGTTCTTTTAATTACTCTTCAGTTGTTCTTTATAGGATTTTGTTGGGAGAAAGGATACTTTATTAATAGCTAAAATTCATATACAGCACTAAGAGAGAATGATTAAGAAATTGAAAGTCATAGCCTTGTTTAATTGTGTAGATGAAAAATGTAGATGGCTTTTAAAGTATTCTGTCAGATACTCTCCTTCTAAAATTAATTTTTGTGAAATTATTTTAAAATTTTATGTCAATTACAGAATCACAGAATCATCAAGGTTGGAAAAGACCTTGAAGATCATCTAGTCCAACTTTTAACCTAGCACTGACAGTTCTCAACTGCATCATATCCCTCAGCGCTACGTCAACCCGACTCTTAAACACCTCCAGGGATGGGGACTCCACCACTGCCCTGGGAAGCCCATTCCAACACCTAACAACCTGTTCTGTAAAGAAATGCTTCCTAATATCTAGTCTAAACCTCCCCTGCTGCAACTGGAGGCCATTACCTCTTGTCCTATCACTGTTACTTGGTTAAAGAGACTCATCCCCAGCTCCCTGTAACCTCCTTTCAGGTAGTTGTAGAGGCCGCTGAGGTCTCCCCTCAACCTCCTCTTCTTCAGACTAAACAACCCCAGTTCCCTCAGCCGCTCCTCGTACGACACGTGCTCCAGACCCTTCACCAGCTTCGCTGCCCTTCTTTCGACACACTCGAATAATTCAATGTCCTTTTTGTAGTGAGGGGCCCAAAACTGAACACAGTAATCGAGGTGCGGCCTCACCAGTGCCGAGTCCAGGGGTAAGATCACTTCCCTGTCCCTGCTGGCCATGATACTTCTGATACAAGCCAGGATACCATTGGCCTTCTTGGCCACCTGGGCACACTGCTGGCTCATGTTCAGCCGGCTGTCAATCAACAACACCCCCAGGTTCCTCTCTGACTGGCAGCTCTCCAGCCACTCCTCCCCAAGCCTGTAGCGCTGCTGGGGGTTGTTGTGGCCGAAGTACAGAACCCGGCATTTGGCCTTATTGAAACTCATATAGTTGGCCTTAGTCCATCGCTCCAGCCTGTCCAGATCTCTCTGCAGAGCCTCCCTACCCTCAACCCTCGAGCAGATCAACACTCCCACCCAAGTTGGTGTCATCAGCTTACTGAGGGTGCACTTGATCCCATCATCTAGATCATCAATAAAGATGTTAAACAGGAGTGGCCCCAAAACCGAGCCCTGGGAGACACCACTCATGAGTGGCTGCCAACCGGATTTAACTCCGTTCACCACAACTCTTTGGGCCCGGCCATCCAGCCAGTTTTTTTACCCAGCACAGCGTGTTCCCATCCAAGCCACAAGCAGCCAGTTTTGCCAGGAGAATGCTGTGGGAAATGGTGTCAAATGCCTTACTGAAGTCAAGGTAGACAATGTCCACACCCTTTCCCTCATCCAATAAGCAGTTCACCCTGTCGCAGAAGGAGATCAGGTTTGTCAAGCAGGACCTGCCTTTCATAAACCCATGCTGACTGGGCCTGATCATCTGGTTGTCCTGCATGTGTTTTGTGATGGTACTCAGGATGAGCTGCTCCATCAGCTTCCTGGGCACCGAAGTCAAGCTGACAGGCCTGTAATTTCCCAGATCATCCTTCTGACCCTTCTTATATATGGGTGTCACTTTGGCCAATTTCCAGTAGGTCAGGACATCCCTGGTCAGCCAGGACTGTTGGTAAATGATGGAAAGTGGCTTGGTGAGCACCTCAGCCAGCTCCTTCAGCACCCTCGGGTGTATCCCATCCATTCCCATAGACTTGTGTATGTCTGTGTGATGCAGTAGGTCACTGACTCTCTCCTCCTGGAATGCTGGAGGGGTCGTTCTCCCAGTCTCTGTCTTGTGGCTGAGGAGGCTGGATTCCCTCAGTACAACTAGTCTTGTTATTAAAGACCGAGGCAAAGAAGGCATTAAGCACCTCAGCCTTTTCCTCATCACTCATTGCCACATTTTCTCCTATGTCTAGCAGGGGATGGAGGCTCTCCCTGGTCTTTCTTTTGCTGTTGACATACTTTTAGAAACATTTCTTGTTACCCTTGATTGCTGAAGCCAGATTAATTTCTAACTGGGCTTTGGACCTCCTGATTTCCGCCCTGCATAGCCTCACAGCCTCTTTGTAATCACTGTGAGTGGCTAGCCCTTTGTTCCAAAGGCCGTAAACTCTCCTTTTCTCCCTGAGTTGCAGCCACAGCTCCCTGTTTAGCCAAGGTGGTCTTCTCTGTCGCTGGCTTCTCTTACAGCACCTGGGGACAGCCCAGTCCTGTGCCATCAAGACT
This sequence comes from Strix uralensis, assembly GCF_047716275.1. Classification (NCBI taxonomy): domain Eukaryota; kingdom Metazoa; phylum Chordata; class Aves; order Strigiformes; family Strigidae; genus Strix; species Strix uralensis. The sequence goes on from NC_133975.1 coordinate 23,077,493, forward strand.
TTCTTCTTAAAGAGTGTCCAGTCTTCCTGGACCCTATACCTGTCAGGACCGTCTCCCAAGGGATTCTGTCAAGCAGGTGCCTAAACAAGTCAAAGTCAGCCTTTTCGAAGTCCAGGATGTCAGTTCTGTTGCCCCCTCTCCTGGACTCTCTAAGAATAGAGAACTCTATTATTTCATGATTGTTGTGCCGTAGTCGTCCTCCGACCGCCACATCATCCACCAGTCCTTCTCTGTTCACAAAGAGGAGATCCAGCAGGACACCTTCTCTGGTCAGTTCACTCACCAGCTGTGTCAGGAAGTTGTCTCCCACACATTCCAGGAATCTCTGGGACTGGTCCCGCTCTGCTGTGTTGTATTTCCAGCAGATGTCTGGGAAGTTAAAGTCTCCCACAAGAACAAGGGCAAGTGATCGTGAGATTTCTCCTAAGTGCCTATAGAATATTTCATCCACCTCTCTGTCCTGGCTGGGTGGCCTATAATACACTCCCACTATGACATCTGCCCTGTTGGCCTTCCCCCTGATTCTAACACAAAGACACTCCATCCTGTCTTCACTACACTTGTGCTCCAAGCAATCATAACAGTCCCTAACATACATCGCCACCCCACCGCCTCTCCTTCCTTGTCTATCCCTTCTAAAGAGCTCATAGCCATCAATTAGCGCACTCCAGTCATGGGAGACATCCCACCATGTTTCTGTAATAGCCACTACATCATAATTTTCCTGTTGCATCATGGCTTCAAGCTCCTCCTGTTTGTTACCCATGCTGTGTGCATTGGTATACATGCACTTCAGATGGGCTGATGTCCCCAGCACCTTTTTGCATTTAGAGGTCCTAATTCCAGCCTGACCTTTCACAGGTGTTACCACGGTTACTGATCCATCAATATCCCTTGCATCTTTGCTATGCTGCATTTCTCCATCGCTTGCCTCCACTGGGATAGCAGGGTGAGGGTCATTGCTGGCACACCAGCCCACAAGCTCTGGTAATCTTCCCTGGGGCTTATATCTGGGAGTTCCAGTTTTGTCCCCTTCCGCCTTCAAATCTAGTTTAAAGCGTTTTCAATAAGTCTGTCTAACTCCTGCCCCAAGATCCTTTTCCCCCTCTGGGATAGGTGTATCCCATTTGATGCCAAAAGGTTGTCATGCTGTATACTAACCCATGATTGAAAGTCAAGCCTATCCATGGAGGGTGCTTGCTTTATATTGTTGGTATTGTAGGTATTGTACTGAAGTATTTTAAGCTACGTTTCTATAATTATTTATGGAATGAGGAAAAACTGTGGAAAAAGGATCACAACATTATCTTTGACACTGAATGTTTTTGGATTCACTTTTATAGTGACAAATTAATGGAGAAATTGGTGTTTGAGTATCTTCTTTTGCAAGGATGGAGAGGGAACCTTTTCTCATTCTAGAGCATCAGCATCAGATTTTTTTCATGTTAAACAGTAGTGCACAATGATGTCTAAACAACATAAAGTACAGTCCTATGTGATACTTGATACTATGTGATATGGATGAGAAATATTGCAGCAGGAAAAGTTGCCCGCTACTTTTTAAGGTAGCATTCTGATGGAATATCAGATATATTTGAAGCTAGATACTTCTTCTCAGGAAAACATATGCTTTTTGTACATTCAAGGAAAGCTTTTCTACACTGGTAGCAGCTGCTCTTCTGTTTCTTTCAAGTTCTACTGGAGGACTAGCTGTAGTCAGCCTGTGATCCATTGGGGCATAAACAATCTTTATAGCAGATTATCTATTGTAGTTCACTGACCACAACTCTTACCCAGAGGAAATTGTTTAACATAGTGTAAATATTTGATGTGTTCTCCATATATCTGAGTAACTATTTCTGTACATAGCTTATATGAACAGTGAAGTACTTTTTAAAAAAAGTTTTCACACAGGGGGGCTAAAATCTTGTCAGAAATGTTTGGGGCTGTACTTTGACTGAAGAGCATCCTGGTTATTGTGAATTCTGAGTATGTATTTGAATAACTTTCATACCAAGTCCTTAGGGCTACTTTTAATTATTTTTCCTGAGATTTAAGAAGTTATATCCAGATATAGTGGCACTGTATCAGCTACATCTGCTAAACATGTTTAGTTGTTTTTGCCCCCAGTAGAATCTGAAGAAAACCTCACTGACTTCATTCCATATGTCTGTTGTTACTCTCATGCTTCCTGGGTAACCACAGGAATTGAATAAAGAGAATCAGAGAAACTCAAGAATAGCTGCAGCAATTCTGATCTCATTTTAAAATGATTTTGCAATTACTGTTGAAGAATAAGTCATTCAGTGCTATTGGTTTTCTACTGCTGTGAGACACTCTGATGCTGTTGTTTTGATGTGAGTTTGGATTGTTCATGCAGTGCTGGAGTGCTCAGAGGAGTGACTGAAGCTGTGATAGGGAGAGCCCTGAAGTATTGGCATGGCTAACATCATAGTACTCTTTCTAGATCATGCTTTTCATGATAATTACAAACCACAGTCAGTATGGAGTTGATGGTGCTAGTCTAAAGCTATTCACCCCTCGGCATCATTCTTGCTCCTCTGAGGAGAGTTGAGATGTGACATACATCTCTTTACATGTTCTTTAAAGCAGCAGACTCCAAGTGAGGAATAGAGTCTGACTGAAAGGCTTGCACGATGCTGTGCACAACAGCATGTGGGCTGGAAGCCTCATGTCCTTCCACTAGGCATGGGAGAGAGCATTTTGGCGTCTTTAAAAGCAAACACAGTCCCTCACCCAGTTCCTACTGCATTTTCTTTGCACACTTATCTAACCTCAGAAATAACAGTCCTATGTTCAAAAGAAGACCTGAACTGGCTTGGGTTTGTAGCCTGTACCCCACTCCTGCACGTGTTACAACCAGCAAAACAAAGACTTTGATTTCCATTGGCCAGTACATAGGAATTTATATTTAAAATTATTTTTTTTCCTCTTCCCCTTTTAATTAGCACATACAGAGCTGGAAGAAGAGGTAAATGAAAATATTTCAGATAGTGTCTAATGGCCTTTCATGTGCCCAACTCAAACTAATTTTAAACTCCAGACATTGTTTCCTTAAAAGTCATTAAAGAAGAAAGCAAAGACTATAAATTTGTTGGTTTTTTAAGGCAAGGGAAAAAGCAAATAAACAAAAAAAACCCCAGCAACCCACCCTTGAGGGAAGCAAATCATTATGAAATGAACTATCAAGACTTCTTATGATCTGACCTACTCAGCATTTGTGAAAAGGTTCAGATGTTTCTGTTGCACTTTTTCTTGATCTTTTCTTTCCTGAGAGTCTGTGCTCTCCCCCACTCTTGCCAGTGGAACAGCTTCCAACCCTCACGCTCTTCACCTCTCCATCCCCTTTGGAACATTTTCTTTGGAACCCAAATTTCTTTTTCATTCATTCTCTTCTGCTTCTGTTTGAAACAGATTTTATTTCTTAATCTACATGTTGTTTCAGGGGGAAATTCCATGTTACAGCTGTGATAGTCTAATTCTTTCTGCTTCCATATGGGTTAATTTCACTGATAGTCATACTTGAAAAGTACTATCTCCTCTCTTTTCCTGGATCTGATATTTATGTTTTCTGTAGGGAAGCATGAGTCAAGCAACAGGCCTCACAGAAGGATAAAGAATCCATCCCTGACAACTGCACCTCCCTATTTTTGTAGAAGCAAACTATTAAGTTGCTTCTAGCCTTAATGTGTGATTCTGTTTTCAGCCTGTCTCACTTTGTCAAGTGTTTCATTACCAGAAAGTGAATGTGGGGGCTAAAACAAATTAGTGTTGCTGTTAATGTAGTCGCTTAAAAATAGAAATGAGAATTGTAGTAAATTATTGATGCAGTCTCCTTTTTCATGAACTCCTGATTTTAGAAATGTCTTTGTTATTTAAAAAGACTAGCAAGAACTATCAATATGTATTTTAAAAGTTACAATTTTCCTGATCCTAAACTGACTGCAGCAGTAATGTGGTCCTGCCAATATATAACTCCTACTCTCTTCTTGGAAGAATAAAGATAATAGACTGTTTAGGAAGAGTATATGGATGTATATAAAGTATTTATTTTTAAAAGTCTTAATAAAAATATCAGATATTAACATTATGGTATATTTTGATATATTTGCACACATTAAGATGCCTTAGAAAATAGTAAACAGGAAAGCATAGGACCTGAAATGATAAAACAGTAAGACAGCTTGAAAGAAGTGACATTTTTGTTTTTCAAAGTTATTAAAATTCATTTTTATTTAGCACAGAAAATATGACTAATTTGTGCATGTAGTAATTCTAAGGGGTTTTTTTAATAATGTCCTGATGATTTATCATTTAATATACTGGTAGAGGTCAAATGACCTGATTTCACATATATTGCATTACTGTTACGTTGCTTTTCAGAGTTTAGGGAATTCAATTCCACCTGGAGGTAAACAACACCAGTGGCAGATATTATAGACCACATTCATCCTGTATGTAATTCTTTTGAAGCGTATGAATTATACCATAAGGAACCTAATGCCTTGAAGGTATTTCTTAGTAAAATATATTTTAGGGGCAGCTTTGCTAGCACAACAAAAATGCTATGAAATAAAATGTTATGCTTACGCATATTAATCCTTATGGAGATATAGGAATATTCTGTTTTCTTTGAACAGAAATACTACATCCCCCCGCTCCTGCCCCCGAACTATAACTTTTTCCATTTTAAGTCATTGCTAACCCACTAGAAAGACAACATTCAGATATTAGAGGGTGATAACTGAAGTAATTTTTAAGTAAAAATTCTTATAATGGCATTGATGACTGAAATAGGATGGGTTTGCCTACTGTTTTCAGAACAGCGGTTCACCTACTTTTCTGCCTGTGAGAGCCTTTATTCAGACACTCTTGTATGTATAAACGTGTGTATAAACAGTGGTTTATTGCATGTAACCATTTGTGCTATCAGGACCACTTGATGCAAGTGTATCGTGCTGTGTAGATTGTGCTCACTTAGCTGTTGGTTAAAGCTACAGCAGGTAGTGACTTCAAAAGAACTTTAAGTGTAAACTGGTTTATTCCATTTTTGTGGAATGTGAATGCGATAACAGACTTTAATGTCTTTGCAGATAGACAAGTGTAATGTGTCAGTTTCAAACATCTTGGAAAAACAGAAGCTAACCTGACCTTCAATATGCCTCAAGCATGCAATCCTCCAGTCTGGTTAGGAAAAGTTTGATGGAAGACATTGTTTATGTTATTGCTAAGTGATGGTGTTAAAAATACCGAGTTTTCCTTAAGGATGCTTTTATGTAAAGATCTTGTTTACTCCTAGAGGAAACCATTTTCTTTCAGAAACCAAACTTGATCAATAAAGATGGATTAGCATGATCGAAAATCCTATTCTGACTTAATAGGAGTGCAGCTGCATTATAACACTTCATAAATCAATCCGTTAAACTTGACCAGAGCCACCAGTCATTTCAGGCTACAGTGTGGCTTTTTCAACACTAGGCTGAAGAGATTGAGTCTGCCCTTTAAACTCCTTGTAAAACCAAGGCCTATGAAACATTAACATTATACACTTGATAGCTTGTTTAATTAGTTGTAGATGGAAATATCGTCATAGATTATCTTGCCTAAAACATGGTTTTGCTGTCTGTAAAGGAAGCTGGAAGCCAAAACTTGTTGAGCTTTCCATCCTAACCACTTCATTCCCTTTGAAAAATTACACTGTAAGGAAATGAGCAGCAATTAATGCAGAGAAAGTGGTTACCTGGTTAGGAAAAAGTATTGACACCAGCAGATGGTTTTGTTTACAGCTTTTCACTGATCAGTTACTGGAGAAGTAGACACCAAAAAGAGAGACTGTGAATACAATCTGGTTCTGTAAACAGATAGGCTTGCCCATTAGTGACGCCTGGCTATGAGACTTAAAACTACTATACTGACTCATTTAGCCCCCTGTGGCAGGTCCAAAACTGTGAATGCTGAGGATGCCATTCAAATACTCATTGGTACAATAATGTTCTTTGTCAATTTGTAATTCTTTCTAATTCTATTTGCTTTTTAGTTACCAATAAGTAATGAGATGGTATAGTCAAAAACACATATATGGCAGCCTCAACATCCTATTCCTGAATGCTCAGCTTAAAGCCCTAGGCCATCATTTTCACATAAAATTTAATAATATTTTATCCTGTGCTTTTCCCTCCATCTGACTTCGTTTTCCTAGCGTTTGCCAGAAGGAAAGGGTAAAGGAAACATGTCTGCTTGCATGTCTTTTACATGCAGCCACCTGCATTCATAAGAATTATTTCTAGTGTGTGTGTATGTGTTTATGTACGTGCGCATGCATACATATGCATATATGAACACTCATTGTATAAATATTTATGGTTTTAATTAATAATTTTTAAGTAATTCCAGAGTATAGGAGAATCACGGCAAGATGCTTATCTTTACAAAATTCATTTTAGTATGAAGTTGTAAATAGATTTGGTGTCACATTCTGCTAATCAGTGATTTAAAAAAATGAATAATGAAAAGGATATAAGGACATCACTGTCCTGTTTTTGTCTTCTTGAATATGGGAGTCTTGGAAACTAACTTTTCTTTTTGTATTTGTCTGCTCACTAGAGAATTGTTTTTCTGCCACCAAATAAAACAAATATTACTAAGAGTTTTATAAGGTACTTCTTTCTTAGTGTAGCAGGTGGTATGGTTTGAAAGGTGTTTGGAAAAAAAAATCTGAATAAAATACTTTAGAAGAAAAGAGGCATTTTATTTTTTTAAATTGTTTTCAAATGCTTGGCATACTTTCAGAATATAATCCTATTTTTCATTGTTTCTCGGCTGTCAGAAACTTGCAAAATGGCCTTAAGTCAATGAACTTCTTTGTATTACAACCTGAAAGGAGACAGAAAAATTCAAGAGTTTGATCACTGTAGGGGAAAAATCAGCTCCTTTTTGTTGATTTTTCTACTTACAACATATGCAACAGATGGCAAGATTTGACAAACAAAACCATGATGTATATGTTGTCTGTTTATGAATTAGTTATGCCCAATTATTGCTCAACTTCCATGTAATTGTGCTCTTGTTAAGATTCTTCTAATGTCTACACAAGTATAATTTATCAACAGAGGTGGCTTAATGTGAACAAGGATGCTTACCTAGTGTGCATCTCCTGGGCTGTTCTAGATGGTGCAATGATATTTTCACAGCAGGCAACTTATGCTTTCACTGACCTTGGCAGTATTGCAGGGATAATTCTGATTCTGCAAGAGTGAAGTTTGTATTAAAAATTGTCTTGAATCTATTAGGAATGAGTATGCTTGCCTTACCATCTGGAATGTTTATTTGTTTGTACATGTTTTACTGCCCCAGTGCAAGAAAACAAAAACTAAAGCAGAACCCTCTCCATTGTAGGCTACCTTTTGTCTCTTCCCACACACAATATTTTCATATACTGATGAATTCTATTATTTGTCTGGGATATTTGTTCTGAAATTCCAGTTCTGCTTGGTTTTTTTTCACTGGGTTTTGAAAACTTCAACCAGCTTAGTTTAAGGTCATATCTTGAGCTCCATTCTATTTCTTGGGCTCCCTCTGTGCAAATCACCTCTAATCCTCTGGTTCAGGAAGACAATATAAAAAATCTAGGTGTAGTCTGAAGTAACATTTTGTGAGTAGGAAAGCTGTACATGGGTGAGGGGTGGCATTTGCTCAGTCAGTATGTTTCACATCTCCTCTGCTCTCACCTACACAGGAAATGCAGAAGCCTCTTTCTCTGAAATTGACTCTACCACAGGTTATCAACTCCAGAGAGAAAAGGGGATCCTTAGACCTGGTTATTCCTTCATAATGGCTATTTTGAAATGATCAAATTTGAAACTACTTTAAAGTAAGAATCATGGTATACGTTTTAAAATTGAGAAGAAATCTTTTATCTGTCATTCTGTTACTTTGTTTTTCTTTGGGAGTTTTATGTGTGTTTTAAAGTCACGTGAGACCTAATTATATGGAAGTACCATTTCTACATCAGTTTATCTAGTATGAATATAATTTTCTGTGTGATGGGGGAAACACTAACCTTTGCTACTACTTTCAAACTGCATGATGTAAGACAGTGGGAGTTAGCAGGGAAAACTTGAAGGTGTTCATTAAAATGCTGAATTGTCAGAAGTGGAGGGTAAATATTTAATGCCAATGGAGCCGCAAAACAGATTGAATATAGTCAAGTAGCTTCTAAGTTTGTTAGCCAGAGAAAAATACTCAGTATGCAGCACCTTCAATAAATCGCAGTAAAAGAATAAAAATAGAAACCTATCTTGAGACTTACGTATGCTAATAGCCTTAATGTAAAGGAATGGTTCATGCCTTACTGCCTAAGTGGCTAGATCCAAAGTTGACGAACTGCTTGTGGATTTAATGTGCTTTGGGTCACATTTTACCAGAACAATGAATGAAAGAAGTCTATTTCATTTCCACCTGACTTCTACAATATGGTTATAGCCTGTTTAAGTACCTTTCTTCATCACTGCTTTGACTGAAGTGAGATGTAACAATTTTAGAGCATATGGTATTTCAAACACACCTAGAAGTTATTAGCAATGATTTGTAATAAAATCATTCTTTTGCAGGGATGAGAACACATTTTGTACTTTCCACAGACTGATTTCCAGTTGTGGACAGCCTCCTATCCTCTGTGCATTCTTGCACTTTATAGGCAGAATGAGGTGAGATATGTAACATGTATGGTACATAAAGCCTGTATTCTATTTCTGGGATGGAGAGAGTATTGTACCACTGAACATATTGAGAAAATTTGTATATGTAGTGAGAGAAATACCAGCCTTTACTGCTTCCTTCCAACCTCATGCACAGTACAAAACAGTGGGAGGTTCTGAAAAATGGCAGTCATTACAGTGTAAAATTCCAGAAGTAGATGGTAAATATTTAATAACAATGAAGTAAGAAAAGTAGGATCAATGCCATGAGATAGCTACTAAGTTTTAATTTGGTTCATTGTGAAAATTCAATTTCTTAGCTATTTTGCAGTGAAAGTGTAATAGAGGTTAAAAAGTGTTTAGCAGGCAGACAGCAGTTATGAAAAAATAGAACTGATTTAGAATATCAGTTTTAGCAGCTTTCACAGGTTTTATCACAAGTGTATTTGATTTTGACATGGGAGATTATACAGGTAGTCATACAAGTTTTTCTCCTTACAGTGATTTAAAAAAAATGTTGTGACTTCTCAGAAGTTTTTGTTTCTTGCCTCTCCACCTTATTCTACCCAGCATGGCTTATTGGCTCCATTCCTACATCCTCACCCTAACTCCAGCTAAATTGAGGTGTAGGAGCAGCTGCTCCACTGGGATGTAACAACATTTGTTAGCTAGGACAGTAGTTCCAGATGAAATTGCTTCTAGATCAGCAGACAATCTATGAATTTATTAGCAGATAGGAGCCCTTATCAAAGGAAACATAGCAGTTGCACCAGCGCAGAAGCCCCTTCTTTGCATTTGTAACAGGAGCTAGTGTCATCTAAGAAGGCAACATACGATTCATTCTATAAGTTTGTGATTGTAGACAAGGTAACATTGTTGTTTGTTTGTTTAAGGCTGTTTTTTTACTGAAGGAAGACTCCACACCTTATTCTGGTGTGTTACCATTTTTAACTACCTGATAACATACTGCAGCATGTACTGAACCTGCCTACAGCATCTTTATGCTGTTCATTTAAAGTAGTAGTATTTGCAGAACTATTAGCTTCAAAAAACATGAGTTGTCATTAGAAATTTTTGAGATACTAAGGAAAGTTATGTCTCCCTCAGTTTCATTTACAAGATCAACCTGATCTTGTAAATGAAGCTTATATAGCTTGCAGTAAATGCAATAGAAACATATATATGGAGGAAAAATGTTTCCTGAAATACATAATTTTTACTCATTCCAAGCAGTTACTGTATGCAAAAGCACAGCAGAAAAATGCTTGGGAACAGTTCTGCTGATTCCAATTATTTATGAGTCAGCACCAGTAACTTAGAAACTAATTTGTCCAATAATGAACTCTTTCTGTTGCTGAGATAGATAACAAATGGTATTATAATATTCAACAGCAGCTACTTGTTTCAGTGTTTGAGGAAGTTGCTGTGAATAGTGTTTATCTCCGACGTTATTTAAACTGATGAATATTACATATGGCTTGATCTTAGAGCAGTGGAACATAAGATCTGACAGGTTAAAATGCATTCCATACAGCCGAAGACTAATAGAGGTTAAGGGGGTTTGTGTGTTGCAATTTTCTTCACACAACTGTAATGTGGTAGTCAAGTTACAAATAATACGTCTCCTAAAACAAACTGCTTGTGTGAGTAGTATTAGAATAACACACAAATAACAAGCCTAGGAAACACCTGGTTTTCTTTCCTTTATGTAACAATGCAGAAGTGCAAAAGATTGCAGACAGACCCATTCAAGTTCTTAATGAAATGTTATCTAAAAAGACAAAATCTATTTTTCTTTATTGTTAAATAGTTTTTTTTTTTTTTCCCCTCAGAGAAGAAAATCAGCAGTGCTCTTGTCTTTGTGAAGATCTCTGTACTAAACTTAGAGCTGCTGTAAATGCACACTTTATTTTCTACTGTATCTTTCAATAAATATAACTGATGTGCACATTTAGTTTGCCAAAAGAATCTAACACTTCAGTTCCAGTTACAAAGGGTCAACCTACAGCTTATTTCTCTATACCTTAAACAGTCAATTCTTATTTGTGGGTGGATTAACTGGTTTGTAGAGCAACCATGCTGCAGATGCAGTGACATCAAGCTGCTCTGGTTTTGTGAGCCTGGTTAGGTCAGATTAAGCATTGTGCAAATGCAGCCATAATGTTTTCAAGATCAAATTAAGTGTAGAATAGTCTTACTGCTTTAGCATGGCAAAAGAACTGAGCTAATAAAACCTGCAAACCTGCAAATTTGCTTGCTTACACCTAGCCATTTCTACTGAGTAGCATACTTCACTATTTTTACGGAGTACACAGACACTTGAATGCTTCTGCTAGAGTCTGTCCAGTTATAACTGCTCTAAATCGCTGGCTTTGAGCTGAAAACACCAAAGGCAAGAGGGATCCATGCAAAATCTCTTGGTTTTCTTCCCTTCTTACTAATCTTTTTTCCCTACCATCCAGGGTATTACAGTTCTGGAACTACTTGGTTAGTTGGTTACTTGGGTACTACCCAAGTAATGAGGTAGTGATCCAGCAGACCATTTTAATTTTTTATTTATTTCTTCTTTTAGTTTTTTTGTATGTTGAATTAAAAATTTCTCTGTATAAACCACGTGAACTGGTTTTATAATTCAATACCAATACTTCCACACTAGTATTGATAATATCGGAACTACAAAAGTTTGACACACTTTTTTTCTTTATGCTAATTCCCTAATTTTTGCGTTAAGCATGTTTTGCACATATTTAAGTATCCCTTGCAGCTCCTGGTATCACCGTGTGGCTTAAACTTATCCATCTTTCTGTCTGTAAAAATGCAGTTATCAGAAATAAACACAAGTAAAAATTTCTGTAGTTTTAAATTAGTGCAACTTCAGTCTGTGTCCTGAAAACAAACATACTTTAAGAATAATAAAGGCAAAGAGGAGAGGGGAAATATTATGTACTTAGGAAGATTTTGAGCAATTTGGACTGGATCTAGAAAATGACTGTGATGTGTGTAAACCTTTAGAGAATTTGTCACTGAACTCACAGGCCTGTATTAAATATCTCAGCCCCCTATGCAATGCATAACATAGATGAATAAGAATGAATTCTACAACAACCAGCACACAAAGTAGTCAGTCAGATATTGAGCTAGCTGATAAGAAATTCAAAGGATGTTACAGACACTGTGAGCTGAGTGTTGCGGTTGACACGCTGGAGGGAAGGGATGCCATCCAGAAGGACCTTGACAGGCTGGAGAGGTGGGCCCGTGCGAACCTCATGAAGTTCAGCAAGGCTGAGTGCAAGGTCCTGTACATGGGTCAGGGCAATCCCAAGCACAAATACAGGCTGGGCAGAGAATGGACTGAGAGCAGCCCTGAGAAGGACCCCAAGTCCTGAGTGTTGGTTGACGAGAAGCTTAACATGACCTGGCAAAGTGTGCTTGCAGCCCAGAAAGCCAACAATATCCTGGGCTGCATCAAAAGAAGCATGACCAGCAGGTGGAGGGAGGTGAATCTCCCCCTCTACTTTGTTCTTGTGGACCCCACCTGGAGTACTGTGTTCAGCTCTGGGGCCCCCAGCGTAAGAAAGACATAGACCTGCTCGAGTGGGTCTAGAGGAGGGACACAAAGATGATCAGGGGGCTGGAGCACTGAGGACAGGCTGAGAGAGTTGGGGTTGTTCAGCCTGAAGAAGAGAAGGCTCCAGGGAGACCTTATAGCGGCCTTCCAGTACTTAAAGGGGGCTTATAGGAAAGGTGGGGAGGGACTCTATCAGGGAGTATAGTGGTAGGACAAGGGGTAATGGTTTTAAACTGAAAGAAGGCAGATTTATATTCGATATAAGAAATAAATTATTTACTGTGAGTGTGGTGAGACACTGGAATAGGTTGTCCAGAGAGGTTGCAGATGTCCCATTCTTGAAATGTTGAAACTCAGGTTGGATGGGGCTTTGATCAACCTGATCTAGTGGAAGATGTCCCTGCCCATGGCAGAGGGATTAGAACTAGATGATCTTTAAGGTCCCTTCCAACCCAAACCATTCTATGATTCTATGACTTTAATTTCAGACTCTTTCACGAGTCTGAATGCTTAGCTGCAAAAGGCAAACGCTTCTGTTACGAGTTGCAGGTTTGAATCTTTTGCAGGGGTTAGGCTCTGACAGAATTCCCTCCCACCAAAACACAGCTGAAAGAATATTATATTTTTCAGTAGTTTACATGTTGCATTATAGCTATGTGGTTTTCTAGTTTATTGGCTATTTCCATATTATGAGTTTCTATGGTTTCAGGCTATGTAGACTTTTAGGTGCAAGGTAGCTAATGTCTCATGTTTCCATGATGTACTTTCCTGTACTGAGATCAACACACACAAATTGGATTTCTGATGAATGAAGATCATATTTCTGAAAATACCAGCATTAATAGAAATTCCCAATGTACCTCAGAAATTACATGCAAGTAAGCAATTGTTGTGGTATATGATTGTATATGGCATGCTATCTGTGTTCATGCATATAGGGATATGGTAGACAGGGAAATATCAAGGGTTATCTATTTCTCTTCCTCCTCTTAGACTCCTTTTAAATTGGAACCCTATGCTGTGACTTATAAAAATCAAGAAATCTTCAACACTTGATTCCTTAGAGCCTAAACAAAAGTTGGTTACTTTCTATGTAAAAAAATCAGCAACTCTTTCTGAATGCTTTCCCCTTTCCTTCTTGACTAGACAGTACTGTCTTTTCATGCTAATATTTTGGGTGTGCCAGAAAGTGTGACTTGAAGAATTGTACCATTAGCAGTTGTGATATAAATAAAGGGAGTGGCAATCTTTTGCAATGAAGAACTTGTGTGTCTGTATTCCCCTTTACATATTCCTTTAGAATGGAATTTAAAAACTAACAGTGAAAATAGGAAGTGCTGAGCAAGCACTGATTTTTTGAAGAAGTTTTTCTGTTCCAGAGATCAATTAAGAGAAATACAGTTTTGAATTCAAAGCTACCCATAGACACAGAAAATAAATTTTCAGGGTGGAAATAGATTTAGGTCTTTGTTGAACTGTTTCCAGAAATGCAGCCTGGAATGTGAAAGTTTTAACTACAAGATTTGTGCCTAGCAAAAAAAGATCATGGACAAATTTTGTAGGAGTGGCTAATGTTTTGGGAGGTTCTGCTTTTGAGATGCCCAGTTTGAGATGTTGCCAGTAAACCTAGTTTCTTTAGACAGTAGTAGATATTTGCTCTCTGAAAACTGCTTTCCCTTGTGGAATGCAATACAGATATCTCTTTGTATAAAACTTTGAGACTGGTTTGCTCTGTATATTTAATGGTGCAAGGGTATTGTTCCTTCCTACACAGCAAAAAGAGCAAAAGCAAAATAAACCCTCTAAAAATCCTCACTGCATTTAACATTTCTTTCCAGAGAGCTCCTACATATTGACACTGTTATTTAGAAGATATTCCAAAGTACCTGTAGGCCAACATGTTCAAAGATACAGAAACAATTTTATTAGGCAGAAGTATCACAAAAAATCTTGAGCAACAGTGCCTCTAAGAGGATTCATATGCAATAGATTTCATCAAAATATATAGGTTCTGGGAGCAAATGCCTTATTTGTTGTTCAGGGTTCCTCTGTCCTACTCAGTCATGTCAAAAGTGCATGGAAATTTTTGACTAATGAATCTGCCAATTCATCTCCTTTAGCAGTAGTCATGATATACGGTATACACAAAACTGTGTTTCTGGTTTGTTTGTCTGGGAGGTCTTCTCTGAGAATGATCGTCGTGGCTATCACAAAGTAGACATGTGAATCATGGTAGAAATTGTAGTGACCAGATTATGATACTGTGAATAACTTTGCCATAGCATAGCAGTGTACTGATACGAGGAAACATCTCAGATTTTTTTCCCCTCCTTCCAGGTTTCCATTTCAGCAATTTTAAGGAGCACACTCATGCTTAGCATGTAAAAATCCAGTCACTACTAATTACTGTGATTGCAAATTCTAGCTTGACAGGTAGATATCAAACTACATTCTTTGGTGGGCTGTAGGCTACACAACAATCCCTTCTTGTAGGGAATCCACAGAATGATAGTGAGAGAATTATGCTGACTAAAGTCACTATTAACCTGGCACCAACTGTGTTTTAAAATGAAAGTAACAGCCTGAAAGCATAATTTAGGTTTTATAAGTGGACTAGTTTGTTTATGTACTATCAGTTTTATGTAAGTACTGGAAATAAAAATTAAAAAACCTAATGAGATAATTTCTTGCCAATATTACACGGTACGTATGCTTGCATAATTTGAGACTTAATACCTTTAAAGTATGTGCAATCTCAAGTTGCACATAGTTTTGCAAATCAGTAGCTGAACAAAGCCACAACATTAAAGAACTTGCTTAAGACACAAAACCACAAAGAAAATAATTTTACAAATTTACATGTTTCTGCTAAATGAATTCATGAATATCTAATATTTAATATGCAGAGAAACTACACTTGTTTGTGGAAGAAGGTTTGGTTATCTGTTGTAGTGTGCAGCTCATCAGGATATAAAAAGTAATAAAAGGAATAAGAAAATTAATTTAGAAGGTGATCATGGGTTACCTTTGCAGAGCCACCAGTTTTTCCGATCATCAGAACACCTTCCACATGAGGTACTGATAGGCCTGTCAGCTTTATAAATATCTGTACTTTGGGTTACTGGGGTAAACATCCAAGCCTGGGCTTGTAGAGTTGTTGTTCTATTAACAATTTTCTCCTGTATGGTTTCCATCTAGTTTATGAAATTCAAGACTAGAAAGCTTGGTAAAGATAATGGTATTTCTCCTTGTTAATTGCAACATGATTGATTATTTGTCTGCTTTTGGCATGACAAAGGATTGTAACTCTACTATTCTACTGTAAGCATGATAACACCATTGCTAGCTTTAATAAGTTGTCTGGCAATAAACAAGTCCTTCTTTAGTAAAGAAAGTTTGATGAATAGTAAGAGCAAACAATATGCACATTTCATGGGAGGAAAATCAGTATCATTTTGTGTTGAGAGTTTAGTGAGACAGCCCCTTTTTCTCCTCTCCTTTGAAAGTAGAAGCTATAGAAAACATGAGGTTTGATGGTTTGCTTTTTTTTTTTTTCCCCAGTGGTTGTGACAAGGGGTAATATACATGGTACAAATGTAACTGTATCTTGAGAATCTGTGTGTTGACTGCAGTTGTGTTGGAATGGGATAATGAAATGGGGCTATTTTGTTCATATTATCATCTACAGACTCCATGAATTTCCTCCAGATGCAGAGTACTAGTTACTAACCTTGACATTAAAATCCTTCTTTCAAGCATGAGAACTTTGCCATCTCATGTTCAGTAGTAATACCAATCAAAAATTTCCTATAAAGTTGACTCCCACTATGCTTTATGGAAGGTAATTATTGGGTAGAAGATACATTACGGATGAGGTTATAAATAAACCAATACCTGTAATAGTGCGTTCTACAGACTACATTAGATGTTCCCACTCCCAAAAGACTGGCAGTTCTCACCCCTTGATTCTAAAACTGTCCACATTAGCCACGTATGTTACACACTCTTATCTGTTTTTTTCTTGTGTCTCTAATGAAGCAAAAAGTCATCAGTGTTTTACCTTTTCCCTCCTATTTAACTATTGTATTTCATGCATCTCCTTATACCGTTGATGAAACTTTTTATTTCTTACTACTTTCAACACTGTTCTCCTAAATCTTGTATTTCTGCAGGAAGTCTTTCACACTCTGTTGACATGCTGGACTTTAATTTTCAGTCAAAGTAGTTTTAGTGGTGAAATCCAGCTGATAAAAAATTTTGAGATTTTAGTGCTTTTATAATTTTCTCTTATCAGTTTGGTTCTGAAGACACCTTATGGATGACCCTGTATTGATTTGGCTGTATCAAGCTATAATTTTCAGAGATATTTGGGAGTCAATATAAGTGGGCATCTGGGAATAGATCTACAAAAGTGTATCATACAACCCAAAAGCTTGTTTGAGAGCCTGATGCTTGTGGAGCTTACCTTTGATTGTGTGCCTGAGCTTTTATGCCTCTCTCCGTGCAGTTATCTGCTGAAGAGAGAGACTCACAGAAGGCAGCATTCTGACTGAAACTGCCCTGAGTTAGTCGGTAGGAAATAACTGAGGTGTCATGGAAATGTCCATCTTTTAG
The DNA here is from genome assembly GCF_047716275.1 of Strix uralensis. Taxonomy (NCBI): domain Eukaryota; kingdom Metazoa; phylum Chordata; class Aves; order Strigiformes; family Strigidae; genus Strix; species Strix uralensis. The sequence goes on from NC_133975.1 coordinate 23,094,392, forward strand.
AGGATTCACCACCTTGAGTTAGGTACCTTAGCCCCATCTTTCAATACATGGATAGAGAAGACGATGCATTTTTCTCTCTTTTTTTTTTCAGTAGTCAAATTGTTAGAGCATGTGAATTCCTTTTGGGGAGTTCCAGGTTCCTCTTTCTGTCAAGATCTGTTGTCCATATGATAACTTGGGGATTGGAGTACTTATTTGGAGAAGAAAGATGAGGATTTCAGTGGCTGCTTTAAATCACGTAGTTGTAGATTAAATAATCTGAACTGGGTCTTGAGCAATTTCAAAAACTATGTTGAGTACATATCTACATAGATAAGTGCATAAGTATTTTTCAGAGTTCGGGCCTGCATGATAAGGCATGACAGGATCTCTTATCTGGTTGTCTTTTGACGTTCACAATTTTCTACATTTTTATGTATATATGAAACTTGATTTGGAAAGCATATATGTATATGTAGTTTGGCAAGACATTCTGGTATTTATTTTAGAATATAACTTGGTCATGGATATGTGAATTTCTTCTGTGAATCTATTGCTATTCTTCTGGAAATTAGAGTAGATGTAGACAGGAGATCTGTAATTTTGAGGTAGTTCACTAGTTTTTACAATTTATGAATAGCATAATAAAGTCTTAAATCAGTGTGACAGCATCAGCAATGATTATCATTGTCAAAGATATCGTCAAAGAATCATGATATCTCAAGACATGATTATGTTCCATATTGACCAGGCACAAGTTAGTTTTCTGTTGGTTTGTTTTTTGTTTTGTTTTGTTTTGGTTTTTTTTTTGGGGGGGAAGCCCTATGTTAGTGTTGAAGTTTGCCATATATAACAGACAACTTAAGGAGCTTGAACTCATTGAGGTACATTCTACAAAGAATCGATTGTTTTGTTCCAGAACTTCAGCTGTGGTGCTGTCAGGCTGGAGAAATGGGCCAGCAGGAATCTTGTGAAGTTCAGTGACATGCAATACCAAGTCCTGCAGCTGGGGAAGATCAACCCCATGCACTAGGACTAGCTGGGTGCTGACCAGCTGGAAAGCAGCTTTGCAGAGAACTTGGGCGTCCTGGCAGACAAGAAGTTGAACATGAACCAGCAATGTGTCCTTGTGGCAAAGAAGGCCAAAAGCCTCCTTAGCTGTATTTGGCAGAACACTGCCAGTGGATTGTGGGAGGTGATCCTTCTGCTCAGCACTGGTGAGACACATTTGGAGTGCTGTGTCAGGTCTCTGCTCCCCAATACAAGGGAGACATGGACGTACTGGAGTGAGTGCAGCAAGGAACAGCAGAGATCATGAGCAGGTTGGAGCATCTGTCATAGGAGGAGAGGCTAAGAGAGCTGGGATTGTTTAGCCTGGAGAAAAGGTGTCTCAGGAGTACCTTAGCAAGCTGTATGAATACCTGGTAAGAGGAAGTAAAGATGACAGAGCCGGCCTCTTCTCAGTGGTATCCTGTGACAGGACAAGAGGCAATGAGCATAAATTGAAACACAGGAAATCCTACTTAAACGCAAGAAACTGTTTTATTGTGAGAATGGTCAAACATTAGAACAATTTAAACAAAGATTTTGGAGTCCCCATCCTTGGAGATATTGAAAACCTGACTGGACATGGCCCTGAGCAACCAGCAATAGGTGACCATGCAGGTGGGTTGGACTACGTGACCTACAGAGGTGTCTTCCTATGTCAGCAATTCTGTGATTCTGTGAATATACGTGCTGCAATTGCTGCCTGGACTAATACTGTTCTTTAAACTTTGCAACTTTAAAAATTTACATATTGGCCGAGAGAGATCTTCACTGAGAGTGGGTATGAATGGAACTCAAGACTTTTACAGGTCCCTCTGACTCAAAGTTTCAAACTGAGAGCTAAAGGGTAGCGGTTAACTTTGGACTGTGAGAGCATTGAGGTACAGCCCATATGGTTGTGGGTATTTTTATAGTGCCAGCTCAGTGCATACCTTTACCACTATCTTACTCTTTAATCCTGGATGGTAATAACTTCCATTCTGTGTTTGTCCACTTTCTGTTGATTGTTTTATTCTTAACTGTAAGTTTTGCAGGATACAAAATGTTTCTTGTTTGTACAATGCATCGTATTTTCAGACCTCAATCTTTTGGTCCTGTCTGTGTTCCCTTCATGTAAATGATCATCAATATGTTCAGAACTCTTCTTCTTTTCTATATAGTTATGAGGCCACTTGTGTGGAAGGTGTGTAAACTTTTATACGTATGTCCATCAATTTGGACATGCTTTGGGTGTTACCTTATCCATAAGAGGTTCTGAGCTTCTGTAAGTTTTAATCCACACCAGTGTTATGAACTACTTTGGAGACTACAAGTATTTCATTGTTTTATGAGATTAAATACTCTCTTGCTACAGGACAGAGGTGGTGCTTCTTAGTATGTGTAGACCTATATCGATATAATTTTGAGGGGAGAAAAAAAAATCTATGATGGTTAAGAAACTTCTGAGCAGTTTACTTACCATATTTGTATAAGAATTTAAAATAGTAGCTTTGGTTTCCAAATAACTCCTGTCACTGTGACAATTAGTGACAATTAGTAGTAGCTGTAAGAATATCAAAAAACCACTAAAACCAACCTGCCCTAAAAACAAAGAAACCCTCCCACCATCACAAACTGTTGAGGTTTGAACTCAGCCGGCAGCCAGACGCCACGTGGCTGGCCATTCACCTCCCCCCTCTGGTAAGATAGGGGAGGAACAAAAGAAGATAATTCGTGGGTTGAATAAAAAGAAAGAATTTACTAAATATAACAAGAGAACAACAGTAACAATAGTGAGTTCAAAAAGAAAATGGGTAAAATGCAGCAGTGGCTTACTGAGCACAGTGACCTCCCCCACAGCAACAACACGGCCCTATGAGCAGATGGCGTGCGTGCAAGAGAGCGAGGGAGAGAGCCCACCCACTTAAATCACTGGGCATGACATCACATGGTATGAAATACTCCAATGAAAATTCACTCCATCCTGGTTGAAACCAGGACACAAACCAAACCCACAAACCAAACAAAAAAACCCCATGTCATAATGAAGTTTCTTTCATTGCAGTTAATGGTACCAATACTGAGTACTCAAAATCCTGCATTTGCAGAATGTAGAAAGGAGTGTCATGCTTTTGTAATAATTTATAACTCACCATGGTGTTTTTTTTCCATTGCTCTACTATGTCTAAGTTCTCTCACATATGCAGACAAATACACAAAGACTCAAACCAGGAATACTAGCACAATTACAAAAGATGCTGGAACGTGCACAGTTACAAGAGTAACTTGGCCTGCTTGTGTCATAATTATCTGATTGTTGCTTCTTCAGCAGATAAACAATTAATCAGCATCACTCCCTGGTGTGGGATGGACAGCTTCAAGATCCATGTGTAAAACTCTGGAATGTTTGCCTCTACTAACAGGGATTGGTGTTTTGGGCTTTTTTCCCCCAAAGCAGGCTTTTAGTGTTCTCTCAGAGTAAGTTACCATGTCTGCAGAGCAACATCCTGGGCATGTAATTGTGAGAAGCGATATCTTTGAAAATAAAATATTTCCAAATTCACAGTTGGTAGGTGTAAATTTGTTCTTTTCCACATCCACATACATCTCCAAAGCAAGATGTGGGTAGACTTTCCAGTTGTGGATACGTATTAAAAATTTGACTAGTGTGCATGTATGCTGTGGATATGTACACATAATTTTTGGCAAACAGTATTTCTAAACCAGGATAAAAATAGCAAAAAAAGGGGGGGGGGGGGGGGGGGGGGAAGTGAACTTCTCCTTAGTTAAGATTTCCCAAATAATATTATGATTTTACAATAAGGGATTTATGCCTACTCCTCAGGCTTGATGCCAGTAAGAATCTTTTCATGTCAGTGGACTTCAAGACTAATTTGCTGTGATTATCAGGGAATCACTTTGTCAGACTTCCTGTTCACTTTTGCAAGGACAGACCTGTTAATTCCAACTCATTTACTTTATGTGGAGTGAAAGGTAAATTCAACAAAAGTGGTCATAAGCCTCAAGCTTTTGCTAGTAACAGTTGATGTTGGTTCTACATACTGTACTCATAGGATAAAATATCAAAACTGTGCTTTAAAAATGTCAGAATGCTTAATTCATCAAACAAGGGCATTATTGCACTGCAGCAAAGGAAATGCTTACAGCCAAGTGCACACTGAGTTTTTCAGCCAAGAGATGCAGCAGAAACATTAAATCAGAAGGTTGTCTTAATCAAGCATCTTCTACAGACATCAACACAATAGGACAGAGTGCTCCCTTAGAATTTTGAAGGCGTTGGTACACAGGAAGGACAACCAAGTGCATGATGTACATTTCAGACTAAAACCAGAGGTTATGAAACAGAGAACACATCTAAGAGCACAGATGTAAGTTCCTGCCATGTTTAGAATTTCACATGTCACAAAAGAAATTCAAGCTGAAATGGAGATGAATTATTATTTAAGTAAAGTCAGCTCTTTTTAAGTTGACTATAATTACTCATCTAAGTAACCCTTTAAAATGATCATACTGTGCAATACTGGTATCCAGTATCATCTGATTAGCACTTTACAATATTTTATAATTCATATTTTTAAAAAAATACTTATTTTTAAAAATTGAATTTATATCTCAGTTATATTATTATGCAGTTTCTAATGAAATATATTTTATATATTAATGTATATATATTATTTGTGTGATCTGGAATATTTATTTTGAACTTTATTTAGAACTTCTGTGGTCAGTTGTTTGCTCCAAATACTGAGACAGAATGTTGGAGAAACAGGGACAAGTGTATTCAGTTTAGTGCTCAGCTTTTGAAAGTGTTTACTATCAGTGGTATGTTTTCCCCATACTAGAATGGATAAACAAAGATCCATATTTTATAATCGCAGTAGTAGCTACTTAAGTTGACAAATTAATCATATATATGAGCTTTAACACATAAAACAAGGAAGCTCTTAATTTGAAGATTTAATTTTAATACAGATTAACAACTGTGAATAAAAAATTGGAATTTAAAATTAAACTAAAATATTGGTTGTATGCCATTTTTTTTTTTTTCTGGTTACTGCAGTTTTCAAAACTGTGTGTACAATCATGAACACAATCAAATATTTTTATTGAAATCTAATATGCCGCAGAATTAATTCATCTGTGTTCTGTTTAGCTGAGGTTAAACCCATCTGCAGTTTATGTTATCAAGGAATACATGTTTCAGTAAACAAATTGTTTCATCCTTGTCTTTAGGTTTTATTTTTGTTTGTTTAGGCAAGATAAAAATTGTTCTATTTTTGCAGTGATTTTTTTTTCTTCTAAGTAATCATATTGTCATAGAATCATAGAATAGTTTGGTTTGGAGGGGACCTATAAAGGTCATTTTGTCCTACCCTCCCTGCACTGAGCAGGAACATCTTCAACTAGATCAGGTTGCACAGAGCATCATCCAGCCTGACCTTGAATGTTTCCAGGGAGGGAGCATCTACCACCTGTTTGGACAACATGTTCCAGTATTTCACCACCCTCATTGTAAAAAATGTCTTCCTTATATCTAGTCTAAAGATGTGATGCACGTGGGGTGAAAAAAAAAAAAGGAATCTTCATTCTGAAGCAAATGGTGCTGACCCATAGTAGCAGAAAATCTGGGCAAAGCTTTTGTGTATATTTCAGTTGTTACGTCAGGGAGAAGTTGAGAGAATGTAGGGAGCAGTTCAGAAAGGTGGTGGTTTTTACCATGTGAAATCCTTCACTGATGTTTTAAAACAGCCTATTAAAATGACAGAAAACTCATTCCATGTGGTAACTAAAAGCCCTCCTGAAAGCATGGCCAACTTAGAGCAATTTGTTCATGGTGTTGTCCAGTCAAGTTTCAAGCACATCCAGTGATGGAGATGTCACACTCTGTCCAGTAACATCTTCCAGTATTTGACTGCCCTCATTATGACTTGTTTTTTCTAATACCTAATTGAAATTTCCCTTGCTGCAACTTGTGTCCTTTGCTTGTTGTCTTTCTTCTGTGAATTTGCAAGAGGAGTCTGTCTCCATCTTTTCTATGTTCTCCTGTTGAGTAGTTGAAAGCTGCAACAAGATCTGCCCTTGGTCTTCTATTTTTAGGATGAGACGAACCAAGGTCTTTAAGGGTCTCCTCTTGCATCGCATGCTTCTGTCCCCTAATAATTTTGGTGCCTTTTCTGAGACAAAACAGTAAATGAATGTCTGTCTTGTACTAAGGAGCCTGAAGCTAGACACATACACCCTTCTATAACATGCTGAGTAGCAGAGAATATTCACTTATCTCAACCGGCTGTTGATGCTTTTAATGGTAGAGTCAGGTATGTGGTTGGTCGTCTTTGCCACAAGGATATACTGTTGCTCCTGCTCAACTTGTCCAGCAAGAGACAACCCTCTAGGTCCTCTTCTACAAAATTAAGCAAATATGTTTAAAAATAAAATGGCAAGAAAGTTAATATTCTAATTTAGGTAGAAATAGAATTTTATAGCTCAAAGTAACTGCTAGCATAACTGTATGTGGACAGCATACTGTTGAACACAGGACTAGTTGTAATGACATATGCTTGTCTAATCATCCATGATTCAGAAATTAATCAAAGTGGTAAAAAGTGCAGGGAAAGATAGAAATATTGAATAAAGGAGTACAAAGCATGTCTTATAACAGGAGAAATAGGAGACCTGGAAAAGACCGAGAAAAGGATGTTGCAAGTTGCAAGTGTTTGAATTGCAGGGATTGTCAAGCATCTTTATGTAGTTGTGTGCTATATTAATTATCTTTTACCATTAGGTGGTAGTGTAATAGCAGATATACTAAAAAAAATTATTAAGATAAATACATTTACATTATAAATATGTTATATAATAACATATATAAAATATAAATAATGTTAGCATTTTTCCTCTCAGATGTTGATATTTTACTTATAATGCTATTAGTAATACCACCTATATCAGTGTTTCACTGTAGTCTTACAATTCCTTTACAATAAAAGCATATTTTAACAATTCATAGACTAGAGAGAAGATTATAGAGTTTTATTAATTCCAAAGTGGTCTGAATAGGGATCTTAGAATGCCATGGGCATGAGTGTGTGTATACTGGCTTTACTGTGAGCAGTGTCACTATATGCAAATCATGAAGATCAAAAGGACGTACTGGAGTAAAAAAGCCTCCACAAGAGGTGGATAAGTGCATTTTCAATAAATTTTTCTCCATATCATAAGAAAGTCTCTGAAAAAGTGGTTATAAATCACTAGCTTATATCTTACCTCCACTGTCTGTTTATATCAATATTTGTGGAAGACATAGCCTACTAATGTTTTCTTTATAATGTGATTGAAATTAGAGAAGGCCTGAATAAATTGCTTCCAGTTTTGCTTTGCTCTCAGGAGCTGGTAAAGAATACTCTTTTTCTTTATTACTGCATGAAAATAATATCATTACATTGAATTTGTCTTAATCTAATATAATATTTAGCATTCACTTACAATATACCCACATATTAGATTGGAGTAATACTCTTTTCCTTTTGGATTTAGGGTTTTTTTCATTATTTTTTACTTCAGACTAGATACAATCCTTTTATTGTAGTATTTGTTGCAAGCTCTCCACATTCTCTCATGTCCGTAAAGTGTTGCAGATTTGGGGTGAGAAGCAAAATTGTTTACTTTTGCTTTTCTCTCTTTTATTAGATGTCATGTATTGTATCACAGTCCTTTCCCTTTAGATATTTCAATTATTCAATTGAATTCAATTATATTCAATTCAAGAATAAGGTGCATTTAAAATGTTATTTCTGTGTCTCAGTTTTATTACAATCTCAGTTATTTATCACCTCAGTTCTGTGCACAAGTCATCTATTTTTAACTTCAGAAGCACTTTTCCTGATTTTTATAATGTAACTTTCGATTCTGTTCACATGCTTTTATATGATTCCAGGCTTCTAGTGGGATTTTATATCTGAGTACAATTAGGGGATGTTCTGGAACATAGCGGTTTGGTTTTGATTTGATTATTAGTGCTTAGGTGGTGAATCACATTCTCTGTAGCAATGTACCCATTTTGTCTGATTTTATGAATCAGATTATACTACCTTATTTGTTTTGCTCTGATTTTCTAATTTTTTTTTTTCCCTCCTTAAGTAGTTCACATTTTTTGCTCATTTCTTTGCTTTATCAGTTCAGTTGCTTGTGAAGTGCAGGAGTGTATGTTATACACATTCTCATTCTTGTGAAGGTTTTGGGAGTCCTTATCTCAGAATATTGCTTTCTGACCCATAGTTTGAATCTGAGATGTGAAGCTAAAATTATTATTTCTACGCTGTAACAAAGACAAGTCAACGTCTTAAAATGTTTCTAACATAGGAAACTCAGCTGCATCATGTTCACTGTGTATCTTGAAGCATATTGAAAAGAGTTAAGCAGGCTTTCTACCTCCATAAGAGAAGACTCAGGGAACAGCAAGCTTCTCAGACTATATATTAGCTTTATGTATTAAGTACATAATGTACAGCTCCAAAGGAAATGTTCAAAAAAAAAAAAAAAAAAAATAGAACCACTAGACTGGGTTCATAACTCTAGCTGAAAATTATAATCTTCTCGTCATGTTGCCCATTTGTGAAAAGAAACAAACAAAGTAAGAAAAAGCACACCAGTTGTTATTATTAGAGGTATACTACTAAATATTTGTCTGATAAAATGGAAAAAGATCCATGGAATGGATGGTATGGAAAAAGAAACAGTCAAAGAGTTTGTTAAAAACTATTAAAAATATAGTTCTTGTTGAACAACCAGGGAACCTTTGCCTGGTAACAGACAGTGATAGTCTGACAAAGACAAAAATGCATGAAAAAGGATGGTACTATCATGGGAGCAAAATCATGTTGTGTAGCATGGTTTTTTATGCATGTTTACATAGTTACATCAACATAATTTTTACACCTATCCATGCTAATACGTGTTATTTAACTTTCCTGATTTTATTTTTTTCTTCTTTTAATGCAGTTGCCCATTGTCTACCTATACTGCTGCTAATCTAAATAATTTGAGGATACCTTAAATTTTGAACTGAAATGATGTAGTCTTTGTTACAAGATAACATCAGTTGGTTTTGAAATTAAGGAATGATGTTATTCCAGAATATGTTCAGAAATAACTTATGCACACACTTTCATTTCTGTTCTATATGAACTGTTCTGTTCCCAGAATTTGACATGGTTGATCTAGCTTTTCTTGTCAGCTTCTGTCTTAACTCATCTACTCTATTTCCTGCCTTGAAAATCTTGAACTAGTTGTAATTCCTCAAAAACTTCTAACATCAGTATCTGTTACCGTTTTATTAACCTTCATTAAAAGATTTGTTACTTTCTGATTTAGACTCTTATTCTTCATGCTATCTTAAAAGTATAGCCATGCTTTGTAAAATACACAAAAATATTTTTAAAACTTTTGTTACTGAAGTTTGCTGAATTCCTGTGTTTTCAAAATGGTTAAAAACATTCTCTCATCTCTCATCATTCACAAAATCTGGAAGTACCTGCATGAAAACATTTTGCAACCCATTAAATGTTTCTCTTAGTCAAACTCTACTGTATGAGTACTGTCTCATAGTGTATGTTTCACCAATATACTTTCAAAAGATCATTTTCTGCAAGCCACACACCAGACTTGCTTAACAACACAATAAACTTTCATACACAATCTTATTTAACAGATCTGACCTGTTATCTCTTTTTTAATAAATTTAACTGTATAACTATCAGTTAAGGATTTTAAATGTTGCTTTCAAATATTTGCCCTGCCTCCCATAGTAAAGTTAAATTGTGTTCATGCAACAATAATAGCCTTTTCTTATCAACAGTATCACCCCTGGAATGCTATTGTGAACTGTGTCCTTTGAAAGATGGTTATGGTTGGACAATTTGGAAATTAATATCTAGCTTGCTGCAGGCTGATTTAATGTTTAACATTATTTTAGTAGAATGTGTGCAACAAACTTCTCACTCTCAGGTTTCTTTCTGTTTTATGGCTCTTTAATTTATCTTTTCTTTAAGGGTAAAGCAATCATGATTTACATATGCTTTTTTTCTCCATTATCATATTTAAACTAGTCAAAATGTGGGCTTTTTCCCTCCTCAAATTAAAATGAGCCTTTTAAAAAGGCAGAATCCTGGGAATGATAAACTATGCAAAGCAAATTCAGTCAAAATTATCAAGATGCATTCAGAGTGAGACAAATGAGTCTGTACAATTTTATAGTTACACATGTTGCTCAGAGAGGTTGTGGAGTATCCCCCTTGGAGGTATTCAAACGCCATCTGGACATGTTCCTGGGCAACCAGCTCTAGGTAGCCTTGTTTGAGCAGGTGGATAGAACAAGATGATCTCCAGAAGTCTCTTCCAATCTCAGCCAACCTCTAATACTGTGATTTTTGCTTGCAGTTCTCTGATCACTACTAGGTGATAGAATATCAACATCTTTCTTCATACTACCCATCCATCTTACTGAGCGTCAAAAGAATCTGATTACTATCAGTTTTGAGTTCTTATTTCTGTATGTATGTTGTGACACTTTGTATAATTTCATGTAAAGACATCATCTGAAAAGAGGAGAAAGACAGCCGATTCCTAAATCCAAGATGCTAAAAATCTAGATATTTTAAATGCAGCTAATAAGTTTTTCCCAACACTCTTGGTAAAAATTTTGATTGTGACCTGATGCTGAATATGTTTGGAAACAATTAATCACTCTTACAGTATAGTACAGCACATAATCATCAACCTGGCTGTAACAGCTTTTCCTGGTTTCGGCCAGGATACAGTTAACTTTCCTTGGGCTGAGAGGGAGCACAGCTAGACGGCCGGGTTCGGACTGATCATTGGAGCATTCCATATCATGTGACATTATGCTCAGTATATAGGCGGACATGTGCTCTCTCATTCACCATTTCTGTTTCTGGGTCAGCATGATGGGATTTTCTGGTGCGGTCAGATCGCTGCTGCAGGGGGGCAGGCTGTGTACCCTGTCACTGTGCTCGGTAAGCCACTGCTGCATTTTTACCTGTTTTGGACTTACTATTCTTACTGTTGTTTTTGTTACTATTACTAAATTTTTTTATTCAACCTATGAATTTCTTCTTTTGTCCCTCCTCTATTTCACCTAGGAGGGGGCAGGGGGGGAGTAAACAACTGGTCACATGGTGATTGGCTACCGGCTGAGTTCAAAGCACAACACATCTAGGACAGTCCCGCTGGTAGTTACAGAATCACAGAATCATCAAGGTTGGAAAAGACCTTGAAAATCATCTAGTCCAACCATTAACCTAACATTAACAGTTCCCAACTACACCATATCCCTAAGCACTATGTCAACCCTACTCTTAAACACCTCCAGGGATGGGGACTCCACTACCTCCCTGGGCAGCCCATTCCAACGCCTAACAACCCGTTCTGTAGAGAAATGCTTCCTAATATCCAGTCTAAACCTTCCCTGATGCAACTGGAGGCCATTACCTCTTGTCCTATCGCTTGTTACTTGGTTAAAGAGACTCTTCCCCAGTTCTCTGCAACCTCCTTTCAGGTAGTTGTAGAGGCCGATGAGGTCTCCCCTCAGCCTCCTCTTCTCCAGACTAAACAACCCCAGTTCCCTCAGCCGCTCCTCGTACGACATGTGCTCCAGACCCTGCACCAGCTTCGTTGCCCTTCTCTGGACACGCTCGAGTCATTCAATGTCCTTTTTGTAGTGAGGGGCCCAAAACTGAACACAGTAATCGAGGTGTGGCCTCACCAGTGCTGAGTCCAGGGGTAAGATCCCTTCCCTGTCCCTGCTGGCCACGCTATTTCTGATACAAGCCAGGATACCATTGGCCTTCTGGGCCACCTGGGCCTTATACAATGTCACTTAGAAAGTAAAGGGATCACTCACCTAGAGGAATGGACTTTCAAACACATCTGCCTCTGCTTTATTTTCACTGTTTTAAATATATGCATTTGTCATATTAGTGGTCTTGAATTTAACTTCTGGGCATTTGTTTAGATCTTCAGTTCATCTAAGGTGCTGTAGGGGTTTTGTTAGTTTGTTTTTCCCCAAGCATTGTGTATAGGAGTGCAATATGTCATCTCTTCCTTTTAGGAAGTGGAACACTAATGGTTAGACAAAGTGACGCTGGGCATTATTTCAGGGGTGTTGTATCTGGGGATAAAATTCCCATAGGGAATCTCATCTACTTAGAAGGAAGCAGTCCATTATTTTTCTGATTGTTTTTTTGGGGGAAGGGGGGACGTTGGTGTCCCTGCCTTTTTCCTATATGAAAAAAATATTTAATAGACAGTTTAATCTAGAAATATGTTCAGAATTTTTGATACTTATTTATTTGGCACAGGTTGCAATACTTGACTTCATTCTCTATTGATTCGCCATGGTGGTCATTAACGTTCAAGGGATATCCATATGAAGAACTGGGAAACCACATAGGTTTTACATAGCAACTAAGAATATTCATTTCTTCTGATAATGTTGAGTTATCACGAAGGAAAACTGTGTTAAAACTAAAAATTGTTTTGGTTTCAGGTAAACTTTACCTAAACTCATGTTTTATTCCAGCTGCTTCCGTTTAGAAAGCATACAGCTCTCTTGTTAAAGATAAGACCCTATATATTTCAGTTCAGTTTTTTAGAAGTGTTAAAGGTAGTGTCCTGTTTCTAAATTGTTGTCTAAAGTGTCTTTTTTTTTGTGACTTGTGTGTAAAACTGAAATTTAAATTCTGCACAAGAACAGATAAATGTTATCTTTTTTGACCCCACCCTTTATAGTCCTATTGTTTTATACCTTCTTGTTAAGGAAGACAGTAAAACTGCAATCATTTAATGATAAAGTAGAAAGGGAATAGAAATAGAAAAAGTAATGGAGTCAGGAGACAAGGAACAGCCCTGAAAAAAGCATTGCTTTATAACAAAATATATTATAAATAGTATATTATTATTGTGCATAATGAATTGCTCCAATTCCACATGCTTTCTTATGGATGAGGCAATTCATTACACAAAAACCATGAATTCATGTCTCACTTCATAAGCCACTTCACACAGATTTTACCTCAGTAGGTTTCCACTGGCCTTTGAGGAATTATTCTCAATGTACATAGATGTAAATGATGATATAATCAGGCCTTGTGACTCAGTGTTGGTCTTGCAGAGTGAAGCTATCTGCAAACTCAAGAACACAGAGAGAATAGTAATTATCTATTGTGACTGCAGTTTTGTAATGTCTCAGGTTTAAATAGGAAAGGATCAGTCACTGCACTATACTCTGATAAACCTGAAGTCACAGCAGTTACTGCAATCTATCAGCATGATCCCAGCACAAACTGTTCTAGCAGGCTAAAGAATAAAATGTTACATAAACTAAACAGTGAAAGATTCTGCTGTCCTGTCCTGTGAAGACTTTTATTAAAAAAGCGGTGGTTATAACTATTAGAGAGTTTACTTGCTCAACAGACTGCACATGAAAGCCTTTTACTGTATGGTTTGTTTAACACTTAACACAGTGGGATTCTAATTCTACCTGAAAGCACAGTAATACACTAGTATTAGTACTGTTTATTATATAGGGATAACACTGGTTCTCTATACTTTTAGCATTATATGTGAGTTTATAACCCTAGTCTTAAGTTTTATTTTTCCCATTTTCTTTAATGTGTATGTTTGATTTGATTTTTTTTTTTTTTTAATTTTGTCTCCATTTTCTTTTGCTATAAGGATAGACACCAGGAAAATTCTAGTAATTAAAAGATGAGAAACAAACTTTGCCTGGACTGTGTGTAGAACTTCTCAATGAATCAGGATCTACTTTTTATAAATATAATCCTTGTGTCATGAGCTCCATTGCCAGTGAAAATCAATAGCAACAATTTCCATCTCCATTCATGATCCATTACCCACTAGTTTCTACTTCTTAGTTTCTGGATCTAATTTATGAAAATGCCACAGGCCCAGACAAAGAGAAACAATTTATTTATTCATTTTCCCCCTCTGACTGAATTCATGGTACTCAATTTATGTTCTTAATTTTAGATTTCTTTGTGTCACTTTGAGTATGCAACATAAAGAAAAAAATACATTTTCCTTCATGTGTTGAGAGATTCAGAATGTCAACAGCTGGTGCTCATCTTCTTGGTATAGATTTCAAGCTTTTGAGCTCTGGGTCATAGAAGTCAGCAAAATGAGGTTAAGTCAGGGCCTGCATATTTATGAGGTTTAGAGAGTATATTTGTGTGACTCTGAAGGGAGATAAATGTGCTATTATGACAAATAGATGCAAGTATCTGCATTAGCTACAGATGTTTATGAGCTAACGGAAGAGAAAAAGCTTGAAAACACATTGACAAGACTTGCTTGTAGGAAAATTACTAAAATCCTATTAAGTATTTTGAATGGTTTAAAATGTTTCTGTATTTGTTATTATTTATAATAAACTTCTAGATGCCTGATCTAGAAACCTTTTATTTTTTTTTTTTCTACTTTCTCCTTTGCATCAGTTGCCAATTGGTGGTTGTATATTTTTCCTTGGAGGTTATAGGCTTTTTCAAATCAATATATTTAAAGAAAAATCAACAGCAAAACATCTCAAAGGAACAAGATAACTCTCTGTGTGTGTATGTTTATATATATAAAAAAGCTGTATGTATATCTAGATATTTGGCAGCAAAAAAGACTGCTCACATGCTGAATCTGTCAACTGGAGCTTCCTACAAAAGAATCAGGATGTGAGGAATGCTAGAAATTGATTACTGTTTTATAATTTTCAGTTGTCTTGTGTATAAATACAAAAATGGCTGTGTTCTCATCTACATTTTTTTTAGTTATACAAGTTCCAACTGGCTGTTTTTGGTGAGTCATTATGTTATCTGGGAAAGATGTGCTCTGGAGCAGAATTAAGCTTAGTGATATGACTATGGTGAAAATCTGGAAGAATATAGTCTTTGACTTTAATGGGAAAAATGTACTCTGTGTTCAAACACATAATTCCTGATCTTCATTGGAGGAGGTGTGTTTTCTGTAACACACAGGATTGCTAAATAGGGAAGAAGAAATCAAAATAAGGAACTGCTATCAAATGTAGAGGTTGCAGAGCACATATTTGGAGAGTAAGCTCAGGTGATGCTATTTGCTGTAAAGTAAAATTAAATGATAGCAAGATACACTGACTTTGGGTAAAGAAATATTTTTTTGTTATATGGTTGACTGTCCATTATAAAATTAATGTGATGAAAATTATACTAGTACAAACCCTACAATAACATTTTAAAGTTATGCTAATAAAAAAAATCCAGCCATTGAAATTAGTTTTATTTATTTCAACAGGGAAAAAAACAACAAGAAGAAACAACTCCACAGTTAAGACTTCTGCTTTAAGTACATTTTCTGTGTTTATTTCATCATCTTTCAAAATGGAAAATTCTCTCTGTAATCAATCAGTTAAATGTACAGAGAAAATAATCGCCTCAGATTATGAGAGCCATGATTTCTAGTCATAGAGAGCTGAATAACAGAGTTCACATTCTCTGGCAGTGTACTGTGGGGACAGTAAGTCACAAGCAGATTTCATTGACACCTCAGTGAGAAACATTGCACAGGCTATGAAGTTTTCCAGATTTCTGTGGGGATTCTTTACAGTAAGTGTCGACTTTTTTATTGACAGTCACATCAAAAGTATAATGGAAGTGTAAACCTACAGAGAAAAAAAATGAGACTGTTCTTAAAACTCAGTGTTACGTAGTCTGGATAAGAAACAAGTGTTGGAATTCAGCTCTAAGAAAGAAAATAAAATTTTCTTCCCTTACATGGTCCTTTTTCATATTTAGCAAAAACTAATGTAATTTATTCAGCTGCCCATTACTATTGGGTGGGGTTCCCCTCCCCCCCTCCCCCTTTTCCTGACAACTTACCTTTATATTTTTTTCCTGGTCCCATTTGGATAAAAAAGCAACACAAAAAAGGGTGTTGGCTCATAAGTTCATGTGTTAACAATTTTGGAATAGTGTTGTGTGAGTTCAAAGTATAAAGGTATGCCCCCCTGATGGAAGGGATGTGCTGCACAGGAGAGGTAACATCTGTTAACAAGTTGAGGTAACAATTGCTGTCTGCTATGTAATGACATGTTAGACGAAAAAACTTCCTATTTCCTTTGCGTCTTTCCTTCACAGCCCTCTTTCTCTCTGGAGACCCCGGGTGAACAAACATGGCACAACATGCTGCTGTTCCTGCTGTGTACATGGCTCACCTCCTGCCCTAGAGTCTATTAACTCCTGATAATGACAAGCACAAGTGGAAATTGGTGATTGACGATACTCAGCACCTGCCCCATCTGTTAGGCAGATGGTTGCACATACGAATTTATTACTGCATTGGTAAAGGGCTTGCTCTGTAGGTAGGGAGCTACAAATGACAAGGTGGGGAAAAGGTGAAGGGACAACTACATCAAGACATACCAGTGGGTGCTTATTCCTTTTCTTCCTGCTGCCCATAATCCCTCTGGTGCTCCATTTTTGTGGTATAGTGTGTTTATTTTTTAGCAGTATGGGGTTTTTGCCTTTGTCTTTTTTTAAAAAAAATTTATCTCAGTGCCCTACAATGCACTTCAGCTCCTGAATAGGCTGCTTGAAGTTGAAAAAGCAGTCTCTCCTGCTTGTTTTCACTCTATATCCTCTCTTTGCATTTGAGGAAAGGAGAAAAGTCTGAATGTTGAGATTTGCTGGCACCTTTTAAAATTTTGTGTTATTTTTGAGATATGCAGATATCGTTTGTGGAGAAAGCAAGGAAGAAAACTTTGCAGAGGGACTCAGATCATGCCGTAGGGAGTAAATGAAGTATTGTTTTTACTCCATGGGGCAATCCTTGAGCTGATGGATCTGCATCTTAGTGGAACGTTGCAATACAGACACAGTAGGGAGTAAGAAACTAAGCTTTATACAACTCTGATTTACAGACATGCAAAGCTGTAGGTGCTATGCCCATTAATGAGGACTGCTATTTAAAAATCCTTCCTTTCATGAAGTTATGCCTTTCTGCATAGACATCCATGTTTTGTCCTTTTATTTATAATTGGTGAAATAAATCAAGAAACACAAATTTATAGTTCCCCTGAAGTTTCTTAAGCATAATTACTCATTATAAAGAATTAGATTCTTTGGTGAGGGTAGCAAAATATTAAGAATGCAGTTTTCAGATAGATTGGTTTTATGATTAAGATTATCCATAAAATTTATTTAACATTTACTAATTTCTAAAAGTGCCCTGAACAGTGGGGTTTGTGTTTTATTTTTGTGCTATCTTGTCAGATAACAGAATATTGACAAAATACAAAAATCAGATAAGATAAGACAAGAAAGAAACTTTCTAAATAGATAGCTCATGATAGTGATGGTTATTCAGGTAACAACTTCTCTTTGCCTGTGACATGCTACTGAGTGGTAATATAGCAGTGTTAATTTTTTTTCTCCTGGTATATAAATGTTGGCTACTGGACAGAATAAAAAGCAACATTTATGCACAAAGGAGATGGATATGTTCAACAGAGGTAACATCTCGTCTGAAGAGCAGTGTTGTAAATAGAGAGAGTGTACTGTGTTGTATGTTTCTTTGAAAGGGAAAAGTGTTCTTCCTACTACTGATGCTGTTATTACATGCTGCCGATGGCAGCATGCATATCTGCTAGATTGCGGGTCTACTGTGACCCTACTCCAAGTAGGCATAACTCCATGGGTCAAGCAACCTCTGTGCAAGTCAGATTGTGTAAGAAAGAAGTAGCTGCCAGCTCAAGGCTTGAGTTCTGCTGCTCACTTAGCTTATGAGCAATACTGTGTATATGTAGGGTGTTTGGTTTCCTGTTCCCCTGTTCTGCACTCTCCAAATGCATCCCCAGCCTGGTATTTCTGTGTTTTAAACAAAACAAAACAACCCAAAAAAACCCTCCCAAAAAAAGTAGGAATGAATGAACAGATTGTAAATTATTGGTTTTTAAAAATATATATATATTGTGATTTATAAAATACTACTGGAAAAGTGCAGTTTGAAGTGTGTCATCCTTAATGACTTATCCATAAAGTCTGAAATTCTATAGGATTACAATATAGTTTTTGAAAGTAACAATGATACTATGGGCTTATTTAAGACAAAGGCTGCTTTATTTATATATGTTTTACAGTTTCCTTGTAAATTAACCATGATACAGTCAAAGCTTTTCTTTTAAGTACTGAGCAAATGAACTACAGGTCTATTTAAGGTCCAGTATACTTCTCTGGTGCCAGATATGCTTCAGCATGTATTTGTCTGGCAGGGTGAGTCATTGATCTATCACACTAACAAAATCAGTCAGCAACGTACTATTTGAACTGTTTCGTTAAAGTAAAATGGCGTTAAGTATTTAGACAGACATCTGACGATTAATGCCTTTCAAACAAGTTGGGGAATGTTCATCACATTCATTGATCTTATAAGATGCAATACACAGAGTGGCTTTCTGTTTAAATTAGAAGTCACTGCAGAATGTGCTGCTCTAATAGTGGAAGGGAATTTTTAGTGTTTTAGGTGGATGTTTTCAAGGACATTGTGCACCTAGAAATACTTATAGAAATGCACACAATGTAACTGTGATAGCTATTGCATGGGGATAGATTTTTCTACAATAAACTAAGATATAAATGGACATATGAGATACAGATGTTAATATAGAAATTATTTTTTTGTTTATTCTGAGCCATAGTAGTATTAATATTTTAATATTGTTTAAGTATTCATGTAAAAATGAACACTACTGAAAAAATATGCAAATACTATGCACATCTGTATGTCTTGAAACTGGAATGGCTTTAGGTGCTGGTCAGTAGACAAAAAAACCCTCATATCAATAATCCCAAACTAAGTTCCCATTATTGCAAGCTCAAAATGGAAGAAAAAGAAGCTTCAACAAAGGGAATTATGCAGTGTTTAGCTGAGCTTATATTAACTGCTATAGATGTGTTCAATCTCACCTTTTGTCTCAGAATAAAACCTAGTTTTATCAAAGAGAGTTCAGAAGCCTTTCTTCTCTGTATTTGCCTTTAGAAACTTGTTCTGTTGGGTTGGTAAATGGATTTGACAGAAGAGAAGCAATTCAAAGCCCATTCATGGGTAGAATTGTTTTAGATACTTACAAGGAGAAAACATCCCCCCATTTTCTTTATCGAAAAGCAGTAAGAAATTTTAGTGTTAATCCCTTTGGAGCAAGTTATCCATCCAGCTCTAAGAAGGCTGTCAGTTCTAGCTGAAAATATGTTTAGTGGCATTAAGTAGGTGGTAGTGAGTTTTGCTTCTTTACGAGCAGGATGATATATTGATTATCTTAAACAAAATTTACATAGAGGTGAAGGAAAATCATTACTATTTGGTGTAGTAAGGGACAGGCTTTATGGAAAAAGCTATTGCACAGTATTTGCTGCCAAACACTGATCAGTTATAAAACTGGTCACATCCACATCCATGACAATATCACCTATAATTACTTTTGCAGACTCCAAAAACATCCCAGACATTCCCAGAAATTCGCAGGCAAATCTTGGTACTTCATACTCTCTATCTTATGGACTACCAATGAGTTTATTATAAATTAAAGGATATTATAGACTTTTTTGTGGCAATTTAGTTTACTGCAGCTGTCAAAATACCTAGTTCATTAGAGGTCAAAGTTAGTCTGTTTTTCAGTGTGTGTCTTTTTCCATTGAAATTTAGCTTTAAAATTCTATGAGGTTTCTGGACATTTTTAATGTTCATTGAGGGTTGCAGCATGCTGTTTCCAGAGATTTTTCTGTTTACAGTTATGCATATGCCTGGTGGACCTCAGTTTTCAGTTTTGAAAAAAGATCTATTAGCAGGAAGGGTTCAGTGCCTTTAACTATTAGTTTTTCTATCTGTGGAGTTCGGCTTACAGTTTGCTTGTTTCTAGTCTTACTAATACAGCTCATTCAATTACTTTATCTGACACTGTGTCTGTTTACCAGATTTTATCCTCATGCATGCATATTGCTTTCTATGGGCCAAGGCTAAACCTGTTGGAGGATTGATTCACAGCGCTAATTAATGCAAAACCAAGAAACATTTTATGTATTGTCTTACCAGAAATAGAAATGTTATGGCGACAGTAGCATATAAGTGTGTAGATGGTTTGTAACCATGACCTGAAAAAGTATCCAAAGCTCTTATTAGTAGATGTGAAAGTAGTCCAAAGTGCACTCTTTAACAATAAAGCCGTAATGGAACAATGTAACTGGTGTAGGATGTGCATGCCAGTGCCTTAAGTTTTTAACATTCTGTTGAATAAGGTAATGTTAGTACACAATAATTAATACATTTAATTCTGAATAGTTAATCACAATGACTTGATCATGGTTTCTAAATACCCAGTTGTTTTTGATACCTGACTGAAGACAGCTATTTAATCTAGTAGAATAAAGTTAGATTGATATATAGAGATTGGAAATTTAAAAAAAAAAAAAATATTCAAAGCAAGAAATAAAATGCTTTTCTCATCCAGAAGGTCAATTAATAATTGTAACTGTTTGGAGACTTACTAAAATCTCTGCCACTTGAAGTCTAACTCAAGATTTAAGTGCTTTTATTTACAAAAGTAAAAATGCTTTCTTCAGAATTGTTTTTCAAATGAAAAATCTTTAAGGGTCTAAATTATTCTGATAATCAAGCACACTTTTTTGCTGTTTTTCTTTTTCTTTCTTTTTTTTTTTTTTTTTTGTTAAACAAGTCATTATTTGAAAAACCAAAGCACTAGTTTATGGGAGAAAAAAAATTGTCAAGGAAGATTTACAAGTCCATTCTGCTTTCTTTGCCAGAGCTAAGAACATGGTAGACTAGCTTTTTGTCTCCCACACTTTCTTATTCCATGTCCTATAACCATACTCCAATATGTATATATTTTGATGTGTCTTATAAATTTTTATCCCTCCTCTCAACCCCTGCTCTCACACATTTCTTCTTGGTGCTGTCCTATTTGAAATACTTCTTAGTAGGGTGAAGAAGTAGTCAGTATGTAAGCAATGAAAATGAGCTGAGATTTTTTGCGTGTGTGGGATCAGGACAAACACCATTTCTGTCCCCAGTGAAAGACCGAGTATAAGCCATCTGCCAAGAATGTGTCATTTTTTGCTGGTTTTATATTACTAAAGAAATGTCATACTAAGTTCATTCTCAGTTTGACTGTCATGGTCTCTGAAATGGAGGCTTTGAGTCCGGCCTGTCTTTGATCACAGGTGTCTGGAGAAGGTATTTCAGACACTGCCATCCCTTTAAAACTCCTGACTTAGAAGTTAGAATACTAGACCCTCATATATACAATATCAAACATGATGAGATATCCTGTTAGGAATAATGGAGTTTGAACTATATTCCAGTCTGTGAATGTACTTCTGGGAATAAGTATAACAGTATCTGTCTTTTAAGTAGTAAGTGAGAAACATGCTTTTTCTTCGAATTTATATTTAGAGTTCTGTACCTCAAACATTGACAGAAGTAAACCTTTGTTGCTGAACAGATTATAAATTTGCTGGTACTTACAAATATTTCTGTAGTCTCTCTTTCACGAGAATATATAGGCTTAGACATAGTAAATGGAGTGGAAACATTATTTTGGGGAAATTGATAATAACCAACTTGTAGCTGACAAAAAGCATATATTTTTGGCGAATTTTAGTTATAATCTTCAATAAAATTAATTTTATTTTCTCTTGTAGCAGAATATTTTGTACTACTGGTTTTGTTGCTGATCATGCAACCTGCAATTTCTTTTTTGTCTTATATCTGAGTAAATAAGTGGTAAAGCACACTTCTTCAACTTGTTTAAAACTAGATATATACTTCAATAAATCAATATTTCACTGCTGGATTAAATTTTATAAACCGCTGATTAATTTGTGGAGAGTTTCAATGTATTTGCATTTGCAAAATATAAAACAATGTATAATACATTTCAAAGTTAATCATTATTACTTATTATTCTGAAATCAGGCTATTCATTGATACAATAAAAATAGAAACAATAATCCTAAAACACATCATAAACTTCTGGGTTTTGAATATTTTTTGTTTTAAAAATAACTAAAAATTCAGTCTGTTACTGAAAACTTTAATCAAAGATGAAACTATCACTGAAATCTACTGAGACTATTCTATCTGTGCTTTTTAGCTAATTTTACTTAGTATATACTATATTCTTATATTAACAAAGCAGCTACAAACAAAATGAACAAATATATCCCATAAATGAACAACTGTCTAGTTACTATAGAAAAGGATCTCTATTTTGTCATGGATTTTAATGTGAAATCTTTGGAGCTACCAAGCCGTTCAGCAGATGACCCTCCCAAATAACTCAGTAGTATGCAAGTTAAACCAGTCAACCAATTTCATTCAAGGTCCTATTATGATTACTGGATCCATATTTATTGGGTGAAATTTCTATGTATAATATGGAGTTTTAGAAAATCTTTTGGCAAAGCACAGATACATCAAACTTTGGTCCAGAGTACACAGATACCACTCTTAATGGTAAAATATACAGCTGTAAACTGCATTTATTGGAAGGATGTGGTAACGTAAGTTGCATAGTTTCAACAAGTTGTAATAAAGTTTGTTTTGATAGCAGCATCTGACAAAATTGACCCTATCAA
This sequence comes from Strix uralensis, assembly GCF_047716275.1. NCBI lineage: Eukaryota > Metazoa > Chordata > Aves > Strigiformes > Strigidae > Strix > Strix uralensis. Next base: position 23,117,125 of record NC_133975.1, read on the forward strand.
GAAAGCTTGTGTCTATACCTACTGCCTTAGGCTTGTGTAGCTGTACTGCAGAAAAATATGTATAGCTACACTGTCATGGTAAATGATAAGATCTCCAAAATACGTCTGCAGACTGTGTGACCACAAACAGGTTAAAGTCATTTTGTCATACACTTGTCTACAAAGAGCTGAGGGGAAAAACAAAGGTGAGCCAATCTGATAGAAAACCATGGCTTTCAGTTCATAACACTAATCTTATTTTTTAGAAATGCAATAATTTGCCAAGCTAGATGACCGTCATGACTTTTACCATATCTGTCTGCCACATTCAATGAGAATGAATGATGCCTGTGAATATTTTTGGCTAACATGCTGCTTTGATGCAAATTTACTTGAATGCTGGTATATAGACAATGTTTCTCTATGTCTGTGTTTATGTTTGTATTTTAGTATTTCTTTTGTTGGTGTCTTTTTATTAAAATCATCTCATATACTGGCTGTACCTCCAGTGAAGTGGAAAGGAAGAATTATTATATAGTAACATTGTGCACACATGAACTATGGAGTCTCACTTTATTTTTCCCTCCATCTAAAGCTCCTTGCAGAATGAATAGAATGGCTAATACGTACCCATTTTCTTTTGTATGGGGAGTTAGTTACAGTATTTCTGGCAATAAAATAATTCCATAACTACATCATAATTTAACCATGTTTTTATCAATGTTTCTGAAAAGTAATTTTTAAAATTCTGTACTTGAAATTAAATTTAAAAGACAAAACAAGAAACCTAACACCATCTGTGTTTAGTCCCACTACACAGAAAAGAACATGTGTTTACATGAAGAATTAGTTGGTTTTAGTTGCACGTAAAGACTTGATTCTTCAGTATTTATGCACATACTGTAGTTTCACATGTGTAACTTGAAGATTACCTGATCTAAAAACTGAATATAAATTGCCACTTGTGATTCTGTGGGTTATGTACTTTGATTCTTTTTCTTAAGTGTAAACTTGAAGGTGCAACCAAAACACCCTTAAAAATAGTTATTGAAGTGAGGTGAGTGTAATGTATGAAAATAAAATCAAAATAAGTGTTATGAACATATGATTTTTTCAAATTAAATCTTTTATACTGATTTTTAATAAATTTTAATAGATTTTTATAGATTTTCATAAATTTTAATATAGATTTAGCATTTTTATAAATTAGCTATATCCTGATTAAAAAAACAAACCAAACCAAAACAAAAACAACACAACAAACCCCCCATGATTATAATAAAGCATAGCAAGATCCAGCAGCTAGAAACTAGAGTTGGCAGAGGTGTTCTCTTTAATAGAGTAATTAGCTGTTGAAATATATATAGTTAAAAGGAGCTTTATGTTAATGACCAACAGCAGTTTTGAAAAAACCCTGTATCTTACTTTTAAATTATGCTTACTGAAACACTACAATGTTATTAGGTATTAAGAGGGGATATTTTGCTATCATTTGCTACCATCTATAATTGTGAAGTCCATTTCTTCTAACAAAACTGTAGGTCAAAAAATATTTAATTATATATTAACCCATCTGGATTTATTTGCTTAACAAAAGCATGAAAGATTTATTTTTATGAAAAAAGTACAAAGTACTTTAATAAACCATGTAATGCCTAAATAAAAATTTACACAAGGGTTCATCTGATTTTGGAGTCAGGGGTAGGGCAGAGTCTGGGTAGTATTACTGTCTTGTTCTCTATCATTCCTTTACTGGGGGGGAAAAAAAAAAAAAAGAAAAGAAGGAAATTTTGATTCTGAAAGCTTTCTTTTCTCTTTGTCCTCCTATTACTATCATGGATGAAGAGGCAAAATCTCTCTCCTTGTTTCCAAAGGATTATTTGAGTAGCATAATAAGAGTATGAAACTACAGTGAGTTATCAAGATTTCTTATTTTGTGCCAGTAGGGTGTTCGTTTCAAGGATCTCTACGAATTGATTCAGCTCAAACAAAAAAATATTTTTTGTTTCTTTTGAAACTCAAGATAAATTTGAAACTTTCTTGAAGTTAAGAAAAACGTATTCCTTCCTTTCTTTCTTTTTCTGCTCTTCCTGACTTGGATTGTAACAAGAAATTGAAAGAGGTAGCATATGAAAAACTATTCTCGTGTTGTTTTACAAACAAAACTTTTTCAGACTGAAAGTCAGTGCCATAGAATAGTCCTAATTCAGATGAAATTGAGGAGAGGATCATTCCAGCTTCTCAACTGTCTTGATGAGACTTGATCTTGTGGCCTGATTACTAGAAAAATTCCTCCTTCAAACCACTTCAAGTTGTAAATAATTGTTATGAATTTAATTGGGAATGACTTTGTTCTACTCTTCAGCTCCTCAGTCGGTAGAAGGGTCTAAAAGGATTCTCTGTTCCAATTACTGAGCTCACTATTCATTTTTATTCCCAAATTATTAATGATCTATAGTCAGAGATAGTATTCCGTTTTTTCTTCTATTTTTTTTTCCAGCTAGTGCAAGTTGTATGAGTTTAACTGTTTTATATAAACTTTTATTGATGTTGCTCTGAGCTTTCTTATTTTCTGCAATTCCAAATGAACAGAATAGTCTTCGTTTCTGTGTGCACTAAATATATAAGAAGGTTGTACATTTTCATGAAACGTCCCACTGTCCCATTAAAAATATAGGGATAGATACAAAGAGAAATTAAGGCAACAGTATAGCTCTTTAACTTTTATGTAGCTTGTTGCAGAGGAACCTCACTGTACATTAAATAAGGAACATGAAGTTTCCCAAAAGGCAATTGTTACAATCCAATGCTAGTAGCAGAAATTGTGCTTGAATTCCTGAGTTTAGGGAGAGACAGAATGGAGATGCATTTCTCCAGTAAGTGTTCATCAGCTTGAGTGCTGCCTTTAAATTCATTGTTCAAGAGGCAACTGTCATGTGCATTTTTTATCATTTTTAAAATATGGTCAAAGGAGAAGCTGCTTCTACCTCCTGTTATCATATCCAGAATATTGATGGCATGAGTTGTCTTTCTTTTTTTGTCTTTGAGACTTTGAAATAGTCCTTTTGTCCTTGGAAGCATCACTATCAGGCTGGTTAAAGAGTAAACTTATATGGAATAGTGTAATTTCTTCTGCTGCAACTTTTCTATATGATTGAGAATAATTCATGTGGTTGAGAACTGGAGCTATATTACATGTTGCTGTAGCCAGGATGCTTACTGTGACGGCAAAAAAAAGACTTGGGCTTCCAACCCAATTTCAATATGTATTTTGTTATTTTTCATAAGCCTAAGAATATCTTCACTAGTAAGATATAAAGCCATACTTTTATTCCCACGAGGGCCAGGGAGAGGAAAACAATGAATATTATTTTATGCAATGCAGAATATCAGGTAGAAATATGAGTATGTGCACAAGCACTAAGTTCAGAATAGCTGAAGACTGGAATGTAGGGTTGTATTTTGAGCAGAGGATATAGCTGAATGTGGTTTTTCAGTGTTATTAATAAGCATTAAAAACTGAATTGTAAAGTGAAATGTACACAGCTCCACCATCACTTTCTTCAGCTGCAGACGTGCTCTGAAAATGCCTCTATCATGCATTGTTGTTGCTATAGGTAATATATGAAATGTACGGATTAAACCTCAGCTGGACTTCAAGCTGTTTATCCTGAGGCCTGTTTATGAACAGAAGCCAATCTTAAAACAATTATGGAAATTATATTCTTGAGTGCTTGAGTACCTACTGAATTCTTAGGTGATCTAAGAGCCAAGCAAGAAGTTTTTTAGAGTTTATATTTTAAAGCTGAGTTTTTAAAAATGTGGATGTGTATGAAAGACAACCAGAGTTTCTTTGTATGCTTTATTTACTTAAATACTCTTATGTACCTAAAACTGTCCTGTCTTGTATTTACTACCCTGCTTTTCTGTCCAGAATATGCATTTATTTATACAAGTGATGCGGTACCTGTCTAGACAGCTTTCAGATTGTTCATTAAAACCTTTAAAGCATAAGGATGTAAAATATCCTAATAATTATGTGATTATATAGTGTATGTACAAATGCTAATAAGGCAGATGGAAGAATTTAAAGTGAAAACCTAAGTTTTCAGTATAGATACATAAGAAGTTGTTCAGTACCAGTTTCAACTTTAAGCCTGTTTTATTTTCTTTTTAGCTGCATAAAATAGTATTTTAAACCTTGGGATATTTATTTGATGAACTCATCCTGTCAAACAATTTAGTCAGAAGAACCAAAATGAACAAATATTAAAACATTATCTGTGCTGTTAATGATACCAAGTTGGAAAACTGTCATGAAACGTGCTAGTTTTCTGACAACCTAAGAGGGCTTTTTAATATCTCTCTATTGTAAGTTCTTTCAATGTGTTAAATTACAATAATTAACCTGGTGTCCAGAATACTGGATATTAACCTCTTGTGGGAAAATTATTCCCTTAGAGGGATTATTTTTATGCTTCATTTAACTAACTTTTTGGTTGTCAGTGTAAGAAAAGGAAGCAGATGAATGGAGAATGTGTTGTACCTCAATAAATAGGAAAATTTCTTTTGTGAGTAAAAGAAAATGAAAGTATAAATATGTAATTACTGCATTCCAAATATTTATGTTAGTGATTAAACAATCTTAGTTTTGTTAGAATGGAATAAACTTTTTAAAAATGGTTCTTAGAATAACATTATTATAAACTACTTCCTACTCCAATAACTGCTCTACATGTTGAATTGAAAAGGTTTGCTTCATAGATTAAACAATCCAGTCACTGGGCTATAAAGGCATGCCAAATCAAAGCTCACTCCATGGTAGAACCAAAAACCAAACTGGTATCTCTGGACTTAATGTTTGCTGCTATAACAGAAAGATGAAAGTGGGATTTTTTTAAAAAATATGATTAACAGAAATTAGATCTATGGTTTATGCTGTTATTCACTGTGCCCTAAGTCCTAATACTGCAGAATATTTTAGTACGAGTGATCATTCAGGCTAATTTCTAGGCAACCAAATATAATAGATCAGTGCATTATCTCAGCAAGTTTCATTGACACTTGTCTCTAGAATGAGTCTAATCTTCCCTTTGTTAAAGCAACCCAAATTATCTCAGTAATTCTAAGGATAGAGAGGAATGAGCAAAAAGCAATATAAAGGGAAATTAGCTTCTTCTTCATTATACAGGAGCTTTATATATACACTAATGACATTTTTTTGTGTGCATTAATATTCCCAAGTGCAATGATACTGCAAACTACCTAATGAAAGGATACAAAGGATCACTATTCAGACAATTATTTCTATCTCCTTGATCAAGTGAGATGGTTGTTAAGCAGCTGAAGGTTATGCATGAGTATCAATGTTCTTCCTTTATCATACAGTCACACAATAATTCAGGTTGGAAGGAATCACAGGAGGTCTCTAGTCCAACCTCCTGCTCAAATCAGAGTCATCTATGAGGTCAGATCAAGTTACTTAGGGCTTTATGCAGTTTGATCTTTAACCCTCAAGGGTGGATACTGTACAACCTCTCTGTACAGCCTGCCCCACTGTTTGACTGTCCTTGAGGTGAAAACATTTCTACCTATATACAGATGGATTCCGTCTTGTTTCAGATTCTGGCCATTATCTCTACCCTCCCTCCATGCCTCTGAGCAGCCTGACTCTGCTGTTTTTATGACCTCCTCATAAGTACTTAGGGGCTGCTGTTAGGCCCCCCTGAAGATGTCTCTCTTCCAGCTCCCTCAGCCTCTCCTCACAGGGCAAGTGCCCCAAGTTTGAACTCACTTCAGTTTGTCAGTGTCTCTTGTATTGAACAGGACATCCAAAACTAGACACTTGACTCCAGTCTCACAAGTGTTGAGGAGAGGTGGTAATCACTCCCGTGGACCTCCTGGACATCCTACTTTTAGTACAGCCCAGGATGCTCTTGCCCTTCTTTGTTGTCAGGACACACTGCTGGCTCGTGCCCAGCTTGCAATCTGTGAGCATGTGCAGGGCCTTCTCAGCAAAGGTGCTCTAAAACCAGTCAGGTCCCAGCCTGTATCACCTCAGGGACTCTTCTTTCCCAGCAGTAGTACTTGACATTTATTAATCTTGAATTTTATAAGGTTCCTGTTGGCCAGTTCCTCCAGCTGGTTTAGATCCCTCTGGGTGGCCATCCTGCCCTCAAGTATAAGAATTGATCCCCCAGTTTGATTTCATCTGCAAACTTGATGAGGGTGCACTCCATTCATCTCCTCCAGGTTACTGATATACTAAACAGGACAGATGCCAGGAGAGACCCTTGTGGTATTCCACTCATTGCTGGATTGCAGGTGGAGTACAACCCACTAACCACTACCCTCTGCCCAGTCATCCAACCAGGTTTTTTACACATCTGCTTGTCCACCGATCAAGATCATAACATTCTAACTTGCATACAAAAATAATGTGGGAAGCAATGTTGAAAGGTCCTCTAAAGTGAGGTAAAGGACCTCCACTGCTTTTCTCTTATCTACAAATTGTCCTTTTATCATAGAAGGAAATCAGGTTGGTCAGGCATGATTTACCTGGAGTAAATCCATGCTGACTATGCCTAAACACCATCTTCTCATAGAATGGTTTGGGTTGGAAGGGACCTTGAAGATCATGTAGTCCATGGGCATGTAGACCATGTCCCATGGGCAGGGACACCTTCCATTTAATCAGGTTGCTCAAAGCCCCATCCAACCTGGCCTTGAACACTTCCAGGGAGGGGACATCCAAAACTTCTTTGGGCAACTTCTTCTAGTGTCTCACCACCCTCACAATAAAGAATTTCTTCCTTATATCTAATCTAAATATGCCCTCTTTCAGTTTAAAACCATTATGCCTCGTCCTATCACCACACTCCCTCATGCTGAAATTCTCATCAACCAATACCCTCAGGTCCTTTTCTGCAGGGCTGCTCTCAATCCACTCATGCCTCGACCCATGGGCAGGACCTTGCACTTGGCCTTGTTGAACTTCATGAGATTTGCATGGGCCTACCTCTCAAGCCTGTCGAGGTCTCACTGGATGGCATCCCTTCTCTCCAGTGTGTCGTCCGCACCACTCAGCTTGGTGTCATTGGCAAACTTCCTGAGGGTGCATTCAATCCCACTGTCTGTGTCACTGGCAAAGAAGTTAAACAGCGCCGGTCCCAATACCAGGGTCACCCTGAGGAATGCCACTCATCACTGCTCTCTACTTTGGACATTGAGCTGCTGACTGCAGCTTGGGGGTGTTGGTTGAAAGAATCTCACCATGACTCAGAAAAGTGTGCTTGAAGCCCAGAAAGACAACCGTGCCTGGGCTGCATCAAGAAAAGTGGGGCTAGAAGGTCAAGGGAGGTGATTCTCCCTCTCTACTCTGCTCTCAGAAGGCCTCACCTGGAGTACTGCGACTAACCAGCCAATTCCTTACCGACAGAATCATCCATCAGTCAATTCCATGTCTCTCCAATTTAGAGACAAGGATTTTGTGTGGGACTGTGTCAAATGCTTTGCACAAATGCTTTCTCCTTCATATGCTGAGAGATTTATTCTGGGAGGACTCTCTGCCTTATTTTCACAGGGACCAAAGTGATAACTGTGTTTCTCAAGGCACCCATTTTTAGAAGATGGATGACCTTTTTTTTTAGAAGATGAATGCAACATTTTCCTTTCTCCAGTTCTGGACTTGCATGGGATGCGTTCTCTCATGTAAACCCTGAATTAATCCTCATCCACTGCTGATAATTCTTCTCCTCCTTATCCCTGTCTGTAAGCACAAAGGCCTTGTAGGTGGAAAGTCAGACAAAGAATGCATTGAGTACCTCAGTCTCACTGTTGTGGTTTAACCGAGGAAGGCAGTTGGGCACCATACAGTCACTCATGTACTCCCCCCACAGTGGGATGGGAGAGAGAATCAGAAGGATATAAGTGCAGAAACTCATGTGTTGAGATAAAGACTGTTTAATAGGTAAAGCAGAAGCTGCGTGAGGAAGCAAAGCAAAAGAAGGAATTAATTCGCTACTTGCTCAGCACGACATCATATGGTATGGGATATCCCTTTGGTCAGTGGGGGTCAGCCTGTTCCAGTTGTCTTCCCTTCCAACTTCTTGTGCACACCTAGCCTATTTGCTGGCAGGGCAGTGTGAGAAGCAAAAAAGGCCTCAGTGCTGCGTGAGAACTGCTCAACAATAGCTAAAACATCCTTATATTATCAACACTAGTTTGGTCACAGATGAAAAATATAGCATGATACAAGCTATTATGAAGAAAATTAACTCTATTCCACCCCAAACCAGCATGGTTACTGTCACCCACCTCATTTACCACATGGCCAACATTTTCCTTGCGTATCCTTTTGCTACTACAGTAGTAGTGGAGGCTGTTTTTGTTGCCCTTGATGTCCTGTGCAAGTCTCAACTCCATTTGAACTTTGGCTTTCCTGATGCTTCCTCTACATGGTTGGGTCCAGTTTGTAAATTTTCCCTTTTTGTCTGCATTTAGCTGTGGCTTTGATTAATTTCTGAAAATAAAATTAGAAATATATTTATGGTTCTATATATTAACTGTGCTATGTAATAATAAATTTCTGGGTTAAGAAGTACCAAGTCCTTCTGTTCAATACAAAGAAGTAATGAATTGGCTTAGAAGACATCTGAAAGGTCAGATCATGAAATTGAAGAATTTTTTAGTAGTACCCAGAAATGGGAGTAACTTCAATTTTATGCTTTCCTCTTCCCCTCTTCAAGTATTTTTAAAGTACAAATATAAAACAACAGAAGATAAAAGAAAGCTGTAGTTAAGCACTTAAACTAGAATATTTCTAGTGGACTAGATATTCACTGACTATGTGAGATTTGCTTGTGATGTATAAAAAGATATGACCGTGAAACAGTAGAGTACAGCAAGTCCATTTTTTACTTTTGCTAGTTTACTACTTGCAATATTTGCTTTGCACAATGTAGGAAGTAGACCACCTCCCCAAGATATCTCATTAACCTTAAAACTTTGTGACATTCATAGTGTTATTTGATTCTGGTTACTGCTCCAACTCTCTCTCTCTCTCCTTGTTCCCTTGCCTCCTGTTACTTAAAAGATGGGATGTCTGCTCATTTTGCCCCTGCCATCCTGCCCTGGAAGAATATAACTTATTTGTATGGTAGCCAAATATCTGAGGATTATGTTGTTAATTCTGACATTCAAAGACGACGTTCTGAGATGTTTTAAGTGTTCCAAAAAGATTAAGTAAAACCTGCAGAATCTCTGGATTACTTCAGCCTGTCGGAAATATGCTCATTTTTCAGTGGCAAAGAATTGCAGAAGTTATTTAAAGTCAAATGTCTAGACTTTGCCAGATAAAACTGATCACAGAAATCCTATTCTTGTTGTTTTCATTAATCCATTATTACAGTTTATTCAATGGGGAGATGCCAAAATGTCTTACTAATGATGAAAACCTCAGAAAATAACAATAGCACTGGGTAAAAAGCCACTATTTAAGCAAGAATGAAAATTAAAAGGCTCCAGGATTCTAGCTGAAAAGTCTAAAAAGAATGAATCCACAAATTGTGTTCTGAAATATTCACTAAACAGGAAAACTGAAACTCAGATGCCATGGATTCTAATTGAAGCTGGCAAGCTGCACAGTTGGAAAAATTGTATATCTTTTCATACCTGAATAATGATGTAAAATGCTTTAGGGATCATGATTATGATACTTTATATCTAGTCTGAATTATATGATATGTAAAACAATAAGAAGATATAGTCTTAAACCTTAAAATATCTTTGTGAATTTTCTTCCTCGGTGAATACAAAATTAAAATTAAAACTTGTGAGTATGCAATTTTTTCCAGAAGTAATCAACATTTCAAACTCCTGTGGGAAAACTAAAAGGAATTAAGTGATTAATATAGAAATTTGTCTTCTATTTTCTTATCTAGAGGTTAATAGATTGAAATAGTGATTTTTTTTGGTGCCTAGAATGAGGCTGCTTCATATTTCAGATTTTTAAGGTCTCTAGTATGCATTGATATAGCCTATCAAAAAATCAGTAGTTTCAAAAACTCTAAATTTGCCCTCTTTAGGTCTTTAATCAGACTATATAAACCATTTGGAGCAGACTTGTTTTGCACAGTTCTCAGAAAGCTAATTCATTACTAGGACTCAGAATACTGAAGACTAAGTAATAGTAGTTGTGCGTGTAATAATGGTAATCAATGATGACAGCAATGTTCATGATATTGAAATGTAGTGTTAAGTACTGTAGGATTTAATCTTAGTAGGAGGACATACTGCACCAAACATTTCACAAAATACAAAAGAATTCCTACTCCATAAAGCAAGTGTGCAATATTTTCATAGCCCCTTTCCATAATCCAGTATTGTCTGATCAGAATTTGTCAGTTCACTGGATTCCTGTTACTACAAAGTAGAAGTCAATTCAGCTTGTTTAGTCAGTAAGGAAGAAGACAAAGATCCAGGGAGGTGTCACAGTATTATTATTATTTATTAAACAACTATTTTATCAAAAGTTTGGCTAAAAATTCTGTAATTGCAGTTATTAAAATAGATAAATCATCAAAGCTAATGGTAACTTATTTTTCATATTTCACACCAAAATACAAACAATCTGACAAAATGGTTTATGATGTCAGGAAACTACTCCTGGATTAAGTATCATCTCGAATTGTATCTCTTGCATATACTTATATTAAGTAAATCCAGGAACCATTTCTTTCTGTAAACAGATGTTTCCTTGTGGATGTTTTGAGGTGCCTTACTGATGAACTACAAACATGTGCTTGCATTGCCATTAATCATGTATATGGTTTTGGAAATGTTAACCAAGCAAGTTTGTTTCTTGCATACAGGCTAGACATATGTTTTTATCTTTGCTATCTTTCAGCTTTCTAGATTGATTCTACTATTTGCATTAATTATAAAAACAACACAAAACAAAACAAACAAAGAAGCAACCTACAAACCAACAAAACCAACCAAGCAAAACTCAGAACAATAACAAAAAAAAGACCACCTTGATGTGGTCATCAACATGAACAGATAATGCTTTGCCTTACCACTTCCTGTATACAGAAAAAATAAAGGGGAGTATGACTGTTAGTGTCAGTCCCACTTTATTTGAAAATAACTTCACTCAAGATCTAAAAGAAAAGCCAAGCATTAATGCAAACAAGAAATGACAAACTTTGTCACGAATAGAACATGCAGTTCAAGAAATGTCTCTGGATAATCCAGTTCAGAGCAGTACTATTTATGTTGTTTAAAAACATACAATTACATCTTTTCTTTCTCTATCCATGTAGTAATCTGTTGAATGAGAAGTAAAAAAGGTTTTTTAAAAAAAAAAATGGAAATACTGTTACAGGAAGCCTGTAGCTTTGTTCCTCTGTGTTCCAAATATGAGGAAAAAAATCACCTGTGCAAATATGATTTGGTTTTTGGGTTTATAATGTCAGCTGGTTGAGGGGTCAGCTTCTCAGCCTGTAGAAGTACAGGTATGTTGAACATTTTCTGATGAAGAAATAAATATTAATTCTGTAGAAACATAGACCTCTATTCTTCCCTATCCGTATGCAGGACCAGAGTAACAGATTTCCTTCTTCACCTGGCAGATCAAAAGTACACATCTCAGAATAATGTCTGAAGGTGTCAGTGTTCACTAAAGGTGAGAGGGAACACAAGAAAGCATACATGTCTGATCAGGATTCGTTTGCTAGTTAGGAAGTGATTGGCAGAGAAAGAGGTATTAAGCACTCAGGCTCAGAGAAACCAGAATAAATGTACAGCCAAGATTACCATCTGTTGAATATGAAATGCTTGGATCAAGACATTATAGATACATTTCCCCAAACAGCAGGGACAGCAGTCTTTTTTGGAAACAGTATCACAACAGAGTAGAGAAGCATTAAGATAGAAGCAAAAAGCTGTTCACTAAATTTTAGAGAGCAAATTACTTCATTGGTGCAATTGAACTGTATTTAAATTGTGCTGGATCTGTGAAGGACTTTACAACCAACCTCTAAATTAACATGTTGGATTTCTGACAGTTGTTATACAAGCATATTATTATATTATTATTATTGCTAGGTTTTGGGGGATTCAGTCCCAAGTGACCTCTGAGCTGTGGTATGTGATCTTTTAATCTGAATAAAGCTAGAGATTTTTATCACTTTTGAGCCTCCATTTCCTAAAGTAGCTGACTTTTAACAAACACTTAAGCAGTGAAAATTATTCTACTTCCATATTCAGAGAACTGTTGGAGAAGGTAGAGGCTAGTTCTAACTCATGAGGGTAATGACAGTTGTTTATCTATGCAATTACTCTTTTCTACTTGCTTTCTTTAGTTGTAAACTGGAATCTGAAAATCAGGACTAGATCTTCATGATCCAAGACTAATCACATCTGTGCAATCAGCAGCTCAGATGGTATCAGGAGCATATAGACTTCCAGAAGGATTAAAGGATCTATTTTGTGCCTTTCAGTTTTTCCTGCCCTCCAGTTTGATTTTTAGTTAGATAACTAAATTATTCAGAGTCCCACTGCCTTTAGTGTTGCTGAAAGATCTACCAAATGACTAGAGAAATGTGAAAGTGTGTGGATGAGCATAAATGTGATATATTCTTAAAAGATATATTCTTCAAAGCTTTTGACTGTTGTGATATATTCTCCTAAGAAAGCTAGGGAATTATGACCAATGAAGCTGGTATGAACCAGGTTACGCCTGTTGGAAAACTATTTTCAGAACAGTTGATGAAGTTTTAGTGTAATATTCTAGAGATATTTGTCCCAAGTCTGGACTTGTTAAGCATTCTCATTAAAAAGTGGGATGAAAGAAGCGTGTACTTTTATTATATATCAGCTGGTACCGTTCTGGGAGAGACATGGGATATTTTAGAAGAGAGGAGTAGAAACCAAAATGATCTGGGGAACAACAAAAAAAACCCCAAACCAAAAACCAGTAAACAATTTCATAAAGCTATATGCAAGAAGATTGGCTGTAAGATGTATGATGTAAACTTTCCACTCTGTTTGTACCAGTGAGGAATGAGTAATATGTCATCATTTGTGTCTTACTTTTTAAGACAGATGTCAGGTAAGTGAAGAGAATTTGGGGAAGAACAGAAAGCTCAGAATACTAAGAATATGATACAAGAGCAGAAAGTTAAAATAAATGGGTTTGTTCTAGTCAGGAGAAGAAGAGATCACTGAGACAAGATGATAGCCCTCAACCATGCAAAACCATGACAGAAAAAATAGTTGTGATTTGAAGCATGAGACATTTATTTCTTATATTAGAAAAAATACTCCAGTGCTAGATAAAATTAAGCTAGCACTAGATGACTTAGGAAAGTCAAGTAAGCTCCACATTAAAGGTTCTAGAAATTAAGTCAGATAATTTCTGATAAGTATCCAGCTAGATCGTTTCTCTCTTAGGACAAGAGGAAGACGTTCTTTGCACAGTTTTGAGGTTACAGAACATGTATTGAGTGATTAAAAAAAGACATTTCTTCAAAATCCAATATAAATAAATGGGTTTTTTGTACACAGCATTGAAGTACTTTTTAGATAAGTGTTGCCAAACACAGCTGATGTAAAACTGTCCAGAGACAAAGTGAAAATTATTGTGTTGGGGAGGGAGTATATAACCTTTATTTTTAGTTTCAGGAATATTAATAATCCAGGACATTGAGCACAAGAAAATCACAACTTTTTTTCAACTCTACCATCTTTCTTATTTGTTTTGCATACCTCCCACACTATTCTCATCTCATACTTTTTTTATACTTGGGAGGAAAAAATAAATTACTGTGAAAAATATCTTACTGATTCTATATGGCTGCTTTTTTCTAGAACCTACCCATGTTTTGCTGAATCATTCTGTTTTATATCAGTTGATTAGCAGTAATAGAGGATGTTTCAATGGTGAAAATTTTGGCACAATAGAGAAGAGCTGCAGAACACAGAAAAAAATTTTTTAGACAAAAGCTCCACAGCAGAGTAGTCAGGAAAAGGATATTTATCTTTATATCTTTGTGGTTAAAGCTAGTAGTGGGAAATGTTCTTCATTATACAAAGATCTATTGCTTGATACTGCAGTTAGAGAGCCAAACTTGTGGCCAAAAAGCAATGTTCTTAATGTTTTGCAACTGAAGTTCTACAAAAGAAAGTTTACTTTTATGCTACTTTTCTCCAAAACTCAGAATCACATTGTCACAAGGCTGTTTCATTTCTTTTAAAAATACTGAAAGATTTTAACTAATATTAATTGTAATTCTTTCTCTTTGTAAGATAGATGCTAAAAAGATGCAGACTGTAGAATTTCAAGGATTGTTGGTGAGAAAGCCCTTAAAATCACAATTTTCCTACGTGGTGAAACAGAATTGTCAGTAAATGTTAATTCCAGATGATACTTGCAGTAAAGTTGGCAGAAGTCTGTCTGGGTGGCAGACGGTGGGAAAACTTGAGTTTGCTCAGAGTGGGTAGAGTGTGGTTCTGCTTTGATGCAACCTCTCAATATCTGCATCAGTGTGGAGCCAGCTCCAAGCTGACATACCTCACTCCTCAGGATCATTTCTTAGGCCAGGCTCAGTGTGTCATTAGCGCTGCTGTTCAGCTTCCAGTAAATTCAGAACTGTTGACAGAGGGAGGCCAACTTTTCTGTAACACAGAATGTAAACACATTTGAAGACAGAAGGTTTGTTTCACTTAGGTCATCAAATTGTCGTGAAAGTCTTCAGATTTTTAAAAATCAAAATTTTGCTGCCATACTTACTATCAAATCAAACGTTCAGCTGATAATGTTGTGAAATGTGTCATGACTTATGTCTGAGTGTACATAAGTTATAATATTATGACAGTAATGTTTTGGTTTTATACTGTTGACATACTTATCCCTGTTCAGTTTATATACTACTGGGTACTACAAGCTTGTAGTATAATTTATGCCATTTATTTTATGAACTTAGAAACATCCATGGGTGTCTTCTGCCTCTAACAAAATTTTAATTATCCACCACCCTTTATTTTTCAAATTGTTTTACTTTTCTATTGAAGGAGCAGACAGTTGACTGGACATAGAATATTTCCTTTAGCCAAGAGAGATGTGTGTTTGCTTGGTAGCTTTTCATATGATGAGAATTTATCATTAACATTTACCATTAAACTCACATTGTTAAAGAGCATGAAAAGTGAAGTTAAATGGCTGGATCAAACACTGCATAGTGGCATTTCTAAACAATAGCGTTGTAAACTAGCAGGTCATGGGGAAGAACACTTAAGGCTCACCAACTTCACAGCACTAAAAACTTGGCTTACTATTAGTATAGCCTATGAGCATTACAGTTTAGATTTCTATTTACAGTTTGCTCTTGATCCACATCTTTATCTGGTATAAAGAAAAAAATGCAAGTGAAGCAAAAATGCCTTCACTGGAAATATGTCATTTTACACTAATGGAGCACAAGCCTCATTATGCCAAAACTGCTTCCTGATAACTCTTTGTTGAATCTATACTTAAATATAACCTGATTTTATTTCTGACTGTGTAAAGTTAGAAATAGGCCATTTAAGTCAGTCTCACCACTGTGCCCAGCAAGATCATGGAGCAGATCCTCCTGGAAAATATGCTAGGGCACATGGAAAATAAGGAGGTAATTGGTGACAGCAAACATGGCTTCACTAAGGGCAAATTGTGCCAGACAAACTTGGTGGCCTTCTACAATGAGGTTAAAGTGCTGGTGGATAAGGGAAAAGCAACTAATGTCACCTGCCTGGACTTGTGCCAAGCATCTGACACTGCCCTGCATGACATCCTTGTCTCTAAATTGGAGAGAGATGGGTTTGATGGATGGACCACTTGGTGGATAAGGAATTGCCTGGATGGTCACACTCAAAGAGTTGAGGTCAACATCTCAATGTCCAGGTGGAGAGCAGTGACAAGTGATGTTCCTCAGGGGTTGGTATTGGGACTGGTGCTGTTTAACATCCTTGTTGGCAACATGGACAGTGGGATTGAGTGCACCCTCAGCAAGTTTCTCAATGACATCAGGCAGTGTGGTGCGGTTGACACACTGGAGGGAAGGGATGCCATCCAGAAGGACCTTGACAGGCTTGAGAGGTGGGCCCATGCAAACCTCATAAAGTTCAACAAGGCCAAGTGCAAGGTCCTGCACATGGGTTGAGGCAATCCCAAGCACAAATAGAGTCTGGGCAATGAGTGGATTGAGAGCAGCCCTGTGGAGAAGGACTTGGGGATATTGGTGGATGGAAAACTGACTATGAGCCAGCAATGTGTGCTTGCAGCCCAGAAAGCCAGTCATATCCTGGGCTGGATCAAGAGAAGAATGGCTAGCAGGTAGAGGGGAGGTGAATCTCCTCCTCTACTCTTTTTTCATGAGACCCCACCTGGAGTGCTGTGTCCAGCTCTGGGTCCCTCAGCATAAAAAGGACATGGACTTACTTGAGTGAGTCCAGAGGAGGGCCATGAAGATGATCAGGGGGCTGGAGCACCTTCCTTATGAGGACAGGCTGAGAGAGTTGGGGTTGTTCAGCCTAGAGAAGAGAAGGCTCTGGGAAGACCTTACAGCAGCCTTCCAGTACTTAAAGGGGGCCTACAGGAAAGATGGGGAGGGACTCTTTATCAGGGAGTGTGGCAACAGGACAAGGGTTAATAGTTTTAAACTAAAAGAGGGCAGACTTTGATCATATGTAAGGAAGAAATACTTTACTGTGAGTGTGGTGAGACACTGGAACAGGTTGCCCAGAGAAGTTGTGGCTGTCCCTTCCCTGGAAGTGTTCAAGGCCAGGTTGGATGAGGCTTTGATCAACATGATCTAGCGGAAGGTGGCCCTGCTCATGCCAGGGGGTTTGGAACTACATGATCTTCAAAGTCCCTTCCAACCCAAACCATTCTATGATTCTGTGATTGAGTCAATAAAGATGGAATTCATGCCAATAGAAAAGAAAGGGAATGATATAATGAATTCCAACATTCCCACCAAAAATTATTTCTTAATCTTTTTTTTGTTTTCTAAGCATTTTTGTTAATCACATAAGGTATATTGATTCCAAATTTCCCATTCGGTATGTTATCTTCTGCATGCAGTCTTGGGCAAAGTGAACATATGCCATTTTGCAAGCAGAAAAGAAATTATACTCGAGAGAAGCTTATCAAATGTGATTTCATCTATCAGTTATCACAGAGATCCTCTGAGTGTCAAAAAGAAAAAAGTTGATTCATTTATTTGTTTTACACACAGTAGTCATACAGCTTCTCATGTTTTTCTCCCCTTGTTAAAATCAATATAAAAAAATAAAAACCCTTTACATGGATATGTATATCTATCTATAATTCATCTCAGAGTTTAAAGCAACTCCAGTTCTCAAGTCTATGGCAATTTGGTACCGTCAAATTCTTGGAAATATACAGCTGTGTAACTTGGGTACAGTAAATACTTTTAGATGACATTCCAAAAGAAAATAAATAATCCTCTAGGTGCAATATGTTGTACAGGTGTCTTGTATAGTAATAGTGTATTTTATTAACCTGTTTTGGAAGTAGTATAACCTGATCGTTGTTTCTCTTTTTGATTTCATTTTGCCATGCTCAATTATGGAAAAAATAACAGTAATTGAGACGCTTAAAGTGAACGGACCAAAGTTAACCATCTGTGAAGTATCTGAAGTATGATGAAAGGGATTCTCCAGAAGGCGTTTAATATGAGATGTCATTCCAGCCCTGTCTTGTGCTAGAAAGGAGGCAGAAATATATAAGTTATGTAATAGGGTGCTAGGTGGTCTCTTTTACAACATTTCTTTTAGCTGAATTTGCAGAGTCCAGGATAGTCAAGGATTAGAATAATGAAATGTTAGAGCTGCACGATCATAATCTATGTCTGGTTTCCACACCTAACAAGGCTCTGCATCTTTGAAGGCAGAACCTGCAGACCTGAGTAGAGCCCACAAACTTGAGCTGGAAATAAGACAGATGCAATAAAGGACCGGGAACGCTCTCTGAGCCAGTAAGATGGAAAAATAACCATTTTTGTACAGAACTTCAACACTTGAGAGTTCTTGGAGGGTCAATTCACAATTTGGGAACAAAGAGCAGAGGAATTGTATTTCATGAAGTCATTGCTTACCCTTCTTGCTCTGCTTTTAACAATGGATCTGTCTTACTGACTTCAGGAGTCAACTATGTGCTGGCAAGAGTCAGTTAAATCAGGTGTTTATGAGTCACATTCTCAAACACTGGAAATCAAAAAGCTTAATTAGTTTAAAAAAAAAAGTAAAACGAGATGCAGATCTGAACCCATTAATTTAAGCATATATAGGTAACTAGAAAATTAATTCCCTCTGATGGGTCAGTGATGTGGCTTGTCCAGTGTTATGTTACTCATTTGCCTGTATGTTCATTCAAAGTCCTCTTCATTATTTCAGGGTGTTTTTATCCCTAGAACTTGTCTGTACATGTCCTCATTACATCACACTGCTGAGGTCTGCAGGCATTCATCCAGCCTGCAGATGGGTTATGATCTACTAGCTGCCACCCCTGTGGATGGTTATATATTTGGTATATGTATGAAAGAAATCAGATGAGCATGTATAGTATTATTTTTGTATATTTTCAGTGTATATATATTCTTTTAATAAAGCAAATATTTTAACTCACCATTTCAAATAGATTAAGACATCTCCCCAAATATATTTTAAAAAAAGATGAGAGAATGTATTCCAAATTCGTTTGTACAAATGTTGGCTCAGAGCCCTGATCTTACTAACAGATGTTACTACACCATTAGCTACAAAGACTAGGAAAAGGAGAGTAAAAGTCATGTGGATAAAAGCTAAAAGAGATTTAAAATAAAACATAAGTGAGTGTGACAAAAGAATAATCTGGTATTTAGTCTTATGATGTGTACAGCCAGAATTTTGATGAATCCATTTTTTTGTGAATGGACAGAAGAAAAATCAATATTTAAGCAGTGATGCTTTTATAGCATGAGAATGTTTGTTCAATCTGATATTTTTCCATAATATGCATCATTGTTTTTACCTCTCCATCCTGCTCTAGTTTACTGAAATCTATTGCCATGTTATGCAATGCATGAGCATTTCCAAATGCTCTCCTTCAGAAGACACAGTAATAATAAGTTTCAAAAGTCACTTTCCAGTAGATTCTAGTTCATTACTTTGTTTTAAAGAAGGCATGATATATAACATCCTAACACATATACCAATACCACTAACTCCTTGCAGACAACTGCTTTTGATAAAGTTTGGTGCATTGTTCTCAAGATTTGTCATCTTAAGGCAGAGATATCAAATTCACGGTAAAGCCTTTGCAAATACAGATTACAAGGTGATTTTCAATATATTGGTGGCAATGAAGAATTAGTGGGATTCTCCATAGTGATACAAATTTAAAAAAATAACCTGTACTTGTGTGTGGTGGTGAGCTTTCCATTTTAAAATTTGAAGCTCTGCGTTGCAGTTTTCTGGTGGGTGAGTGTTGGCTTATCGTGTGCACCTTTGATTACTTTACCATTTTGCACCTTTGGTTCTTTTATTGCTAATAATAAAAACAAAAAACCTTGATTAGTAATGCAGCATACAAAGCTCTGTCATCACTGATGGTCTCTGAACCCTACATACTCCCATTGTCTGTTTCAAGTATCTGGGAGATTGGAATTTCACTTTAGTTTGTATGTTATCTCAGATTATAGTTTTCAAAATAGGTCATCCCTCAAAGTTAAAGGCAAAAGTAACTGACTGCCAGGACAACAGAAGTATAAGTAGTGTAATCTGGAACGGACTTTAGTCCTGCTCTTTGAAAACTAATATGATAGAAAAGTAACATTAAATGTGACACTGAAGTAGATTTCCCAAGGTAAATCTAAAGCTGATTTGAATTCAAGCCTTGATTGTTCTCCAGAGTTAAGGAAGAAGTAACAAATAAGTCCAATCTGTCCAACTAGCATGGTGTCATGGTGGCATTTCCACTGCCAATTTCTCAAAGGGCGTGTACACTCTTCTTGCCAGAATATTTGAACTCGGGACATGTAACTATGCATTACATTTCAGTTTAGAGATGCACCATTTAAGTCTCACAACTACTTGATCATTTATATTCATGTGTTCTGAGCATATCTGGATTTGTATTGCCTTACTGCTGATAGTATTCTAAAGAGAAGAAAGAAACTTCTTCAGAATCGTTGTTTCTTCACTCCCTGCTTTTTTTTTTTTTTTTTTTTTTCCTGATATTTCAGGCTACTATGCCATAAAAGTAAAATAAAATCTGAGATAAGCTTCAGGAATGAAGGTTGCATGAGCTGCTATGAGGATGTGTGCATCTTTCCATTTTCCTTTGCTTAATTAATAAATACTGATATCCAGAAAAGTTCAGCATTTGCACAAGACAGTTAGATTGGGAATCTGGCATGAAGAGATTTTAGTGAAGCATAGATAGTTACATATACCTGTTCTTCATGATATAATAATATTCACAGTATTACTCAAGACTGTCATGTTTTTATGCACACTCCCTATTCATTTCAGAGTGGGAAGAGAAAAGCTTATTTCCTCATGTTGTCATCTGAGTTTTTAAAAGTGCAGGCATGAGATGTAGCTATCCCTGTGCTTGTTTTTCTGTTCCTTTTTGGTTTTTACTTGGGTTTTTTTTTGTTTGTTTTTTTTTTTTTTCCCTCAGTTAATACTTTCTACTACCACTGGAAAAGCCTTTCCATGAGACTTGCTTGGAGTTCTCAGACCTGTTTTCCCCCTCTGCGTCCTATGTATGAAACATTTTCTTTTCAGCATGCTTAATGCTCAAATATATTCCTAAGCCACAGGGAGGGCAAATCTGCTTTCTTATATAACAAAAACAGTTAAAAACAAACAAACAAACCAACCAAAACAAACAAACAAAAAATAACCCTACTACCTTACTTCTAATTTAGAGAGATATTTTTAAAAATATATTTTAAAAAAAAGTCAACAAGACTAAGTTAACAGTGGCAGATACAGGAGAAAAAAAATTCTGAGTGCTGGTAGTTCCTGGCTTCTAGCAAGAAGAGTTGAACTTGAGAAGAGTTGAACTTGTTTACTTAGTATACTAGTAGGAGCATTCTGAATGTCTTCTCACTCTCCAGTTCAGAGAACATTCCCAGAAGGTTGTTGCAAACCAGAATTTTCCTCTCGACCTTTTTTTTTTTTTTTTTTTTTTCCTAGATAGGAAAGGATGTAGGAAAGAGGTGAAAACCTTAAGAGAAGTCTGTGGAGAAGGCAGTGTTCCTTTCTAACCTAGGCTTTTGCTAGTGAGAAACAAGGCATTACTGGAGCAGAATTAGCAACTGATTGAGACATTAGTGCTTATGGTGAAAACAGAACCTGCTTTATAGTAATAAATATGCAAGCTGTGCAAACCATTGGCCTATTTAGTTTTATTTTTGTGTTTCTGAGAGCAGTTGTTACGAGTAGATAAAGTGGAGAATGGGACTGCTGCCAGTTCAAGATAGATTTTATTTGCATATGCTATTCATAAGATGGAAAATAGATTGGTAAGATCATTGATTAATCATTAAAAGGGACTTTAAATGTCTCTGAGAAAGGTGAATTTATCCAATAGAGAAGAACACAGATGAGGTAAATGATTAAAGGCAGAGTAGTTTTGCAGCTAGTGAGTGAAATGTTGAGAGTGTTCCTCCAGTTGTATCCTGTTACCCAGTCTAACAGGAGGCAGCGATGGTGAGAGAGGGTGACACAGTCAAAGTCCACCTGATCAACTTGGCTAAATTTTGTACCATTAGAATGTAATGTTTCATAGGAAAAAGAAGCTTCAGTCTTGAGAAGAATGTGATCGAATGCTAAAAGATTTATTATCAGAGGAGAAAAGAAAAAATACGAGATAGACTAAGCTGTAAATAATTTAGGAGACAATGTAAAGTAAAACTCAGCAGGTCTGAAAAACATGCATGTCCAACTGATAATACAGGAATGACTGACTTCGCTATAAAGAGAGTCTGGGAGCAATTCAGTTCATTCTAGAGTGTAAATATAGTGAAAAATTAGCTTGAGAAAAACAAGGTGGAACAGGCAGATTCTTTTATTTCAGAAAATAGAAAACACCTTGAAAATAATTAAATATAGAACCTGGGAAGGAATTTTTACTGTAACTATGATAAAATTTTCCTGTGGAATGATAGGATTGCTTTCATTTTTGTTTGTTGGATTTGTTGGTTAAATGGTTGGGTTTTTTGATAAATATCAGGACAATTGATTAACGTTACTTCTTCTGAAAACTCCCATTAAATTCAATAGGAAGAGAATTATTTTCAGTATTATTTAGATTTACAATCTAGAATGTCATGAATGTGGTCTTAAAGACATAAAGAATCTGGAGAATGGTTCTTGCATATTCCCATAGAGTACACATACACTGATCAATTGATGGAGATATTATCTCTGAAAGCTTTATAAAATGAACATTGTCTCCTGTATTTTTATGTTTATGTTAGCCCCACTGCTGTTTGTTTATTTTGGGGGCACTCAGCAGAACTTCTCTAAGAAGGACGTTTGTTTTATACTTATAGAGAAGAATCTGATACCCCATGAACAACTCCACTGTAGGTGTAAGAGTCAGTATGCTAACCCCAAATTTTTTTCCCTCTTAAAAAAAGCAACAAAAAAATCCCCAACTAAACCAAACTAACCAACCAACCAACCAACAAACCAAACCAGAACAACAAACCCAAAAAACAACTCAAAAAAAAAGGTTTTGGAAAAGCTGCCAAAATAATTTTATATTACAACTAAAACACTGAAAGCCAGAAAGAAGTGGCTGCATAGAAAGAAGAAATGCTGCAATTACCTAGGAAAAAAAAGAAATGTTTGTTTACAGGATCTTGACATAAAATTCATCCTTTCTCTACTTTCTGTGGATTCCATTGAAAATTTTTTGGTGTTTGTTTTTTTTTTGTTGTTGTTATGTATTTATTTATTTTTAGCATGTGTGTATTTTTTTAACTTTCTAAGAAAGAAGTGTCTGGTAGTTGTTTTTTTGCCCCTTATATTTACATAAATATACATACTGTAATGCCAATAATTTAAGTATACATGAATCCGGAGTAATTTAATCATACATAGTCAAAGTGTTAGACAAATTCTCAAATTTAAAAAAAGGAAAATTAATTTTAAATTCAGGACAATATTTGAAGCTGATATGAGCAGAAGAAAGAGGTATGGAAGTCTGAAGTCACCCTTAATTTCAATGGAGCTAACTGGATTCAAGTCAGCAAAATAGGGAATATGAAGTTATACTTGGAGCCAATTCCTTTCTTCCTTGTTTGTTCAACCAGCAGAAGAATACATTTTCTGTTAATAAATGACATGTAGAAAATGAATGTACAACAGACCTAAAAATATAGTTCATAACATAGTAATTTATTTCCTTATGATCCTAGTAGTATAGTGTCAGAACTGATCGGATTAATTTTACTAGCAATTATTGTCCTACCAGTAACAGATCATTCTTTTAAGTCATCGATTACACATATGGTTACAGCTGAGAGATTAAGGAAAAAAAACCCAAAAGCCCAGTCTTCCCCAGATGTTTCAGTGTTGACTATCAGGTATTGCTAATGCCTTTCGGCAGGCCTAGCTCTAATTTGTATGAAAATCCAGATAGAAATGAAAGTAATGTATTAGTTGTACTGGAGAAAACGATAAGTCAATTATACTCCTGCAAAATTTATAAGAACTAAAGTGAGTTTAAATTTGAATTGTCAAAGGAAATTTTACATGTATTAACCACTCAGTAACATCCATCCAATGTATCTAATTACGTACTGGGTTTTGAACCACCATCTCCAAAGCGGCGTAAAAAAGAGTTTTCCTAAAATACTGTTCATAGACATTGCTGTGAATTACACATGTAAAAAGACTTGGAGGTTTGAAGCTGAGGTCTCACCAAAAAAGAATCTAATGTTAATATAGTTTTATTCCTCTTCTGGCGATGTGTATTACAGTGAGATAGACTTTGCCTCATTCCCTTGAATGCTCAACTAGTCAAGTGTTTCAAGTAATTTAAGGTTAAAAGATTTCATATGCACATCCCAGCATATTTGATATTATTTTACTTACTAGGATATACAGAAAAACATAATTTGGTAAAGAAGTTAGGAAAGCTGTCTCTGACATGATGAAACTCATTTTAATCTGCAATTAATAACCCAAATATTGAGGGAATATTTTTGCAACATAACTCCTATCTGTTATGCATCATTAATGTTACCAAAAAAAAAAAAAAAAAAAATCCATTGCTAATGAAAAACAGCTTAAAGCAAAGTGGAACTAAAACTGAAAACCAAAAAAAAAAAAAAAATTATAAATTTTAAAACTTGTTGCATTTATCTTCAGGGATCAAAGTTTGGGCTTCTTTATTCAACCTTCTTACATGCTATTTCAGAGGTATATGTTCCAAGAATATTCCAATTTTCAGTGAAGTAATTTGCAGCCTAAGCCAAATTTCTCAAACTCAACCTGTAAGATCTTCTCTTTTTCTTGCATGTGTGAACTAAAAGCATAGTGAAATGGTAACTCTGTTTATAGCATTCTGCTCTGAATAAAATGGCATGGATACAAAAGGTTTATTGGATTCAGGGGGGTGTTGCAGGGTCACACATTTGCAGGATGTGTATTTAAGTCTATTTTAAATGAATATTCTCTGCAATACTGGACCAGAAAGGCAGAGTGACAGCTGCAATGTAAATACAAAATAGTTTGTGTTTTCCTGGAGCTTATATTATTGGTACAGACACTTGAAGATGAGCAGAAATAGAAAAATATTAAAAGATTGGTTCAGCATATTCAAACTGTGAGCAAGCACCATGCAAATTCAACTCACCTTAATCAGAACATTTGATAAGAACACACAAGTTTTGATGGAAATATTGTTGATAGGTTTCATAGCTTAATTCCCAAATAGAATTCCAGGTTATTACAGGAGAAAGTCACCCAACCTGGAGTAATTCCCATGTCTGAGACAAACTGCAGATTTGAAGCTCTACATTTCTACATCCTATGATAAAAAAAAACCAAAAAACCCACAAACAAAAAACAAACAAACAAACCAACAAACCCCGAGGGACAGAAAGAAAACTACCTGGCTTTTAAGGTAGTCCAAGATAGTTTGTCTTGAATTCATGAGACAGAAATAAAAAAATAATGGTAGAAATGTATTGTACACTTCCTATACATGTTTCTTGGAGATTTAGGTAAGGAAATTACATTCATGCTTTTATTTGTTCTGTGTGCTAATGATTTCCTATTGTGATGAAATTAAGATAAGAAAAGCTTGTTTTTTTCTACTGTAGGCAAATGGTATAGCAGTAAAACTCCTGTCCCCAGTACATCTCACTGATTGCAATTCCTATTCCATTTTTTCTTTAGACAAACACTATCTATGTATAAAAATATATTACTGTGGTTTCTGTTTTCCAAAGCATTTTAAGTAGTTACTTATTATGATTTAATTTGAGAGACTCCTGTGCCTAATAAAATGCATTTAAAATCCAAGCTCTGAGCTTTGTAAAAACTACGTGGTCTACATGTAAACACTGTGTAAATAACATCTGAATAAAAGGCAAGGACACACATTAGGAGCTGACAGAATTGTGTTTGTTGTGGCTGCCCTGTTAGCTGCCGCTTGAGCAGCTGAAGTAGAATAGTACTGATTGACTAGTGCCAGTTCAAGTGAAAAATATGCCAGCGCAGAGAAAAGTTAGAAACAGACACAGCAATGGGTTCTAGGATGTGTGCATATCTGTTGGTAGAGGGGCAAACAGAGCCATTTAATATGAAGCTGTGACACAAATGTTTGCTCATGATTTAATTCAGTGTAGAAATAGAGAATCAAGTTCTTAGATTTAGGATCTGTCAGCTGATACTACTCCACATGCTTTTACTGAATTTGATATATCATTCTGACTGCAATATTGTTTGAAAGGTTTTTTATGGTTATATGATCTAATATGTTTCTAAAACATTATGACTGAAATGCAGATTGTTTCATATGGTATAATGCAGC
Source organism: Strix uralensis (assembly GCF_047716275.1). Taxonomy (NCBI): domain Eukaryota; kingdom Metazoa; phylum Chordata; class Aves; order Strigiformes; family Strigidae; genus Strix; species Strix uralensis. Next base: position 23,143,208 of record NC_133975.1, read on the forward strand.
AGGAACACGTGTGTGGCAGAGGGGTTGTTTTATCTAGAAACTGTCCGTGATAAAGATGATCGTGGGACTACAACGTCTACCATACTATCTGGAGAACATCTATTTAAATGAAAAAAAGACTTCTTAATTGCTAGTTATGGATTGAAAGCTTCTAATGGCTTTTGCCGCACTGTTCAGTTTTGTTATTTGCTGGGAAACTGCATGTTTGTATTTATCTGCTCTAAGCAGCAGATTATGTTTTACTCAGAGAAATTGAAAGTAATCAAACATATGTTAATATCCACTGGCAAAGATTAGTGTGTTATTTAGAACAGAAAAATCTTAAGGAAATTGGAAATAATAATAGAAGATTTTTTTTTTTAATGAAGTGTTGAGATAGCATGCCTTTCATAAATTAACATGTGTAATATGTGCATTACAGTATAAGTATAGTAACAGCGTAATAAGGCTTTCAGGCTAACCAGTGATCAAACTACCTTTCCTTTTTTTTTTTTTATTTTTTAAACTTAGTAATAGAGAACAATATTAGAGAGATATATACAATTAAATTCTATCGTCTGTCATATAAACTGTTGTGGTAGCACAGTTTAGCTCAGAGACAACAAAGACATAAGAAAAATAGGAAGAACAATTTGTGCAATTAAAATTTGAGAAAAAATATGTCAAGAAGATACCTTTGGATGTGTATGATAAAATGGATTTCGGAGATGCTTATTTTTCCTTAAATTGGAGGAAAGCATTGGTTTTAATGGAAGAAGGTGTTCTAAAGATCTTGAGTTCTTTTGGAAATAAAACTGCAGCTAGCAATTTAATCTTTGTCTGTTTAAAAATACTTTTTAAGGCTGGAAAAATGCCCCAACTTCCTAAAAGAACTTAGGTTAGATCTTTCTGTTAACCTAGGGAAATACATTACAGTTGATCCTTTTTCAGCTATAATTATTCCTTAGAAGACAGGAACTTCTTCACTGAGTAAGAATAAAAGTATACAGGAAAGGGGAAGGATACTGCAATATGTATACTTATATGATAAGATAGGTTTTTCAGTTTTAAAAGTTTCTGGTACACAATGAAAAGATGAAACAAGCTCCTCCAAAGAGGGAAAGTAAGGGTACTTAAAAACAGTTTACTAGGGGTATATAATAAACTTGCTTGGAGTCTAAACCATATTTTCTAGAAGACATTCTTTTATCTTGCTTCTAGGAAGGGGAAAATCTTCAATTCCTGCATTCAAGGAACTGTCTGGAAGATCATAATGGTACTTTCTGTCCAGAGAAATTGAGTCTGAGTATTTTTGCTGAACATGGGTTTTTTTTTATCAAATAAATACTGACATTACAATGCCTGCAAGTAATTGAATTAATAGTTATGGAGGCTTAAATGTACATCCTGACTGATAGTATTATATTCTCTGACAAAATCTGAAGGCTTAAAGTCATGAAACTCTTGATGTAATTTGTCTAGCAGACTGATGGGAAATATTAAATGAATATCAGCTTAGACTGCTTCTAATACTCTTGCAACTCATGTTCAATCATGATGGTTAGTGAGACATTGATTAGTGTTGGAAGACTAGTGGTGAGCTGAAGAAAGTAGAGTATGACTGGAACAGAGGAGCAATTGCTTTTCATGAGCCATTATGACTGGTGCAGGTCCCTCAGAAGCCTTCAAAATGTCTGGCAAGTGGCATGGTATTGGTTCATGAAAGAAAAAGTTGGCCAATCAAATGGTTTGCATTCGTTGCATGCATAGAGCATGTTAATAAGTGAATGACAGCCCTTATTTGCTCATATCAATCATATTTTAGAAAAATATGCAAGGGTTTCATTTGTGCAATTATGGAAACTAACAGACTTGAAATTCAGCTGCTAACAAAGTGTCAAGTCTTCCTGCTCAAGCTGACAGATCTCTAATAAGTTGTCATCTTATATTTACTTTAAAAGACTTTATTGCAGAATATTGAATATTTTGCAAGGATAGCTGATTGCTATGGACTTCATGCTATTAAGCTGTTGAGAACAAGGTAGTAATAAGCTAAGACCTAGTCTTTTGAGGGGCAAAGACTTTATTAATAAACTCAGCTGAATTTTAACCATCTCTTTTTTGAAATGTTATTGAAGGTGTCGTATCAGTTAATTGAAATAAGTACTTGATATTGGGCTCTAGAGAAAATGTTAGTAATTATTGCAGCTCAAAGTTTAGTATTTCCTTTAGAGTTTAATTAACAGCATTATGATTTGTGTCATAGAGCAGTTCTAGTCCTTGCCATTTGCAAACAAAAAGCCTTAGCACTACTTTGATGTTTTTGTTGCCAGACAAAGCTTTTATGACAGGTTTGTTCAGCAAATGGGAGAGAGTTTGGCTCTGGAGGTGGAGTTTAAGCATACGTGCCTAAGAAACCATTTCAGAAAGATAATTTTCTAGTAGCTACCTTACTCTAACTGTGACTGTGTTTTGAATCACAAAGTTACCTATGTATCTAAGTTAAGATTCACAGTTAGAAAACCATTTCATCTTGAAATCTGTGCTCTGGTGACGTCCAGAAATAAGGCAAGACAAGAGCAGTTAAGTTCTGAATGCTCCTAAAACATATGAACTCAGCACATAGCTTAAAATCAGAGTAGAAACCACAGAAATTGTCATTCAAGCATGACTACTGGAAGTTGTAGGTACTATATTTAGCCTAAGGGGATTCAGGTCCAGAGCTTCCAACTTTTCCTGGTGAGAGCCATCATCATCCTGTAGCTGCATGCTGCACAGCCACTATCAGGAGGTACCAAAAGAAGCAGAGTGACCTCGACTCTGTAGCTTGTTAGGCATCCAACTAGGGACAGAGGTCTGCTTTCTAACATCTGACCAGAGGTCCCTTTCTCCCCTTCTAACTGAATGCTTACCATTCAGCTAGAGAGGTAGAGCATGTTCCTGATCTCTCCCAACCAATAAGAGAACACTTGCATGATATTACTTGGGAGGGAGTGGGGTTGTGTATCAAACACTCAGGTTTGAACACAGACAAGATGACTTGAGCTTTCAGTTGCATTACATAAAAAATAAAGTAAAAAATTGCTACTAAATTCTCTATTCTGGGATACAAGTTCTGCACCTAGATTAAGGTAAATCACCATGTTTTGTCAGTACAATTTCATCTTAGTAACTCTTACTGACTACTTGTAAACCAGAATATTTTCATGACACCATTTCATTTTGTTTTAAATCTGGGATGATAAAATCAAATTCTTGCAGGGGATCAGTATTGAAGGTCATGGCAGATAGTATAATAGAGAAATGTAATAATGCAAACTATCATAAACTTTCTTGTTCCCTGAAATATACTGATACAACTTTACGGAAGTAAAAGGTTCTTGTTAAAATTGGTGTGTGTAGCAGAGCTCAGAAGACATGTACTTTCAGAACAAGTTAAATATTTCCAATAATGAGTCACTATGGCTTTTCACAGACAAACAAGCAAGTCTGAAAAAGTCTGCTTTTGTTTGAAACACTTCTCTCCATATCTTAACATTTCCACACAAGTTTTTCATGTGACAAAAAATGCATAGTTCCTTTTCTTCTACTTACAACATTATTTATTTCCCAGTATTTACAATATGGGAAATTCAAAATGTGTCGTTTAGTTAGGTATTAGAAAATTATACCTTTCCATTAGAAAACATACCTTTTCACAATCAAATTGCATTTGGTCAATAAAAGACTATTTTCCTGTTTAACTCAAGATTGTGCAGTTACTAATAGTGAGCAATTAATTTCAGAAGTTATTATGGAAGGCCATGTTTTCAAATAAGTCTCTTTACCTAGAAAAGGGTTGGATATGTGTCTGTTCCAAGCTGTGAGGTGTTAAGATATTCTGCATTTCAGAATGTATGAGGCAGAATTCTTCTGATGTTTATAGCCTTTAAAATGTTTCAATTCTTTTAGAACTGCTTCCATAGTTAAAAACAGAAAGTAGAATAGAACTGCAGTGCAAGTGCTTTGATGTTTTGGATACTGATAGATTTTCTTGATATAAGATGACCTATAGTTATTGACAATACTTTTCTTTCTAAGCCAGATTTGCAGAACTACCTGGAGTTCGCTTGTTTTGCATTTCATTTGATGAACAACAGAATATTAAGCATGAAGGAGGTAATTATACTGTTTGGTGTAAGTCAGGTTTACTGTCTGGGATGGCTATTCAAAACACTACAGAAATTTCATTATACTTGCTTATCTCGTTTCGGTAAGAGTTGATTTCCTTTAAACTTTAATGATTGCCTTTTTTTTTTTTTTTTTTTTTAAATGGGTAGACAAACTTTCTAAACATGGATCCCTCTTTTATGTTCTTTTTAACATTCTTTTGCTGTTCTTTATAAAACCCCATCAAACAAAATCCCCCAAACCAAAAACCACCTGACAATATCCTAGTAGGATAGAAGAAAGTTCAAAGTAAAACATTACATGTAATACACAGTTGTGCTATTTGTATTTCACTTTCATAGCAGACCAAGAAAATTGGTGAAAACTAGTCTTAATTACTTAAAAGAAGTTTTTCCATCCTGTAAACTTTAGTTTTGTTCTTTTTCCCTCTGTAATCTCATATGATACAATGCCCTTCTATACTCTGTCAGTCGTGTTCCACCAGCAAGTAGGCATATATAACTTGCAATTTGTATGTTTAATAGGGTGAAACATAATATCTGTAAACTAGGAATGATATATTATAGCAGGCATTTGTTTTCATACAAATTACTTTTTCCTACAAATTATATACTGAGTTATTTGCAATATTGCTTTGTGAGTAAGAATTTGGTTGAGTTTCTATTACAGTCAACCTTTTGAACCTTATATTAACATCACTGCAATTTCAGAACAAAAGTTTTGTGAATAAGGCCAGAATTTATTTTGTTTCATCAGACTAAGTTTATAGGTTAGTGAACTTTTAGGGGTGTAACCTTAGGTAAAGCAAAGCTGGTATGGCTCCATAGGTAGCTTCAGCTTCATTTTTTATGTGATCTCTTTATAAATTAGTACTTGTTGATTTCCTAATGTTCCTTTGTTTATGTTTTTGTTTGGTGGACTGCTTGGTTCAGTCTTGCAATGTAAGGTAACACACCAAGAGATGCCAGAAGCATCCTATTCTCCAAAGCCTTATTTTATCAGATCACTAAGTATTAAGCTGAAGATTTTATTTGTTTTTAATAGTGAAAACAAAGAACTTCTGAGTGAGACAGAATGTAAAGGTCTGACAATGCATCTTACTACTCCTCTTTGACATCTTTTCCTTACAGACTATTTATTCAAGCAACCTTCAGTGGCTTCTTATATGTAATAAACTCTACAGTCTCCTCCAAGTCCATTTCCATCACCTATAAATTTAGACTATTGGAGGCAGGGGCACAGGTCCCCCTCTGAGCTTCTCAGCTAAGCATGTAGAGTTGATCTTAAGAAAGGAGCAATCTTCCTTTTCCTCTAAAGAGTTCCACTTGACCTAAAGCTCATCAGTCAGAAAAACACACACAGTGCAGCTGAGCAGCTTTGCTGAGCAGCTTTACACTTTTGAGCTGAAAAAATACATTATACAGTATTTATATGACAGACTAGAAACAAGCAAATCTTTAAATTGTACTTTCTATCATAGTATTTTACCATCTCTGTCCTTGTAACATAGTAGAGATGCAGTCACATACAGTAAAAATTTCGGTACTGTCTTTACTGTACCTGTTTGAAGAAGATCTGTTATCTTTCTGGACACAGAAATTATCTATGATTTGGATATGTTATTGGTGTCAATGTCTTAACAAAGAGTTTAAAGTTGCATAAATCTTCATCTGCTTTATAACAGTTAACAAGCAAAACCCATACATCTCAAGAGACCTAATCTTTCCTTTCTGTTCAACTGAAATTTTCAGTTGCTATCTTTGGAACAGATAGGGATCACACTACATTTATTTCAGATTTGTGGCATGCCACTAGCTTTAGTTGATTACTTCGAATTTGCAGTTCTCATTGATGGCTGAAATATCAGATTCAAAGGATGTCAAAGCAGTATGACGTCAGGTTCTGAATACGCAAAATATTTGTGCTTTTTAGAAATTTAAATTAAGTTGGATTGACTGGACTTCTAAATGTTATGTGCTAATGATGTAGTGCATCTTGTGAAAGCTATGCCTTAGGTGTATATTACCTTTCCCTGAAAGACAAATTAGGTAAAACTGAACCAGTGAGAAATTCTCCCAGACATAATTAGAGCCATTGCTTAGTCCTCTGGCTAAGTTTGTGTAGCTGAGGTCTCAAAAATTCCTAAGGGAGTTTTCAAAATATAGAATATTATAGAAAGCTGTATAAGCTTTGTTTTGTAGAATAAAAAATGCCTGCAGCTAGACAAATTTTCATATACTGACGTATAATAAATAAGAGAATCTAACAACAGAGAAGTTAAATGATACTTGCTTTTTGTGACATTAGCAAGGAAATTTTATTCCCGATCTCCTGTTTCTTCCATCAGTTTTACCTCTTGAAATTTGCCAAGTTACTTCTGTAAATCTTAATTCAGATTAAAACATCCCTATGAATAAAAATGTTATAAATTAACAAGAAGAATTGTTCTCTTATAGCATGATGAGATTAATAAGTACTGTAACAGATTGCTATTTTGTTATTCCAGAAGAAGATATAAATATTTTCAAATAGTTTCAACTAGAGGCAGGATATTTCTCTACCGAGTTTCAAAAAGCTGGTGGTGTAAAATACATGAAGTCCATAGAATCACCTAGTGACAGACAAAGATCTTATAATCTCTTGGAATTTAATTGATGCTGCATCTCTCCAATGACTTTTAAACTTGTGGGTTTAGTACATGCTATCAGTCATAAAAGGAAAGGAAAGAAACTTGCTTCTTTAATCTTTCTTTGGATGTAGTGTCCATACACAGCTATTCTTGTAAATTACTTTGATGCAGTTACACATTTACTTATGGATTTAGTTTTGCAACACATAGAAGACTTGGGCAAATCTTTATTATCCATTGTAAATTATTCCAATGGTACTTGCACCCTGCTACTGTTCTTTGTAGGGAAATAGGGATATGTGTGTTTGTGACAATAAATCCAGGGAGGGAAAGCATTCGTATTAAGTATTGACCTATGTCAAAGATGAGATAACAGATTTTATCTGGGAATGGTTGACATGAGAAATAAAGGTGTAGAAAATACAAGTAAAATTAAGTCTGATCCCTTAAAGGAAAATAAGGGAAACCTGTCTCTCACAGACATTTCTTGAAGCATGAAAATTTTTTAAAGGGCATCCTAATTTATCCCGTTCACAAAGCTATCTGTGATGGCAGGAAAAGATTTTTTCTTGAAATGGATGCCTTATTCTCTTTCTCCCAGTAGCTGTTCAGAGCCTTTTGTCTATTTATATTCATTATTCTTGCTAAGAACAGTGCTGTTTTTCATTATTTCATTGGCATGAGAAGCCCTGATTCAGTTTTGCTGTCAATTTTGATCTTTCTGTACCTCCTTAGTTTCAGTGACTAAAAGCATCAGTAAATAGAAACAGAGAAAACCCCGTAAAATACTTCTGCAGCAGCATAAATTAAGTTTAACAACACTCAAGATATATGCAATTGCAGTTCATGTCTGTGATAGGGTAAAGCATGCACTGAGAGTTTGTTTAGCTGTTTATTGCACTGCTACATATTTAGCAAGTTTTCACATATCTGGTGGGAAAGAGATTTGCTAGTATACATAAATAGTCTAATAAGATTTTCAAAATACCTTCACACAAAGAGCAGAATAAAATCAATGTTAATTTTAATGCTGATAAGTATTTTTTGTCAAAATGTTTTGACAACATGTTAATTCTTTCATTTACTTTCTATCTGTATCACTCAAAAGTAAACATGATTTTCAACTTTATCTAGCCAGACACTCATCTCTGATTAGAAATAGAATATATCTATATATGGCCATACTTTACCAGTACAATTAAATTAATTAACTTGAAGTATAAGTTTCATGAATTAATCACGGGTGTCTACCACTGTGGACTGAGTTTATCTGCTATGCTTAGTGTAGGCCTAATTTAATGGATCACTATCAGAGGTGCTGTTTACAAAGGGGTATGAAATACGCTCATCAGCTCTTTGCTGCTCACTCCTATACAAGGACCATGAAATATCCAAGTGTGATGCCCAGTTTCTTGTAGGACTTCATTTAGCTCTGGTATAAGTGTGCCATTCTCTTTGAATTATTCTCCTGGAATAATTCTATCCCCTGACTATGGTGTCTCAGGTGATTGATAATTGTGCACACAATATTTTGCCTTGAATTGCACCTTCAAAGTTGACCCAAGTAGAAACCAATTGTACCATCCTAGAGTGAATCTACTATTTGAATAAATTAGTTATACTCCAGTGCACAATGCTTTATATTCACAAGAACCACAATCCCAACTGGCATCTCTATTATGATCTCAGAAAGGAGCCAGAGACTAAAACATTGTGCAGAGAACAATTTTCTACTGAATATTTTTCATTTGGGAAACCACATTCTGAATGGCCTGGAAGTATGCACCATATGATCTATCCATGATACATTGTGAGGGTAATAGTAGGCAATGACCATTTTCTAAAAGGAAATTAACAGTTTATTGAAAACCTGTCTAAAATAATAACTGCCAAAATACCAAATTACTCTTTCTTCCTTAATAATAATTGTCTTTCAAGTCAGATGAAAGCTGTAGATTTTGTATTTTTCTGTCTGGTTTGGTCTTGTAAACTTGTTTTCATCTTTTACTTCTTTATGCCACCCAACTCCTATATTTGACCCTTTAAGCACTAGTTTTCTGTGTCTTGTTCAGATTTTCAAAACAAACCGGCAGCTGCTAAGTGATTATGACCACTGCAGCTGATATTGGGTAGGTTAGCAGAAATGACTCTGTGAATTTACACTGGGAATAAAGAGGATTATTTTATTTTCCTATACTGTAGTCAATACATTTAATACACTAATAGCTTCATTTTCTTCAGTATATGTACTCTTGCCAAAAAAAAAAAAAAAGTGTTTAACCTTCCTGTTTTACTTAATATTTACCTTACTATTTTACTTAACTGAGTTTTGTGCTATCCTAGCAGATATAATTAGGGTTTTTTCCTACCTCTTGTCAAGAATTTAGCCATGCATTGCAAGTGGAGCAAGCTTAACATTGTCCAGTTTCAAATCTTTTGTCAGTTTTACTGGCGTCTGAGTGAAAGCATAAGCTAATAATGTAAGAAACTTCTTGATATTTAAATGAATGAAACAAGATGGAGATTATCTGATTCATTCTTGAAAAAGTAGATGTTGGCTATGAAGCAGTAGTCAAAAGTATGTGTACTGTACTTCTTAAGAAGTCTAGAAACGTCACAAACTGAGGAACAATGGAGTATTTTCTGAGGTTTAAAATTTTATGGATGTGGTTATACACTTCGGCAACCAAGCTAAACAAAAGCATACTGACTAATTTTAATGTTGTGCTGTAAAACAAAAGAGCGGATAAATTGCAATATTAAACAATCTTAAACCAAAAGAATGGATTCATTAAAGAGTACTTCCATTGGAGTCACTTCTGACAAAAATCATTCCATTTTTTACTTTGGAGTTAGGAAATATTTCACATATTTTGGAGGAATACCTCAAGAAATCTTTAAAGGGATATGCTCAACTGCCTACTCAAGTAAGTGGCTTAGGAAATCTGAAGATATGTTACCTGGTAGCTGGTGAAGCAAGCAAAAACCTTCATCTCAGGGATGAGAGAGAGATCATGACTAATATGGTTAGACATTCTTTTTCAAATCTAATCTTGCCTTTAAATTTTATCAAGACACAGTTCTATTTGTAAAGTAAAATTCTACTTCTTTACCTCCTATAACTGTTAAGTGAATGAAACACTGTAGGATGCTTATGGTCAAGGGCAGGGATCAAAAAGCTATGATATAACTACAGGATCCATTAGATTCCTCCTCCCACAAGAAGGATTGAGACTATTTCTGACAGGCTTAGACTTTGCAAGTAAAACTTGATTTTTTTGACTTCTCTCTTTTGTTTCATTGAAACTATTGAACCTTCTTCTCTACCTTCCACTAGTATAAAAAAAAAATAATTATACTACAGTGAGATAAACAGTGATACTCTAATCTCTTTTAGTATAACATCCCTCTGATTCATGTGTATGATTACGGTCTATCTACTGTACATGCACAAGGGGAATTAGGGCTGTGGTTAATACTTAATTATTAATGGACTGTAACCCAGATGAATCTGTCATAAGTATGTAACCATTCTGAGCTGATGTTTGTAATTAATTCACTAGCTGTAATCTGCACACAGAGCTGAAAAATCAATAAAAAAATTAATGAAAAAATCCCTTTGAGCAGGACAAAAACCACACTGAGAGATTAATTATCTTCCTGTATTTGTCTTGTATTTGTCCCTACATTTTTTGAGGTGTGAAGACTTTTCCACATACTTACTATAAAAACAATAACAACCCAAACACTCTCCCTCCCCTGCATCATCTCAATGAGAATGTACCAGCACTTATAACAAAAGTGCAAACTTAGGTGGATTAATTCTGGGGTAGATTTTATCTCTTCTTCGGAAAAGTTGAGGGTTGCAAAATAGTTGATCTAAGACCAGGGTGACACTATGGCTCATGCAACTGACATGGAATAAATGACAAGAGTCTGTAACTAGTTAATCAGTAAATCATTTCCTTTCCCTGTGACAGGTGGAAGTATTACCATTTATACCTGAGTTTTATGATTTTATACTTCTGTTATGCTTCATGATTAATGAAGATGAGTACTATATTTTATAAAATTTAGCCCATTCCTTCTGGAGTATACTTACACAAACAGGAAAAACGTGTATTCATACAATAATCTTAAAATGTTTTTTATTTCTGCTTTTAAAATTCATTTAGGTCTTGTGTCATGTAGATCTTCTGCTAAAGGAATGAAAATGCACTCTTTGTACTTTTCAATTCACTGAATTGAATTAAATTTGGTTCTGTATCCCAGAGCTTGCTAGTAGGATTAAATAAGTAAAACTACAAACTTATATGTGTATTTGTGAGAGAAACATGTATGACATGAACAGATGAGTATTATTTTCTATTGTGTGGGATAAGGTTCCCTTTATGTGACATAAAAGGTTAAATGGATCCTTCACATGACTGCTATATTTCTTCTTACAACTTCCTCTTGACAGCTACTAAAAAGACAAGTAGTCACAAGTTATTTGTTTCTGCTTCATGCTGAGCTCTACGTTATTTAAATGTTCGTTTGCATGCAGAGCATGGAGAACTTTCTTCCCTCCATTTGAAAATAACATAATATAAATTAGTACAGTTTCAGCACATTTTACCGTTACTGTTCAAGTTTAACCTTTGAAGGTCTATGACTTGTAACAAAATAAACATTACATGAGTCACACAGAAAACCTCTTGGGAACATGAGTAATTCCCTTTTTATGAAAGCAGTACTACTATTTAATATATGTTATTATATAATATTTTTTCTGTATATGTGGGAATGAAATAAGATCCAGAATCCATCAATATGTTGCTGCATGAAATAGAACTGTATGAAGCATTTCATTTTCAGGATGCAGTGGTTCTATCAAGATAATCAGTTCAAGTTACTATCTCATGTGGCAGAAGGATTCTGTAAGGAAAAAGTAACTCACTGAAAGATATGAAAGAAAATCAGTATTCTCCCTTAAAACCAGTTCTTAAACACAGAAGCATTCAACCAGGACTTTATTTTAGTTTGAGCTCTTGTCCATAGTCACAAATGGTTCAGTTTTGCTGTTTGTTTGTTGTTCCCCCCGCCCCATTACTTGTGATAAACAATTAAGCAGCCATGCCTGGAGGGGTGGTTGTGCCTTTTTAATCAGCCACCCTTTGAACATAAATGTTAGTCATATCTAGTGCATTTTTATATCACTTCAACAAATATTAAAAATGAACTTGCAACTCTGTTAAGTCACTGATTTTTTCTATATGTTCAACTTTCATTATCGATTCTGGATATCCTCTGAGATACATGTAAGATATCCATGAGATCTAATGACACTGAATGTCTTTTGGGATTGTGCTTTTCATTTCTAAATGGAAACAATGCATTCATTAATATTGCCTAGAAAACATTACTTGGAGTATCTCCAAAAAGAAGTTGTCTTTTGAATGAAATATAGGCATAAATGGGAGATGAGGGGAAATCCTATAACCTTGTTTTTCTCTTCTGTGGCAAGAGCACTGGTTTACTACCTGGTGTCCATTCCTGATTAAGAAAATACATTATTAAATACTTATAACCAAGAAATAAAATAAAGGGGAGGCACAGTATACAGCTGAGATGAGCCAATAATGGCTGTTAGCTACCCTGTTCCCTTAGAGCTCCTGCAGCCCCATCACTTTGACACGAGTATCAAGGAAATTATGTTGACTTTTGAGCCCTGATTCAGAATTTTCTTAAGTAATCTTTAGGAGAGCTGACATTCTAATTGCTCCACGAATTGTTTCAATTCTGAGTTTGTTAAGCACTGACATGTTTTACTGAAAAAAAAATAAAGGTATGTAATTTGACACAGTGACAGATTAATACTTTAGCATCAGATTGGCAGAACAATTAGACAGCTTAAATGTTTCCTACATCTTAATGTCTATGCTACTTCAGGAAGCCATAGTAAGTCCTACTTTTCTGAAGGATATGTTGCCATTTCAGTGATAAAAGTAAATCAGGCTATCAAAGGATTTAACAGGATTACAAGGAGTCTTGTAGCAATTACATGCAAATCTAGAAAATTAAAATATAGGGAATTTAAGCCCAGCGTGGTGTATTTTGTACAGTACTTGCCACTGGTATCACATAAACTGATACTTTTTAGTCCTCATTATATATATATGAGATTGGTCTTGTGAATGACATGAAATAAAGTCTGAACTACAGGATAACTACAACTTAAACAAGAGAAAACTGTATGTTTCTAATGTGCTTCCTTTTATATTATAATGTAATCAGGGTTTAAAATTAATATTTGTCTAGAATTATGTCTGTAGAATTTTATTTTACTTACACATAAATTTGTATGCAACCTATATTGTGTTTCCCCACTGACAACTAACTGATTAGTATGATTTGGGCCTGGAAGAGTACTAGTTTTTTGGTGTAAAAAAAAAAAGCCATAGGTCTGTTTTATATATAAACAATCTTTAAGTCAATTTTGAAATACTGATGATTCCGTGAAGATCAAAGATGCAATGCTACAAGAGCTGGTACAATAATTTTTTAGGTAGGAAAGTTTTTTATGGAGTTATTCTATAATTAGAGGAACAGATAAAGAATATTGTACCTTAACCTGCTGGAGGCAATTGTGATAGAAATAACTATGGAATCTAAGCCAGGAATTTTATTGCTTCGGTAATATTTCTTTGGTTACATGTCTGAGTCATGTTAAAAAACTATATAGTCTGGTATAGTTTGATTAATTAAACAAAGGAAATACATCAAAATCTTATACATTCTTTATCTTATTTGATGCTGTTCCTCCATAAAGCAGAGGCAGTTATTATGTAAGGTAAACAACAAAACCAAAATTTCATATAAGAAGTAAACACTGTTGAAATTTTATTCTTTACAGAGTCTCTCTTATACCAGTTTCAAGTTTAATAGACTTCAGAGGCATGATATTTGTTTTGCACCACTACAGGTGGAAGCAGTATTCAATCTTTACCTTTTTGATTAAACTGTAAAATGGAATGGATGTGTTGGGACTCAGAAAAGAAAATTTTACAAATGTTAGGTTATCATGTTGGAACCTGAGAGTGGTTTTTTTTATAGCATTACTGTCTTTTTTGTTTATGTATTCCTTTGATTAACACCTGTCTTAAATGGTCTGAGCATTTTGGTTTTTTGTTTGTAATTCTATTAACATGAAATTTTAAGGAGGATGTCATTCTAAAATGGACTTTTAGCTGAACATAAGCCCAAATTCTAAGGTTGATTTGTTACTGAACAAGTCAAGAATCTTAACCCAGAAGCAGTTAAGGATTGGATTGAGGCCAAAGTACATAAATGTTAGTACTTATATTAACAGAATTGCAGAGCTGAAGGGAACCTGTAGAGGTCATTTAGTGCATCCTTGCTTTCCCAAGGTAGAATTAGCCACGTTTATATTACCCTTGGGAGGAGATTTTCTAGACATTCATAAAACCCTCCCAGTGGTGAAGACTCTATAACCTTTCGTCACTACCTTTGGCCTCAAAGTTTTTTTCTAGTTTCTAACCTGATTTGTCATTGTTGCAATCAAGCCATTACTTTTGGTCCTTTCCACTATGGACATGCAAACTAGATTGTTCCCACTTTTGGTTTAGGTGCACTCTTGCCTTTTAGGTACATGAAAAGTGCTATTTTCTCCCTCAGTTGCCTTATCTTCTGGCTAACTTGCTTTCAATCATCTAACATGAGCTTTTTTCAGATGTTACAGAATCAGCTACCTGTTTCTGTTTTCTTATGGTATTGCTTTGTTCGTTTGTTTTAGTTTTATTAGTTTTATTGGGAGAGGACTATATAGTATCTCACGTTTGCTTTGACAATTCCACTCTGGTTTCTCTTGAAACCAGCTAAGTACTTGGACTTTTGACGTGTTACAGAAGTCAGTCTTGCTGTTCTTAAGAATTATTTAAGGGATACTTTTATTTTACTGTTTTTCAAGTAAAGTATTGAAAATTCTCACTTTCATTCTGTGTTCCGTTTTCCTTGCATAACAAAAGAATAAAAAGGTTCAGAATTCATTATTTTATATCCTTCTGTCATACCTCCTCTCACAGTATTAATCATTCAATCAATGTACATGTAAGCCTTTCTGTACTCTGAAATATTTTCTTAAGCACTGAAAAGAATTTCAGAATTGGGCATGATATACATGAAATTATTCTAAGTCCAAAAGCAATTAATGTATTCATTACTTCAGTGCAGTTGGCATATCTCAAACAGTGGATTTGTGTTTGACTTTATTCAGTAGGACTGTTTTAGAGATGGCATGCACTATCTCTGCAGTAACTGATAATGCCACATTCAGAATGACAGCAGTCCAAGCCCTGGGGCACTAAATGCTTCTTGAGATATGTTCAATTGCTGTTTAACTGTATTTAGCCTAAGGTGCAGAGAAAGAAAGTGCTGATGCCTTCAAACATGTTTAAGTATTTTAATAGTCTTGGCATGTCAGAATATGCCACAGCACTAACTAGGGAGCAGTTCCTGAATTACTGCAATTACGAGGCAGGAATTTCAAAGACAGTACTACTGTAGCTGTGTATCACTATAGCTTAGCTTCCCCCCCCCACCTTAAACAGTGATTTTCTACAATAAGCACCCTCTCGGCTGTTTTCTGCATTATTGTTCTATGATCATGTATTTAATACTTGTTATGCTTTAAGAACTCTATCGTGTCTCCAATCACACAGCTCATAAAACAGACAACCATTTAATATAAAAGCTATGTAAATGGACTCCTGTTTAATTACAGTCTTACTGATGTTTCACTTGAATTAGGCTGCCCAGGGAGGTGGTGGAGTCACCATCCCTGGATGTGTTTAAGGGTCTTTTAGATGAGATGTTGGGGGATATGGTGTAGGGGAGAACTTTGTAGAGTAGGGCTGATGGTTGGACTCGATGATCCCAAGGGTCTTTTCCAACCTGAATGATTCTGTGATTCTGTGAATTTTGGATGGTCCTCTGAATATAGTATATTTGTGTACAGAGTGCAATAAAAAGTGGGATGAAAAGTGGCTCATCTAAACCACAGTCTCTATCATTACTGTATGACAGTTCCTATTCTTTTTTCTTTTCTCACAACAGCCTGGAACTACTGCCCAGGCATTCTTTACAGGTTCTCAGTAACTGGAACCATGCAGGGATGTTATAGGCCCATCAATGGAGAAAGGCAGCAAAAACTGCATGTAGTCATTGATTAGTCATAGATACTATTTAGAACGCATCTGCTAGTGAGTCCTCAGATCCCGTGGACCAATCTGCACGGTTACAGAAGTACTGCTGTAGTACTGTACTGTATGGCTACGGTGGTCATGTACTCCTCTAATAAAAGGTCTACAGCTAAGAATGCTTCCTGGGCACAGAGTTCTTTCTGGGAATGTTCTGGGAATGTTCAAGTTATTTATCTAGATAGCATGTCAGTATTGCTGCAGAGGGTTTTCCATCTCCAGGGACAAGTGGAACAGAGCTTTTAACTACTTAAGTACATCTAGAGTCTGTTGTTATCATAGGCTTTGTGTGTAGTTTGCAAAAGATGAGAAAATGGAAAGCTCCTTGCATCTTTCTCCAAATGCTGGGTTTGCATAAAATAGAAAACTGGTTGTTAAAAATGTGCGGAGCAGAGCTAGAGTGAGTATGTATCCTTAATTGTATTTCTGCAATGTGTGTGTAAAAAAAGCACATAGCTTGTAACATGTACTTGTTGACTACTATGTTCATAATACTTTCTCTGTACTTGATGAAATATGTTGACCTTTGATAAGGAATGGGAAGAGAAAATAATGGAAAATTGCTTGGTTGGAATATTTTCGTTGATTTTTTGGCTTTAAACTGGATATAGAACATCATATTTCCCCTCTCCACACTGCCATGGTAGGTGCCTTCCTTTTTTGGTAACAAGCAATCCTTCCAGCCCTAAAGCAAGAGTCAGCTACAATCAGCAGAAACATGAGCACAGATATAAATAACTCAATTCATTTGCATGCAAAGTTTTATGGAAAACATAAGCTATCACCATTGCAGAAATTAGCCATAAATGTTTAAAGATCTGTTGGCTTAATGATAAAAGTTAATTTTTAAAAAAAATTATATTTATCAGCTAACTTTGGAAATTGGTGGAAGCTTATATCAGGTACAATGAGAAAGTAAATTATGAGATCCTGTAAATTAGTGTTCTCCATTTTTTTTTAAGCTTAAGTCTAAGCAGTTGCAAGTGAAATCTGCTTTATAAATATTCACTTTTGAAATCTCCATCTACATGTATACCTATAAACTTGGTAAGTATCTGCATTCTAGGGAGTGTGTTTACAATGGTTTTGTAAATAGCCAAGAAATACATAGTTCTGATCTAGAGACACCATAAGAGGATATGTTTGAAAATAGTTTAAATGCCATCTTCCATTGTAACTTTGAAGATAATTTTATGCAAATAAAGCTTAAATCTGAATAGTCTGCATATAAACAGTTAAAATCTAACCCTAAATCTACAAATTTCTGTATGACAAGAAATATCATCCCTCCAGATTTACTTTCTCACTAATTAACATTGTGATAAAATTTGTTTGTAAATAACAAGGATTTTAAGCACCTATTTGAGTCAATTTCCAGGTATGTAACTGTGGTAGAAATCTTTTGTACCCTTCCTTGATGATTTACCAATTGTGCTGACAAATTCTTTGCTGTGTCATATTCCATTAGGCTTGTCAGCTAGCAGTGTGGTTGCTGCTAGTGTTTAACTTCTAAACTGAGAAGTACTTTAAAAAGCATGTCACTTAGACACAGATACGTTTGGATGTACATTGTGCTAGAGGACAAGAGTAATTTTTTGTTTGTTTTCAAATTCAGAAATTTTTCACAACTCCATGGGCTAGATAATTTAAAAAGAGAAGCATAAAACTACTACTCTGCAAAAGAGGGTCAATCTGTTCAGGGAATTAGCAAAAATACAGTTGTATTATTTCACTTTGTAGCTAAAGTGGTGTGTCACTTTATTCAAAATGAAGGTTAAAACTCTGTTATCTACTGCAGTGTATAGAAAATACACAAGTTTTCCTTAATTGACTAGTTTAGGTACTGGTAAGAGTTTAGTCCTGACAGCACTGGATGTTTTAACGATCTTCTAATATAACACACACACAAAATGTTCCCTCCTTCCCTGCATTGCTTCCTGCCCCACCAAATGTTGACATTATGTCCATCTTTTAAACAGAAGAGCAGTTAAAATGCAACAGGTTTCAAAACATGTTAGATTAAATGTGTGCTTCAATGCTGTACTGATTCAAGCTCTTAGAACATATGCAAGAAAGCAATGGAGTAGAAGGCTACCTTAACCTTATGTGCCAAATATTAACTGAAGGGTGTTTTAGAGGGAAATATATCACACTGGCTCTGACAGCCTGAGGGAGGCGAGGCTGCTGCTGCTTCTTCATGTACCTAGGTCCAACCAGTAGCAAAGATGAAGATGTATTCCCAGTAGGCACACACATGCACCAAATATATACACAATTGACCACAAAGATCACACTCAGACCACTCACAGGAATGCAGACAGCACCAGTGGCCTCATTCTGCTTCCCTCTTTGGCTGGACAGGATGGAAGTCCACTAGTGAAAGTGGACATGCACATATGTATACATGTATATGCACACATAATAGACAGCCCATACCCAGGAGTTAGAAAAGAATTTAATAAAAAGGACAGATGGTTCTGATCAGGCACAGAGTACAACCAGACAAACTTATTAGCCAGCAAACTATTTACACATGACTGACACTTTATCCCACTATCTCCCTGTATTCCCATTCTTGTTCTTACCCAAATCATCAAAAACTCTCCCTTGCCCTTGCTTTAGGTTCTCCCCTAAACATTGCATAATAAGTCCTGTGTCATCCCAGACTGCTTTTCCCCCATATTCCATAATGTGTCCTACATACCTAGGCAGCAATCCCTCTCTTAGGAAGAAAAATGATTTGCAGAGCAGCTGCCAAGGACTCATGGTGATGAGTTTCATGCCTGGACAATGGGGCTGATGGCTCTGCTAGGCATAGCCCTGGGAGGGGGTGGACAAGGTGGTTGTTCCTCCTGAGTTCTTGATTTGAGTTCCTATCTGTCACTATACACACCTGTGCTCCTCTGGGCCTGGGAAGATGGACTTTTGATGGGCCGATGGCCTCTGTGATGGGCTTGGGAGTAGCCTGTCAGGGTATTATCTGGGTTAGTATTATCCTGCTACTGTCTCTGATCTCTTTTGTGGGTGTGAAGATAAAGTTGATCACATAACCCAACAGAGCGAGTCAGCCACATACTGGCTTAGAGGTTGTTGCTTCATAAAACAGCACTATAAGGCTGAATTGTACAACAAGTCCTCATGCTTTGCAATAAAGAACTCTAATATTTGTCCAGAAGTGAATAATGGATGCACTACAATGCAAAATGTTGAATTTTCAAGTGCGTGATTCAAGGACCACTAGTGAGGGAAGGATTTTTATCAACCCAAGTAATGCTGGCTCAAGATTTGTTTGCACTAAAAAGAAACCATCAGTATAATAAGACATTTACAGTTTCAATCTGGAAAACAAAAAACAAAAAAACAAAAACAAACAAACAAAACCAAAACAAACAAACAAACAAACCCAAACCACCACAACAACAAAAAATCCCTTTTCGATAAAAACATATTCCTATGTTTTAAATAAAGGTCAGACATATTGCCTTGATAAGCATTTGCTAAGGCTCTTCCAAATTAATAATTGAAATACTGGTAGTAAGCATAATGTTTAATGGTCATTGTCTGGAAATAAGGTGCTGTTTGAAGAGTTTATGGAGATTTAGATGGGAAGGGAATTTGCCCTGTTGTAAAAATATGAAGAAGGTTTGTCTGTTTAAAAATCAAAGCACGTCAGGTGCAGCTCAGCAGTTAATTATGCTTCTTACATTTAGGAAGCGCCAGAATAATACTAGATTTAGCTGACAAATAGAGAATTTTCCTGAACAGTCCCCATCTTTTGTCTATATCTGCAGAACACAGTCGCCTGAAAATTGATAGGCTGATAACTGTCTATAGTCTTTGAATTCTTCATTGAAAAAATGTCGGAATCATGGCTGAGTCTAAGTGCAAAAGCTTTAAAAAGTACAAGGGGAAAAAAAATTTAAAAAACCCCTGTGGTGGTTTAGCCCCTGCCGGGGTCTGAGACCACGTGGCCACTGCCCCTCCCCCACAAAGGGAGTGAAATACAAAGCCCCGGGCTGAGATAAGGAAAGGTTTAATACAACAGTGCAACTGCAACACAGCAAACAACAGCAATAACAATAACAGTAATAACAATGAACAGAGTAAAATATCTACCAATACAGCAGTGAGAACAGAGCAAATCCCACAGTTCACGCGGTAACCGACTGTCCCGCTTCGGCGCCAGGATGTGACGTCAGTCCGCATGGTATCTGAATAACCCGGCTAGAGCTCCCCCCTTACTGCTGGGGAAACTTAACCCTATCCTGGCTAAACCAGGACGCCCCCCAACACTCAGTTCCCTCCTCCAGGCCTTACACATCTCAGCTACAGAGTTACTCCATTATCTAAACATCAGTGCTGTTTTCCTCATTAAAATCAGTGACATATTGAAATATGGATTATACTGTATTCAGAATACATATAGTAGATTTTATAAAAATGTTGACAAGTGTTAATAATAAATAATATGCATATTCTTTACAATAGTGCAAGAAATTACTAATTAAATGAATCTTGAAATGCATGAAAAATATCAGGACAGGATGAACATAAATCTGACTTTCAAGAGCTTTTGCAATTCTATCAGGATTAAATCCACAGATGCTGAAATGAAATATGCTTGCTCTCCAAGCATCTATTGTAAATATTTTAAATTAAAACAGTTTATTCTGGATGGTGCGAAGGATTTTTGGTTGCTTTTTTTTCTTTTTTTAACCTCAGCAGTGGTCTTTATGAATTTAAAAATATTTCACGGTTGGAATTGTCACTGTTTGAGAGGGTCATCTGGCAGCCAAAATCAAAGAAAAAATAGACAAAATAGAAATAACAAAATGAAGGCTGAATAGGCCTTTGAAAGATATTTTATAAGGCATAAGTTATTACTGGTAAAATTACTGTTCACATGAATTTGGGTGTTATAGTGGGAAGGTAGAAAGTTGCCACAGCCCATATGAAGTGCCTGACTATGTTTTCATGTTGAAGCTCCTTGGTCCTTTTCAAGCTAATTGATTTGTTATAAAAGAAACCTAAAATTTTCATCAAATATATCATATGAAAGTCATATCAACTAAACTGGAAAAACTAATTCACTTGTTGATTTATGTTCCTTGTCAACTTTAATTGTTTGAATATCATGTTATTACTTTGTAGGCAGCTCCAGTTATTTCTTGTAGACCATAAAGTACAGTATAACTGAATAAAAGTTTCAGAATCTTACCTAGTGCTTAAAGCAGTTGAGGTAGTTTTTTAATTCAGTTGTAATGCAAGTATCAAAACACAAATCTTAAAAACTACCTGTGTTTTTATCAGGTAAGAGACAATCCTGCAGTCCCTTGAACTTTGCTAGTTTTCAGTGAAAGCTCTTACAAGTACAGTAGCTAGAAAGCTTAGACACAGTGATCTGGAACAGGACACATTCTAACACAAGTGACATTTAAAACAGTGCATCTATTCAGGCAGCACTCATTCTCCCTGTCCCTCCACATGCACACACAACATGCAGAACTGCTTTATCCGTACATGTTAGATTAAGTTTATAACCAATAGCAGGGTTTTTGTATGCTCCTACTAATCACTGGTTGTACGATTCATGTAACATATTGTGTACTAACAATGACTGCCCAATCGTCAGAAATACAAGTAGAGGTTTACATGATGTGCAAATTGAGTCCCATTGTCAATAACAGAGCTGCTCGCTTACAGGGCATTTAAGCATGTTCATAAGTATTTGCAGGGTGCAGGGCCTCGGGTTCCTTTTACATAAATTCTAAGCATTCTTTACAAAAAATTCAAGGAAAGGTATTTTTAATAATTTCAAGAAAATTGACAGTATGGAATTAAGTGCTTGTTTGATTCTTTTAGACATCAATATTCATTCAGTACCTAATGCCAAATGCTTTTGAGATTGATTTACAAGCACAGGAAGTGGCTTAATAGTCTTATTTTTCAGTTCTTGGGGTTGATGATAACTGTACAGATATGTTTGTTGCCTATGGGCACATACAGTGTAAAAAAAAAACTATTACTGATTAATTTCTGGCAACATTCTTATGAAGACCTTTAAAAATACCTTTTGTGAATTTAAAGATTCTCGGTTTCACTGGAAGTCATTGCAATATTATTCATTTGTAAAGACAACTCTATTTTACTTTCAGATTCAAGGCCTCTACCAGATGTAGCCCTGACAGGGAAGTGTACCCGAGAGTGTGATGAATATGGCCACTCGGACTCCTGCTGGATGCCAGTTCGCACTTCTCCTGAAAGAAAGCAGAAGAGCCAGCCAAAACTCTCCACTTTCATGCCTGTTGATGAACGGGGCAGTCAGGAAAAGCTGGCCAATGGAGAAGCCTCCCTCATGGGTGATCGCAACAGAAACCTCCTTAACAAAAAGTTGACCTCATCCTATGAGACCTTCAGTGCGGCTAGTTTCAGCAAAAATGAAGAAGGCAATCCAGAGGATATCCCCCTTACACAGACAGGGGAATACAAGCCATCTCCTGTCAATACTCTAACTAGAAGAGAAGTTTACCTGTAGGTTAAAAAGCAGCAAGAAAGTTCTTTCATATTCTAAGAAAGAAAAGGGGCAAAAGTCTTAAAATCAAAACAATTTTAACAAAAAATAAGAAACAAAAAAGAGGGGGCCACCAAAGAGACGAAAGATCTGCCTGCCACTTCTGCCTCCATAGCAGGCATTTAATTATCCTGTCTGCCTGACTATACTGTACAATGTAGAAAACGTTGTTACTTGCATGTCTAATTCCCCCTCACTGATTTTTATTTTCCTAAATCTACGGTTGCAAATTCCTCCCATAGTAACGAGCTTGATTAAAAAGAACACAACACACTGTTGTTTCCCCTCTGCAGAAGCATGAGTTAAGCCACTCATTTTGTTTGATTGTCATCTGGCTTGTTGAGGATAACAGGTCAGGGAAAATGTATTCAAAACATATCATCTGAATATTGCTGATCCCCACCAGGGACAATCCTTCAGAAACCATACAGATATAGAGATAAATATAAAGGAATAATCATTAATAGGCACTTTGTGAAGACCACAGCTTTAATATTCTCACCTCTCATCTGAGGCTGGAAGCAACAGAGATACATTCAGCCTGGGACTGAAGTCAAAAACATGGCGTACTTTCCTATGATTCATGAACTCTGGTTCTGTTTTATCCATAGAACAAATGTGTTCTTGCTGTGTCTCTCTCTTTCTCTCTCTTTCTCTGTAATGATTACTGCAACGTAAACACAATTAGTAACACGTATACCATAGGATAGTAATGATAAACTGTTGAAATCATTATTTTGGGCAAGACTAACATCTAGCTGGGAAGATCGTAATAACAAAAAGGCCAAAGATCACACAATGGATCAGGGGAACTGCTAAGTATCGGGGCTTGGCTTAGAAAACCAATATATTCACAAAACCACACATGTACTCACAACACACCTTCAGTTACATTTTGCACAGCAGCATACTTCACAAGCCCAGATGACATAATTTTTTTTCCAGTGTGGTTCAGTTGAATGCCCAAAGGAACTGATGTGGGGTTTTTTGTAATGACATGATATGTTGCAGCAGATGCTGCATATGATATGCTGCATATGCCAGTTCCAGGGAAATTTTAAGATCAAAATTAAAAGTGAATAGTAGTGATAGAAGGCTGTGTTAGTGAGAATGCTTGGTAGGGTGGAAAGGGTGAACAATCGGATGATGCAGTGACAAGAGAATATTACAAGTCAAATACAAAACCTTCTTTTCAGAGTGCAAGGAATGATTGCTAAGTCTTTTGTCATCAGTGTTGCAGATTACCAATTGCTTCAATTATGTCAAAGATATAATGAAGGTTTTCTTGAAACACAAGTGCATTAAAACCAAGAGAAGTGCAATACTAAATGATGTCAAGACTCAGAACATTTAGGCTAGGTAGAAAATGGCACTGTCATAAACAGTGGTATGATACTCACCTAGCAGGTCAAGGTGAGTCAAAAGGAGTCCAAGCTACTGTGATATGCAAGAGCTCTGGGCTGTAACAATTCTCATGGTGAACGCTTCTTGACAGGAAGAGGAAATTAAACAGATTTCTGTGCAATAAAAGCAACAAAACGTGCAGAACTTCAACCAGTTGCTTTGTAGCTGATGCTGTAGTAATAATGACAGACTGAGCTCAGACATTCAGATGAAAGCGACAATCGAACAACACAGCAAGGACAGCTCGAGGAGGAAAGCATTCAAATCCCTGGCTGTTTAACCTGGCGTTAAGGCATGGCTAGATGGCTCTTTAGTATACTGTAGACACAATGTAGCTTTGGGTAGTTTCTTGCTATGAAGAATTGCATAGAAATAACCTTAAACAGCCTAATGTAGAGGTTGGTAAATCAATAAAACTCATCACATTTATCTTTTGAAATCACTTCTTCATATAGTGGGATGTGCCATAATTGGCCATTTTGTTCTCCTCTCTTGAGTTTACTTTCTTCAAGTAACATTAGTGTATAGCAGTTATGATGAATGGGCACATTTTAGAAAGAAAATATTAAAATCAAAGATTAATAATGATTGAACATTTTTATGTTTAATTATTTAAGTAATATGGAGAGATGCAAACTAGTACTTTGTTATGAGACTGCATACAGCAGTTACTGCTTTGTATAATCTGTAAGTACCTGTTTAAAAATGCTTCTAAAAATGCTTATGTAATGTATACACATTTTTCTTGCACGTTTCAACAGAATACACGATTGCATAAGACAAATGTTCAACAGAATTTCCTTTAATAAGATTTTATTTAATATTACACACACCAAAAAAAAAAAGTTAGTAGCTTGGTTCCATATATTCTTAGACCCTTTTTCTACAAGGCTAATAATACAGGTCATAGAAGACCTTCAGATTAAAAGGATCAGCAGTCACTCACCAATTTTTGCACCACATAAGACAGTCATTAAATACTTTACTTGTGTGCATCTCCTTAGATCTAAAATGGGTGTGAAAGATTTTTTAAAAAATTCTATCTACTGTAAGTATTCACAATAATTCTAGTGGAACTAGCCACTATTAATGTGCTGATTACTCTTCTGACCTGGCATGACACACAAATATATTTTGTGTTTGTATTTTTCCTCTTTATTTGAAATAGGTTAAATCTGGTGCCACTCCATAAATAGAGTGTTTTTGTATAAAAATAAACAAATAAAACTATAAAAAAATAATTAGGGTGAATGCAAAATATGCAACTGTGCCTTTTATACCTATTATTATGGTAAAGTGGTAGTTGGGTTTGGACACTGAGGGATAAGGGGCTATTCCCAACTTTTTTGAACCTGTATATTTACCTGTGTTTATTTTCTGAGAAATTATAAATAATATATTTAAAAACAAGCCTTTTGCCAAACTCAGTTAATGGACCAGTCTTAAACATTATTAATACAAGGCTGTGGTTTAAGTAGGTCTCGAGTATTATTTTTATTACTATTTGTGTGGAGTTTGGGATTGTTTTCATTTGTTTTTAATTCTGCTGCCTGGAAAACTATGATCAGTCTATATTATAGTTATTTAGCAAGGTGTCACCAGTTCATGTTGCCAGGAAAATTGACGATTAATTTTTTTAATTGCTTTAGCCATCATCACATTTCAGTTGTACAGTATAGAAATCATCCTTTTATTTCCTTCCATGGGAAACTCAAATGAGCTTTGCATGTATTTTACCATTAGGGCACCTTTATAGATTGATGCGTTAATATGTAACTTTATATGTATTAGAAAATTCAATAGCTTTGGTCTAAAATCTAATGCTCATTCTGGATCTCAGATCCACTATGTTTATTCGATATGGTTTCTGACTGGCCTGCTGCCTGAGTTTCAGGAAAAAAAGTTAAACATTATTTTTATGTGGGGGAAGAACTTAAATGGGATTGAAACAATTGGCTGAAAGGTTACCCTAGGAAGTTGTCATGCAGGAAAACAAAGAATATGGTTAAAGACCTTGCCATAAATCCAGACATCACCACCACTTGCAAGGAACATGAACAACAAAATACTTTTCCTTTTGTTTCATTGGTACATATATAGAGTGTTTCCTTAAGGAATGAAACAGATGAAATAGCAATAGAAATAAAAGTCCATCAGTTAAGTTGTATTACTGACTGAAGAGCATAAACACAAGGAAGAAGACAACATTCACCAGCTACCTGGGGTATGTTTTCAGACAACTTTTTCCTAAATTTTAAAGCACTTGCATTCAGTGTGGTACGATCTGTTTGTAATATTAATCATTGACTATTGTTCTGCAACTTGGATGTTGATAGTGAAGCAGAGAAAAATTTATCATTGTTTATTATGAGTCACTATGCACGCAACTATGCTAAACATGGCAAAATGTATTAAGCGCTAGTCCACCTCTATTTATGAAATATTTACATAATTTAATTTGCTTTTGTACAGTTTTATGTAAATAAATTGCTTGTCATTTTTGTCTCTGCAAATTAAAATATAACATGTTCAACTGGTTGCCCATTTGCCAGTGTACTTTCTCTGACAGGCTATTCCACTTTTACTGGATGAAATCACATACTAGTTTGCATATTTAACCTATATTTTGCATGGCAAAGATGAAATTGCCTTTGTAACTGGCTACATCTTCAGCTGCTGATGTAGCTGAAGTTTTACCTGTCTGCAGAGTGACATTCAACAAAGATTATTGTCACTCAGGACAGCATACAGCTATTTTTGTGGTAGAAATAAAGTACTTGTAATGATAGCAGTTGTTTCTGATTACTGTTCAAAAGGGCTTCTTATTAAGGTGTGTTTAAAACCTTCATATTAAGGGGAACAACAAAACCAACAATTTACTTAAGAATAATCTTAAATAAAAGCTCAGGTATTTCCATTATGAAATGATAATTTTCTAATTATCAGCAAGGTTGCTATTTTTTCCAAGAAGTTTAGAAATATTAGCAAATCCTAAAGTGTCAGTGAAGCATGTATGCTGAAAAGAACAACACAATTAATGCAGCATTTCAGAACAAAATGTGAAGTAAAAAACCTCCAGTTCTTTCTAGCTGTGAATCAAATTATCCATCTCAGCATAACTACAGATCAAGAACAAACCCTCCTCAAGAAGGAACATCTAAGAAGCAGAAAGAGTTTATTCCTTAGCTGTCTGGATCACACACTGCTTTTTGTTTGTTTGTTTGTTTTAAAAAAGCAGGTTCAAATCAGCCATTAATTTGGGATTTACGTCAGTTGCAATATGTGAAAAATACGTTTGTGGAGAGAGGGATCAAAGGTTAAAACTCACCCTCCTTCCTGTTGTTTTCTACAAAATACAGTATTGCTACAGAGACCTTGCAAATCATTGTGTACAATTTCCCACTGAACACCACAGAAAGTACTGTTTCTACCTTTTTACCTTAGTTACAGATTAGGCTTTGTTTTTTGTGAATATAAGTTGGCCGGAACTTTTTTTTTTAAATAAACTTTACATTGCAAATTTCGTTCTCTGCCTGTGCTTTCAGTTAACATTGCCTGGTCTTCTCTAATGAACGTGTAAAGGAAGATTCTTCCTTCCATAAACAGAGGTCTGAATATACATGCCTGTGGAGAGAATTCAATTCACCAACTGACCCCAGATCTTTCACATCACGCGGGAATGAGCTACCCCTCAACCTCTTTCAGCAGTAGAAGTATTTTAATGAGTAACTTCAATCAAGCTTTCATGTTTATTTTATACTAGATGTAGTATGCAAGTCATGACCTTATGTTTGTTTATTTTGTCTTTTATCTGCATTCTTCTTGTTTACCAGCTGCATCCACGAAAGTGATTACAGGAAGATAAAATAAATTTCCTGAACCACTGAGAGTGGTAAGAGAGGATAATATAAACTGGCAAAAGCTAACAATTTATGCTCCCCTTTAACCCTGGCTTCATTTCTCCCTCCTGCACTGCAGTAAAATGTAAATCTTATGCAGAGACTGAAATTAATAAATGTGACCTAGGCAGAAATAATTTCATGTCTTTATTGAGCCTCCTGAGGGGAGTGTATAGAAGATGCTTAATAGTTCATAAATGTGCAAATCATCTAGCCTATGCAAAAGAAAGCAACACCAGAGTTAGACAAGAATATTTAGTATATTGCTTAGTAAAATGATAGGATTCTAGTCAGTCAGTTCATACAGCTATTTCTTCTAAAGCAAGTATGGCTGATTTAAAGACTTGGATATACTTACCAAGAAACCAGGAAAAAAAAAATGCAAAATACCTATTCTGTAGTGGTATGGAATAGCCTCTGGGAGAAGAGGGAACAAAGAACAGCAAATAAGTATAATGTAATTGGCACAGAAGTATTAGAAGTAAATCCCTTTAGGACTTTCAAACTGATTTAAGGATCCTAAAATAGGGAGATATTAATGCATAATTTGTAGCTATCTACAGTATGGTACTGTAATTTCTAAGACGGGATTCTTGCTAATTATAAGGCATGTGATTCTATTTAAGGTGGTGTTTCTAAAGATCTAATTAATGGTTAAAAGTATTTATAACTTAGTATTCCTTCTTTGTAAGCTTACTAAAGCAAATTTCAACAGGATCCTAGAGGCTTACTATAGGAGAAGGCAGGTTTAGAAAGACCAAGATGTCAAAGATGTAGTTTTCATATTTCTGTCTTATTTTCAGCAATGCAACCAACTCCTTCATGTTTACACTATAATCATAAATTAAAAAAAAAAAATCAAATCTAGACCTTTCAGCTGCCACTGCTTTCCAGAATATTGCAGAGGGAACAAAGTAGCATAAAAGCAGGTTTAATATACTATGTTTACTCCTCCTTCAGTAAATTTTACATTTAGCAAACACAGTGTCATGGAGAAAGCAACATAAATATGAATGAAATACTAAGTTTTTCCCAATCCTGTAGAGAATCAGAGAAGGAAGAAGGACAAGAGCAAGAGGAATAAAATGCTGTCTCTTTTTATTACCTACCTCTCATGGATTTCTAGTACCTATATAAAATCCCATGAATGGAATACTGGAGTCTATCTTCTTCCCACACAAGTGTACACCTCCACTTCTTTCAACAGACTTGCAGGTTTTATAACTTGTACTAAGTCTAGTTGGAGTAAACCTTCTTGAGGCTTTTTCTTCTTGTATAGTAACTGTATTACACGATTCCAGAAAATAAAGCTGATTCTAACTGAGCCAGGATTGTGGTTGTAGTAGTCAGCTCTAAGATAGTTGAATATATATTTGATAAGACAAGTAGAAGTGAAGAAATCAGAATAAGATGAAAAGGATCCTGTTGGTCTGAAAAGGTCTACAAACTGCTGCACACACTGTAATGATTTATTATTTAAGTCTGATCAAAATGGAAGAGACTGAAAATTTCATAAGCAAAAAAGAAAGAGGAGGAATAAAAAAAAAATAGATGGAGACCTAATACCAGTTAAGTGTGTATATACATACACACACACCTCTCACCTCTGTTTTTTGAAACAGATTTTAAGATACTCTTCAAGGTACAAGAAAATTGTCTATTTCTGTCATTAGCCAATGTCAGAGAGACAGAATACTGGACAACAGGGACCTTCAGCATGAGGTCCAATATCTATTCTAAAGTTTAGTAAGACAGAACAAAATACATAAATTAGTGGCTATTAATGTAAAAGGGAATGGTGATTACAGTTAGAAAACAAGGTAACTACCAAACTTACTTCAGTTTCTCTCTAGCCTCCTATCTCACATAAGCTGCCAGAACAAAAGTCAGAGCATCTTTTTTAATCTTAGTTTGTCTCCTTTTGCTGGCAGTTCCTGGAATCAGCTTGGCAACTACTTAGCTTTTGCCCACCTTGCCCTGAACTAGAAGAGAGCCTCAGCACAATAGGTGATTTCATATTCTCTTTCAGTCTGACCTCTGAGCATCTGGCAGACGTCATGTTGCCACCCTTATCTTTAGAAGCATGAAAACATAGTAGACTCCCTCACACATAACTCTAAATAGGAGTTTGAATATTAAAAGGGTCCTTATACGTGGTAGAACAAGAAGCATGCCTTGAATTTAGAATAATCTGGTGCTATGCTGATAAAAAAAAATATCCTGAATTCTGGAGAGGATTGAAAATCTGTTGTGTGTGATAAAGAACAAACCACACACTGGGTACAACCCTATAATAACAAGCAGTGCATTTCTTCTTACTCAAATCTGTGCCTTATGTAGAGATGAAAGGAAAATGTACAAATGCCCCAGGTCCCTCTGAAGCACAGTTAACAGTGTTGCATATATACAAGAAAGAAGGAATCATCTTTTGCCCAGCCCTGGTAAGTTAAGCTTGTTTCCAATCAGTTTGGATACCCCTGTTGAATATTCTGATTGTGTTTATGTGTCATCAGTACAATGATAATGACTAATTAATGATACAGCTAGCATGACGTGCTTACTTAGGAGGGCATAGAATTAATCGAGGGAAATGATGTAAAAGTGCTGCTTGGAGAACAAGGCTTTCAAACTATAACTCCCACGAGGTGCTATAATGTATCAGCTAGATACATTATTGCATATTACTATAAAAGTTAAATACCACTTTCCAGTTCCAAAGGAAATTCAGCTAGTCCAAATAAACATTCAGAGAGAAATAAACGAGAGAGTCTGGTTAGTCATGGACTGAGAAGGTCACATCTGAGAGTTACAGAATAATTTTTCTATACTGAGTGACTGCAGGTGAAATAAATTTAGCAGCTTACACAGTGATAGGATCTGAAGCTTCCAGAAGTTTACTGTTCAGTGGCACTCAGAAAAAAAAAAAAAAAAAACCAACAACAAAAACCACAGAATGAAGGCTTAGAATTAAGGAAGGATTATCAAACAGAATAGATTCTACTGCTTAAATGAAGTTGCAGGTGTATCATGAATATTTTTCTCAGTTCTGACCTCTACCCCTCTATATTAAAAAGGATATAAATACCAGAAGAGATGCTGAGTAGGGTGATCAAATTATAGAATAAATAATATAGGACTCTTCAGCCTAGAGAAGAGAACTGAGAGTTTTGACAGTGGTCCATATAAGTCATAAATGGCATGAAGAAAAGTGGGGCAAACTATCATTTCCCTTAATAAATGGGCTATGAAGCATAATAAGAAATTATCAGACAATAGGTTCAAGATATATGGAAGATGGTGTGTTTTCCCACAGTGCAACAAACTGCTCAACATTGTCAGAGGAGATCGATTTTTGGGATGCACCCCATGAATCTGGCTCACATAAAGAATAAAATTAAATGATTGATACTTCTTATGAATGACATAAGTTAAGAATAACATAAGTAAAAGACATATCTGTTTGTTTCTCCTGCTCTCTTACGTAAACAGACACACTAACAACTACTGGGAGCAGAATACTGAGTTGGAAGTCTCTTTCTCTCTCTAAACCCTCCTCAAACCAAACCAAACACACATCCACAAACAAACAGAAAAACACACAAAAAAACCAACCCTCATTGCCACTATTTTGTTAACTGACACAGCAAAAAGCTTTGCTTCAGGAAGTTTTCATTGATACTCAGTGCTTTTGATACTGTTTTCCCAAGAGAGTAATGAAAAATAATCTATGCCTAACCACAATTACTCCTTGGAAATCTTCAGCTGCAAGTCTTCTGCTGATAAAACTTTTAGCAGGAGAAAGTAAGAAAAAGGAAAAAAAATGTTAAATTTTCTTTTCTCCAAATTGCAATAAACTTACCTATTAAACTCCAAAACTCTGTGCCTCAGGAAACATAGACCTGGACTCACAGTAGGTTATAAGTAGTAGAACAGACTGTTACCGGGTTAATTCAGACATGTGAACAGCCTATTACATGGTTTTTAAAGATAGTCATGTATTTAACTACTGCTGAAATCAGTGACAGGAATTTATCTTGTACACTCCTGATTGTGGAGATTCATATAGACAAAAATGTGTAGCAAAACAAACCAGAAGCATTTGCAAACAAGTTTCCAAGGGTTTGTGCTATTTCAAACTTTATACTTTTTGAACACAGGTGCAAAACAGAAGACAGAAAATACTTGGAGAATACAGGCAATGTTTGTGGTCTTTAGAGTATCTGGAGATGTCTACTTTATCAAATCTTCTAGCTACAAATTTAGCATCAGTTATGTAATTAGAACTTCTGTTATATCCTCTGATAACAATGAAAGAAGACAATTATTTTTGTCAAATTAAAAAGCAATGTCTCTTTACTTTCACATTCCATTGGAGAAAGCAATTGTGTATTAATAGGACTTCATTTTGGAGTCATTAAGTTCACTGCAGGTTAATCTGCAGTACACTAATAATTTCATTTCATACTCTTTCTTTTTAAAACTAAATTTAAGAACTAGATTGATACTCATGAAGCTAATGTGCGTAACAAATATTTCACTGAATACAAGTTAGTATTATTTTAGTGTAAAGAGCTTACAGTCACGCAGCAGTTTTTAAAAATGATGCTGTAACATGTTAGGAAAATGCAAGACTAAAATGTGAATATACATTAGTTTCATTCACACTAATATTCTTTTCAGAATTATTCAGAATACCAGAGGAGTTCCTCATCTATGTAAAAATAATCCTTTGGCAGCAGTGGTAACGCAACGTCTTCAAACTTCAGATCTGGCCTACAAAACAAACTACTCCCTACACCCGTGGCAGCAGCACAAGTTAAAGACCTGGGAAGTGCATAGTGTTTAACCTTAAAATAGATAGATAAATAAATAAATAAATAAATAAGTTAGCATTTACACAAACTCACATAAGCCTTAAGTAAAGTGCATTCTGGTCAAAGTTGAGAAACTGGACAATTTGATTAGGCTTAAATGACTATATAGCTGGAAGGTTATAAAGAAAGAAATGCAGTTATTTAAGTGACCAATGTGAATTAACACTTAGCTCTCAAAATGAGAAATATGACCTTATTCTTGTTCTTTATTGTTTTTCCAAATCATAGTTGCTGCTAGTGCTACAAGAAAGCTACTACTTTAACTTTACAAACTTAAGTTTACCTTAAGGATGAAAAGAAAAAGGCTTTTTTTCCCCCAACTCTCTCAGTGTTTGATGTTTCTTGTGCTATCATCAGTGACATCATTAAGTGTCAAATCGACAATATCTGTTGAGAGACAAGTTCTAGTATTTTTCTCATCATGGAAATGAGCAGACTCCCTTCTCCCTCAAAGTATATTGCTACTTTAAACAAAGCAGCACTGCACAGAGATGGTAACCAAGTCATCTGATATTTAGAACTAGTTCCTGTACCTTCATGCAGCTTGATAAAAGGTTTGTTTGCAATGCATGGTGCAGGGCTCTGGCTTGCACTACACTCTGCAGAAGATTAGACAGGAGAACCTATGTTAACTCTTAAAACCTGAGCAATTTAAAGCATACAGTCTGACATGAAGTAGACATACTCCAACTCCAAAGATGTATTACTAACTTTGTGAGAGTACCGATTTACTGTAGAAAAAGCTAGGATCAGATATCATGTCTCAGTGAGACACCTCTGCCTCTGAGTGACAGAAACATAGCAGTCTCTGCAGACTCTTACAGCTTCTATCCTTTGCTTTCACACTGCAACTGTGGAAAGGAAAAAGAATCAGGTATGCCTAAAGACCTTTATTTGTACTCCTTGAATCTACCTGCTACTCATTTGTGACTAGATCAATTTCTTACTGAAATCTTTTAGAAGAAAAAGGCTGTTAATATAAGAAGTGATGTTAGAAAAGATTTCATGCCTTACTCCAGAGAAAACTGCACCATCTCTCAGTCACAGAAATAAAATCTTGCCTCTGGATCACTACAGCAGAATATACACACTGAAAAATAACTACTCAAATTCTGCTTTCAATTTACCCATGTAACCAGAATTAATCTGAAAAGAGCCTGTCCCAGTATACTCAAATTACAAGGAAGGGGGAAAAGAGCCAGCCTTCTTTGTATTTTTAATTATTTGTCCTATAAATTCTCTTCCTTACTAAACACTAGATTCTAGTATAGCCTTGGTTGGAATGCTAGAAATGTAAAATCTCTCAAACCTTTCTTCTTGAAAAACAAGTCTCTTAAAACTACATTGTGATGATTCCAGAGCTGCAAAGGATCTGCTGGAATGCATGATTTTATTGTAACTGTAAACTATAGGTGTGCATTATTTTATTGTTTATTGATATGTACCATTGGTACCCCATTATATTGGTAAAATATACCTTTGTCCAATAGACAAAGGAAAGCAATCTTCCTCTGACAAATTTTTGTTAGTTTTTTTTCCCCTCAAACTTCTCCAGAAACTTCTGCTTTTGCTTGCTGACCTTAAAGTCATTACAGAACATTTACCCTCTTGCTCTCAATAGCACTTAGAGACTTTAAAAAGTGCTTCCTGGGGAGAAAAAGCAGCAGTCAGTGTTGGATTAACACAGCAAGGGCTGGATATACATGACAGCAGTAACTCAAGTCTTCCCTTGCTCCACCTCTCCAAAACCACAAGAAAGAATATAGTGACCCAACAGCAGCAGAAAAAGTGCAGTGAGATTTAAAACCTGTCCTGAGAAATTATAATACCTTCCAGTACCTACTGCATCCAAAAATGAATATAGACATTCTATATGGAGATTTTTAAAGCATATATTTTTAATTTAACAGGAGTGGCATAGAGATTAGTTGGCCAAATCCTCAGCTACAATAAATCAGCACATAACCTATAGGTGAGAAATCCAATAACCCTACTGCTCTTTCTGGTCTGGATGATGATATTGCCACAGCTTTTATTCAATAGCTGGTTCATCAGAAAAATTTGCAAACTATAGTGTATGGTCTCAGTTATTTTAGGAAATTGATTAGGGGCTTATGTAGCTGATGTCTTCAACAGTGATTTTGCTTTTTTAGACCACACGGTCCTCTTCTTGAGAGCTGAAGACAAAGCTAGCAAAAACATCTTTGCTGGCAGACTGGCCAACCTGGTGAGTAGAGCTCTAACCTAGGAATGGCTGTGGAGGGAAATTACAACCCATGGTCAAGTAAGGAAGTGGTGGTAGGGGTGGGCAGCAAAGGGTGCAAGGTGGCACGTACAGGACAGACCTCCAGAATAATAAAACAAGTTGAAAGAGGAGCCATCACAAGCATGTTGTATGCACAGAAATGCATGCATCCTGGGAAACAAACAGCAGAGACTGTATCTCTGCATGTGGCTACAGAACTACGACATCATTCCAGTTACTGAGCTGTGGTGGGACAACTCACAGAAGCAGGTTATTGCAATGGGTGGATACAAACTCTTCAGGGAAGACAGGTCAAGAAGAGGATGAGGGATGAAACAGGGAGGTGAAGGAGTAGCTCTGAAGTATGTGAGTCCTTCTGTGGGACAGACAACAGTTTGGTTGAGTGTTCACAGCTTAGGAGCAAAGGAGAGGCCAGTAAGGGAGACACAGTGGTGGGAGTTTGTTACAGTTCACCTGATCAGGGTGAGGAAATGGATGAAGCTCTTTCGAATAAGGAATTCTGGATCACAGACCCCAATTAACATGGGGAAACTCTGACATCTTCTGAAAGGGCACCATGGCAGGAAAGATTTCTGGGGGATATTGGGGATAACTTCTTGATACAAGTACTGGTACCAACCAGGGGTTATGTACAGCTGGATCAGCTGTTCAAAAATAAGGAAGAACTGGTTGAGGATGTGATAGTCAATGGTAACTTTGTTTGGAATGACTGTGAACTAGTGGAGCTCGAGATCCTGAGGAGAATGAGGGAGATAAGAAGCAGAGTCTATATGTTGTACATCAGGGGAACAGCTTTCAGCTTATTTGGGAAACCGGAAGATAGGATCACATGGGAGGAGGAAGCTTTGAAGGGCAAAGAAGATCAAGAATTCTGAGAAGGACACCAGTCAAACACAAGAACGGTCCTTTGGATTCCCAGGAAAACAAGCAGATGTCTCAGCAGGCCAGCCTGACTAAACAGGGAAGTCATGGTGGAACTCCAATGGAAGCAGGGAGAGGCTACTCAGATAAAATTTAGAAGCATTGCTTGGACAGGCAGGGACGGTGTCAGGAAAGCTGCAGCTCATCTGGAGCTGAAACCTGTTATGGGTGTCAAGAGCAACAAGAAGAGCTTCTAGCACTGCAATAGTAGTAAAAGTCTGAACAGGGACAATGCAAGCACAGTGTTGAAAGGGGTCAGTGATTTAGTGGCAGCAGATGTGTAAGGATGAGGCGCTCAATGCCACCTTTGCCTCAGTCTTTGCTGAGAATGTTTCCTAGGCATCTGTGCTCAGTGAGAGAATTCAGAGACAACTGCCAGCATTGGATGAGGATAAAGTCAGTTCAGACAACTCAACCCATGCAAATCCATGTGATCAGATGGGCTACATCCAATGGTGCTGAGAGAGATGGTTAATGTCCTTGAAAGGCTGCTATCTGTCATCTTTGACAGGTCATAGAGATCTGAGAACTGGAGAAAAAGAAATATTGCAGTCATCTTCAAAAAGGCCAATATGGCAACTTTGGAGAGCTACAGGCCAATTAGTTTCACTTTGGTGCCTGGGAAAAATCAAGGAGCAAGTCCTCCTGAAACGTAATTCTGGGCACCTGAAGGACAAAGTCCTTACAAAGAGCCAGTATTGACCAAGTGTAAACCATCCTTGAGAATACTGCTTGCCTCCTGTGATAAAACAGATGGATTTATGGATGAGGTTAGATCAGTAGAGGTAATCTACTTTGATTTTAATCAAGGCTTTCAGCACTGTTTCCTGCATTATTCTTATATCACAGTTAGAACATTACAATCTGTATGAATGAATAAAAATAAAAAAACTAACTGGATAACACCACCACACACCACCACAACCACCCCCCCCACCCCCCCCCCCCAATCTGATAGAACTCAGATGGTGGTAATTAATGGGTCTTTCCCTGCCTGGAGGCCAGTAACAAGTGGGGGGGGTTATCCTTGGACCTGTCCTGTTTAACAGTTTTATCAATGACCCAAAGGTAGTGAATGGAGTGCACTCTCATCAAGTTTGCAGCTGACATCAAATTGCTGGATCAGCTGATACACTTGAAGGCAGGATGGCCATCCAGAGTAGACAGGATGAAGGAATGGGCAACAGGAACCTCAGCAAGGTTCCGCAGTGAGAACAAATGCCAAGTCCTGTGCTTGGAAAGGAAGGGCACCCTGCAATGATACAGACTTGGTCCTGACAGTCAGAGGAGCAGCTCTGCGGAAAATACCCTGGCAGTGCTGATGGATGCAAGCTGAGCATGAGCCAGCAGTGTGCCCTGGCAGGAAAGAAAGCTGAGAGCATCCTGAGCTGTACTAACAGAATCACTACCAGAAGATCCACAGGAGTGAATATTCCCCTCTCAACACTGCATCTTGAGTCCCATGTCTGGTTTTGGGCTCCCCCATAGAAGAAAGATGCTGATAAAGTAGGTTGATTTTAGCACAACTGGTCCAGAGTTGGAGTACTTGCTCTGTGAGGAGAGGATGAGGGAGCTGGAGAAGGGACAGCTTTGCGGCAACCTAGCAACAACCCACAAGTACTTCTGAGAATGTCCCCAAGATAACAGAGCCAAGTTGTTCAGAGTTGCATCAAAAGAGGATGAGAGACAACAGGCATAAGTTGAAATGAAAGAGGTTCAGACTGGATATAAGGACAAACTTTTTCCCCTATGAGGATAACTGAGCACTGAAACAGGTTACCCAGAGAGGTTGTACAGTCTCCATCCTTGGTTTTTTTCAAGAACCCACTGGATTAAACTCTGACCAACTTTGTCTGACCTCATAGCTGACCCTACTCTGACAGGAGGTTGGACTACAGGTCTCTTGACGTCCCTTCCAACCTAAATCATCCTATGATCCTAATATTTTCCAGTTATTTTTTTAATATGTAATACTAGCTTGGCTGTGCTTCCACAGAGCTGAGTAACAGAACTTAAAGTCATAGATGCTTGCACAATTCTTTAAAAAGACATTTATCTTATCTCCCTTTAAAGTTGTGTTAATATGTATACTCACTTATAGGCACCATAATAAAATTTCTTAAATTGCTTACACTAATAGGGTCAAATCCTCAGAGACCATCAGTGATGCAGCTCCATTGATACAGGTTTAGTTTTCAAAACTAGATTTGTGGCTACCCAGTCCTGCAAATCCTACTGTTCTAAGACATATCATTAAACATCTTAATCTAATTTATGTCATACTGCTTTGGGCACAATCTATTGCTACCCAAGACACCCTGAAGATAGAAGAATCGTATAGGATATAATAAAGTAAATGCACCAGCCTGAAAGTCTATGCAGAGACTGACTGCATGGTGTTCACAGATAACTTGGAATGTATGGGATCTGTAGGTAATACAATAGTGAAGTGTACTACACCTTAAGCTTCACACTCAGGAAAGGCTGGACTTGCTGAATACATATAAATCAGGTATGAAACACATTTGCAGAAGGTCTGATGTGTTCCAGCTGAATCTATTGCTGATATTGATATTCCAGACTTTGTCTGAAAGCAACTCCAGGATTTCAAGGAAGTCTCCAAATTACAGGTGGAGTAATTTTCCAGCCATTATAACACCTTGGTCATCTTCTTGCCTTTTGCAATAAATCAGCCTTCTGCTCCTTCCTACTTTGTTTCTTGCAAACTTGAAATAAGATCATACTGTTTGGTCTTAAGATCCCCTTAGCTGAAATGAAGGGGAATCATTTGCATCCAAACTGTACAATGCTGTTCTGAGCTGATATATAAATAAGCAAAGTAGTTGCTGCTGTGCAGACAGGACAAAAGGTAATGCTGTGACTGATGAAAGAGCTACAATGCTGTCAAGACCCTCATGAGCACCTCTGCACATCATCACAGTTTTGTGTAAGCAATCCAACTTGCTCAGGGCCAGCTCCCAGGTGTCTGTATTGTTTGAGATAAAACCACTGACTTTCCATCAAATGTTGTGCCAGTGAGCAGGAAAGCATAACACAACCAAACCTTAAGCTAAAAGGACAATCAAGCTCTTAATGGCAAACTTAACTTTAGTTGGAATAAACAATACCAAACAGAGAAGTATAACTGCTCGCTATCTGCTGATCTATTGCTTGGCCAGTATTCTCTAACACTGAACACTTAAATCCATGTTACATACACGCTTACCATTAGTCTGGCATCCACAGATGCTGCGTTATAGTGGATCAGTAGCTCTGACAAAAGTTGACTTTACATTCATTAATCATCATTGGGATAGGCGATTTACATGCATGCAGACACAGATCACATGTAATTATCTCTATACAGTGTCAAATGTGCAGTAAGCAGGTATACATACAGATGTGTAGCCAAGGAATGATAGATCAAAATCAGGTTCCTAACAGCTATAATGGTGAGCTATTCTAGGAATGTTGTTTTTCAGTACCAATTATGTTGCACAGCCCTTGAAGTGTTGCTAAGTGGCAGCCACACACTCTTAATCATATTCTTTGCTTACACACTGTATTCAAGTCCTCAAATCTTCTTGTGCTGGGATTGCTTTTCAAGGAGTCTTACTGTTTGGTGGGGTTTTTTTGGTCATCATTATTGATGTTTTTTTTTTTTCTTGTTATCAGTATAATATGCAGTATATTTTGTATTCTGCAGTAGCTTGTATGTCAGAATCTTTGTCCCTCAGACCATCAGTGGTGCATTTATGGACACTCCAGCTCATCCATACAACAAATGTAATCACAAATTCATCAGTACACTATTGTAATTTAAAACTGCATTCAAGAAAACTGCCTCTGGATTTATTTTTCAAGGTCAGATTTACATTTCTCAAGAATTAACAGTATTTATACATGCCTCCTGTACCATTTTCCCAGCCAAACATTTTAAGTTTACAAAATTTAAATCAAGTAAGATTGTCTTACTCAGTGACATATCAAAATATAATTATATATTCTGGTAGTCAGCTGAACTTTGTCCCTAATTTGCATCTTATCTTGAACAATTTATTTTCCCACTTGTCATGAAACCTATGACTGGAGCTGATCTTTTATAGACCACTTGGCAAGAGTGAATAATTAGAAATACAGTTCCATCTGCATTAGAATAGTTTTTGTCCACATTTTGGATGCAGACCCTGTTATATGCCTGCCTAAAACTCCCTAATAGGAGCACAAGAGATAAAACATCAAGATGAATAAATGAGCTACCATTTTGGAAATTAGTAAGCCTTATCCTTTCTAATGTAGTATGTAACTTTTATTCTCATTTAAGACTGATTTTACCTGAATTAGTGTCACTGGATCTATATGATCTTTTTCTAGTTCTAAGGAAAAAATTATTTATTCCCATCATGATACATAGAGTATTATATTCTTAGAGAAGAGGGTCTAGGATTTTGGTTTTATGTTGCTCCAGTTAAACTGTGTTTAATAAAACAAGTTTGAGAAAATAAATCACCTACTTGTCGAGCATAGCAAATCTGCTGTTTTGAAGTAACATTAACAAGCTACTTATTGTATTCAGTAAAGTAGATATTAGAACTCCATATACGTAGGTATACTTGTCCTAAATTCCAGCAGCACAGCAGTGTTCAGGATATTCCAAGAGTTTTAGAAATGTGCCTAATTATGTAACAAGATATGCTGAAGGACTTCATAATTAAAAAATAGGGCATATAAGACGTAATTAAAATGCAGACCTTCAACAACATTTCTTTTAAATCTCAGTAAGCTACACAAAAAAAGAAATATGAAAGGCTGCAGAGTTGCCAGAGACTTAAGTTTCTTGTGTATATAATCAGAAGGGAATATACTTTTGCTCATATCAGTCTACGCAACAAGTGACAATTCATCACCTTAAAATAAGTGTGCCTTCCTACTATTTCTCCAGGTCAGGTTAGGACATGATTAACACTGCAGGGGGCACAGGGAAAGGCTACAAAGTGACAAATTCCCCCAAATAGAAAGCTAGCTTAAGAATATTCAGTGCCACTCACTCCACATCCTTTGAGTTTGATTAGGGGGTTAACACAACTCAGAGCAGCCTTTGAGTTACAGCTGCAGGAGATAGTTTCCCTGCTCATAAAAGATTACAGAGGTGATGTTGACTGTTCCAGCACAGTTCTGTTGGGTTCAGCAAGGACTAGGAATAGAATCACAGAATCATCTAGGTTGGAAAAGACCTTGAAGATCATCTAGTCCAACCATTAACCTAACACTGACCGTTCTCAACTACACCATATCCCTAAGCGCTACGTCAACCCAAAGCATATCTCTGTGGTATATGCACCAATGCTGCTTCTATATGCCTCAGACCTATTCTTTCTCCCAACTTTTATTTTCTGAGGTTTCTATTAGACTACAGCATCTTGCTTATTTGGAAAGACAAGAATGGAGTGCCTTAATTACAAATTGAATTTTCTGGAAGATGAATGAACACGCAACAGACCAGGTTCTGCATTCTCTTCCTATTCATAGAAGTTTACGTCCCTCCTCCCACTCCTGTAAATCCTATAGCTTTATGTTTACAGTTCTTTGATGAGAATGGGAAGATATTGTCACAATCATACCTCAAGAATCAGGAAAATAAATTGATTTTATCTTATTACAATGTTATAATAGAAATAGTGGTACCAAGCAGGTGAGAACATAAGACTTGAAGAGATCTGAGATGGGGCCACAACAGGTGTTTGAGTTCCATGGGAACTTGTTGACAGATGGTTTATAGCAGCACCTTCTGACACCGAAGTTGTAGAGCACACTACTGAAGAGATTTAAAAATGCTATTTAAAACAACATTACAAGGGCTAGAAACAGTACTGCTGCACTGAATTTTTGTGTGAGGGGATCACAAATATTAAAGTTAAAATGGACACAAATTGAAACAATTAAGAAATTTCCAAAGCTTGATGGGATTTTGAGAATTTAAACTTGTCTTAAGCACATGAAGTGAGCAATGCCCCTAAAATATATTTAGTACAGAATCATAAACCAGACCTATCCCAAGTGAGAGCAAATTAGTAAATACAAGATGTACAGACATCAGTGTAAATCCATTCAAGTACATTGGTTTCCAACATGATTTATGGGAACACAGCTGCTGATTATGTGACCAAAGCATTTTCCCAAAATTTATCCAAATGGAGCTTCAAAGCTGCCTTACCTAGAACTATGATGCTATGTAGCTCAGGTTGGACTTCTGGAAGTCATCTGGTCCAACTGGTGCTTAATTTTGGGCCAATTTGATCAGATTACTTAAGGACTTGTCCAGTCAAGTCCTCCTCCAAAGGATGGAGATTCCATAAGCTCCCTGGACAACCTGTTCCAAAATTTAAAAAGTCTTGTTATGCTTTCTTTATAACTAATCAGAGCTTTCCACCTTCCAAATAGCATTCATTGTCTCTTGTCCTATGACTGTACACCTTCAAGAATAATCTTACTCTGTCTTCTGCATACTCTCCCATTAGGTAGTTATAGATAACAAGATCTCCCTTTGTCTTCTCTTAAGGCTGAACAAACCTGTTTTTCTCAGCTGCTTCTTGTATGTTACATATTCCAGCTCTCTAAGTGTCTGAGAGGTCCTCTACTGGACATGCACTTATGTTGATGTCTTACTCATACTCATATTCAGGAGCACAAAACCTAACACAATACTTAAGATGTGCTCTGACAAGGAGTGAACAGAAGCAGAGTTACTTTCCTCTGTGAGCTACACTCTTCCTGATATAGTCCAGTTTGTATTGGCTGCTTTTGCCAGGGTATAATGCTGACATCTTATTTTGCCATCCATGAGGATCGTCAGCTCTAGTCTGTGCTAGACTGTACTGTTGCAGAGGGTTAGCACATCCCAGATGCTGGACTTGGCATCTGCATTTATCTTTACTGAGCTTGATGAGGGTCTTGTTCATACATTTCTCCAAACTATTGAGGTCCTTCTTAGTAGCAGCCCTATCCTCTAACAAATCAGCCGCTTCCTCCAGTTTAGTATTGTACATGAACTTGCTGAGAGTGCGTCATCCAGGTCATTAGCAGTGGTAATGGACCTCACATTTATTCCTCATGATCACCACTTGAATGGTCCAATGCTTTGACTTTGTATTGCTGCTTACCACCCTCTGAGCTCAATGATCCAGCCATGCATCTCATTATCCATTTATCAAGTACACAACTAATCAACTTGGCTAACAGGAGACCATGAGAAACTAAGTGAAAAGCCTTACTAAAGATAAGTTATACAGCATGTCCTGTGATCTCCTGTTCCATTTAGCCAGTCATTTCATCACAGAAGGCTATCAGTGTGGTCAGACATAATTTGTCCTTGGTAAGCCCATGCTGACTTTTCCAATAATCATCATGTCCTTCAGGTGGCTGCAGATGGCTTCTGGATAAATTGCTTCATAATCTACCCAGACATTGAGGTCAGGCTGACTAGCCTGTAGTTTCTTGAGTCCTCCTTGCCCTCCTGCCTTCTTGAAGATAGGTGTGACATCTGCCTTTTTACAGTCATCAAACTTCCTCATGACTATCAACATGAGCTTTATAAAAGTTTATCAAAAGCATAAACTTTTATTATAAAAGCTAAGAAAAAAATTACTTCTAACATTACCCAGCTTCCTCAGCTGGGAGGAAGTATGCCTCACCTTTGGAAGCATGCCATCCAGTCCCGTGCACTTGTGCAGTAGGATTAGGTTCTCCTTATCTTCCTCCCCAGTAGAAGAATAGCTTCTGCTCACCTTCTGCTAGTAGTGAAAGAGACCCAAAAGACTTGGGGTCATACCTGTTTAGTGAGGTCTGGAGGATAGGGGGAGGGAAATTAAGTGGTGGGAAGGCTTTCAGTCCCTCGGACTTTTCCCTGTGCTTCATCACCACCTCATCTGCCCCACTGAACACCAGTACCTCATTTTCCTTACACTTCCTTTTGCTGCTGAGCTAGTTACAGAAACTCTTAATATCTTTCACATTGCTCCCTAGTTTCAAGTCCAGCTAAGCTTTGGTTTTCCTAGATCTGTTCCTGTATGCTCAGGCAAAATGTTTACTTTCTTCCTAGGTAGCCCATTGCTTCCACCTTCTGTGCAATTCCATTTCATGACTAAACTCAGTGATGATGACCGATCATATCACTCTTGATCCTTCAGTGAGTGCATAATAGCATTAGAATGCCAGTGCTTCTTAAACTTTCACATACACAGCAGTAAACTGAGTCATATATCAAGAAGATCACACCAAAAGAAAGAATTCATCTCACTTTATTTTACAGCTTAATTATTGATCAAATGTCTTGAAATTTCACATTCTCACATACATAAAATTGACCCCAGTTCTTTGTTCACTAAAATCAAATTACAAGAATGAAACATTTATGTAGATATAGAAATTATTTTAACATCAAATTGAAAAAAAGTATGAGGATAGAGTAAAAGCAGGCAAAATTTT
Source organism: Strix uralensis (assembly GCF_047716275.1). NCBI lineage: Eukaryota > Metazoa > Chordata > Aves > Strigiformes > Strigidae > Strix > Strix uralensis. The sequence goes on from NC_133975.1 coordinate 23,187,662, forward strand.
TCCAAGTCATGTATAACAAAGAAAATTGCTTCACAGGCAGATTAATTTCTAAAGTAAAAAAAATGAAAGCTGCTGTGTCTGGATTGTTTTATTATGGTTGTAATTATTTATTATAGTAAAGCCCAGAGGCACATTATAACAACTATTGTACAAAAGCACAGCTCTGTAAGATTAATCTAATAGCACAAAAGTATATTAGTGCAAAGGGATGTTGAGGGACACACTCCATGATGGGTTATTTTTCCTTTCCTTATATCCTGGTTTTCTAGTGCTTAATAATATAAAATGTTTATAGCTCAGACACTGTTGTACTACAGCAGAAGACTGGGTTCTCAGTTCATGATTAAGACTTCATTGCTGGAGGTTTTGTATGAACATAGAAACCTGGCTTTTCCTCAGAGAACATAAGGTAAAGTTGATACTTCTTACAGCTTTAAACCTATTTACCAGAAGAGCAGTCCCATGCTCCCACCTCCCCCTTCCACTGACGTTCATTTGATTCTTTCAGTTGTACCAGATAAGTTAAATCACAAAAAAACCAAAAACAAACAAACAAAAAACAAAAAAACCACCCACCAAACAACCCACCCAAAAGAAACTCCAAACAAATAAACAAATAAACCCCTCCCCAAGAAAACTCCATGCAGAAAAACCACACACCTACCAAAAAAAAAAAAAAAAAAAAAATCCCCAGAGAACCCAAATACAAAAAATCCCTAAATGAACAAAAACTGCAAAAAAGATATCTCCAACAGATTGGCAAAACCAAATTGACTTACTGCAGAAAAAGACAAACACAGCCAGTTGAAAGAATAGGAATAAAAACTTTCTTCTTTCAACATATTTGGGGCATGAGTTCAGCTCCAGCTACATCATATAATTTCACCCTTTGGCTAGATTTTAGAAAGTGTTTAGGCAGCTGAAATAAGAGATATCTGTGCAAAGCCTTAGGCTTGTGTTGGAGGTTAGGGGGCATGACAGCCACTGTTCTGCTAGCCAGATAAATTAGAACTCAGAAAGTTACAGTAGTACTCTCCCACCAGACATCTTACATGCACACACACTTCCACTAACCGCTGGCTACAGTGCACAAGATTATATTGTCTGAAGACAACAAAGACCCGCATACCTCAAAGTATACTGCAGGTTTGCTTTTCACACAATGTCTTTCCAGAAAATGTATATGCAGCTCAAGAGATACGCTACATTCACAGATTTTCCACAGATCAGACTTTGAGAATAGCCTAAATCTCTTCATTATGTTTACTTCACATTACTCTGCTAAAATGAATTCAGATATCTTGAATAGAAATAAAACACAGCTGAAATTGAGGCTACATAGGCTTATAATCACAGCTGTCATAAAGCACAGAGAAGAAATAGAATGTGTGTGCTACTGGTACTTAGGAAAAAAACCAAGATAAATTAAAAAAAAAAAAAAATCACTTATGCATGAAGTTAACTGCAGAAAACAAAATCCCCAAGCATCTACCCTTTCAACAGCTGAAGGTATAGCTGCTTCTAAGTGTTATTTTCCCTGCTTCTAGCACATCTGGAAGATGACCTTAAAAATTAATTGTGCTTTTTTGATATCAACCTGTGGAACAAACTATGCACTAAACCTCATCTCATGCTGTGTTGATGCAAATCACAAGTAAATATTATTATTTAGAGGACCTGGAAGAACAGAATTTGAATGTGGTTAGCTACACAAAAAGAACCCACGCATACACATACAGTTTGAATATAGGATATATACTGTCATTCTGTCATTTAAGATGTCTACAGAGATCTGGACGGTCCTTTTTCATTGAACCTCAGTATTTCACTAAGAGAGATGGGATCTGTATGCAACCTGATTTCAGGCTGCTCTTGTAACAATGTTGTGGTGGCACATAAGCTAAAGCATTACACCTTTGTGGAGGAACCCTGATGGCTTTCCCTTGGTAAAATAACCTGGGTAACAATATTTAATAAGATAGGAATGTGAATGTAAGCTGTGTATGAGTGGAATACTCAAAGCTGTTTGAGAGGATACTTGCCACAAAAACAAAAAACAACCAAAAAACCACACATAACACCAAAGATTATGAACATCTGTTGGATTAAACAGTAGTCATGGAATGATCATGAAAGTTTTAGGTAAGAAAACCAACTAAACAAAAAATATGAGTTGTCTTGAAAAGAGATATGAAAGAATCATGAAAATTTTTATAAGTGAGGGAAAGAAATGCACTTCAAATGGTTTGGTGCTGCCAGAAGTCTCCCTGGGGCATAATGGCCTTTCCTCAGGCTGGACAGAGCAGCCTCCTATTGGATACCATGAGAAATCTGCACCAGTTCCTAGTTTACCAGTATGGGGCACAATAAGTAGGGACCCACACCTTTGGGGGCTGTGGTGGTACTTGGCCTCCTGGAGGGCTTTATCACCTGTGTGTGCACTAGCAAGTTGCAGGGTGCATGTGTACACATTAAGCTGTAGCACTCACATCTTCAACATAACTGTGTACAATAGAGTGCACTGTGGTGCTTAGTAGCTGGCTGGGGTTAAATCACAACACACTGACAAATGACTGTTACACCTGCTTACATCTCTTCATTTGCACTAATATCATTAAGGTTATATCAGCAAGCAGAGAAAAGAAAGCACAACTGACCCTTTTATTTAAACTACAGATTTAAAGTACCCTGTACTCTGCACTGGTGAGGCCACACCTGGAGTATTGTGTCCAGTTTTGGGCACCTCAATACGAGAGAGATATCGAGGTGCTGGAGCGAGTGCAGAGGAGGGCAACGAAGCTGGTGAAGGGCCTGGAGAACAAATCCTATGAGGAGCAATTGAAGGAGGTGGGACTGTTTAGCTTGAGGAAGAGAAGGCTAAGGGGAGACCTCATCACTCTCTACAACTACCTGAAAGGACATTGTAGAGGACGTTGGTGCTGGTCTCTTCTCACAGGTAATTAGTGACAGAACAAGAGGGAATGGCTTTAAACTGCAACAGGGGAGGTTTAGACTGGACATTAGGAAAAAAGTTTTCACAGAAAGAGTGGTCAGACAGTGGAATAGGCTGCCCAGGGAGGTGGTGGAGTCACCATCCCTGGATGTGTTTAAGGGTCGTTTAGATGAGATGTTGGGGGATATGGTGTAGGGGAGAACTTTGTAGAGTAGGGCTGATGGTTGGACTCGATGATCCCAAGGGTCTTTTCCAACCTGAATGATTCTGTGATTCTGTGAAAGTAATTAGCTTTTTTTCTTATCCAGGCAATCTAATGTTAGAAGCTGAGAGCGTACTTACTACCAGCAGGCAATCCACAATTTCTGCAGTGTTCTCAAAGCATCTTAAGTATTAATTACTAAGAATAAGAAGCAATTGGCTAATCTAGACTTCATAAATTAAGACATTTGTATAAAGCTATAAGACACTATTGCTAAGTCATCCTTAGAGGTACCTATCTGCCTACACTTGAATACCAACTTCCTAGGTTATGATGAGAGACGATTATCTTTCAGGAGATTAATCTCCATTTATTAGCTGAGTAATTCGCAGTTATGTTCTCTTCTCATATATGTACTGTTGTAAAACAGTCATGCTCTTGCTGTTGTCACTCATACCTTTAACAACCCTGTTTTGCAAACCTGCCAGAATTCAACGTTATGCAGTTTACTCAAAATGTAACTGGCTATCTTGATAATGTGATTTTGGTCATCTGGGTTCACTAATCTGAAGCCTTCCATACTGAAGTTAAGGTCACGTGCCAGGTACCTTTAAAGAACTTAAATATAAATAAGTATATAGACACACACTCATATACATTTATACATATTATATATGTATGTATATACACATACACACATATGTAAATAAAAAAATGCACCATACCCAAGTGTGCTGCTTCTTTAAAGCTAATTTAGTCAGTCAAGGTAGATAATTCCACACAAAATAGGAAACCCCCCCTGTTGTATTTAAACTAATAAATGATGTTGGCTTTTTACACTAGAAGCCTTCTGTAGGTTTTCACAGACTGATATTGCTTTTTTCAAGTACCTTTATGAGTATTATGCTTTTTTAGCTAGACAGCTTTCTAGAAGGCCAGAGAGTCTGTTACTCAAGAGCTCTGTCTCAGCATACAATAGAATGCTAATTTGCAAAACAAATTTTCCAAATCAGATCTTGTTTGAATAGTAGTAATTTAATCAGATTTTCCCTAAGAACATTGGCTTTGACCTATTGAAAGAATAGCTGGTTAGGAAGTATTTCTGAGCTTGTGCATGACTTCAGGTGCCAACAGTTTGAATTTACTGTGGTTAGCTTTCTGCCAGCAGATATGCATGCAACCTACTAGACTACAATACTGAAGGTAGTAACCAATGGGGCTTCTGATGTTACAAGTGGCACCTATGTAAGTTGTTTAATTACAGCTATAACTGTTGAACACAGAGGGCTTTATCCATTAACCTGTTTTAGAGTTTCCATAAAATGACAGATTACCTCAAAGTTTCAGTTATCATTCAATGCGCAAGTCATCCTCAAGCAGAGACAACACATGACTAAACCTGCTTTGGAAGGTAAGTCTGTCACACATGTCTTTCTGGAGTATTTTCACAGTCAAGTTTGAATATTATATTAACTCCCAGACATTTAATATCTTGCTAAGTATTTAGCAAGAACATGTTTCTGTGTGGTATTATTTCAGTAAGAAGAGTACTCAACTTTAAATATGTGCACAACTTGATTTTTCTTCTACCCTAGCAACTCAAGTGTATATATCAACATTGGAGGTAAATTGCACTGTTAATTAATTTAACTGTGGGGAGGTCAACTTTAAATATTTGTATCTGTGTTCTACCAGTATTCCTGCATACAAATTCAAACCTGTCTGCAGAGGTGGTCAGTTACTTAAAAATTAACAATAGGGAAACAGATTATCTGAGAAGAAGGAATGGAACTTGTTATTCTTGCTTAATTCTCTGCTTTGCTCACTGAAACACTTATTCTGACTCACCACTGCTTAACTTTATTGATAGTATGAAAGTTAGATTTATCTTTGCTGCTCACTTGTTCAATGTAAAAGCTTCCCTCTTCTCCCTAGAGCTTCTAGTATATCCATAAGCCAACTGTAGCAGTCATTACAGGTAGTAATTTAATGATCAGTATCTTTTTGTAGCATTAAGGGATTCAGAAACCTCACCTGTACATAAGTAACAGGAGGCATAAGGAAGGAATTGCTGCTCCTGTCCTTTGCTCAGTGATTAGTCAAACAGGACAAGCAAGAAGGCAAATCACTGTGTAAACAACCTGCGGTCACATACAAAAAACCCACTGCATTTCTATTAAGAGATCTTTTATTGTACGAATAAGCTATTTTCAGAAGCTTAAAAATTTTCTGAAATAGTAAAGATATACATTTACTAGTAATAAAACTTTAGGAAAGTTAAGAAATTTTAAGGGAGGGCTTCTTAGTCATATTTCAAATGCTTAAGTACCTCAGTTACTTTGAGAAATTATTCTGATTAGAACTGTTGTTTCTAGACTGAAAAAAACATCAGCAGTATTTAAAAACAAAAAAACCCATCCCAGTGAATGAAGTATCTTTAACAAACCTGGGATGCTTGCTTTGACAACTTTAAGCTTTTGAGCAACTGTTAGGAACATGCTGCCAACAAACACATGTAAAATGTTTAAGAAGAATGCTGACACAGCTGAAAAAATTGTTATAGTAAAAATCAATTTCATCTATGCAGTTTAAATATGACAGACTGAGTCAATAGAAGCATTTAGCCCACCAGACACAACAATAATAGGGAAATAGAAATTCTTTGGAATAGACTTTCCATATATCAAATAGGATCATTATAGTAGCTTTCATTTCCTTCAAGGAAAGTGCTAAGGCCCACTCCTGTCTATTAGAGCAGACATCCAATAAGCAACACCTGTCCTGCATTTTAAACACCATTTTTCTCCACACCTATCCAGTCACAAAACAGTTCTGCAGTAAGGTGCTCTAACTTACTCCACTGAAACTTGCAAAATTGAATATTAATCAGGAGAGAGAACAGTCATTCTTTCTTAACTGCCTTACCCACTACAAAACTCCTGTCTCCTTTTACATAAGGATAGGAGAGAAAATGGATTTCCATGGTGGGGGGTGGTGGGGGGTGGTGGGGGGTGGGGGGGAAGGAAAATCCTTCCTGGAGCCTGTTATAGCTTGATGAGTGTACATTTTTTCAAACTAAAAAAATGTCTCTTAAAATACTGTCATTAAGAATCAAATAGAATTACAGTTATTAGTTTCCATAGAAGCATTCATGAGTAATTTCTTGAATACTTCCCTCTGATTCTGTGATAGAGAGCAGCTGTCAGGACAAACTTGATTGGGTGCTAAAATGCAGTCAGAAGTCCTTTCCTGCAGTCTAGTTCCTATTTCAAAACACCTACAGCTCTCCATACTTTGTATTAGGACTTAACACAGGCAACTACAACATCAACAGAGTTTGTTACTACAAACACCTAAATAACTAAATCAATCAAGTCATTCAAATTGAGCCATCCTCTCTAGACTTACTAAATGTGGAGCTTGTATGTACATCTTCAACACTAATAACCATCATTTACTAGCAAAACAAATTTTGTGTGTGTGGCTTTACTTTTGAGATTTAACTACTGCACTACAGAATTCCAACTGAGCTCCATGACCCTATCAATATTATATTTCTTTTTATAAAACAACAACAACTTCAAAAGAAGTCAAGAAAATACCATTATTTGCTCTGTATCTTAAGCAAGATGTGAAATGGGTTTTGATCCTTTTTCTGATGATAGCACAAAACTCTGAGTTGTCTCCTCAGCACATGTTCAAACCAGTAGATTACTAGGTAAAAGCTAGGCAGACACACCACAAAATAAAAGCCAGTGGCTCATGATAAGTTAAAATAATTAATTAATTTATACTAGGCATGATTTTTGCTGAAGCCTTCCCAGGATCCTGAAATTAAATGGAACAGAACCAATCTACTCAAATCAAAGCATACAAGAATAAAACAGAAAACTACTCAAGAGCTTTCAGATTAACCCAGAAAATTGGTTCTGTTTTTTCGGGGGGGGCGGGGGGGGAGAAATATCACTTTTGAGTAGTTAGATGCCAGCTTTCTCCTTGTTTTAGCAAAAAGGAAGTATGCAATAATGAAAGCTAAGATAATAGACTCTCAAAACCATATAATTACCTTTTGAGTTGCTACGCTAATGCAGAAGGAGTCCTTTGTAGTATCTACATAATAACAACAACAGCAAAATTCACAGTTTCATTACCAAACTTAATTTGCTTCATGTACAATCCATCTCACCTTTGTCTCCTTCCTTTAGGCTAGCTAAATCTACTGCCAGGTAGCCCAGCTGTTTTAGCACTAAACACCTTAATAAACCTGAGCATATTTGCCTTCTAGATAAAGAGCAAAACACACCAGTAATTTCATTTTTCTGTCTCCAAAAGAAAACTAGTCTTTAACTCATTGAACAGCTAACTTTTTAGGAAACAACTAACTTCTCAGAAACAACCATCTTTAGCCAAAGGAAAATGCCTTTTACAGTATATGGAAGTCTACCAGGTAGTAGAGAGGCCATATAACTGAGTCCTGATTTTTTTTTTCTCAAAATGGAACCAGCTGCTCATCTGAGGGTTTAAAGGGTCCTTATGCCCCAGTACACTGCTGCATATAAGTTTTAAAGTAAATATTGATTTAGCAAGCATTTAAGGCATAGGTTACCAAAAAACCCCAAACCAGAACAACCAACCAACCAAACAAAAAGCACACCCAAAAGAGAGATAAGTATCTGAAATGAAGTTACCATGAACACAACACTCTTTCCAAACTGACTTAGAGTCACTGATATTATGAAGCTAGACAGCTATAGCAATAAAGGTTATGTGCTGTGTTGGAAAGATAGTTTCTCCAGTTTTTCTCAGAGAATTCTCGGGCTGGAGATAAACATGTTAGCTAGAAACCTATTAGAGTATCTTGAATGTTTATGATTGCTGAAATGAGGAATCAGAATATTCTGAGAGACAACGAAAGCACACAGAAAGTATTTAGGATCATTTCAGGAAAAAATAGAGAAAAATCTCTAATTTTCTCTAAATTAAAGAAAACCCCTTATTTTCAATGAGAGTTAGTCTCTTAAGCTATTTAGGTGTTTTAAATTAGGAAATCTTCTACAGGTGCCTAAATAGCACACTTGAATATATTTGAAAATGTGACATCAAATCATGTATAGATCCCATAGAATCAGGATTTTACATTTTTGTCATTTGGCTCCACCATTAAAATGTGCATTGATGTGTAGTAACTGAAATATATCTTAACAGAAATAACAGTGAAGACTTGGCTGATTTAATATGAACATACAGAGTAGAGGAAAACTTAAAAAGTGATTTCATTTTACAGACCTTTCAGACTGAAATAAAGTTTTTTTCTGACTAGAAACAAAAGAAAGAAAAAAATAAACCACAGTTACTGGCATTTAAAAAAAAAAAAAAAAAAAGAAGAAAAAGAAAAACCTGTAATTAACTAAAATTTTCGAAGGTTTACATTTTATTTTTTGGCAATTATCTTCCAATTTTAATGCTACTTAGTAGAGCATTTGAACAGCATAATCATTTGCCATTTTCTGAGCTGTTTTTTTTAGCTCTATAACAGCAAAGCAAAAGGGTGCGTTGTAAGAAACAGAATAAATTACAAGAACATGACATGTAATATTTGATGGCATGAGACATACTATATTTGAAAATGTTCATTATTCAGGGAGAAGATTTGCCATCACTACCAATGATAGGAAAGAATCTAAATGATTGGGCTTGTGGCACAATATTGAAAGGAGACACTAAAAGAATTTACATAGTTAGCTCATAACCTGATAATCATAATCTTGCAGAGATCTCATAATCTGCCAGGAAAGACACCGATCTGAATTAATTGAGAATTACAGCAGGGCTGAATCCTGGTTTCTCATTTGCTGAAAGAATGCTTTATCCTCCTGATGTGGGTTAACCCCGGTGGGCAGCTAAGCACCACACAACCACTTGCTCACTTCTTCTCCTCCACCAGGGGAATAGGGGAAGCGGAAAGGAAGACTAAAAGCAGGAAAATTTCTGTATCAAGAAAAAAGAAAATAATAATAATAATTGTTTAATAAGTGAACAGTAAGTGGAAGAGAGAAAAAGACAAAACAAAACAAGTGGTGCAAAGGCAAACACTCCCCACCTGCCATGGGTAGATTGATGCCTAGCCAGTTTCTGAGCAAAAGATGGCTAACCCTCCTAAAATCTCCTCTTTTCCCTTTTACTGCCAAGCATGATGTTATATGGTATGGAATATCTTTTTGGTTAGTTCAGGTCATCTGCCTGGTTGTGCCCCCTCCCAAGTTATTACACACCCCCACAATCTATTCACTGGGGAGACAGAGTGAAAAACAGAGATGGCCTTGGTGCTGTGCAAACACTGTTCAGCAAAAGCTAAAACATTAGTGTGTTATCAGTATTATTTTGGTCAAAAATCTAAAACACAGCCTCATGTGATCTGCTATAAAGGAAATGAACTCTATCCAAGCCAAAATTGGTACATGTCTAAAATATTTCATAAAAAGTAGGTAGTAGCAGGATTACTTTTTCCTAGCCAAAGTTTAAAAGTAAGGCCACTGTTGAATCCTTTGAGGAACTGGATGTAAACAGCAAACACTATCATAGAATCACAGAATCATAGAATGGTTTGGGTTGGAAGGCACCTTAAAGATCTTCTACTTACAACCCCCCTGCCATGGGCAGGGACACCTTCCACTAGATCAGGCTGTTCAAAGCCCCATCCAACCTGGCCTTGAACCCTTCCAGGGAGGGGGCAGCCACAACTTCTCTGGGCAACCTGTTCCAGTGTCTCACCACACTCACAGCAAAGATTTTCTTCCTTATATCTGATCAAAATCTGCCTTCTTTCAGTTTAAGACCATTACCCCTTGTCCTATCACTACACTCCCTGATCAAAAGTCCCTCCCCATCTTTCCTGTAGGCCCCCTTTAAGTACTGGAAGACGACTATACGATCTCCCCAGAGCCTTCTCTAATCTAGGCTGAACAATCCCAACTCTCTCAGCCTGTCATAATAACCAAGGTGCTCCAGCCCCACTGATCATCTTTGTGGACCCCTCTGGACCTGCTTACACAGGTCCATGTCTTTCTTATCCTGTGGGCCCCAGAATTGAACACAGTAGTCCAGGTGGGCTCTCAGGAGAGCAGAGTAGAGGGGGAGAATCACCTCCCTCCACCTGCTAACCATGCTTCTCTTGATGCAGCCCAGGATATGGTTGGCTTTCTGGACTGCGAGTGCACATTGCCGGCTCATAATCAGTTTTCCATCCACTAATACCCCCAAGTCCTTCTCCACAGGGCTGCTCTCAATCCACTCATCGCCCAGTCTCTATTTGTGCTTGGGATCACCCTGACTCATGTGCAGGACCTTGAACTTGGCCTTGTTGAACTTCACGAGGTTTGCATGGACCCATCTCTCAAGCTTGTCAAGGTCCCTCTGGATGGCATCCCTTCCCTCCAGCATGTTGACCTCACCACAGAGCTTGGTGTCAATGGTGAACTTGCTGAGGGTGCACTCAATCCCACTGTCCATGTCTCCAAAGAAGATGTTAAAAAGCACTGATCCCAACACTGACCCCTGAGGAACACCACTTGTCACTCCATTTCTCATGGATATTGAGGCATTGACTGCAACTCTTTGAGAGTGAACATCCAGCTAATTCCTTATCCACCAAGTGGTCCATCCATCAAAACCACGTCTTTCCAATTTAAAGACAAGGATGTCACGTGGGACAGTGTCAAATGTTTTGCACAAATTCAGGTAGATGATGTCAGTGGCTCTTCCTTTGTCCACTAACGCTGTAACCCCATCATAGAAGGCCACCAAATTTGTCAGGCGCAATTTGCCCTTAATAAAGCCATGTTTGCTGTCACCAATCACCTCCTTATTTTGCATGTGTCCTAGCATATTTTCCAGGAGGATCTGCTCCATGATCTTGCTGGGCACAGAGGTGAGACTGACTGGCCTGTAGTTCTCCGGGTCTTCTTTTTTCCCTTTTTAAAAATGAGGGTTATGTTAGCCCTTTTCCAGTCAGTGGGAACTTTACTGGACTGCCACCACTTCTCAAACATGATGGATAGTGGCTTAGCCACTTCATCTACCAGTTCCCTCAGGACCCACGGATGCATTTTATCAGGCCCCATGGACTTGTTCACCTTCAGGTTCCTTAGATGGTCTCGAACCTGACCTCCTACAGTAGGCCGTTCTTTCTTCTCCCAGTCTCTGCCTTTACCTCTGCATCTTGGGTGGTGTGGCTGGAGTCCTTGCCGGTGAAGGCTGAGGCAAAAAAGTAATTGAATACCTCAGCTTTCTTCATATCCCGGGTGACTAAGCATCCCTTTTCATTCCAGAGAGGGTCCACATTTTCCCTAGTCTTCATTTTATCACTGATGTACCTGTAAAAGCTTTTTTTGTTGCCATTCACATCTCTGGCTAGATTTAATTCTAATTAATTCTAATTCATCCTTTTGATAAAATCTAGTTTACAAAACTATGTGGAAAAAAGGTGGAACCTTCCTGTTGTCCTGATTCAGTTGTTGTAAGAGACTGTGTTGGACTGTGTTTGTCTCAACATTGCTGCTGCACCACTGGCCTCAACATCCTGTCGCCATGGAGGAGTACTCTCTGAAGGAGACTAATTGTCCCCGAAGAAACCACGGTATCTGCCCGAAGCTGGAACAACAACAT